>NC_139243.1:7409721-8633869 GCF_977018435.1 Lepisma saccharinum
CACTATATCCTGGCTAGCTCTGCATTACATCGTATTTTCCAGTCATCATCGTCCCTCACAGGTGCATATATCTTTCTTAATATCCGTCTCTCAGATATTCTAAGTTAATAATATTAATACGTGAATAGTAACAATTAAATCTTAACTATTGAAGTTGTACCATCCTTGGATTGCAAAAACTTGAACTTCATCCATTATTTCTGTATATATACGAATACAGCCATGCCTTTGTTTTTAATGGGAGGTCCAATCTTCTTGTCTCCGAAGCTCATGTCAACTCAATTTATCTGTTCATGATGGATTTCATAAGAATTTGCGATCAGTACTTCAGATTCTATTGACATCTCTCGTTTCATGCTCTGATGCAAAACATAAAATCGGCGTCGAAAGCGGAGGAGCAGGGGCGTACGACCTTCCAAAATCTAGAAACACGATTTTACATAAACGTATGATTTTGATGACCAGCACACCATGGCTCCATGTGAATGATTTGAAGGTAAAGACATCTGTACACATTACTCTTTGCATTTCATGAACGCCTCTTTTTCTTCTTTCAGTTTCTGCCAGCAATGAAAGAAAGAATAAGCGCTACAGTGAGGAGGAGGTGTCGCTGGTTCTACTCCTGCAGGAGAAAACAGTTCAAATCGGACTGCGTGGACTTGACAGCGCTGGTTCTCTTCCCCTTGTCTTTCGTCATATTCAATGCAATATACTGGATGGAGTTCCTGAAAGCCAGGGAGCTGCAGATGAGCAAGATATTGAAGGAAGACCACTCCAAGTTGGAAAGCATTCATTAAGTGAGAATTCAGATGGAAGTGACAGGCGACAAAGCACAGAAGACAGGAGATATGCAACATGCTACAAGAGACAGGAGATAGCAGACAAGCAACAAACGACAGGAGACATGTGATAGGAGACAAGATACAAGGTAACCAAAAAAGTTCTTGCCGTTTTTGACGTCCCATTAATCATGCGCTCACAGAGAGGAAACGAAATGACGCACGTGCCTGCCAAGCGATCGGGAGTTAGTCTGTCCATCGACTGTCAGTAATACAGGCACGTTGCGCACACACAGCAGTCATAGCTCGTCCAGTGTCGAAGAGAAATGGAGGTATCGAAGCAGCTTGTTCGCGTGTGTTTGTTGTATGACTTTAAAGTGGGCCTGTCAGCTGCCGCATCAAGTCGCCGCATTTGCCAGGCATTTGGGGAGAATGCCGTGAACGAACGCACTGCCAGGCATTGGTTCCAGAAATTCCGTTCGGGAGATGTGAGTCTTTCGGATGAACCTCGCAGTGGACGACCACATGTGTTGGATGACGAGGCCCTGAAAGCAGCCCTCGAGGAGGACAGTGGTCTAACGTGTGATGAACTTGCAGAAAGGTTCCATGTTTCCGCTGAAACAGTCAGACTGCATCTGCATGGGATAGGGAAGTCATACAAGTTAAGCAAATGGGTACCCCACACATTGTCGGCAGCCAACAAGGATCAACGAGTGACAGCCCGTTTGTCCTTGCTCACTCGGCACTTGAACACACCCATATTTGATCGCTTGCTCACTGGTGACGACAAGTGGGTCCTCTATGACACTCCCAAGCGTACCAGTCATTGGTTGTCGCCACGTGACCCTGTTCCTAACACCTCAAGACCACCTCTGCACCCACGAAAGGTTATGCTCTCTGTATGGTGGAATTGTCGGCAAGTGGTGCATTACGAGCTCCTTCCACCTGGTCAGACCATCACTGCTGACCTCTACTATCAGCAGTTGTAAAGGGTGCACCGTGCATTGAGGAAGAAGGAGCCGGCTTTGGTGAATCGCAAGGGTGTGCTGTTCCTGCACGACAATGCCAAACCACATGTGGCAAAGAGGACCCGGGAGACCCTTCAGCAACTTGGCTGGGAGACACTGTGTGTTGCACCAACAGATTACCGCACCTGTTTCATTACCTCGACAACCACCTCCGTGGGAGATCCTTCGCAAATGAGGGAGACCTGCAGAACGCACTCACGGATTTCTTTGCATTCGAGCCCGCCGAGTTTTATCACCAGGGTATTGTGCAGCTGCAGGAACGTTAGCAAAAGGTGTTGCATGGTGTTGGAGATTACTTCGAAACCTAAAGGTCCGTACCGTCCACTGTACTGCTCTTTGTTTATCACTCCTCTAGAACGGCAATAACTTTTTGGTTACCTTGTACATGCGACAGGAGACAAGAGGCATGCTACAAGAGACAGGCGACAGGCGACAAGCGACATGCTACAGTCGATATTCGACAGGATACAAGAGACATGTGACAGGCGATATTCGACAGGATATAAGCGACATGCGACGAGTGTCAGGCGACAACCGAAAGTAGACAAGCGACATACTACAGGAAATATAAGACAGAAGACAAGCGACATGCGAATTGCGACAGGAGGCAAGCGACATGCGACACGCAACATTATCGCGTGTAAAAGAACCAATTAATAGCAACGTTTCACATCGCAGCGGCAAGACAGGCCGCACAAGCCTACGTTCGGTTGGTGAAATCCTCGAGCGACACGTGTTGCTTCGGTGTGAAATCTCTATAAAACAAAATATTCACTCCTCATGCGCGAAAAATAGACCGAGGCGACATATTGCACAGTACATATTTTAAAAAAAACTGTTCGACCCGAGCTACATGCGAGCGACAATCTTGTCCTGTTACATCGGATCGAAAGATTGCATTTATTACTGAGGGTTCGTTTCGAAACAACATTTGTCGCTTGTCGCCTGACGCTTGGGTCTGAAAGATCTCTTAACTTCTGTGCATAATACATACGATAATAATACCAGTGTTGCAAACGGAGACGAAATACCTCTACGCGTGGTGAAATTAGTGACTGGCCTAACAATTTGCTGCAAACACCTTTCAAATTCTATGACTTATTATAATGTATGTTACTTTCGCCGTATAAATGAATATTTTCATACATAATAGTTGTTAGTATTTATTGAAAATATTAATAAAATGCAGAAAATGTACTAATTTTCTTCCCTTTCGGAGCGTTAGATGGTAAGGAGGAAGTCAAAATTAGGTACGATTCAAAGGAGAAAGTGTTCCTTTTGTGAAAAGGCATGAAATGTCCACGTGACATGATTATCTTTTGTAACAAAAAGCAGTAAAACTAGAATAGTGTTTTAATGTAAACACCTGGAGGCACTGGTTGTGCTTGGAAATTTTTCCCTTCTTCTGCAATGGTTACTATAGTATTATAGGAGCTAAGAAATTAACGCAATTCGCTTTTACTACATATTCAGTCAGAAGTTGCATTACGCATTGTGTGTATTCTCCGTATATTGTTAGGCAGGTGGACAAAATTGTTTTTGCAAAAACACAACTATACTGTCTGTATCTAGCTCAGCATGTCTCATTTGACATCTGCCTTTCTATCTCTCATTTTTCATTAGTGCCTGATTTTGGGTAACACTTTACTTACTATAGGGGTGACGAATTTCTTACTTTTTACAGGAGAAAGTACTTAGGGAAATCATTTTCTGTAGCAATGTAGTTTTGATCCATTTTAATGCGAATGCATGTTGTTTTCCGGGAAAATCTCTGTCCGACACGCTGTTTCTACTGCCGCCATTTGCTTTCTGCACGAGAGCACAATGTTCCGTGTGTTAGATGACGTAAACCCCGTAGTCAGTGTTTCAAACTCGCCGTGCTTTCACTACAACATGACGTGTCTAGTATTTGTTTTTTTAACTATGCTTGCCTAACCTAACCTAACTTTACGGAAAATGGTTTGTGGGGTATATTTTATATTAGAAATTAAAAGAAAGGGGGCGTTTAAATTCGAATCGGGTCTTACGTTAATTAAGCATGGATGTTCCCTCATGTAAGAGAAATAAATGTACCAACATAATTACGACACGGTATTGTACGTCGTGTCGACGGTCCAAGAGTTCGGCCGATGGATAAAGACGCACAGGTTCCTTATACATTGGTCTTCATTTACGAGCCAAGTTCATGCCAAAGTTATTATTACAATAAGATATCAGAAATCAAGACACTGGAACATATTATGACATAGTATTTAATGCACTGCTGACATACTTACAACACCTTGCCACTCGTCTACACAAACACCATGCGGACAAAACACTATCGCCGACCCATGATTCACCGGGTCAAAACAATTTAGCAGCGCAGACCGCTGATGGTCGACGTTGCACGTAAACACTAGTCTTTACGAGAGCACCATTTCGTAACAAGTTAAAAAGTTAAAAGTTAAAAGTTGAAAGTTCGAAGCTAAGATTCTAGACTTTTCAAGAGAGGAGAAAATATTTCCCTCTCCGAGACGTTAAGGTGCTGAAACGAGAATCTCTATGTGGATTGGTGAACTGTCAATCTTGCACTGTGAATGTTGCACTGTGTGTCTCTAAACTGTGAATGTTCTAAACTGTGTATCTCAAGTACTTACTTCCTCTTTTTCCTTCGTTCCCGGAAGAATTGTCATTTTCTCTATTGGTCGTTGAACTTTTAACTCCTCCCACACGTGGTCATGTCTGCACCGAAGGGTGATAATACTTACACTGAAGGGTGATAATCGCGTAGCACAAAAACACAATAACACCTTGTTTGAGAGCTGATCTCGAGAACGAAAAGTACATCGTTCTAATTAATTTTTATTGCTCAGAACTCGGACACTTCGTTAAAATTATGCCTTTTGTGGCTGCCGAAACTTCACTGAGGCGAAGAGATACGAAGAGATATTTTCGGGCAAGGTTGTAGTTCAAGATTCCATATTATTTACCCTTGTCACTTCACTGTCACTGAGCCAGACTGGTCGGCGCGCCCATGGAAGGTATGTCCATGTGTGAGAGCCTGTTATGTTTTGATTCGAGGCCTGGCCGGCTACGAACTCCCTGGAGAACAGGGGGTCCTTGTTTGGGACGAGGGTGAAAGTCTTCCTTGGGGGTTTTAAATTTTAAAATGGCTGGAGTTCCGTGATTAGCTCCATCTCTAAATTTCAGCCATCGGGCTGAACTTGAATTTATGGTGACGTGAGCCGAATGTGGACTGGATGGATATGAGAGTTTATTGCGGGACACACTGGCTTCTTTATCTCGAAGTAGGGGCGGTGATATATGCAGGGCTTCATGGGAAAGAATGCTTGTTTACAGAGACGGCTGTCCGTTTCTCAGATAGCAGAAAAATGAAATCTTGGAGAGAAATGCGTAGTAAGACCGATGGTAATGGCAACTGGTAATTGGTACATCGGAACGTCAATGGTTTTTGGGGATAACGTAAATGGTTTGTGGGGCTAACATAAATGGTTTGTGGGGCTAACGTAAATGGTTTGTGAGGCTAACGTCAATGGTTTGCTAGGTATTAGCATAATTTCAAATCCGGGCACAAAAGTAGGTATTTTCCGGTGAACAAGGTTGCAACACTGCATAAATCGACAAAACACTCTCACAACGCGCGATCAACCAGTACGCTATCACCATAATATGTGTTACAGAATCGAAATAACGAGTAAGAGTAAGAACTCGTAAATGTAAGAAAAATATACATTATTTTCGTTAGAAATTCATTACTTCACATAAAGAAATGTTCCGCAATGCAGAATAGTACGATAGCAATGTAAAAAAGTGTGAAATAAATTATTTATAAGTGTCACCCCTATAGTAAAGTAGTATCTGATTTTGTGTTTTCTCTTTCATCTCTCTCTACCTCTCCCTCTCTCTCTTCAACCTCTTACTTGCTCTCTCTCTCTCTCTCTCTCTCTCTCTCTTTTGTCTCATTCTTGCTCTCCTTCTCTCGCTCGCTCTCTCGTTCTCTGTCTCTCTTTAAAATATTCCTCTCTCCCTCGCTAACTTTTCTCTCTCTTTCTCTCTCTCTCTTTCGTTCATTCTTCTCCTCCCTCCCACCTTGGTAGCCGAGTGGTTAGCACAGCGCCCTAGGACGCAAGTCCTTGGTATGGGTGTTCTTTGAGAGTGTCCCTTCTATCAATGTCATCATACCGTATCGTCACTCATAGCCATCATTGCGATTAGCCAAAAATGGCAGAAAAGTTTGACAAAATAAGTCATATCAATTTCTCTCTCTTTCGCTCTGTGTATCTTTGTCAGGGTTGTTGAAGGTCCAGAAATCCATATATATTCTAATGGGTTCAATTGAGTTCCGCCGCAGGACCAGAACCTTTTTTCTCGCACAATTTAAATTCGGTCCAAGTTGCATTTTGTTACATTCAAAAAAGGTTCCTGGACCGTATTTTAATTGTTCCTGAGAAAAGGTTCCTGGACCGAATTGAAATTCTTCCGTAAAAATGTTCCTGGACCGAATTGAAATTCATCCGGAAAAAGGTTCCTGCACCGAATTGAAATGATTTATATATGATAAGGTTATATCTACACTGTCTAGAACTCATTTAAGTTTGCTGATTTTCTCTCCCAGTCCGGGATTGAACTTATTTACAATTCCTGGACCAGGGTTGACCGATCAAAAGTTGCCTTCTAAGAAATGTCCGCGAGTACGTTTTACATTGGAATGTCACGCTGCGGTTGTAAAACACGTAGCGCAGGGCATAAATCAAAACGCTGTTGTTCTCTCGTGGGCCAGGTTCAAAAACTACTGTACATAACGCAATGGACTATATTAGTGTGGCGTTACATTGAGTTCAAACAAACGCGTCACGTGTCCGATCCAGGAACCGCAGCCAATAGGAGCCGTCGATGAGGTAACGTGAGGCTGCTGTGTTCCCAGCAGATATTACAACAGGGAACGGCAGTGCTGCTACAACCAAGTGAAGGAACGCGCGCGAGAGAATGGGGCTACATGGAGAGGGGTAACGTGACTGCAGCGTTTGCGTTTCACCCATTTCTACCTTGTACCTTAGATTCTCGAGGCAGCCAGCACCTGGATTAGTCTTTCATGCTCACAAGTGGATAATTGTTTATCGTCAGGTCCTTATTCGATCCAAGTTGTGTATTTTTTCATTTCAATACGGAACTTGGACCCTATTTAAACTGATTCGGAAAAAATGTTCCTGGACCGTATTAAAATTGATCCTGGAATAAAGGTTCCTGTACTGTATTTGAATTGATCTCGAAAAAAGGTTTCTGGACCGAATTTAAATACTTTACAGATAAAAAGGTTCTTTACGGTCCAGAACCCATTTACGCTTGCTGATTTTCTCTCCTGGACCGGAATTGAATTTATTAAAAATTCCTGGACCTTTAACAACCTGATCCTTGTCCCTCCTCTCTCACTCCATCGCTTTCTTTCTCTCTCCTTCCCTCTCTCCATCCCTCTTTCATGGTATTCTGTTGATATCCCAAACTACTCCATCATCTTTTACTTAACTATTTTATTTCTCCCCGTCGAATGATTTCCTCTATAAATGTTTAACTTTGGCTTTGATTTTTCCATACTGCACTAAATACCACTTGTACTTCGCAATGCCCCAAGCGCGCTACAATACTGAAGCTTCAAAGTTTATTTCATTAACTACCTTCCCATTTCACTCTCTACCTAAGGAACATTGTAACACGTTCTCCGCAACCAACCCGTAACCATTTCCTTTCCAGTCACGGTCACGTATTTAAATCAAGAACGCCCCATCAATCTTTACCTGCTCACCTGTAATTACGCAGACTCCTCCAGAAAGCATAGTATAACATGCAAAGAAGTTAGACACTTGAACTTCCATTAAGTTATTGCAAGGGAGGTTCTCGGAACACAGCTTTTTCTCATGATTAGTTTCGTGGATCAAAATCGTTCAGCCTTGATGTGTATTCGTCCAAGTGTTCCAATCAATAGGCTGTTTCTTAAAATGACTGCACTACACAGTTCTGTACTTTCGTTCATTACCCAGTGCCGGCTCGTGGTCTGGGTCTATGGGTGTGCACCTTGTCCTCGCGTCCAGAAGAAGTGTTATTCCCACTCAATTATTCCTACCCGTTTCTGCTAATCGCATTTGCAATCCAAGTTATGACGCAACTTTCCCTGATCATGAGACGATAGCAGTTATATTTCATGAAAATTTAAAAAAAAAAAGGTTTATAACAAAATCGAAATACCCTAGTGATTTCTGTAATCGATCACGATAGAAGATGTGTTGTTTCGTCTCTTTCGTGACCTGTAGAAAATTCAGCATTCGACGACCTGACAAAAATCACTACAAACGCTATACCGATAAACTGCTATAGTTTGTAAAGGATAATAATATTGCCAGAATTTTGTGTAATTGCCGTGTGTTAATAATGTATATTATCTTTCTTCAATGTAAATATGTCCCATCAGAAACACAAGTTTAATGTCACATAAACATTTCATCGTACACTTAAGTTAATTGCCATTTTTAATGTACTTATTCACTTTAGTCATTGTAATGAGGATCTTCGAAACCCTAATCAAATGCAACTAATTCTTGCCAGGGCCTTTAGAAAAATTATCTCAAATCAGTGACATTATAGTACAAGTTACAGATTCTCGCATGCACTGAATAAAGAATTGGATTGACTGTTCTGTGGCAAAAATACAAGATTATACTCTGATTATTTCAAATTCTCGTTGAACTTCCAAATACAAGTCAGAGCGTCTAAATACACCAATTCCTACGACATTGTGAATGTTTCTAATTCAAACCGCTGACATTTTACGAAACTATTTTTCCAACACCTGTATTAACGTATTCCACTCATCGCATCTGGCCTTGCATGGTTGAATATGCTCGTCACTACACGCCACACCCTTTCCCGCCCTCCCCTCATTCGGATTTCAATGCGTTGCTCAGAACCGCGTGAGGTGAGAGAGATCAAAATTTCCCTTGCCGAGAAAAAAATCCTCAATTTGCAAATGATGCATGGGTTGTTCTCGACTCCGTCACACGGCAAGGAGTGGAAAGATTGCAACACTACATGATGAAGAGGGAACAGCGTATGTCCGTTGCTACTATGTCACAATTCTTTGTGCGAAGCGAGTCCGAAAGCCCTTGATCCAAGCCATAAGAGCCTTTCTGCTTCCTCTACCCGCCGTCGAACACAGCGCCATTTCGATGTGCAGCCAGGTGTAGCTGTGTGCACTTCCCAATGGGCATTTCCGCTCTAACCTAAAATATGATTTTAACTGTATCACTGCATGCCATTCATTTTATATTAACGTGGTGCAAAATAGTTTGTGTTCATTCCAAATAGTTTGCGAGAAATTGGCCTTACAAGTTGTGCCAAATTGATGCTGTACGTCACGAAAACCGAACGGTCTCTGATTGGATATTCCAGTTATGACGTTCTCGTTCGGCAGTGAACTCGGTCGTCTGCTTAGCGCTCTAGAAATCCACGCACAAAGGTGCTTGTTGCTCCTTGGGTTTGTAAAGCTGAATATTGAAGAGGATTCTCTGCGATTTTCAAAATTAAAGTTTCGATTATGACATGCGAGAGATGTACGAAAGCCAATTCCGGCAATCTAACATGTGCAGATGCATTCACGGTAGCTCCATATTTTGCCCAACTGATATTGGATGGAGCAGAGATAAGAGGAGCGGAAGCAGCGAGTTAAGTTTTACAAAAGAAATTTGACATGGTATTTACTTTCATCGACAGCTTATTCAAGATCATTTAATAGTATTCTGTTGAAAGATTTTTCTCAGTAGCAATCATTCCTAATTTTCAGTTATTATTAGTAGTGCAGTGCAATAAGTTTACCTGAAGAAAAATGTCAGCGTCTTTTTGCACGACGGTATAAACCAGAGTGTCTTTCTTTTTTCTTGCGTAGCTGAAAATAAATGTATGTATTGCAAATGAGCGTCGGGAAGGGCGGGGGTTCGAACCGGTCCGTTGACCAGCTCCTAGAAGTTGGCATCGTTCATTTCAAATTACAAAAAACAGAAAGTATAATATTTTTATTGTAAATAATAATAACAGAAATACATTTCAGTTAGATATTATTCCAACCATGAGCGTTGCCAGAATTTTTTTGCTGGAGCTCGGTAAATGATAAAACTTGAATAGTAGAAATAATAACAATAATAAAAATTGATATTAATAAAATCATTTTACAATGGTAAATATTATATACTAATAAAAATAAACAGATAAGTGAATATCTAGTACAAAGTTATTTCATACATTTTTGTTCACATTTCACTCGGTGTACTAAAATTCACAGCTATTGTATTTGTTATTAACTTTTGCATACATCATTCGCGAAAAGGCTGAAAAAGGTAGGGGAAAATTTTACTCATAAGGTTTATGTTGTGACCTCTCCCATAAAACTATATTTCTTGGAATATTGAAAACTGTGGAACTATTTATTTCTTGGATTAAATGGTAGAACATGGAGATACAACTTGGATCCTATATTTTCTTTAATTCTTTTGATCTAACACACTTACTACTGTCGCTATATTCTGTTCAAATACTAAGTAAATTATCTTTATTGCTCCTATTAACAATAAAAATAAGAAGCTTTCTTTTTTCTACTTTAAATGAACGATGCCAATTTCCAAAAGGGGGGGGGGGGTCCGACTCTCCTCCTTTCGACGCCCATAATTCCAACAGAAAAATCAAATTTAAAAAAAATGCGCGAGATGGAAAAGTTGAGTGTAAAATGCAAGATCCATATTTTTATTATTTTATCCAAGGAATAGGTGGTTCAAGTTTTCAAAATTCCAAAAATTAGATTTCTTATGTGAGAGGTCGCACTATATGACCACAATTTAATCCTAACTTAATTTTTTTCTTGAACAAGGCGTGTGAATGTAATTAACAAAATATAGTACTTTGCATGTCAGTAAACTAACTGTATTTAAAATGTAAATAAATAAATAGTTGCGCTGCATATTCGCTCTCTGGTGGACCGAATAGAACAGCCTGCCCAAGGAAGGATGTAATAAAATTATTATAGAAATAAAAACTTTTATTTTATTAGTTTATAATAGTTATTGTTGTGCAATAACAATCATAACCATTATTATTATTTTTAATGTTTTAACTTTTATCAGAGCCTGAACCCCCTCCTCCGTACAAAACTTTCTGGCTACGCCCATGGTAATGCACTACAATGTAATCAAATAGAACAGTATTTTTAGTAACTTGCACTTTTAGATACCTTTCACAGACCAATTTCATTGTCCTTGTAGCTTATCATTCATGTGGCCTCGCCATGTAAATCGCACACAAACAAGTCGTCTGTTTTTTTTTCATTCGTGGGTACATTGAGAAATATCATATTGGAGCATCTGGTACTCGTATTTGTGCATAATGGTGAAATATTTATTTTCCACTGTGATATCTACAACACTGACCAGCTATAACATTCGGGCTGCTCTGCTCTTGTATGTAACAAGATGGAAACTTGTTTCGGCATAAGGCAATAAAAAAAAATCTTATTTGTAATGATAACTCAGCAGAGAAAACAAACTGTGGTAAAGCACTGACTTAGTGCTAGCTTAGTGGTAACGACCATTTCCTGATCTAGTAGTTACGTATCTTCTCCAATCCATTATCTCATAGCAAACACAGACACGTCCTAACACCAAATGCAGCCAACGCGAAGTGCAGACGACAGGACGGGCCGAACGACGACGTCACAACATGGCGCAGGTGTGTTTTGCGCGCAACGCTCGGCTCGAAAATTAGAAACTCGATTTTTTACCTAAAAACGAAGGCACATGAACGTGGGAAATTGCAGGGGTTATTTGTCGATGGTGTAGATTTTAAAAATGATCTTTAAAAAAAGTAGTGGAAATGTCCATTGTGTTCATGCCGCCCATCCGACGCGAGTTACTCGGATAGAAAAGCTGACTAAAGGAAGTAAATGGAAGGTAATATGACCCAGGAACATTTGCTGTTTCGAAGAAATTGATTTCAATGAATAAATATAATAAAAATCAATTACATTGCACATTTATTTGGGTGTACACTTGCGAGTGCGCGAATAGGCAGCAGCTGCTACCGTCATTACCACATCCTTGTGATAGGGCCTCCTCGATGGCGCAGTGGTAGCGTCGTTGCCTTGTAATCAAGGGGTCCCGGGTTCGATACCCGGTGGGTGCACATAGTGGTTTGGATCCCACTTTAAACTGTAGGTGAAGTCCCGATTAGCCTTTCTGTGCATAAAGTGGACTTAAAACAACAAATCAATCAATCAAACATCCTTGCGGTGTTCTCCGATAGTAGACTGCACGTGCCGTAATGACTAAAATTAAGCTTCCCGTTCTTATCCTGAACTCATGCTAGCAACAAACACTCATTAAATATAAGTGATAATCGTTAATCCTCGACCGGGAACAAGAAAACGTTAAAAACAAAACAAGCCTTGTGATATAATTGTGCTACTTCTACACACAAGTTGATGTGTTTAAACAAATCAAATTGCATGAAAACAAATTTTCGAAATTTTAAAAATAAACAGCTGTTTTAATAAACGTTTAAGATACCGTATTTGAAACATGCGATTAAAACGTCTTGTATGTAATACTTTTTAGGCAAGCATTTTTCAAGTGAACATTCTTGCTCTTCTACATTGACATGAACATTTGCTATTTTTGTTGCATTTATTAGAAAAAGTATTTTGCATATCTCAGTTGGCAGTTGATGTACAGCAATGTTTAATACAAAATATTTAAAGTAGCACACTGAAACATTTAACACGACTCTTGTTTCTTGATATGAAATTTATGAAATATTTATCGGCACTAATTCCAAGTAAGAAAAATTATTATTATTTCAAAATTCAGGTGAGTGTTTTCTTTAAGTGCTGTACTATTTAACTCTCACATATTCCTTAAAGCTGAGGCTAAAAGCACAGACAATATAAACCTTCCATCTAGCTTTGCCTTCAACAACTTCAATCCAATCTTTAACAGCCTTGTACATAGGTGGATCCAGATTTTTCCCTGGGAGGGGCACACAATATGATGTAAGCTTATAAGAGATAACATTGTAAACATAATGCGCATATCTTTCTACATACGTATTAAAAACGCCTCACATGTGTGTGTAAGAGTGTGTGTGTGTGTGTGTGTGATATTCACATCAAAATAACTATAGGGTTTGCTTTAAGCCCAGTTTGTGGTGAGATACACTAATCGGGACTGGACCATTAACTCTGAATCCGGACCACTGTACAAGGTACCTCCACCGGGAAACGAACCCGGAACCTTTTGATCATAGCATGATATCATTATTCTATCCCCGGAATCTTTGCTGCAAGCTCGCGCATAACGGCAGAGAAGAGTGGGCAGAGCGAAGCCGTACACGCTGCAGTTGCTTACCTTCCCCCTCCACGCGATCCCGTTCCCTCTCACGTGTTCGTTGGTAGAGAAGTCTCGCGTCACTACTTGCGCAGAGACATGTCTTCGTTCTCTTGCTCCAGTTATAACCGGGACAGAGTATAGTTGGCCTCTCCTATGGCAAAGTAGCCTTGTAATAAAGAGGTCCGGGTTCGATTCGCGGTGTAGCTACATAGTGGTTCGGATCCCACTTAAAACTGTAGGTCCAGTCCCTATTTGCCTATCTGTCCATAAAACTCTCTCAAACATGAGAGCATTAGTAGGTTTTCTTCTAAAATAGAAGTAGTTCTATGCTGAGATTAGCTTAACCTAGAACACTTTCCCTTTGTTACATGAAGTAACCAGTTAATGGTTTTGTCTTGTAAGTAACAAGCTCGGATTCGATTTTCGGTGTCGACATATTTAAGTGTCTACCAAATCTAGCCCATTTGCATTTCTACTGGACTGTTTTCCCTTTTAGTACCTAGAGAAGGTTTTCTCAAACATTCTTTGTCCCTTGTAATATAATAAAGGGTGTCCCAATAAAAACGACGGATTTAATATGCTTAAGAAAATAAAAAAACTCAATATGCTGACCAAGGCAGTAATTTATTTTATTATAAAACATAAACTAAACGTAACGTTTCAGCCTTCTAGCAAGGTCTTCTTCAGACTCTGCACCAAGTACAAATGTAACAAGATAACAGGACGATATATATATACACAAACATTACTCCCCTCCAGACTATTAGAAAGTTGTTATGGAACTTTCTAGCAGGTGGCTTTCCCTTGTCAACTGTACTTTCACCTAAAAGGCTAAACATATTTACTTCCATCTAGAATGTGGTTGGACTCTTTATCTCACGCTCTTTTCCCTTCCTTCTTCTCTCCCCTTTCTCTCTTGTCCATTCAAATCTTTCTAACACCTTCTTCCATTCTTTGTTTAACTTCAGTCCCCCATTCAAGTTCATTGTGTCTTCTTCACCTTTCTTCTCTATTTCCTTGGCCTCCTTCCATTTTCTCACTAGCATTCTCTTCTCCCTTCCTATCTGCTTAGCCTCATCCCACTCTATGTCATGTCCTGTTTCTCTCGTGTGGTTAAATATCGCATTTCTCTCTCTCTTCTGACGTACATCATCCCTATGTTGTTTCACCCTGTCTTTCAGCCTCTTTTTCGTTTCTCCTATGTACTCACTCTGACATTCTTTACATTTCACTTCGTAGAAAGAGGAAGGAATTATTATATATTAAGAAAATACTGTATATTTACAAAATGGCAAATATTTTTACATCATTACAACGGTTAAATGTTCGAACTTAAGAATGAAAGATTTTGTTTGGACTCGCAACAACACTGTCACGCACAATAGCGATGTTCTCAACAGACTGGCTAGATGGAGAGGGCGGTGTTTTAGTGTCTGCTGTTGAACCTGTTTCCTCAAATTTCTTGATGAACTTGCGAAGTGTACTCTCACTAGGTGCACTTTCACGTCCAAGGATTGTACGAAGCTTTCTAACAGTCTCTGCATAACACTCGCCATTTTTGCAATGAGTTTTCGCTATCAAAACTCCTTGTTCCTTTGTGTAACCCTCCATGTCACCTAAGCTGCAAGAATCACTGACAAAGGCACTTGTAAAAACATGTTGCGTAAATCAAACTTGGCATCCTTAAATTGGAGCATTTACCCGTTGTAATGATGTAAAAATATTTGTCATTTCTTTTTTTTTAAAAAAAGTATTCTATTAAGCATATTAAGTCCGTCGCTTTTGTTGGGACACCCTATACTATATATAGGAGGGACAAATGCCCTCGTACCCCTCCCGCTAAATCCACCAATGCATCCTTGCCAATTTTTATTTATACTGTTTTTGTTTATAACATTTGTTTAAAACAGCTTCTCTTTTACGAGGATGATTTTAGCCAACCCTGTCTAGAACGCATTGTTTCAAAAGAATACAAACAACTTGGTACAAAAACTGAAGTCATTTTAATTCTATAAACAGTCGATTTGGTTCGACGTATTCATTGTATTGATCCTAAGAACCTGGGAGACAGGTGCAAACCATTAGAGCAAAATATGATTACATCTGACACCTCTAGACTCCTCCAAATTGGACTGTCAAAACGTGTCACGCGTTTAAGGTTAAAGCCTCCACGAAGAAGTCTAAAAGTAGGCATTTCCTTCGAAGAGCGTTTGTCGATCTACATGGAATGCTGCTTCACACATAAAAGTTCCGAAGTTTAGATAACCTAACAACTCACAGAGTTTTCTGAATGTTGACGATCCCATTTTATCTTCTAACTGCGTCCACTGTAACTCTCTAACGTATGTTGACCTCAACGGTGAACTAGCAAGACGTCTACAGCGAATACAAAATGCATGTGTACGTTTTATTTATAACATCAAACATTTTGACCACCTTACCCCAGCTTTCAAAGACCTAGGCTGGTTCGACCTTTCAACACGCCGTCGCTTCCACGCTCTTACAGCGCTCTACAAAATAGTGCATTCAAGAGAACCCCTTTACCTTCTTTCACGATTTCAACCCCTAAGTGAAGCACATACCTTTGCTACCCGTTCACGAAACAACTCCCTGCTCACCATCCCCTCCCACAAGACAGCGTTTTACGGAAATTCCTTCACGGTCACTGCCACCAGAGCGTGGAACGACCTCCCCAATGACATAAGAAACTCTTCTTCTCTCTGCAATTTCAAATCAAAATTAAGAAAGGATCTTCTGGAGGCAACTTACCAGTACTGAAACAAGGAAAGAAAATCAAATCAAACCTTTCTTGATCTAAATTTGCAGGCCAAACTCCGACCGACTTTTCTGCATTTTTGTTATGTGTGTGTGTGTTCATGCTGTACGTGCATTTTTTACGTTTCTTACAGGATATATGTGTATTTTTGTGTTTTTTATTTGCTTTGGTATTTTGATCTTTTATATTTCGCAGACTGTTAGATATTTCAACTAAATTTGTAAAATGTGAAGTAGAGATGGTTAAGTGTAAGAAAATGATTGTGTCTTAACTTCGCCATCCAAAAGAAGAAGTAAATAAATAAATAAATAACTCTCTAGCTTTCTCAAACCAGAAGGTTCATGGCTGCAGCAACACACCTGTCCCTATCCTGGGCAAGATCAATCCAATCTTTTCCATCCTTACCGATTTCCCTTAGGTCCATTTCAACGTTATCCCTCCATCTTCGTCTTCCCACAGGTCTCTTACCACCAGGTTTCCCCAACAAGAATCCTATAAGATCTTCTTTCCTCCTCTCCCATTCGTGCCACATGGCCTGCAAACCTCTGAACTCTCTCTAACCGTCGAGAGAATATCAATATAAGATTCCGATTATAAATTGTCTCATTGCTAACTATTTTCTATATATCCACGAAAATCCACACAATTTTAGAAGGGAATTCACCACCATTTTCACAGTATTTAACAGGCAAGACTGATTCGAGAGAACTAGAAAACAGTACACGTCTGGTTGCTTCCTCGTTAGATATGGAAACTCACCGAGATTTTGGGAGTCTGAACTACAGAAATAACTAAGCATCAGTACAATTAACATTACTCTATCTCAGCAATACAAAAGTATAAAGATCTTCCTATTCAGTGCAGAAATAGCAGAATAGAACATTGCCTTAACACTAATAATGACTAACGATACGTAGCGTTAACAGGAATACAATAATGAATTAAAGCAAGTATAAAAAAAAGGTAAATTTCTTATATCCGGAAAACGGATTTCTTCAAATTTACAGGAGAAATTACTTACCAATTGCACTTTCTTTATAGTTGTCGAAGCTCGGGGAAGTGTTTCCTCGCATCGTTCATTGAATTTTGCCGGTAAATCATCTATTTTTCGATATAAATGTGTGACCGATGCACGAAAGCTGTTGCATCCATTTCCACCCAGCCGGATGTTGCCTGTGTGTGATGACTTAATCACGGTCAATGCCGGTCAGTGTTTCCAAACACGTGTTTTTGTAACCGAGGAAGGCACGTTTTCGAAAATGGTTTGTGGGGCTATGTGTCAATGGTTCGTGGGGCTATGCGAGAATGGTGTGTGGGGCTGCTCATTTTGTTTTATAACCCTATTTTTAACTTTTTTAACCTAAACGTGACCTAACCTTACCGGAAATGGTTCGTGGGGCTATGTATGAATGGTTCGTGGAGCTATGCGTCAATGGTTTGTGGGGCTACGTAGGTATTTTTGGGTGGAGTGGGGTGAAAACACTGCATGCCGAGTAAGGTAGTGAAACTGTGACCGCCATTTTGCGTGTTACCGAAGGCAAAAAGAAACGAAGAAAACTTACTCGATATGTCGCAAATAGAGCTTATTTCCGTGAAATAAGCGAAATGCCACCTTCAACAATGTTTTTCAATGCAGAATACGTAAGTACCAATATTCAAATTAAATGAACTAGCAAATTTCAGCCGTTTTCCGAATATAAGAAATTTACCAAAAAAAAAAAAAAGTTCACGCGTTTACTTCGTTAACGTCGAAGAACTGAAGAAAGCCGCCGCCACAAACGTGGGTGGGGATAAATAGCGGGCGAGTTGTTTTCGTCCAATCACACTAAACCTTCAGCCGATGGGCGCAGTTGTCATTCTGCTCGTCTACTCCACGTGGAGTCTCAGTCACATGACTGCGGATACGCTGTTGCCGTATTTTGCAACTTCAATGTGGAGACCGAGGGAAGGTGTTTGTGCGCGGAGGGACAAGGTGGCATAGAGTAGATGTGTAGCAACACTGTGCATTGAATGTGATTGTTGCAGCTGGTGGGCGCGCTCCGTGGACTTCAAAGACAGCCGGTCATTAACGTAGCTAGCGCGTCGACTATAAAATCATTGCCTTAACACCAATAATGACTAACGATACTAAATTGGTAACATATATTAACAGGAATACAATAATGAATTAACGCAAGTACACATGTGGTAAGAAGAAACATTGTTATTGTAGTGTAGCATTGCACAGTCACAACAACAATCACTCAGTCATTAATGTAGTCTCCTCCATTGTCAATAACCATCTGCCAATGTTGGGAAGGAGTTAGATGTCTCGCTGCAGAACTGCTGTGTTTTCAGTATATGGAATTAATCCCGTACACAGCAAAAATTGTTTTTGAGTTGAAGAAATCCGTTAGCCAAGTTTCAAGAGCAGTTTCATTACAAAAGACTTCCTACTGCTGCACTTGATCCTTGGTTAAACTCGAAGAGCAGAAGGTCCTCCCCATGGCGCAGTGGTAGCGTCATTGCCTTGTAATCAAGGGGTCCCGGGTTCGATACCCGGTGGAGGCACAAGTGGTTCGGATTCCACTTTAAACTGTAGGTCCAGTCCCGATTAGCCTTACTGTGCATAAAGTGGACTTAAAACAGCAAATCAAATCAATCGAAGAGCAGAATGTGCCGGAAATGTTCAATTCTGTCCACTTGGCACTCCATCTTGTTTTGTCCGCAAAATAGACAAACTGGGCTCACAGGGTTTTCACGAACACAAAAATACAAACTAATCAATAACAATGGAATAACGGACAAGGAACTTTGGGAACGCAGTGTTGCCAACCCATACCAAAACGCCACGAACTTATGCACCGATACATATGTTGAATTTGAATGAGACAGCCACAAAATTTTAAAAAAGTAAAACTTCAAGCCCTATGATGCGTGGTGAAAAATTGATTAAAAATCCTGATTCCTATTCAGACACATTTGGCCCCAATAAGCAACTTTTTCCTTGAATTCCGAAAAAAAAAAGTTTTTCGATACATCCTAATATGCATATTGTTACGTTCCAGGAACAGTAAATACCCTTAACTCCTGATATCGGGAACACAGTCCCCTACACGGAAACTCTCTCAAAATATTATTTTCAAACGGTGCAATATTGGTGGATTGCATAAAGGTTGGTAGATATTAGGATTACCAACTCTTCCGTATTTTCCTGAATTAATTATCTTCAAAGCTCTAGCTCCATCTGTACATCTATGATGTATTGATTTTACCTACGCAATATATTATCAACGTCATAAAATAATACGTGAGTTCATGCATGTTGGTGTTACCTTGAAACTTAAGCATCCATTACTTCGAATTCCGTGGCTGAGAGGTTAGAATACATTTCGCTACGACGCCAGGGGTCTCTGATTCAAGTCCAAGACTGGGCAGGGTGTTCTTTGCGAGTGTGAATTTCATCACATCGTCATTCATCGCAATTAGCCAAAAGTGGCAGAAAGCGGACGCTAAATACGTAATGAAAATTAAATAAAATCAAATTAAAAACACGTTACGGTATCAATGATGACAATTAAAAGCAGTGCATGTATTTGATACAGGTCTTGAAGCAGTGATGCAGAAGTTAGCTTCGTCATTTCTCGTGCATATTCGCATTAACGGCCAATCAGCGTTGAGACATCACCGCTAATTGAACTGCTGGAGTAACTATGAGCCATCTCCTCACAGAAGTTCCGGAAATGAGGTCACACCCGTAAAATTCCGAAGCGAGCCGAACATCTCCATTTCAAAGTTCGTACAGACTTTAGTCCTAGCAAAAGCGAGAGGGGGGATACGCAATCAGAGTTCAATAAACATGTCATGGTGCGATATAACTAAAAGGCTAGTTATCGTTTCGATCGCAATTCCTCAAAGAAGCAATCAAAAACATGTTTATACAACTGACATTTCGTGCTTACTATCCTCCCCTTCGGATCCAACCGCAACCAATCGAAAGTCTCGGACAATGAGGTCACGAACCAATCGTGTTCCAGGCCATTCGTGACACCGGAATCGAAGAGACAGTATGCAGTGTGTCAATGACCACATGTGAGGAATGACTCTTAACGTACGGAACTTCCTGGAGTTGTGTTCAGGTGATCTACGGAAGTGGACAAATGAGAGGTGTTGTGGAACATGAAGATGTGATATGAATCTACTGGTAAGGTACGTCTTTTAGTCATGCCTTTTATTAAAGTTAAAATCTATTGTACAGCATTTCCAGAAGAAACAGACTGACAGTTTTTAAATGCAGTTCTGATTATATTTTATTTCTTGTATGTGATGCATGAAACATATAATGAAAAATATAATACAAGTTGTCTAGAAAGGTAAATGTAAAGACAAAGGTACCCAGGGGCGTAACGAGACTCATGAGGCCCTCGGGGCAGACTCCTGAAGTGGGGCCCTATGGTCGCTACTATTATAGTGACTGGATCTACGAATATAAAACTGCGTAATTTTAGCACACGGTGTGTAAGCAAATATAATTATCTTTACTATGATGAATGATGTGTTTGTTTTGATAAGTGCTAGAGACGAATAGTACAAATTAACTAATAAAATAGATACTGTAAAATACATTCTTTACTCATTAACAAATTAACTATTAATTGGAATGCCTACATTATAGTTTAATTTATTATCATTTACGAAAATGCATAGATTACTTTCCTAAGCTTGATTTTTTTTTCTCTCTGTCATTTTTAGTTGGGTTTGGCTTATTTATTATTCAAAATTTAAATCTTGCCATTCCGGTATGTTGTTACCAAAACAATTATAGACATTCTGAACTGTTACAAAAAAAAACAGTTCTCTTTCCCAGTTACCTTGTACAACATTAAGAACCAAATTTAAATCACGACGAACGAAATTTTGAGCTGCAAGTTGATGTTTTCTCTTTTCAACATGCACCAATTTCCCGGACAGTGTTGCAATCCTTACTGTCATTTGTGATAAAACCTCCATAATTTTATCCCTCTGGCATTCTTTGCTTAATATAGTGGCAAATCATGGCATAATTACTGCAGACGTGCACCTATTCGAAACTATCAGCTTTGGGCCTCACAAGTCACTATAATGTGCCTGCAGCGGGCCAGTCTAACAAAGATAGGCTAAGTAAGGAAAATCCATTACAGTCTTCCGGCCGTTTGGATCTCGCTAATAGGTGGAATGGTGTGATCAGCATCACTCCCGGCCGCCTTTACCCCCCAGGGTTGCCCCCAGGTACCATGTAACCATTGATATGAGGCTTGGTGGGCCTCAGAGCCGAGCAGAAACAGGGAAATGACTGGAAAATGTGCTGGTTCAGATCATCTGCATCTAGGGGAGGGTGGGGTAAGTGAGATCCCTTAAGAAAACAAATGTCATAGTGTGCACATGATTTATTTGAGAAGAATCAAACTTCTACCAGGCTACACGTAGAACAGTTATGAACATTTTTTTTCTAGTTCAAATACCAAAAAAAAATTAACTTCTCTGTTAAAAAATTGAAATAAATCATGTCTGCATGTAGACGCACTTGCCCCACCGGGTGAAATTGAACAATAAAACTTGGCAAATAACTTTCACAAGACAAACGTTCTGAATCACTTAAATCATGTGTCCAGATTAATGGAATGTGCTGGAGAGTCCTTCAGACAGCAAAATTAACTGGCAAAAGGAATGAGTGGGCATTCCCCAGAACGAAAAATGTAGCACGCATACTGCTCAATACATATGGGGGCATTGTTGTTAAAATTAAACTATAACTATAGTAACGCAACGAATAATAACCTACCAGTGAATCAATCAAACTTGGATGCCTGTATGAGTGCCTAATAATGCTACATTCACCGGATGCCAGTATGAGGTTCATAAAGAGATATATTATGCAATAAATATATTACAAGTGTTAAAATGTATTGATGAAATTGAATGTAGACTTCTGTATACACCATAATCCTTATAAAGATAATACCGAAAATAAATATATACCTATAAAATCGTCAATTTTCAAGTGAGCGTACATCTTTGCACACAGCTTTTCCAGCTTCCATTGTCACCAACTAGCTTCTCGCAGAGTCATTTTCCATCATGGTCTACAATTTAGCTAGGATGGATGCACTTGCCCGACCTGTCTCACTTACCCCACCCTCCCCTATAGCAAAATTTATTCAAATGTATTCTGCGAGGACTTTCTGAAAATAAATTTCAAGGTAACAGACTGAGCAACCTATGAATCTTGATTTTTTTTTTAGAGTTTATAAGCACATGTATTGTATATTCGCAAAATATATAATTTTGACCATCAAGGTTGATATTCTTCTGGAATTGCTACATATTTATTTGGATCCATACGCTTTTCTTCAGCTAATCGCGACAATGAGAATGAATATAATACACGAAATTGATGAAGTGGCACCGACAGACCTTGCCACGACAGAACACGAACTTGAGACCATTGGTGGCAAAATCGTGTGTACAGTTCTCAATACGAAGGTTGCTTATATATTATGTGTTCACAGTTTTCTACGACGACAGGGGTCTCGGGTTCGAATCATGCATGTATGTTGTGTGTCCCTTCATCAGTTTCATCATTATCATCACTCACCCTCATCTTCGCGATTAGCCAAAAATTGGCAGAAATTCGAAGTAATTCGTACTTAGTTTGTTTGTTTGAATTGTTGTTTTAAACCCACTTTTCGCACAGATAGGTTAATCGTGACTGGGTCTTTATATAGATACTAATTTCATCTTTCATTTGATTGAATTTGCGTTTGCTTGGATGCTACCGTTAACCTGTCATCTAAAATGAAATGCTTCCGTAATTTTGATACTTGTACAAAAAAAAACAATAATTTGATATAACGTCCAGAACCTTGCACCATCGATGTACAAAGGATTGGCGCCTGTTTGTTTAAATATGCGTTTGTAAGGATGCTACATTAATCTCTCATCCCAACAACAAAACTTGTGTTGTGTGTGTATACGACTATAGCCTATTTCATTCCAATTTGTGTTCATAGGGATGCTAGTTCAGAAATCCTAAACTATACACACACAATCTTTTCACTTTAAATGTTAATAAATGTCCAAAGATGGCCCTCGTTTGGAAATCATATCTATTGTGATATTTCTTTACAAAATATGGCATTTCAGTGCAATCAATGTTCTAGAAATGAATTGTTAAATTATATAATGCAATGAAGTCTACTGTATTCCATGCAAGTATATGCATATTTCGATGCAAAGAATTGGTGCACTTGATGCATATAGACGAATGTTTCATTTCGATTAATTAGCTTCCGTTACGAATGGCATGGAATAACCCCAAAGAATAGCCACGTGCCCCGCTCTATCTCTATTCCAAATAGAGATAGAATAAAGTAGAAAGGGCAAATGGATATCGAGCGCTCCTGCAGAAGCACTCAAGGGAAACGCTGCTTATCGAGCCTTCTGCTCACGCGATGTAGAAACAGAAGGAAGTTGATATAAGATTAGCATCCACAGTGATATATTGCCGTCTTTGACAATGTCGAGAGATAATAAGTAAGCCGTACGGGATATCACATCCCTCACTTTGGCATCTAAAACTAAATTATCACCAGTGTGATAATGACATCTTTAGAACTATATAATTTGTATTCAACTCCAGATATTATTAGAATGCTTAAATGAAGAAAACGTAGGTGGGCAGACCATGTGGCACGGGTGGGAGAGGAAAGAAGAGTTTACAGGATTCTTGTTGGGAAACCTGATGGTAAGAGACCTGCAGGAAGACCAAGACGAAGATGGAGGGATAATACTTAGATGAACCTAATGGAAATCGGTAAGGATGGAAAAGATTGGGACATGTGGAAGGCTTGTGTTGCTGCAGCCATAAACCTTCGGGTTTAAGAAGGCTAGAGAGTTAGTTAGTTTCTGCAAATATATCTTGCGACACCGTTCAATGCACTGTAACAAAAAGTGTACATTACCAAAAACAAATGGAAACTTTGTTGCCAAGAAGATTTCTTGTCACACAGCATAAAGTGTTCTTGTCCAGCAGCTTGTTCAACAAGAAAATATTTTTATTTACTTTCAAAGAACATTAATGGTAGCAAAGTTTGCAAAGAAATAAATGCACTCAGTTATTCTATTTCTCAGAGTGTGGATTGTATATTCCATTGTAAATGTATGGTTTAGTGGTAGATGTAATTGCGGTTTTTGGTCATCCACATTTCGTAAATTCGGGATTCTCTTGCAGCATCTCGACATCCAAGGTTGATCTCTTGTGAATATCCCTTCTTCATGAAATGAATCAGTTTGTATTCACGTAATAAATACCTACTGGAATGTACAGGTTTTGTATTCCTTTTTCCGATCATTTTTCGTATATATATACAGGATCATTCAAAAGTCCCTTAACACCACATATCAAATGTAAACACACCAATATGGTTCCCCTTAGGCCTAATCTGTTTATATCACGGTCATTTGTACCCAGCCTAACTCCTATACATGTTAAGGGAATTATGAATCACCCTGAATATATTTGATCACTGATCCGACTGAATTGATCATTTTTGGCCAGTCGTATTACGGACTTTTAGCATGAAAAGTTTGCAACAAATGTACACAAAAGACTGAACGTATTTTCTCCATTAGCACGCATACTTACAGCAGTTTATTTTTAGTTGCAATAAGTGGAAATTGCGAAAAGGAACACGCACAATATGAAGGATAAATGGAACACATGTGCATTGACAAGAATGGGAAACTTTTGGACTTATTCGCCTCAATGGAAAGCAAACAAAACATAGTTTTTTACGAAGGAACAATCACGGTATTTCTTTTAAAAAATGCTACTCTGTTATTCTCTCTCTCTCTCTCTCTCTCTCTCTCTCTCTCTCTCTCTCTCGCTCGCTCGCTCGAAAATCTGCTTCAGTTTGAAATTATACCGTTCTTGATACGAAAAGCTTCGAAGCTTGCTTTCAAATTCACATTATGCTCAAATAGGTTAACCATGATTGTGTATCCCGTGTTCGAATCCCTATCTGGGTCTTTGTGAGTGTCCCTTAATCAGTTTCATCATATCATCACTCAACAGGGGTGATTAGGTGCCAAAACTGGGATACAAGGTCATAGTGCGGCGTCAAAAAGCAATTCCCTAATCGATGTCATCTCTCATTCTCATTGTCGCGATTAGACAAGTGTGTCAGAAAACAAAACGCTAAATAACAAAAGCCAGAATTCCCTCGTGAGTTTATCTTCAATTTAGGGAACTTGCACACGTATCGATAAAATCGATGCCGTCTCCGAAACCGATAAATCAACAAGGGTTAAAGTCACAGCTGCACAAGTGGTCGGGCATAGTAATACATTTTCCCGAATGACCGGCAATTTGGCTTCCGTCCACAAATAGGCAGTCGGACCGGAACGACGACTGCTCGCTACGAAAAATGACACAGACCACACCAGTCATAAATTTCAAATGTGTCAAAATCCTTAGGACAATATTTGGACCTAAAAGGAATGAGGCGACAGGTGAGTGGAAAAGGCTACATAATTTAGAACTGCACAATTTGTATTCCTGTTCAGATATTATTAGAATGATTAAATCAAGAAGACTTAGCTGGGCAGGCTATTTGGTACAAATGGGAGAGGAAAGAAGAGTTTACAGGATTCTTGTTTGGAAACCTGATCGAATAAATCTTGAACAAGTCCTTAAATTGGACGCTTAAATGGAAATGACGTCAGAGACAAAGTCATTTTTCTCATTGGATCCAAGGTTCGGTCAAGGAATTTCTATTTAGGATTGGCTGACTGACGACCAATCAGAGCACATATTATTGAAATCGATTATCGAAAAGTGACCTATAGGTCACGAATGCAGATGTAATGGCGGCCGCGTGAGATGTAAAGAGTGTATCACTTCACATTATAACACCATTAAGCCTTGTTTCCATGATATAAAAACTCAATATGCTGACCAAGGCAGTAATTTGATGTTATTACTCCCTCTGTCCCATAATTATTGTCCGGTACACCTTTGTTTGTTGTCTCATAATAATTGCGCGATATTCAAACTGTGACATTGGTGCATACAGAAGAAAAACATGAAACAAGGGAATGAATCATACAACTTTACTACTCAAGGATCAGTACAAATTCTGCTTTCCATCTGCCTCTTCGTCTGTCATTTCTGTACTACCATTCTGGTATACCGGACTATAATTATGGGACAGAGGGAGTATAAAACATAAACTAAACGTAACGTATCAACCTTCTAGCAAGGTCTTCTTCAGACTCTGCACCAAGTACAAATGTAACAAGGTACAAAATAGGACGATATATATACACAAACATTACTCCCCTCCAGACTATTAGAAAGTTGTTATGGAACATTCTACCAGGTGGCTTTCCCTTGTCAACTGTACTTTTAGTGGTTGGACTCTTTATGTCACGCTCTTTTTCCTTCATTCTTCTTCCTTGTTCTCTCCTCTTTCTCTCTTGTCCTTTCCAGTCTTTCTAACACCTTCTTCCATTCTTTGTTTATCTTCAATCCCCCATTCCAGTTCATTGTGTCTTCTTCACCTTTCTTCTCTATTTCCTTAGACTCATTCCATTTTCTCACTAGCATTCTCTTCTCCCTTCCTATCTGCTTAGCCTCATCCCACTCTATGTCATGTCCTGTTTCTCTCGTGTGCTTAAATATCGCATTTCTCTCTCTCTTAAGTCGTATATCATCCCTATGTTGTTTCAACCTGTCTTTCAGCCTCTTTTTCGTTTCTCCTATGTACACACTCTGACATTCTTTACATTTCACTTCGTAGATAATCCCTTCCTCTTCCTCTTCTCTGTTTTCCTTTTTCTTGTTTGCATTGTTTGCTATTCCTAAGATGCTTTTTGTACATTGTTACATTTGTACTTGGTGCAGAGTCTGAAGAAAACCTTGCTAGAAGGTTGAAACGTTACCTTTTAGTTTATGTTTTATAATAAAATAAATTACTGCCTTGGTCAGCATATTGAATTTTTATATCACTTCACATGTTTAAAAGCCGATAACTATTCAACCGAGAGGAATAATGTTTCGTATTAAATGGTTTTAGGTACAGATCAATGATGCTGCTTAAATACATACTTTATAGTGCTTACTGTACACGCATGGAATAATATTTTAATTTTTTCAATTGTAAACACCTTGGACTCACCATAGATGGTGTAACTTGATGTGCCTTTCGTGCTGTATGTATTGCACATTGCAATCGAAACACCTAACCGAAACAAAATGTTCCATGAAATTGAAATGCATTCGTGTAATCGCTAGTCTAGTTTTGCCACGTTTTGGTCAAATGTGAACTTCTTCAATTTTTCTTTGATTGTGTACATGAGCAATTTCAGACGTCTCAAGATTTCCAATGGGAAAGCTGTTCAACGACTTTCAACTGCGTTCAGTCCAACGACTTGTACATGGCTAATTTGATCGTGTACAAGGCGCTTAAGAGACCAGTGGGAAGGCCAAGACGGAGATGCATAGATAACGTTGAAATGGATCTAAGGGAACTCGGTAAGGATGGAAAAGAGTGGATTGATCTTGTTCAGGATAGGGACAGATGGAAGGCTTGTATTGCTGCAGCCATAAACCTTCGGGTTTAAGAAGGCTAGTTAGTCAGTTAGTCAAATGAAGAAGTTATGTTCTAAAAATACCCCCTACCCTTTCGGGACAAAGCCAGTGATTATTTCGAAGATTCCATGGAAGACAAAAGGGCTGGAATTGAGATTTTGTTCTTTTGGAACTTGCGTCTCGAAATGGATAGAATAGAGTAAGTTGGAAGGGTATAAGAACTGCCTTCTAGAGATCGTGCTGCGACCATTGAATGCACCCAGTAACGTCTTTTATTTCTATCGCGGTTTTATTGACGTCAAAGATGCTCAACCACAAAAGATAAAACCTTTCATCCCAGGCAGGAGACATCTCCGCTCTCAGAATTCGTCCGTAACTTCTTGCACCCGCACCAAAGTATCGGAGAGAACTCAGATTTTTTAGGTGCTTGTGCTTGTGGAAAATTCGTGGCTGTATCAGTGTCGTTGACGATAACGGTAAAGTTAAATTTCCCCATGCATATAGCACCGTGACATGAAGGCACATTTAGGTTATGTGAGGGTAGGGCCCCACACATTCTCGATCTCGGCCATTTTGAAGATGAAATGCTCAGCACCACGCTCGGGAAACCTTTACCCCCCCCCCCAGGTTTGCAGATAACGACTCCGACAAAATATCGGTACGTGTGTCAAGTGCTCTTAAAGTGGAATCAGAACCACTGCGCAATGTGGGCCCAAATGTAAATCGAACCCGGTGCCTCTTGATTACAGGACAGCTATTCCTAAAATTAACAATACATCATAAATATACACAGTGGCGGGCTATAAAGGGTGGTATCTCTTTCCTCCCTGGGAAACCGTCGTCGCCTTGTAATGAAGAGGTCCCGTTTTCGATACATAGTGGTTCGGATTCCACTTTAAACTGTAGGTTCAGTCCTGATTAGCCTTACTGTGCATTACGTGGACTTAAAACACTAAATCAACCAACCTAAAGGCTACCATACGTCCTGGTTTTCACGGACATGTCCTCTTTTCGGACCCTGAAATTTGAGTCCGGGCGGGTTTTTATTTTCTGTTAAAATGTCAGAGTTTTTACTTTTATCCAATCACCATAGGTCAGAGATCACGAAGTTATCACTTTTCGAATCATTAAACGTCTGATGTTGGCAGTACTGGACGATGCGCTAAGCGTTAGTCGTTTGTTGTTACAGTTTCAAGTTCCGGTCGATGTCACTTCCGCGTCATTCGTTTGTTCGTGTTTCGAAGTGGAAGTTAGAGTTTGCGAACACGGTGCAAGCTACTAATATGCCTACAAGAAAGTTCAAGTTTACTAATGAGTTACAAGAAAAGTATTCTTGTTTTAGACGTGGTAGAGACGATTTTGAAGGCGAGTGAATGGTTTGTAAACCCGGTACATATGTGTCTGTGGCAAACAAAGGATGGCTAGACTTGCAAGCACACGTGGAGTGCGAAAAGCACAAAAGAGCCGTCAGAGGTGAAGCTTCATCTACAAAACTGACTCAGTTTTTCACGAGACCTGGCAGTGAACATGAAGGTTAGTTCAATATAACAGGATGGGCGTCAATACTATAAGGTCAGGTTAGGTTAGTGGCAGTATAATATCATGGAGAATAATATTTTATTTAATGGTGATAAATTGTGTGATTTATGTAATGTTTTCGTGTTTGTGAATAAATTGATGGTGTGTGTGGCTTTCGAAGAAAATGTCCTCTTTTTAACATTTCTAAATATGGTAGCCCTAAACCAACCAAGCAACCCTTGTCTTGTTTTATACCTTTCAGTCCTTTTATGCAGATGATGAGCAACTAAACGTCAATGACTGTAATTTCGCTCCTTCAGGAAACGTGAGAGATACAAACTCTGCCATGTGAGCCACACGCAACTGCAGGAAATCAATTGCACATGCCACGCCCACTCGTCTACGCACTTCCTCGCACGGCGTGCCTTCGAGCACCGAAAGATCTCGAAATTAGCTCATGTTGAATCGACCGTGGAAAACAAATGAAGGGCGAAATCAATTTACAACTCCGTAATAAGAACAAAAAAGCGCGAAATGAAAAGTAAATACGAAAGGGGAAAACGTGACAAAATCGCACGCGAGAGGAAAACACTTCCTGGTGATACGGTTTGGACACCACGCGACATGCAACGATGACGCATGCTATGAAGATTTTCCACTAGCGCATTCAGGGTGCAAAGTACACTTTTAGCTCTAAAGAAGAAATACAGGGTGCGCTGAAAATGTGGAACCACCCCTATAAAAGACAAACGGACCAATACATGCATTACACACCTGTATTCATTTCTTATTTTTGTCATGAAACAATACAAGTTTAATGTTATATATGTGGGGCAAGGGATTGAAAATTTACTTTTCTTGATTCGGATCGTCGTGAAACAATGAAAAGACAAGAAGCATGCGTTGACGTGCCTCGAGATAAGTTGATCCTTATTCCTCGCGCGACATAAATACTTCATGCAGCATGAGGAAGGAGTCGAAACGAAGGCGAGCCTAAACTCTGCTGCAACCCGTCAATCGTAACTCTCCTGCAGGTTGCATAACCGACAAGAAACACCAAACAAATGAGGACTATACTGGGTGTCCCACTTAAAAGTGGTACCCGTAACATTCATTCTGGCGTTCACAAATAAATGGGTGGAATCAGATTAATGTAGTTGCCTACACTGAAATATCGCATTACTTGAAGTCACACGTAATTGTTGAGTTGCGTTCGACAGTTTAAAAGTGATTGTTTGCGGAGATTGTTGTGCAAAAGTTTGCGGAGAAATGGTGCAGTTTGCAATTGAACGCCGGATAGATATTGTTGAATTTTACATAAAGAGAGGGTCCATTAAAGAGACTAAAGAAATATTTGTGGCGAAATACGTCGGTATGAAGGCTCCCACAACCAATGCAATTCAAAAGATGTATATGACAAATGGAGGACTACAGGATCCGTTAGTAATGTTTTGAAGAAGAAGCGTCCCACAGTGAAGACCCCGGTGGTAATGGACAGAATTCGCACTAACATATTGAGAAGCCCCAAGAAATCGATACGAAGATTATCTCAACAAGTTGGTGTATCCCGTACAACATGCCATCGTGTACTAAAAGAGCTCCATTTCCGACCATTTCGTGTGACCGTAGTGCATGAATTGAAAGAACCAGACAAAGCTAAACGAGTTATTTATTGCAACTGGATGTTATCTTCGATTGCTGATGGTTACTTGGATCCTCTGCTCTTCTTCATGACAGATGAAGCTTGGTTTCATCTTTCTGGTTACATCAACTCACAGAATTGTAGATTTTGGTCACAGGATAACCCACACGTCGTGCATGAGGAACCTCTTCACCCAGAGAAGATAGGCGTTTGGTGTGCAGTGTCGGGAACACGCATTATCGGACCAATTTTCTTTGAAGAGACTATCAACAGCGAAAGATATCTGCAGATATTTCAGTCGTTCTATGCACAGTTAACAGAAAATGAAAAAAGACACGGCGTCTTTCAACAAGATGGTGCCACTGCCCACACCTCCAACCAGAGTATGACCCGTATAAGTGCAGTGTTTCCCGAAAACAGGCTTGTCAGCAAAAACCTTTGGCCTCCGCGATCGCCGGACTTAACTTCTTGTGATTTTTATTTATGGGGAGCTCTGAAAGGAAAAGTGTACGCTAATAACCCTCATACGATAGACCAACTGAAAGAGAACATCACAAACGAGATAAATAACATCTCCCCTGAAGAATTACGACGTGTTTCTCAGAACATTGTACTGCGAGCGCAGCACTGCCTGGATGCTGGTGGATGGCAGTTTCAGCATTTGTTATAAACCAGACAGTTTTACAGTTTTACACAGTAAGTGTACCTAACCTAACATAAGATGTGAAAATGTAATTATATGATGACACATGTCTTGAAACTCTGCAATATTTACATATGAAAAAACAATTCAACTAGTATGAAAAGCAGTCAGTGAGTCGTACCACTTTTAAGTGGGACACCCGATACTATACCGCGTTTGTTACAACCTGTCCCGGTTCCCGCGCTAGCTGTTCGCTGGCTTTTCTCCGTGCTGGGGAAAGTCAAAGCCAGGCAGCAAATTAAAATACGCAACGTCGCACAGGGTCTACGTAAGCGCCTCTCTTCTGGCTTCCATTCGCTCCTCGCTGCCCAGCAGACGATTTTTTCCTCGTTTCTCATTGGCACCGAAACTGTCGAGCGATCGCTAGCGCGGGAAAGGGGACAGGTTCTAACAAACACGGTATACACTGCCACGACCTCGAGTTCCTCGAGAGGGCTCGACCAATAAAAGCGTGGGAAGGGAAGAGATTGCATGGAGAAGAAAACTCGGCTGCAGCGACCAGCCGCTTGCAGCAGCGTGCACTGCTTTGATCCGTCAAACTCGTTTTCTCCCCTTCCCACTGTTATGAGCGGGCTTGCACTATTGATTGCTTTTTGATTTTTTGATTTGATTTGATTTAGTGTATTTTACTTCGCGTTTTGTGCCTCTTGGCTAATTTGCGAAGATGGGGATGAGTGATGAAATTGCTGAATGGACATTCACAAACAACCAAGCCCGACTGGGATTCGAACCCGGGACCCTTGACGTCGCAGCGCGATACCATTGATTGCCGCATGAATTCTGTTCACTACACTCTGTCCCTGGAGTCTTTGGAGCGAGCGAAAGAAGTCAAATCGTCTGCGCAAGTAGTGACTCGATAGGGCTCAGCCAGTGAGAGAGGGGAAGTGGGTGCATAGAGGGGAACACGCGGCTGCAGCTACCAGCCATTTGCAGCAGCGCGCACTACCTTGCTGTCCTCACGCGCTTTCTACCCTTCTCTATCGGCATGCGCGGCTTTGCCCCACCGATTTAATAGACAGGGTACAAATGGATAGAAATATTAATACGTCAGAAGGTTTAGCCTGGTACAGCTCCCACCATTCGGTGGCTGCCGTCTGCTGAAATACCTCGGCAGCCGTCACGTGAGTGCTTCCAACCACTAAGAGGAGGTTGGGGAAAGCATGTGCTCAGTTCTCCGCCAGCCGAAGTCCCTCGTTCTCTTTGCGAGGGAAATTGGAACACTTGGTTGCCAAGTTCACAGCGGAGGGGAGTTGAAGGCAGCCGTTACATGTGGAGCAGGAATTTCAGATTGCGAGAAGAGAGGAATTTGCACAATTAGTCAACAACCAGCTAAGACCTTGGATCTGTACCTTGTCGCTCATAATGCACGCAAGATTTGAGCCTTTCAGATATCGGACTGGCTAATTCTGTCGCATCGTAATCATGACATCGCGGGTTCAATTCCCGATGGATGCACAGTGCATTGTTTCAGAAACAACTTCACGCTCTGCAGATCTAGTCTCAATAAAAATTTCTAAGCAGAGAAATAGATAATCTCCCTCCCTCCAATGCATTGCACCAAACTATAGAGTAATGTATCTCAACCTATGGGCCGCGACCCACTGCTGGGTCCTGAGGGGTCGTTTGGTGGCTAGCGAGGTTGGGCTCTAAAAAGTATTTACTGTTATTTTAAAAATGAATTACATTTATATTTATATAATGTTTTAACAATTTAAATCCAACCCGTGTTGTACGTAGTCTAAACTCTACATTTCTGTTGTTCGCGTTCTACCATTGCTTTTGATTGGCATCTCTCAATGTTAGCTTATGTGTCTGGTTAGACTAAATTAGTCTCTTGAATTACATATTTACTTTCCTACAGAGCATTCTCTGACATTCGCTACGAGACTCGGCGGCAAGTGGCCCGGCATCAGCGCTTGTCGTTGCCGGTGAACGGGGTCCGCGACAGTTGCACGTTACAGTCTCTTTTTTTTCGCTCTCCCTGCCTTCGCTCTCTTTCCCTTTCTGTTGACGTTGCAGACTGACGCCAGTATAATCCTCCCTCGGAAGTTGTGTTGTGTTGTGTCCGTGTGTTGAAGATTGTGGCTTAATATGGCACCGCAAAAGTTTACATTACAACAAAGGATTTATCTTGTCGAGTGTTACTTCGGAAAGAGGAATTGTGGAGAACTGCGACGACGTTTTGCAACGAAATTTCCTGGTGTTCCCGTTCCACATAGGACCACTATATTAAACCTCGTAAAAAAGTTTAGAGTAACAGGGTCAGTTCTGAATAAAAGTGGAAAGAAAAATGGGGAAATCTAAAAAATAAAGTATACAAAGACAATCCGCAAGAAATCGGGAGAATTACAGTAGACGAACTTGCACGTGTAAATACCAATTTCCTTCGGAGATGCCAGGAATGTGTTGCAGCAGAGGAACATCATTTTCAACACCTTCTGTAGTCAAGGTTAGTACACAATATGAAAACTGTACTTTTAATAGCCGACTGTCGCGGATCCCGTTCACCGGGAAAGACAAGCGCTGATGCCGGGCCGCTTGCCGCCGAGTCTCGTAGCGAATGTCAGGGAATGATCTGTAGAATGAAGTGTGTGTAATTTATTTAAGCAGGCGCAAAAGAGAGTTTCTAAAAGTACTCGATTATAATGTGGGTGCACACCCCTACAAGTAATTCTGCCGGCGCCCATGCTTATGGGTCCCATGAAGTGTAATATCCTTCCAGGCCAGGTGGGTTCCGGACTGAAAAAGGTTGAGAACCACTGCTGTAGAGGAACTGCACATATTTCTGACCTCGGTCATAGTGTAGGTGTGTGTTCAGTACCATTCACGGTCTCATTTAGCTCCATATAACCACTGTTGAGGAAAGAGCGAAGCGCGACCAAGAGCCTCTCATGTACCTAGGTAATCACATTGAAATAAGATTGGTAATGGAACACAACCACCTTCTTAGCAGTCAGACACCCCTTATCTGCTTTCTCATCGCGATCAGAAGCATAGAAGACTTACGTACAAAAACAAACTTCATGTATATCTTACGAGCATGATACTAATGCATCGAATTCACCAGTGGCGTCTCGTCCCTTGGGGCTTCCGGGGCTTAGCCCCTAAAGAAAAACGGATGTATTCACGTAATTATCAATCACCATAACTCATAACTATCACACAGTCTTTTAAAAGGCGATTTTTACCCACGTAAATTCATCGTCTGTTGCAATGGATACGACAGCGCTCCTAGCGGCATTGATGTCAATTATCGTTTTCCGGGGCACGTCGCAAAGGAAGGCGTGGCCTACACCCACCTACGCTACAGTGAAGGTCACATGCTAGCAGAGAGAGGAGGGGAGAGTGCTGATTCGGGGCTACTTCCGTTGCGTCGCGTTCGATCTCGCGTGTTGTTCTGTAGTGTTTTGGTGGCTTTCATTCGCTATGTTTGAGTGAGTTTGGCAGGGTTGATGTTCGAACACAAATTGATGAAGGACATAAGCTGTCAATTACAAGACACAATGAATTTGTCCGGAAAAATAGGCATATATTAAATAGAATTATCGATTGCTTAAAATTCTGTGGTCGACATGAACTTGCTCTACGAGGACATAATGAAAGAGAACAATCTCTAAACAGAGGCATCTTCCCAGATTTATTATCCCTTCATAGAAGAGGGAAAACTAAAGAGGGAACTTCGTGTTCTTTATTGTAGTGAAGAGTTGAAAAACATAAACTCTATCAGTAGATTCCATCCATTTTTTATTTAAAATTATTTAGAGGGTACCTTTTCAGAAACAGTAAAAATGACAAACATAGTTTTAATAACTCCAGTGGCAACAGCTGAATCTGAACGATGTTTCAGCACATTGAAGCGTATTAAAACCTGCTTAAGAAATGCAATGGGACAAGACAGACCAAATGCCTTGGCACTTGCTTACAATAGAGATAGAATATATTTCAAACATAGAGGGCTTCAACGAAAAAGTAATAACAAAATTATTGAGCAGAAGAACAGGAGTCAACGTTCGTATGTTTCACAACAATACCTGTTTCTTTTGTAATCCATGTGAATTGTCATTATATTTTAAATTCTTTAAAAAATAAGCCCCGGCCAAATTTGAGGCCACGAGACGCCACTGGAATTCACTGCAAATCCGAGCGGCGCTTTGCTTTAACAGGTACATATTGATTAGTTTACGTCGCTTTTCTTGACACTTTTGGCTCATCGCAACGATAAGGATAAATGATGATAAGATTAAACTGACGAAAGGACATTCACCAACACGGACAGTACACAAGTCCCGCAGAAGATTATACTGGCTGTGAGCCCAGACGCCAGGAGACTCGTTAGTCTGCAAGAATGCAGTTCAGGGCAACGCAGGAATTTCTTTTCAGAGGAAATGGAATTGTAAAGGTGAATATTACATAGCTGGGAAGGTAGACTATAAAATATAAATATGAAATATTTCATTTAAAATGTTGTTCAAGAACAAAAATGGTAATTAGAGTTCATTTTAGGGGGGGCGGTTGCATTTATCACTTTTTTTAGTTATTTACTGCTTCTGCCAACCTCTGTGGCAGAGTGGTTAGCATAGAGTGCTACGATGCTAGGGTTCCCCAGGTTCGAATCCCGGTCTGGACATGGATGTTATTTGTGACTGTCCTCGCATCAATTTCATCATGTCGTAACTCATCCTCATCGTCGCGATTAACCAAAAGTGGGAGAAAAGCTAACAAAAATAAAAAAAATTGTGTAAGAGAACTACCTACAGACCTACAGACGTAGACTTGAAAACATTGTAATTTGAACGCAGTGATTGATTGAAACGTGGGTCATCTGAAAGAGAAATACGCAGTATATGCCCCTCTTCATTAATTTAAAAGCAACGTACTTAAGCTAAATTTGCGTTGTTAATACGCCGACTTTGTTTGGCTCACGCGACGCTCAGTGATCGAACAAAGATACATCAGCTGATTGTCTCCCTGCGTACCCTTGGTACGGAACTCCTCAATTAAGCAAAGAAGGGCTCCTGTAAATGTCGAGAGATAAGTGAATTGCGCATTAAACTTTTCCTGAGCTCACATGAAAACACACACACATGCTGCATGACAAATTGAGTTTTAAGCGACTGCCATTCCTAGACATTCAATATTAGACTATCTCCGCCTAGGATCAAGACCTTCATTTCTGTACCCATAATGCATCACGAGCACCTGGGTAATATTCAAAGAGGGTGTGCTCCGTGGCGGAGTTCGAATCACAGGCTGCCTTCATCGATTTCGTCATATAACCACTCCCCTTATCTTCTCAATTAGCCAAAAGTGGTGAAAGAGCTCCAATGTCCACCTCCCTTCCACATAGTACACCCTGGACTGCAATTTTGCAGACTAACGAGGCTCTGGTACCTGGACCTAGAGCCAGGAGAATCCTCTGTGGAGCTTGTGTAACCGTTCAGGTGGCCAGAATTAAAGTTACCCAACTCAGAGCCCTCTGTAGCCTGTTTGAGGCATCGTAGAACTATGAAATTTGGTGAATCCACTATGCACACCATGAGGAAGAGGATGTCGATATAAAAAAATAGTTCAATTTTCCACCACAAGGTTGAAATGTGGCGCTGTACTTCCATGATGGGTTGTAATAATGACGTAAACTGCTCCAATTGGTTATGGATTTGCCTTTACCTTGCAATCTTGCAATAAACAAGATATTATTTTCTCGCAACTTTCAGCCACTAACAAATGTATTTCTAATTAATAACTCAGCTAAATCACTTACATGATTATTTGGACAACCTATCATGGAAGTACAGCGCCACATTTCAACCTGGTGGCGGAAAATTGAACTAGTTTTTTTTAATATCGACATCCTCTTCCCCATGGTCTGCATAGTGGATTCACCAAATTTCAGAGTTCTACGATGCCTCAAACAGGCTACAGAGGGCTCTGAGTTGAGTAACTTTAATTCTGGCCACCCGGTATGTGATTGTCATTTTATCAAATTCATCTAATCTCCTTTCGTCCCGTCCCGCTTTGAACTCGGGATACGGTACCAGTGTTGCCACAATCTGAGGGCATAATTTCCCTTTCCAAGGTGCAAAATTTCCCTTTTTGCACTGTTTTTCCCTTCACTAAAAACTTTTTAAAAATAATAGTAATAAATAGTACATAATCTGTATTATTTTTGAGTTTGGTGTCTTAAAATTTCCATGGAATTTTGGTATTTTTCATCCCATTTCGTTCAAAATTTGGTTCGAATTTCCCTTCATGTGGCAACACTGTACGGGACGCGCGCTGGTTCGAGTCTCCTTAGGAGAAGCGTAACAAATTTTTAACTGAGATTTAGGCCTGTGTATGGGACCAAGCACCATCGGGAGGAAGCTACGAATGAGTAGCGTTAACCCGGTAATGGAAACCTACAACAACGACTTGGAGATCGTCGTGCTGACCACACATCACTTCGTAACTGGTTCCACGATCGCTCACCTCTACTGAGGCATGTGTGAGTGAGGCCGGCAGTCGGTACGTAGGCACTGACCCTCAAGGGCTGTTGCGCCACGGGATATTATTATTATTATGCTCAGAACCCGACGACAAATTGTGTATGTAGGATGTCTGACGTCCAAACAGGAGACCCGTGTTCGATTCCCGTGTGGGTGATCTAATGTTAATGTCACTATACAGGGTGTCCCAAAAGTAATAGCGCAAACTGACACAGGTAAAAGTACACGATAATAGTAGCAAAAAAGTCTCGGTAAACATGGGTCTGCAAACGAGCCGTCTTCGATATAATCGCGAATGTGTGACTACAAGCCGCCACTGACTTCATTGTTTGTAAACGTCGTTCTAGTTGGTGAAATGCTAATAACGTGTGCGAATGTGTGGTTACAAGCCATCATTGACTGCATTTTGTAAACACCGAGCGCGGTCGGAGGTTTGCTCTTTGTTTTAAAAAAAAACAGAACATTTCCGAGAGGTGGTACGGTTTGTACCCACACATTCGCACACCATTTTACCAACTGGGACGATGTTTACAAACAATGAAGTCAGTGGCGGCTTGTTATCACACATTCGCGATTATCTCGAAAACGGCTCGTTTGCAGACCCATGTTTACTGAGACTTTTTTGCTTCTATTATCGTGTACTTTCACCTGTGTCAGTTTGCGCTATTACTTTTGAGACACCCTGTATATGTGGCAATGAAATTAAAAGATCAATGATCACTTCTCCATCTTCCACATTGCCCCCAGCACGCGCTCCTAGTTGCAAGGACCATTGATTGCAAAGGGGCAAATTTGTCACGCTCGCGGCTCGATACATCTCGCAGTTCTATGAAGTGACAGCCGTGGCATAAAAGGTTTGTGCTCCGATCAAAAGCGAAGAAAAGAGGCAGAGAGTAGCGTGTCGCTTAGCAAAAGAGCACAAACAGAGGTTCAAAGACCACGACGAACTCCCATTGATCTCCACGTGAGGATTAACATTTCGCTTCTAGGTCACTGTTTACCCACCACATTTGCCATTGCTTGAAGCAGAGGGTGTCATGGGCGTCGCCAGAAATTTTTGCAGGGGGGGGGGGGTATCGGCCAAATGATAAAAGTTGAATAGCAGAAAAAATAACAATGACTATTATTATCACAGTTATAAATGTCATTATACAAACATAAATACAGTAAAACCTGTCTATTCCGGAACATGATGGTTCCGAGCAAAATTTTCCGTCTTAACAGTTTTCCTTCTTATACAGGGTTGACTTTAAATATAGTATAGAGCGCTGCAGGAAATAATGGAAAGACAGATTTACATTTCGCATTACTTATAATGTAGAGTACTAATGCATGTACGTACATGAATGAAAATGCGATAAAGTCGCAATAAGCATAGCTGAGATTACATTTATGTAACCACACAACATGTTGGTACACTTTTTTACAGTATTGTAAGAACGTACAGTTGTACTTATGTATCTTTTCGAACCCGGGACCTCTGGCGTCGTAGCGCGATGTGCATAGAGGGAAAGAGAAAGATTGGAAGATGGAATAAGAGAGGTGAAGAAAGATTGAGATAAAAGTGAAGAAAAAAGAAACAAAGAGAGATAAGCAGAAAAATAGAAAGATGAGGAAAGAACAGGAGAAATAGACAAAGAAAGGTGGAGAAAGAGGGTAAGAGACGAAAGAATGAAACGGAATCGTAACAGCTATGAGTACTGTAGGGCATTCTTTCATATCGACAATGTTACCGATAAGCGAGTGGCAACAGAGGCGTGTTCCACTTACAGTATTGCATTGTTTTCTTGCGAGCGAAAAAAATAAAGGAAGATATTTAAGACTTACTGAGAATAAAAACATCTCGTTGGTCTTTAAATTGTGTTCCGTTTCCGCGTTAAGGAGGTTTCCGCCTTAAGCAGGTCATTTTCAGGTATAGAATCGGTCCGTTCTGGGGACTTTTGTTCCGTATTTAGAGGTTTCCTTCTTCTAGTGGTTCCGAGATATGCAGTTTTTACTGTATTATAAACTAATAAAAACAAATTTTAATGAAAATAATAATAATTATTATTATTATTATTATATAAATGTGGAGACTCGATCCACCAAACGAGTGAATACCAGCACAACTGCATTTTATGCAGTTAGTATCTGAATACATTTTGATATTATCCTTTGCACGTCTCGTTCAAGAAAAGTCTTCAAATGTTAAGGGATTTTTTTTTCATAAAGCTTTTTGTGTGACCTTTCACCTTCAACTGCAATTATTAGGATTTTGAAAACAGTGGAGCCATCTGTTCTTTGGATGAAATGGTAGGATATAACCTTGTTGCTGTATTTTTCACTCAATATTTTCGATGCATTTTTACTTTCATTATTCTGTTCGAATACTAAGTAAATGAACTTTATTTCTGTTCTTAACAATGAGAGTAAAAAACTTTCGGCTTTCTTGTATTTTTAAATCAACTATGTCAGTTTCTAGGGGGGGTCCGTCGAACCGTTCGACCCCCCCTCCCGACGCCATCGAGGGTGTGTATAGTGTTATACCACCATTCATTCGAAACGAAAAAGGGAAGGAGAAAGTTATATGAGGGGAAGTACGAGATGCATGCAAGTTCTAAGGTGCCCTATTTTTTCTTCATGAATAGAAGCAGTTATAAACGTGAGAGTTGTTTGAGAAGAAGCATCCATTCTTGAAGGTTGATGAGACCAGATAACAGCACGATACGGCCCATAGGAAGTTTATAACTTGACAAGTTTAGAAACAAGACGCTGCAAATAGCTGTTGCGCATCTCCCACAACATTTTCCCTCTCCATTCTCTGCAGCGACGTTGGTTCGCAGTGTTGCAACCTGGAGGGAGCGGAATGGTCCGAGGATTTTCAACGAAATTTGTATTCGCTTTCTCCTGGGCTGTTTTCTACCTGTCGGAGTACAGAAATTCAGCTCACCTTTCGCCAACGACTCTTTTACTTCTTTTAAAACTTGGCCTCCCCGATGGCGCAGTGGTAGCGTCGTCGCCTTGTAACCAAGGCGTCCCGGGTTCGATTCCCGGTGGAGGCACATAGTGGTTCGGATCCCACTTTAAACTGTACGTCCAGTCCCGACGTAAGTTGACTTAAAACAACAAAGCAATCCAATCCAATTATTTTAAAACTTGAGAAACCATCTATTTAAATACTCCCGTGGCGGTGCTTGTGGACTCGACAACATTATACTTATGTTTATGTAAATCCTTCTGATTTCGCAAATATGTTGCAACATTGTAAACAATTTATCTGACCTGTCCTCGAAGGGGCTTTCTAAAGCAGATTGTGGATTTCATTGGACCCGGCATGATTTGATTTTTGCATTTCAAAAATATGCAGCCAAGAGTAAAGAGCAAGAACATTTTAATGCTTTAAAAAATAACACAGGCAAGCGTGTTATCAGATTGCCTTCTCGTAGTGATTGTTGTACGATAAACAAAAGAACCCCCACCCCACTCGGTTTTTTTTTAAAAAAAAAAAGGCAGGCCACTGCTCGATGTCGCATTCAGAAAATGAAGTCATTCGCCCAGAAGTTTCTCTTCGTTATAAACCTTAACGCGCGTTCGTAATACTACAGTTTACGATCCGCGCACGGCACGCATTTTCAAAGACCGGATTCAATCAAATGAACCACTGATAAACTGATATGAGCCGGCACCGTAAATCCACACAGTAAAGATCGTTTGTCATATTTGTTTTAGCTTAATTTTGCTGAGTTGGCACCACTCGTACTCTCAAGGCCAGACCAGTACGTAGAAGATTGGTGGGGAGGATGACGTAATAGGAAGTGCTCCGCAGCGATCTGCGCATATAGGAACTTAACTTGTCAGGCTATATTGGCGCTATCTAACGACGGACATGTTTTTGATACTGGGAATGACATCATTTACATCAAGAGAACAGCGTGTTATTATCAATTTTCTTCACTTGCGTGGAGTAACACCCATCAATGTTCATCTCAAATTGACTGAGACATGCTGTGGTGGTGTCATGGACGTGAACAATGTGCGTTCGTGGGTCCGATAGTTCAAGGAATGTAGGACGTCGTATGAAAACAAACCAAAGGAGCCTCGCCCACGAACCAGCCACCTGTTACTCCATTGCTGAGAAAAGATATGTTTTGGGACAGCGAAGGCGTTATTCTCGCGCATTGCTATCACAAGTGTATCACAATGATGGGTACAGCTATGAAACTGATTTGAGGACCAAGTTGCTTCCGGCATTGCAAAAGAAACGGCCGGAAATGGCTGCAGCTGTGCTCTTTCATCAGGACAACACACCTCCTCATCGGGCGGCCACTGTTCAGACGCTCTTCATGGAAAACAAATTTGATGTGATTTGCATGCTCCGTCCATACTCACCTGACTTCGCACCTAGCAATTTTTGACCCTTTCCAACGCTGAAGGACAATCTCCGTGGTCACACATTTTCCGGTCGTTCCCCTCTTACATCAGCTCCTAAAAGAGCATTTACAAAGGCCATGGTATCGTGACGTCAGGGTTGTGAAAGATGTGAACGTCTAGACGGTGATTATGTTCAGAAGTGACGGCAGTTTCGGCTTTCTGAAGTGAGTATATTTCTCAAAATAATTTAGGAGACCTTACAACTTGAATGCACCTCGTATATGGCCCACTGAGACGCGGGGAAGAGCGGAGAAACGCGGAAACAGAACTTCTGTTGTCTGCTTCTATTGAAATCAAATGGTGTATCGCCCACTACAGGGAAACGAGCAGTCAGAGTCGCGGAATTTCCGTGACAGATGTTTGCAAGTTATCTTAAAGGTTATCGCCCACTGAGACGCGCGAAACGCGCCTGTTACCGCGTCTCAGTGGGCGTAAATCTTTAACGTATGATATCTACTTTCTTTAGTCGACCTCCGTGGTGGAGTGGTTAACACAGCGTGCTACGATACCAGGAGTCTCTGATTCGAATCCTACCATGTGTGTCTTTTACGAGTGTCGCTTCAATAATTTCATCGTGTCATCACTAATCCTCATCTTCGCGAGTAGCCGAAAGTGGCAGAAAAGCGAAGAAAAATTAACCAAATCAATCCACCTATTTTCTGTATTAAAAAATTACGTTTCTGCAGTGCATCCTCGGGTGAACTGTTTCATCTTCATTTTTACCCTGCTGAGGATTCCAACCCTGTGTCTTTGTATTACTGATCCGGTGTTGGAACCAGCACTCTACCAAGCGTTTAAGATTTCTACATTAAGGGAGATTTCACCAATGGAACGCAGGTTTGTGCAGCCTGTTCATGCCGCTACGATGTGAAACGTTGTTGTTGATAGGCTCGCTTAGATAATTCTCAGACAGCCAAAACAACGGAAATGTAAAATCAAGGAAAACTAGAACTGGTTCCGTAGCTGAACTACGGAGAAATGACATGGTAAGTCAACGACCCGGGTTCAAGACCTGACCGAGTCTGCATTTCTCGCTTAACTACATAGTCTCTCGTGTGTGTGTGTGTGTGTGTGTGTGTGTGTGTGTGTGTGTGTGTGTGTGGGTGTGTGTGTGTGTGTGTGTGTGTGTGTGTGTGTGTGTGTGTGTGTGTGTGTGTGTGTGTGTGCCAGGAAGTAAAAACAGATAGAAAGAGAAAGGTTGAAATAGATCGAGTTAGAGAGGGACATGGAATGGGAATAGGGAAAGAGGAAAAAAAGGTTATGAAAATAAAAAAACTCAATATGCTGACCAAGGCAGTAATTTATTTTATTATAAAACATAAACTAAACGTAACGTTTCAACCTTATAGCAAGGTCTTCTTCAGACTCTGCACAAAGTACAAATAAAATAAATTACTGCCTTGGTCAGCATATTGAGTTTTTTTTATATCATGGAAACAAGGCTTAATGGTGTTATAGTTATGAAAATGTTTCCAAAAGATGCAAAAAAAAAGGTGCTGATACAATGCCTTTATTCAATGCTCTCTCTTTCTGCGCCTTCTGTATATAATTCGCGCGGACCGCAGAGAGAACTGTGGTTGCGCGCGGACCGCTGAGAGAACTGTGGTTCGGCCGAATAGGTTTTGTTGAAGTTTGTGTTTTCTCTCGCGGGTTTTGCTACATTATCTTGGGAACTATTGGGGCTACAATGATTATATTATATCATTCTATAGCTCTCGTTCCGCTCTACAAAATGAGACTATAGGATTTTATATAGCTGCTCAAGAGTGAAAATCATTTATTTTTGTCCAATTTTTTAACAAAACATGAAAGAAAAAAGGAAAAATGTGCTGAAGCATTTACGAGGGGGTAAAAGATGATAAATGCGATAATCTCACAAAAAAGTTGCAACAAAATGTGTTCATTTTAGTTGATTTCATGTTCTAAAATACATATCTCAAGCGATCGATATTAAAACAGCTATATATTTGGTAGGTCCGTTCGCTAGTTATGAAAGGCAGTGAATGGAAGACAAATAGAAAATGGCAGGTAGTGAAGGAATATGTGAAATATAATATAAAAGAGAGGGGAGAGAGAGAATTACAGCGAAATAGATAGAGCGTTACTTAAAGGATGAAAGAAATGCACGTGCATTCAATCTGTATGATTCGACAACGCGGTGTATTGTCCCTATAGAGTAGTGGCTGTCACATAGACACATTTCAGTAGATCGTAAACCGATAAATATATGTGCATAAATTAGACGGAAACAACACCTGTTTCCTGGCAAATTGTTATCACAACATAATATTTGTAATTGCATTTCCCACTGTCATACACCAATGTCATACCATCACTTACTATTTATTGTCAATAGTAATTATAGGGCGGTACCTTATTGGTCGCTTTTTTCCTCGCAAAGTGGCAATCTTCCAATTCCCAGCAACTTCTGTTATCAACAAATGAATGGTTCGCGTTATGATCGGAACACTCTTTGTTGCAAAAACAGGAATTAATCAGTGGCTTAATAACAAACAGATTAATCTTCCCTGTAAACCATCATTAGATTCAATATCCTGATTAATTTTATTTAGCACACTTAGCGGTATTTCGAATTATTGTAGTAACTGCCAATCTTTAAAAGATTATCTTTTTAGCAGTAACTCCTGTACTAACTCAGTTACAATTACTTTAAAAGGTGACTAATTTACTTTTACCGTTACTATATCCAGGATTAGCAATAACAAGGGACTACGATTCGCAAAAACGATAATTTTCAAAATTATTGTACCATGCGAAAATATGTTTTTGCTGCACATGAAATTCCGAACTAACGCAATTTATGTAGTTTTTTTGCGAATTTCAACACATTTTGTACTTAAAAGGCGAAAAATACCGATAAAACCAAACATTTATAGTTCTACGAGTCAAAAGATATTATTTCTATATATTAATATTTTCGGCAGTTTAAAAATATCCATGAAGATAAATTCCCACTGGAGAAGTTACAAGATCTAAATTTTTTGTATATAATTTTGTTTCTACAGAAAATTTTGCTTGGGAGAAGTTGGCGCTGTTGCCACGTCGGAGCACAATCCGTGTATTCGGAGGTTGAAGAGAATGAAAGATGTCGTTGTAGAGTTGGTCTTTGTAATCCATATGATACAAACTGACAGTGGGCCTTCCCGTTGGCGCAGTGTCCCGGAGAGAGGTCGGCCTCACGCTCGAACTAGGCAACGCAGCCCGGTTGACGTTGCCATACAGTGCACGGGAACCATCGCCTTTTGTCCAACTCTGGCTTTGCTTCTCCCAGATGTGGCACCAGCGCAATTCTTCCCAACCGCCTATTTTCATGACCGTGAGCTTAGTTACGGATACTCGTCAACTCGTTACTTGCAAATACTGGTATTCCTTGTTCTAATTTTTCGATACAAACTTAGAAATTTGGAATTCCAGCCGGCCTCCGGGGCGAAGAGGTTAGCACAGCGGGCTACGACACCAGGAGTCCCAGATTCAGATCCCGTCCTGGACATTGGTGTTCGTGTCGCTTCGTCAATTTCATCATCATCACTCATTCTAATTGTCGCGATTAGTCAAGAGTGGAAGAAAAAGTGAAGTATAATAATGCAAATCAATAAACAATACACATGAAATTTCGCTGGTTTCCTGTTAGGAGGGAAATTTTCATAGTCCTGTCGTTGTTTAAGGATTTACCTCTACATCAAAATGTTCCACGCACAAGAAATTACAAATTCATTGATTTGGTGTTTTACGTCCACTTTATGCACAGTAAGGCTAATCGGGACTAAACCTACAGCTTAAAGTGGAATCCGAACCACTATGTACCTCCACCGGGAATCGAACCCGGGACCCCTTGATTACAAGGCGACAACGCTACCACTGCACCATCAGGGAGGCGTTTTATTGCTTAACCCTTTGGTGGCGTGGTGCAAATTTGCCACCAGTGGTTTGTTAGGGCTTTTAAAAATACATTGAAAATAACTATTTAAAATTAATCGTTTTTGTTGTTGTTGTTGTTATATGTTGGGCAGGATTAAGGTATATTATCTATACTCTGCTGGCAATATCGTAGAAGATCTGCAAGAACACGTATGAAAACTTGCAATCTGGTAGTTGATGACTCAGTCATTTCCTAGGTAAACGTCCGTGGCTTCTGTTACAGGTTACAGGAGACACTACATATTCGTGCCGAGATTAGGTACGCTCTACTTTACCCTCACGAAGTCTGCCATTCTGAATCAGAAGGCAGAGGAAAAGGTCTAAATATGGGCCCCCTTTTTTAAGTTGTCATTTTCGGAGAAAAAAATTAATATATCAAGCACCTGCCTTTAAAATGCATATCTATGAAATATATACTTAAATGTAAATGCATGCTAAAGTAAAGAAGGTCTCCATTTTTTTAAAAAAAAAAGCAATTTCCAAAAAATGGTAAAATGATGTATTTCAAAATTATGGTCTAAATATGGGCTACTAGTGGCAATATCACAAAAAACAATTAAAATTTAAAAAACAGTCATTTATCGTTAAAACATTATAAAAGTCATATTTATGAATAATCTGTTGTTTTGAAAATCACGCGGAATGGGAAAAATCGAAATTAAAGAAACATCCAAATATTTGTTGAAAATGTGATCTCAACATTAGACCTCATGTCATAGCCCATATTTAGACCATCACGCTATTTATCTTCTTCAATTTATTTTCGCTCTCTGTGGTAGATATTTCACAAGCAAATCATGGCATTATAAAAGCCCACATTTGTTTTATGTAACGCTAATATCATAACCTATACAAAGCAGATGAGAATTCAGAAAACGTTGAATTAAAACATACCTGCAAAAAGTTTTCGGAGGTCGCAATTCTATAACAGCGTCCAAGGCCGAAACTAACCACCACTTTCTCTTGCGAATTGGCGCCGCGACCTTTGTCATTGACAGATAACCAGTTCCCAGCACCCGGCAGCGCTGATAACTCCAAAACCCATATTTAAACCTTCGCCCATATTTAGACCTTCTCCTCTATTGGTAAAATGTAATCTCTCGTGTCATTTCTCCTAAGTCAGGATTAGTATACGTAGCACCTCGCAGGGGGTTTTATGCTAAGCGAGTGGGGTACGTGTCGGTTACGTTACGATATTCAGATCTACAACAATTGAACATAGTCTAAGGTACCGCAATATGTTACACGCCAGCGCCTAAAGTGGCAATTGTTAGATGGGGGATGTTTGATCGAGCCTTGGGGTTAGTGGGGGATGTTCCTATGTTTTAACATAGTGCAAATGACACAGCTGGGGGATGCTAACTCGGGGGGCCCCTTCACTACGAGCACTTCGAAAAAAATGAAAGTACAAACTTTGAACTTTGTTATAATGTTCGTCTTGCCTTTCAGGTTCACATTCGTTGGAATCCTTGTTGAGCTACTGAGGAACACCCACTCCTTAACTGTGCTAAAGCTGGAGGAAAATTATGACAGGGAATTGGCACCAACCATCAACGGTAAGCACCATCGCCACACTACATCAGCTGCAGTACTATGTAAGGACCCTGATTTTTCGCAACGAGCCATATCAGCGAGAAAGGTTCATTCTCCTAAATTACTTCGATTCACACTTTTCATAAATAACGTTAGATTGGAAAAATTTAACATTTAAGTCAGTATAAATTACCACACTACAGAGTGAGGCAAAAGGTTACATAGGAAACAAATAGGTGCATACAAACACACACATGATTGATATGTAATGGTTTCAGCTACATTGCGTTCAATAGGCTCACCATCTGCTCCAATTCGACGCGGGTAGTGGGGCGGGCATTCTTAATTTTTCTTAGCGTACACAAGGGCCTTTATGTCCCCACAAGCAAAAAATCGAAGGGTGTTAGGTCTGTCGATCATGGTAGCCATTCATCAATCGAACACGAAAAATATCACCTATGTATCCTGACTCTTGTCTCATCCTGTATTTATTTGGTTGCTCTAAACCACAATAAGCACCATCTATATGTTTATCTTACCCTGTCAAAAGGCACGTACAGTAATTTATGTATCGATAATGGTAAGTTGTGGTCATAGGCAATTAGAACGAACTTAATTTTTACGTTGTCCGTGATTTAAATTCGGCTCTCAAATAAAAACAGCAGTTGCAAATAATAGTTTCAGGTAATCGTTTCAAAATATTAAAGAAGTGAAATGCAAGAAAATATGTAACAATGACTTTTATTTAAACATCATGACCCAGTCTTGAATGACCACGAATATATTTTAGAGTCTTATGTATGATGCATCCCCATCATATATTTTCAATATTGTTTCAGTTTTTACATTTGCCACGAGGTTTTGTTGTTGAAATAATGTTTCTGCTGTCGTACAGATAAAGTCTTGCCTTATAATCTAGGGGTCCCCTGTTCGATCCTCGGTGAAGACACATTGTACAGTGGTTTGAATCCACTTACAATTGTATACCCAATCCAGGTTAGCCTAACTAAGACTAAAGTGGACTTATAATAACACCGCCAATATGATATAAATGGTGCACTGCATAAACAAAAGCATCAACTGCTTTTAATTGAAATTATATAGATCTCAATATATATTATTTTAGTACGCGCATGCATTATACATATAAATATATAGTAGAGACGGGTAAGACTGCGTGTCGGGTAAGACCGCGAACATTTTTTTTTCCGGGTAAAAATCATACACGGTTTGCACCACTGCTCCACCATCACTTCGCCCGAGATAGAAGCTAGCTGTGGGTGTTAGTGAAGATATGTTGGAAGTTCGTTGTGCTGAGAGAGAAAAGCGAGATGAATGTTAAGGTGTCTGTTATTTATTTTGATATTTTGATTTCTTAGAATTTCTTCACTGTAAATGTAGAGAATACCAGGATGTTGATTCATAGGCAGCTGTGTTAATGCCGAGTCCACCTGTGTATTCGTTTTCATTGCATTGTGCAATGGCTCGACCGCATCACGTGCTTTGTTCCCGATTGCAGCGCGGAGCAAGACTGAGCAATAAATTCCAGGTGAACAACTATATATATAAATATTTTACAAATCTGCAGTAATTATTGGATAGATATAAAGTTCAACCGTGCCTTGTATTTAATATGGATGAACCTGGTGTCAGCACAGTTCCTTCCGAAACCTACAAAGGTGAAAAACTCAATATGCTGACCAAGGCAGTAATTTATTTTATTAAAAACATAAACTAAACGTAACGTTTCAACCTTCTAGAAAGGTCTTCTTCAGACACTGTATCAAGTATAAATGTAAACAAAAACATTTGTACTTGATACAGTGTCTGAAGGAAACCTTGCTAGAAGGTTGAAAAGTTACGTTTAGTTTATGTTTTTAATAAAATAAATTACTGCCTTGGTCAGCATATTTAGTTTCTCATAATCATGGAAACAAGGCTTAATGGCGTTATAACTACAAAGGTGATAAGAGTGAAGAGAAAAAGATAGGATAAGAATGGTTTTAGTGGAGAACGTGGACAAACCATCACTGCTGTCAGGAAGTTTCATTCATCATGCATTCATCTTTCCACGGAATATAATGAAAGCAGAGCTACTTGATGGGGTACAGCCATCTGTTATTGGTATGATGATGAAAACGAACATCCTTGCTGAAGACGTATCAAGCTGGCAACATCAAAAGAAAGAGTACATTTGCCCCGGTTGTGATGAGAAGAACAACGTACTCCCAGTCGAGGATTGGATTCAGTGTGCCACATGTGACGAATGGTGGCCAAGGAAACTGCACCTCGTATGAAACAGGAATCTTCATTTGTGATTTGTGTTAGTGATCCCCCAGCCGAGGACTTCATTTACTTTTCCACGACAAAAGCTTCTGATACGAAACAGGAATCTTCTTTACTGCCTTGTGTTCCTTTTTATAGAACCTTCATACGAATGTAACTCTCTTTAGAAAGTGATAGTACGCTGCGCATTCTTACCCTAACGTGATCGCAGTCTTACCCCGCGCTGCGGGTAAGACTGCGCGTTTGCATGGTTATGTTTTTCGTTTGTTTTCTGCTGAAATATTATTTACTGGGCTTTCTGAAATTTACTGTATGTTGGCAAAGGAGAGCGCATTGTGTGTTACTTTTTTTCCGTATGTTACTATAGATTCATAACTTCAATAAAACATAACGAACAAAAACTGCTCAGTCTTGCCCCATCTTACTCTATATGTTTGTGTTTGTGTGCGCTACTATGTATTATATATTATAGGCCTAATTTTCATTACACAAATATACATTGAAATGTATATTCATTTTCTTGAAGTAATATTTCTCTTGAAGTCACAATCTGTTAAGTAAAAATTTGGAACTATTTCCTCATACTTGTGGAACGTACCAAATGCATAATTCTTTGTAATGATATCGTAACTTTTTCTTCCAGATCAAACAGTTAACGTGACTGTCCACATCGACATCCTAAACGACGTATTAATAGACGAGGCGCAAGGGGTAAGTGTCAATCAATTTTCTAGAAAATTGGTACTAACCTCGGAATTTATCCATGACATCTGGCGACTTGTAATAACTAAAAAACATTCTATGTAAAAAGTTTTAAAGCAATTTAGATCAGCAATAAGATTGCATGTACACACACACACACACAGGACATTCACAAATTATTCATGCATAGTTCAGGACTTACTCCGCCATAAAAGCTGAACTAGTTGTAGTGGCGACGTGAAGTGAGTAAAAAGTTCTGCTGAATTCTGATGAAGGGTGATAACTTGAAATGGACGAAGGGGCAATCACAAACATACGAGGGACGTTCCGAAAGTAAGTTTCGTCATTTTTTTCCACAGAGAAGCTTTATTACAAACAGAAGAATACAATGTCATAACAAAGTACAATATTTTGGCTACTTTTTCACATAGACGTTGATACATTTGTTGTTACGTGAAATCAATGAAACCCTCGTGGTAAAAATCGGTGCCCAGCGAATTTAAGGAAGTTCTTCATACCCTGTTTCACCTCTTCGTTGCTTCCGAAGTGACGCAGGAAAAAGGTGGACGTTTGATGTGGCAAGATCGGGGCTGTAGGCCGGGTGATTCAATCTCTCCCATCCCAGACACGAATGTGTTCTGCAGTGACCCTTGCTGTATGGGGTCTTGCATTGTCGTCCAAGAACAAAATCTGAACAGGAAGTCATTGCCCTCGTTCTCGTATCGCGTCAAGTGTTCACCCCTGAGCACAAGGCTGCAAGAATGGCATTCATAGCGCACGACAGCACGCACTTCCATTTGTGACCACGTTTCTGCCATGCTGGTTTGCACTCGAATGAGCTCGGGCACGTTGGTCTGCTACTTATCTCTATTCTTCGGCACTCTGCGCAAGGGCTCCTCTGCTCTCGCCCCTCCCGTCGTGAATTCAGGAAAGATTGTCTTTTGTTATGGCAATGTGGTTTTTCACTTTGTAATACAGCTTCCCTGTGAAAAAAATGACGAAACGTACTTTCGGACCCTCGTACATGGACAGAACACAACTTCCACAGATGATTATACAGGATGTGAGGTGAGACGCCAGAGCCTCGTTAGTCTGCAAATTGCAGTCCAGGGTGTACTACGTGGATGGGATGTTGACATTTGGTTGTCTTTAGAAAGGATCGCCCCTTGCATCTCAAGGGGAAAGAGAGGTGGGGGACAGGTGATTCCATACATCTCCACTAACTAATATGCATTCTAGCCTTAAGTTTACCGGAACATTATACTAAATATGAAAAACTCAATATGCTGACCAAGGCAGTAATTTATTTTATTATAAAACATAAACTAAACGTAACGTTTCAATCTTCTAGCAAGGTCTTCTTCAGACTCTGTAACAAGTACAAATGTAAGAAGGTACAAAAACAGGACGATATATATACACAAACATTACTCCCCTCCAGACTATTACAAAGTAGTTCTGGAACAATCTAGCAGGTGCCTTTCCCTTGTCAACTGTACTTTCACCTGAAAACGAGTGTGGTTGGACTCTGGATGATGTACGACTTAAGAGAGAGAGAAATGCGATATTTTAACACACGAGAGAAACAGGACATGACATAGAGTGGGATGAGGCTAAGCAGATAGGAAGGGAGAAGATAATACTAGTGAGAAAATGGAAGGAGTCTAAGGAAATAGAGAAGAAAGGTGAAGAAGACACAATGAACTGGAATGGTGGACTGAAGTTAAACAAAGAATGGAAGAAGGTGTTAGAAAGAGTGGAAAGGACAAGAGAGAAAGAGGAGAGAAGAAGGAAGAAGAATGAAGGAAATAGAGCGTGAGATAAAGAGTCCAACCACATTCTCTTTCAGGTGAAAGTACAGTTGACAAAGGAAAGCCACCTGTTAGATTGTTCCAGAACAACTTTCTAATAGTCTGGAGGGGAGTAATTTTTGTGTATATATATTGTCCTGTTGTGTGCCTTGTTACATTTGTACTTGGTACAGAGTCTGAAGAAGACCTTGCTAGAAGGTTGAAACGTTACGTTTAGTTTATGTTTTATAATAAAATAAATTTCTGCCTTGGTCAGCATATTGAGTTTTTTCATATCATGGAAACAAGGCTTAATGGTGTTATACTAAATATGTGTAATGTACTCTAGCGAGCGTATAGTAAACTTCGCTGAAAGCACCTACAAGTCAACTTCACATACACATAATGCACTCCGGTAACTGCTGTCTTGCCAGCCAACTTTGGGCCTGGATTTACAGCCAGTGTAACCCTATGTGGGGCTCGTGTCAACATTGAACGAATTTACTAGTACTGTGTAATTTGTACAGCAATTTTTACGCGATCATTTGAACGTTTGTTAAAGTGGAAACGTTTTTACTTTCAACAAGAAGAATTAAGGACTAATTAGACGAAGTAATACAAGTAAGGTTGACTTTAAGGTGCTTTCAGCGGTTTCAAAAGTTAATAAAAAAAAATTTCATCTTACACGGGTTCAACATACACAATCAGCGTCGGCAACTGTCCAAGTTTCTCATGCGCTACCAGAAATTCACTTACTGCGAGGCCACGAGGTCAGTTTCCAAGATGGTGTTGCAGCAGGAGAAGGCTTTCTGTGTGCTCAGTTTTAAGGTATCCAGATCTCTGATTACAGTGCAGCATGAGTTTAGTGCACGGTTTGAAAAAGACGCACCACGCGAGAATAACATACCCAGGAGGTAGAAGCATTTTGTGGAAACTGGATGCTTGTGTAAGGGTAAGTCCGAACATTAAAAGAGTGAGTGAGGCGTTTCAGTGAGGTGGTCCCCCCCCCCCCGCAGTCAGTGACAAGAGCAAGCAGGTGTTCCGGCTGAATACCAATTATGACTATTACATTCCACAACTGGACGGAGCTCCCTACCTCCCCCCATTCTCACAGAAACGTACGAGTGCTTCTCAATGGTGTTGTTCCACAGAGCTGGACCAGACGTGCGGCAAAAACCTTCTCCACTGGCCACCCAGTTCACCGGATCTTACGCCATATGATTTCAATCTTTGGGGGCTTGTTTAAGGTAGTGTTTATTCATCACCACTGCCCATTTCATCCAAGAACTTCTTGATAGAATGACGCATGCGCTGCAGGCCATTACAGTGGACATGCTGCACCGAGTCTGGGATGAGTTTGAGTTTCATTACCGTGTGGATGGGTGACACAGGGTGCACACATTGAAGGATTGTAATTATCGTATAAGATACTTGGACAGTTGCCGCCATTGACGATATATGTGCCCGTGTAACGTGAGAAATACATTTTCATTACATTTTGAAACCGCATCATTCTCTTGTGAATGCCCTAATAACAATGTAATTCTTTTATTCGAGGACATCATAATGGACGTGGACATCTTCAAGTGGTGGAAGGACTACAGAGTGGCGCCTCTGAAGCAGGGTATGAATCTCTACGTGCTAACCGACTCTGAGAGGAACACGATGTGGATTCCCAACTTGGCCATCGACAACGTGAAGAAGTTCGAGGTTGAGACGGTGCTCAGGGAAGGGGAGCAGCTGTACTACACGACTAACGGCTCCGAACTCATCAAGAAAACCAGGTGAGTTCGAATGCGTAGCCACGAAGCATGCGGAGTGCTGATTGAGGAGAATTTCTGTCCCCATGCAGGCGGAGCTTACGCTGGCATGCTAAATGTGTAAACTAAGTATTTCAAACGAGATGGTTTAATGTTGGATAGTACCTTCAACTAGAAGCAGCCAAGTTAAAGGAGATAAGGTGAACCCTAGATTCGGCTGCGGCAGCAACGTTTCGCGCGTTTATTCCACTTTCAATGGTGAACGCGCCAAACATTGGCGAAACCACAGTTCCTGATTTGTGCTTATGAAAATCAAACTATTGGTCATAATGTAATGAAATTTGTTGCGGACATGCCTTGACCCACATCCCCTAAATGTTCCTTCTTGGCATGGTGCTATATGCACGGGGAACTTTACCTTACCAATAGAATTATTACTAAATGAAACACCAATGAATGGAACGGGACATTTTCAGTAAAGCACGTCAGCGTGGCCCACTGCGAAGGCAAGGAACCTAGGTTAGTTTCTCCCCTCGTTTAATACATCAGTTTAAAGTTCATGGTCACGTTTGACGCAAAACAACAAAACAATTCAAATACCGCAGAGCGGAACAATCAATACTCAGAATGCAATTTGTGTAAAGAAATATATGATTCGCTGTGCATTCCACCCAATTACTTTTATTGCAGTCTCTGTGTTTGGCACGTGCGCGATTATCTCTTTCAATTATCTTCATGGCTTAGTTTGTAATAAAGCTAACACACGTGAACTTTTGAACTTTAGGTTCGTGAGCAACGAAACTGGCCGTGAAAGTTTCGCTCAAATGTCAGTGTATATGAAATTATTGTTGTTCGATACTCAACTAATGGAAACCTGCCTTGCTTTATGTAGAAAAATGAATGTACACAGATACAGACGATTATTACCGATCTTCGTGGCGGAGTGGTTAGCACAGCGCGCTAACGCCAAGGGTCCCGGGATCGAATTCCGGCCTTCGCTGTTTTGTTAACGTCCTCAATTTTCCTTCACTGATTCTAATAAAAGTTTAACTATCGCCTACATAGTATAAAGTTGATTATAGTGTCCTATGTTTTATTTTAGTGTATTTTGTCTGAGTCTCTTTGAAACATAATGCTTTTATCTACACATAGAGAATTAAATGCATCATATCGATTGATGCACCATAATGCATCGATTGATGCACTAAAGTGTGTTTTGTAGATTCTTCAAAGAAGCAGATTCACATTTGATGCATTTGGGTGCATTTTTGTATGTTGTGAAAGAAACACCAAAGTGCATCAGTTGATTCAAGTAAGGATTTCTTTCAGTCGAGATGCACTTCAATGCATCAGCTGATGCACCTTCCTGCATCTTTTTGGATGATGCACTTAAACTTTTGGTCTGAGCTACATACTCAGAATGTTTAAGTGCGTCATCAAAAAAGATGCATGCTGGTGAATCAAAACACATCAAGGTGCATCAAAACATATCAAGGTGCATCAAAACGCATCAGCTGATGCATTAAAATGCATCTCGACTGAAAGAAATCCTCACTTGAATCAAGTGATGCACTTTGGTGTTTCTTTCACGACATGCAAAATGCACCCTAACGCATCAAATGTCAATCTGATTCTTTGAAGAAGCTACAAAACACACTTTAGTGCATCATTCAATGCATTATGGTGCATTAACCGATAAGATGCATTTAGTTCTCTTTGTGTATAGAGGGTAAAGTAAGGTTTGGTGACATAGGTTATTTGGTAAAAATTCTTGTATGCCACAGCATAACCTATGCATTATTAGATGAGATGACAAGCTGTGCCCACCATCTAATAATACGTAAGTTATGCTGTAGCATACATTAGAAGAATTATCACCAACATTGGCGTACGCAGGATTTTTTTCTGGGTGGGCTGGAACTGTAAAGGTGGACAGTACATACCTGCTTTCTATGGGACGGTATACACAATAAGATATTTCCTATATTTAGAACTTTCTTCTTACAAAAATGACAATCGAAAGCTTGCATTTACCTTTTCCCGAATTTTACCCTGCTTTAATTTGAAAGTTTTGATTTTTTTCTTAAAATTTCGGAGAAAACTGTAGCCCCATCAGCCCCCACCTGCGTACGCCATTCGTTATACATATATATACCTAGTCATACCAAGAGGCCTCCCCGATGGCGCAATGGTAGCGTCGTCGCCTTGTAATCAAGGGACCCGGGTTCGATTCCCGGTGGAGGCACATAGTGGTTCGGATCCCACTTTAAACTGTAGGTCCAGTCCCGATTAGCCTTACTGTGCATAAAGTGGACTTAAAACACCAAATCAATCAATCAATCTAGTCATATCATAAATTCTGTTACAAAGTTAATAATGAACTACAGGCACAGTGAGCACGCTTATGTATTAATACTTGGATGTTACAAAGGTACAGCTCTTGCCAACACAGAGCACCAATCACTGTTCAAAATGGCCACCTCTGACCTTCACACAGGCCCAAAGTCTCTGAGGCCAGTCATTCATCGCAGCACGCACATTCTCGATGAGAAAGTCCGCCACTGCCTTCACAAGAGAACGCTTGAGACTCGCAAGGTTTGGATGTCTCTTCTTACAGATCATGCCCTTCAAAACGGACCACAACCTGTAGTCCAATGGACTGAGGTCGGGCTGCTAGAGGGCCAATCAGCCGGAGCAAGGAAATCAGGCACATTCCTCTGAAGCCACTCCTGTGTGGTCTTTGCTTTGTCGGCCGGTGCTGAGTCCTGTTGGAAGTTCCTCGGCTCATTGTTGAACATGATACGGGTCAACTGTTTCACAAGTGGCTCCAACACTGTCGCTTGGTACACTTTTGCAGATGTTTTCACACCATGTTCCCAGAAGTGGAGGTCAGTCGTGTCATCGTACGAAACCCCCCACCAAACCATCACAGAGGCGGGATGATGGCCTCTGACGATCTGTGGCGTGTTTTCACGAGCTTCCTGGGATGTCAAGGCATAAAGAAGGTCGTTTTGACGATGTAAGACTCTTCAATCGTGAAGATTTTTTCGTCCGTGAAAAGGATCCTCCTGAGACCACCATTTGCGTAACGCTGAAGGAGTCTTTTCGTTTTCTGCTCCCTCTGGACCTTAAGCTGTGGAGGGAGGAAGTGACCAGTACTTGGCCGATACACGCGGAGTCCTAGGTCACTTCGGAGCACACGCGACATCGACATTTACGAAATGTTCAGCTCTCGAGCCATCACTGCTTGTTTCCTGACAGGATTTCGTCGAATCCACGCTGCCACTGCTTTCACGAGCTTCTGACTCCTCACGCTACGAGATCTACCTTTCCTGGGGCGGTCCTCAATTGTCCCAATGTCACAGAATCTGTTAATAGTCCGATGCATGAACATCCTGCTGATATTCAGCTTTCTCAGGGTGTTGAAAATGTCCGATGGTGATTTGCCAACTTTGTGCAGTGCGATTACTGGTACACACAATGATACTGATTGTTGTTTGATCCAACATTGTGGGGTTACCTTGCCAACCAAGGTTGCCATCCCTGTCTAAACTTTGTAACATAATTTATGATATGACTAGGTATATATATATATATATATATATATTTAAAAAAATATTTCTCCCTTGGCTCCGTTGTGCTGGTAATGAAAGTACTCTCTTGTTATGACCTGGAGTAGCAAATAAATATTCAGAAATTACAGTCACTTGAAATGGTTTCAGAAGTTTCATCCAGGGTAGTTTCTAATTCATTTGATCTGTATAACCCCCTGAGCAATTCCAGAAATTTGTCAAACTGGAGTGTGAAAATCAAAGTGTAAACAAGTAGCGTGTATTATACCTTGTTGGGAAGAAAACTTCATGTAGATTAATGTAGTATAATTATCTCCTAATGTAACTGATTTTTGCAGCTGCAATATAATAAAATATGATGTTACTTCTAGTCAGAGCTCGCATTGTATAAATAATGGTTTTATTTCAACACCTATAAAATCATTCAGAAACTATCTACCTGAAAGTTAATTATATTACTAGAATTAAAAATGTGCCAGTAGACCTACATAAAGTCGAGTTGCATCAAAATTTAGCTAATTCAATTCCTCGTTAATCTATGCTAACCAATTTTATTTTTTCGAGTATCTCTTCTATTTTTGAACATCATTAGAACAAAAAAAATGCCGATTTTTTAGTTTTGTACACTATCGATCTCTTTGAAATTCTATATATAATAAACGGGTGGTCCGATCGTGATGAAATTTTAATACGGTGCAGGCAGGTTTGAAACACAATTCTTAATTTTCGGATTTTTAAAATTCGTAAAAAAAGAACGTTCTTATCGATTTTGTGAAACAACTCACCTTCTGATCAAGGGGTCTCGTGTTTAATTCCCAGGAGAGGGATGTTGCACAGTTGTTTGGATCCCACTTTAAAATGTAGCTGAAGTCTCGATTAATCTGTCTGAACATATGGCTTAAAACGGTTATATTTAATTTGGTTTCAAGCATATCAGTGATTTTATATTTTGTTATAGTTGTGATGTGTTTGTGTGTGTCTTGTGTAGTAGTTGTGCTGTCTAATGTGTTTGTGTTCGTCTTGTGTAGTAATTGTGCTGTCTAATGTGTTTGTGTTTGTCTTGTGTAGTAGTTCCTCCATTCATATTGGGGGTTAGCTGACAACTCTGCACTGTAAAAAGACATGTCAAGAAACAACAATATAAGGCCATGGATGTTCCCAAGGTAAAATATTCCGGAGATAAAATAGTCCCCCGTTCGGATCTCCGGGTGGGGACTACTTTGGGAGGTCTCTGGACTAAGGATAAGATCTACATTAGGAATAAGGATATTAAATTAGGCACCTGGAATGTTCTGAGCCTTTACCGGCCTGGAGCATTTCAGTGTACAGTTAATGAGATAGTTAAGTATAAATTAGATGTTGTAGCTGTCCAGGAAGTTAGGTGGCCAGGAGAAGGGAATTGTAAAACTAAAAATTATACTTTTCTCTATGGTGGTACTGAAAATCATAATTTTGGAACAGGCTTTTTTATAAATAATAGAATTATCTCGGCTCTTAAAACAGTAGAATTTATTAATGATAGGATATCATATGCAGTTTTACAGGGTAGGTGGTGTAAAATTATTTTAATAAACATACATGCACCAACGGAAGATAAAGATGATAATACTAAAGATGATTTTTATACAGAGTTAGAACAGGTCTTTGATAAATTTTCTCAGTATGATATGAAAATTCTGTTAGGTGACTGTAATGCACATATTGGCAAAGAAGAGACATTTAAACCCACGATTGGTAAAGCAAGTCTTCATGAATTAAGTAATGATAATGGTATAAGATTGATTACTTTTGCAACCTCAAAGAATTTAATTGTGAAAAGTACCACTTTTAAACATAAAGATATCCATAAATATACCTGGTCTTCTCCAGATGGTAAAACTCATAATCAGATAGATCATATTCTCATTGATAAGAGAAGGCATACTAGTATAATTGAGTTCGTACACATAGAGGTGCTGACTGTGCCAGTGACCATTATTTAGTAATTGCTAAATTAAGAGAAAGACTCTCAGTGATAAAATCATAAGCAACAAAATCTAAAAGTTATAAAATTTGATACAGGAAAGTTTACTGATGAAAGAATTAAGAAAGATTACCAAATTAAACTGTCAAATAGATTTGATGTTTTGCAGGATTTAAATGATGATGAAAATATAAATGAAACAGACGTAAATAAGAATTGGGAGCACATACGTAATGCAATAGAATCAGCAGCTAAAGAAACTATAGGATACCATAAACCGAGAAAAAGTAAGCCATGGTTTGATAATGAATGTCATAATCTAATAGAAATAAGAAATCAGGCTAGACTTAGGTGGTTAAATAACTCTGATGATACAAATCTAAACAATTATAATAGAATAAAGCGAGAAGTTAACCGCACATTTAGAAGTAAAAAAAGAGATTACTTGAAAAGCAAAATTAACGAAATTGAAAAAAAACAGCAAAAATAAAAATATCAGAGATTTATATAAAGGTGTAAATGAGTTTAGAAAGGGGTGGCAACCTAAAGTAAACTTGATAAAAGATAAAGACTGTGATTTTCTAGCTGACCCAAGTGATATTCTAAATAGATGGAAGAACTACTTCAATGACCTTTTAAATGTCCATGTAGGAGATAAATCAGAAGTGAATGAAGTACACACAGCAGAACCTTTAGTTCCAGAACCTAACTTGACTGAAGTTCAAGATGCTATTAAAAGGCTAAAGAATAACAAAGCACCTGGCATTGATTTAATACCAGCTGAGTTAATTAAATATGGTGGAAATTCGTTAATATGTCAAATTCATAAATTAATTTGTTTAATATGGAATAAAGAAGAAATCCCTCAACAGTGGAAAGAATCCATAATTGTTCCTGTGTTTAAAAAAGGTGATAAAATGAACTGCAATAATTACCGTGGAATTTCTCTACTCTCAACAACATATAAAATATATTCTTTTAACAAGACTAACCCCATATGCTAATGAAATTATAGGTGATTATCAATGTGGATTTAAACGTAACAGATCAACTATAGATCAAAATTTTCACATCAGACAGATACTTGAAAAAAGTGGGAGTAGAGGCATTTGGAGAGTACTGGGCCCTCAATTGGGGCTCGAATCATCAGTTGGGGCTCAGTGTTGCCAACTCCTTACTCGAAAAAATCACCAAGGTTTTTGGGGTAACCTAACCTAAAGCATGGAGCTGGCAACCTTTTTCTCGCCCGAAAGTAAAGCTCGGTGGGGGGCTCGCCTTGATGGTTTGCTCTTGTAAGGCATAAACCCCCCCTATTTTGTTACAGTGTTGCCAACATCTTACTCGAAAAAAATCACCAAGGTTTTTTGTCTAACCTAACCTAAAGCAAGGAGCTGGCAACCTTGCTTGAGGCTTGCCTTACAGTACAGGTGGCCCGGTTCTAAGCCATTATTTGAGGCTCGAATCATTATTTGAGGCTCGTTGTAGCTTTTTATGATGTATATTTTAAGGACACAGAGTTGGCAACACTGTAGGGAGCTTAATGTAGCCTGTTATGAGGGGGGTCTATTGTTTTCTGTTTACATCAGGCAATACTGCCGTAGATTTTTTGACAGTGTTGTTAACCTACTGGGTTTTTCACTGTAAATTTTCATCAAAGGACCTGAGGGGTCCACGTATTTTTTATGTCAAGACTCGTCGGTGTTACCTACCCACTCTACAAAAATTCCACTATATGATATTTTGAAGCCTTTCACGGTGTATGTTAACCTCACAAGCAGTGTTGCCAACTCGGGGCGAGGCGTAGCCTTTTATGGTGTATGTTAACCCTACCAGCAGTGTTTCCAACTCGTTGTAGCTTTTCACGGTGTATAATTTTTACACGCGCGCGCGTGTATTGTGACGAATGCACTCTCTCATCCTTGAAGGATGAATACAACTTATCGTAATTTTCCAACTGTGAGACCAAATGTTTATATATCGTAACTTTTGTAAATCTCTTTCGGGAACAATATGTCGCACACACACACACGCACGCGCGCGTGCCTGTATTGTGACGCAAGCAAACAAAAAAAAACTTTGCGTGTCATTACAAAAAAAAACTTTGACCGTATTCTTAAATAACTAACAAGGACAATGAATCTTTTTGGCTTCCGCAAACAGATCAACATGGAGACTGCACCGCCAAATTTCAATAACCTCTTACCTTCCGTGTTATCTAAACTCAATGGTTTACTGATTGTTCATCTCAACAGCATTTGGACGAAACTGAATGACGATGTGGGCAAGATGTTTTATGTTTTTAATAACAATTTACATTTCTACGAAATTCCGATCGACGGGAAACTTCAAATCACCGTGAATCCGGAAAACGCAGGCGAAATCAAAATTTCTACCGGCAAGAATATTTTTCGAATCAAGCACGACAAGATGCTTTCTAACATTACGTACGATGTTTCTGCAGGAGATTATCTTTACATGGAACTTCTCGGAGATTACGACAAACTCATTCCTCTCTTTGTAGAATTACGAATCGTTTATCCTATTATAAATAACCGTTAACCAAAAATGCCTAACGACATTTTCGGCAACACCAAGCGTGTAGACCACGCAGAAGAGATTCTCATGTTGGACATTCGAGTTAAGAAGTTGAGGACCGATTTGATTGCTTTGCAGGAGACCTTAAACAAAAGTTTAGAGTCGGAAATCGCTACGCTCCAAACGCAATGTCTCGACCCCATTCTGAAAATCGATTCCGAACTGAAAACGCTCATAAAAAATTATGTCGACGTACCTTCTTACGACAGCGTTCAAAATATACAGTTGAGCGTGGATTCGCTTCAAAATGATTTGGCCAAATTACAGCAATTTCAATCGAAAAATGAAGATTTGGAAAAACTGAAACTCGAAATCGAAGAACGAACTTCCGCAATAGAAAAGAATTTCTCTGAACTTCAAACCGTCGTGAACGATATAGACGCAGAACGCTTGCATGTTGTTGTTTCCAAATTACAAGAAGAATTCACCAGCACGTTGGAAGAAATTAAATCCAAGTTGCAGACTTTGGAAGATACAATGACGAACCTACCATCGTCGGACGAACTGCAGGTCATCGGTAAAAGCGTCGCGAACATAAAAATTCAATTGGAGGCCTATCAAGATTTCGAACACATTCAAACCACCATCGCCACGCTTCAGGCGTCCTTGGAATTGATCAACGAAGAAATTAAAAATATTCACGCTGAAGCGAGAGCGTTGACGAGCATTCAAGACACGTTAAGCACGGTTCAGCAGAAGATCGAATATTTAGAAAATTTGAACGTCGAAACGAATCTCGCTCATTTTCATCACGTACTCGACAACATACAGGGTGACTTGGAATCGTTACGGACGAGCGTGCCTTCGAGCGAAGATTTGGAAAAATTGAAAACGGCGGTGACGGCACTATCCGATTCGAGCGACATCAAAAGCTCATTGAGCGATCTCGAGAGTAGGGTGGCCAATCTCCCCACCTCCAAAGAATTGCACTCTTTGAAAAGAAACATATCTCGAATGCTGAAACGACTGGAAACGGAAACGGCGAACGTGGAACAGATTCGAGACGAAATTAGTTCGCTGGTGTCGACGCTGCCCACTTCGCAGAGCGTCGCCGATCTTCACACGCAGTTTACAGAGATGCGAAGCATCGTGAACGATCTTACCGAGAAGAGCTCGAAATTGAATCAAGTCGAGAACCTTCAGAACATTGTCGTCAACATCAGAGATCAAGTTGGAGTGCTGGAATCCACGCAGGAATCGACGCTGGCCTCTTTCGGTGCCAAGTTGCAAGAACTCAACGAAAACTACAAGCAGTTGAACGTGGAAGTGAAAATCAAACCGTCGTTTTCTGCCGTAACGGATACCATAGTCGAGCATTTGCTGCCCATCGAAAATAAACTCGGACAAGTTCACAGTAATCTCGTCACCTTCGACACTAAATTCGCCAAATTGTTCACCTTGCAAGCCATCGAAATCAACAGCATACCCAATCAACAAAGAATCTCCACGTTCGTCGAAGGTAACAAACTGTACATGTTGCATCCTTATCATCATTATTACAAGTTTCTCCTCGATGGCACAATTCAGATAAACGAATTTTCGTACTGGTCTCACGGCAGAAAAGCTAGCGTTCCCACCATGACCTTGATATCGAATCGTGGTGTCCAGAAAGCAGGAAACATTCCTCTGGCACGTTGGAACGAAACGCGCAACATATATGAAATACACGAAGACGAAGATCTTACCGTTTTCGACGTGAGTGCCGGCGATAAGCTGATCATTCAAAACACGAGCGAAGTGCCACCCTCTTTGAATCCCATCACGCTTGTGCTTCTCTTGAAACGTAATCTCTAAAAAAAAATATCTAGGCAAGCCATCGTCGAAGAATTGCATAAACCTGCACGCCGTAACTACGAACGTTTGGCTGTGGTAACCAAGGGCATCGACGACCTCTGGCAAAGTGACCTTGTGGAGATGAGTAGCGGCAATTTGAAAAACGTACATAAATTGAACAAGGGCAACAAGTACCTCCTCACCGTCATAGACACATTTTCGAAATTCGCATGGGCTCTACCTTTGAAGGCGAAAACGGGAACGTGCGTCACGGAAGCATTCAAATTAATTTTTCGCGAAAGCGGCGGCAGACAACCACGGTTTCTGCAAACGGACAACGGTAAAGAATTTTACAACGCCGTATTCCAAAAGTTTATTCAAAAACACAAGATTCGACATTATTCGACCTTCAGTCACATCAAAGCCGGCACCGTGGAAAGATTCAATCGAACCTTGAAAACACACATGTGGAAACGATTCACGCTTCGGGGAAATTACAAATGGGTCGACATCCTGCCGGAACTCGTCGACACCTATAATGATACGGTACACAGAACGATAGGCATGAAGCCAGTTGACGTTACCAAGTCTGACGAGCAGCGTTTAATTTCTACAGTTTACTGTCCAAAGTACACACCCACGACAAAAAAAGCTAAATACAAAATTGGAGACCAGGTGAGGATCAGCAAATTCAAACGCACCTTCGAGAAGGGATTCACAAAAAATGGGAGCACGGAACTCTTTACGGTGGTTCGAGTTCTACCCGGAAACCGACACACGTATATAATAAAAGATAGTAGCGGCGAGATTTTGAAAGGAAGATTTTACGAAGAGGAACTCTCTAAAATAAAACACCCCGACACGTACCTCATCGAGAAAGTATTGCGTAGGAAAGGTGACAAACTGTTTGTCAAATGGCTGGGACTTCCGGAAAAGAGTTGGATCGACGCGAACGAAGTGATCTTGTGAGTACGTGGAACGTGGTGAAGCGTCTACCAGATCCGGAAAGTCAAACAAGAAAAAAAAAGAACGGCAAGTTGCTTCCCGACAGCATCCGCTGTCTGATCGCAGGTCCTTCGGGGTGTGGGAAAACGACACTGCTCGTGGACAATTTTCTCCTCGCACCGAATTGGTTAGATTGGAAGAACAGGCACCTGTACGTGTTCTCGAAAAGTTTGGAGCAATCCAAATACCGGCAACTGATGAAACTGTACGATGGTCTGGACATTGCAACGTTCGCTTCGGAAATAAAACCACTCGACGATTGTCGTGAAAATTCAGTCGTCGTGTTCGACGACGCCATCCTGGAAAATCAAAATGAAATTCGCAACTTTTTCACGCAAGGTCGTCACAAAGAAATGGATTGCTTTTACCTAGCTCAAACGTTTTCCAAAATTCCAAAACAGTTACTACGCGACAACGCTAATTTCATATGTTTGTTTCGTCAAGATCACACCAACCTCAAGCATGCGTACGATGACTACGTAGGCGGAGACATGAACTACAATCAATTTTCGGAACGCTGCTCTACTTGCTGGAACGGTGACGATTTCGGATTCGCGACGATCGACATGACGAGGAAACCCAACGATGGAAAATACAGAAACAAAATCAACGACTTTCTAAACGTTGCAACGTTGTGAGAAACGACGTGTATAAATAACGTCATGACGAAACGAAAAATCGAAGACGAAAATCTCAAGTTGCGAGAATACCTCGCGAAACGCTTCAAAGGTTGGAAATCCGAGAATCGCGGATTCTACGAAGAGAAGAAACGTCAGGATCAACCTGTGATCGATGCCATCAGCGGTCTAGGTAAAGAAATTAAAAGTGTCACGGAACAAAATAAAAATTTGATCAACGAACTCGTACCGCTCGCAGCTAAAAGTTACGCCGTACCCACGCCCATTTCGAGCATTCCTTCGACGCCGTTCGAACTGAAGGATGCACCGGCAGGGCGTCGAGCCATTGGTAGCACGTCGTCTTCGGATAAGATCGAGTTGGGACCTTTGGAACGAGACTACCTGAGTACGGGGAAATTCGACAAGGATGAAGTGTTCGGTTTGTATCCTAGCATGGAAACCAACGAAGGCGGTGGTGTGGTGTGGAAGATTGGGAAATCGAAGGTGACCTTCGAAGGCAACGACATTAAAGTCAATTTAGGCGACAAGGATAGTTGGAACAGGTATCCGGGTACGGTGGGACTGTGGGAACTCGTTGCCAAAAAGCAGCCGAAAGATTACACCGACGAAGATTACCAAAGTTACAAGGAAATTCTGATCATGACGGATGCCTTGTACCAGAACAACGACGCCTCGCAGAATAGGGTGAAATCGAGCAGCGGCGAGAAGTACAGGAATCTCATCAAACCGATTTGGAACCAGGTCAAAACAGGCAGCGGCGTCAAACGCTACAACACGTTACCCAAAGAATTCGTTTGGGTGGACGACGTTAGGAAACTCGTGGACCGATTGTTGGTGATAGCCGGCGAAGAGAATGCAGGCAACCGTAATTTCTACAACGAGAAGGTTGGCATCGTGGACATGATCAGCACGAAACTTTCCAACTTCATCGTGAACGACGACAAGGGCATAGGTTACCTGATCAAAATCATCAACACGCTGCCTCCGAAATTTTGGAACGTGGCCGAAGGAAAGGGACTCGTGAACGACATCATCAACAAGTTACCTTTCGAGATGCATCTACCTGGCTACCAGTACTGCGGACCGGGTACCAAACTCGAGAAAAGATTGGAGAGAGGAGACAAGGGTGTGAATCCGTTGGACGCCGCATGCAAAGATCACGACATCGCCTACAACACCACGCAGACGGATCTGGACGCACGTCACGAAGCAGACAAAAAATTGGAACATGCAGCTTTCGAAAGGTTCGTGAGCAGAGACGCATCGCTGGGTGAACGGGTCGCCGCACTGGGTACCACCATTGCCATGAACACAAAACAAAAATTGGGGTGGGGTATATAAATAACATCCAGTAAAAAAACAACATGGCTTGCATGACTGATTTGCTGCACGAACTACTATCTAAAATATTCAAAAAGGTAGTTAACGGAGATGTTAATAAACTTGTGATCATAGCTAAAACGACGCCGGCATTTCGCATCCCTTGTGAAATAGTTCTCAATGACCGTCTTCGGGAGATCAGTGGAATGAGGTGCGGTGATCTCGACACTCTTCTGTCGGCCGCGGGGAAGAAATTGAACGAGAGGTTGGACGAACTGCACGAGGCGAGGCAGGGGAGAAGACGGTATACTGATGATTGGCGTAAGTCCAAACAGGAAACTGAAGAAATCATCACGCACATCATCGCGTTTTCGGAAGCACGAACTTTCTTCCTCTGTTAAAAAAATATTCGATACAAAAAAAAATCTCGTGAAAAAATATATATATATAAATAACACACATCGTGAATAAAAATTAAATTTCTCTCTAACACTCTGAAATTTTTCTTTGATATGACGACTGAAAAAATGAGTGACCTCCAAGCATTAAAACAAATGCTAAATTTATCAGTCGAGTATGTAAAAATTCAGGAATTGGAAGTCGACAAACCTTACACGATAACTTCCGGTTTAATCGTTTCTACCCAGTATGGTCCCAAGGTACGCCTGTTGCTCAACGCACAATACAGTCTATTTTTACCAGATCGATACGCTAACATGTTATCCGACGAGAAGCTATCTATTTTAATCGAGAACAAAACTCGAATCGTGTACAAGGGGACAAAGGAACTTCTTGGCAAGAAAACGAAGCACGTAATAGAATTTGTGTAACGACTGCGAGGCTTTGAAAAAAAATCCCAGAACATTTATATATAAATAACATACCGTAAAAAAAACTACACAAGAAAAATCTCAGAATATATATATAAATAACATACCGTGAAAATAACACATAGAGCATCAACATGAAGCCCAAGGGTGTCGTGTACCAGATACCATACTCCAATCTAAAAAATCTAGGTGCCCTCGATGGGTTACTCACCAAGAAACAACGCGAGAAGAAACGTTCTTGCTTGTCGAAAGGACACGGAATGAAATTACTGCTCAGCACACCTCAATTGAAAAGATTGCAGCGTTCGCGGAAACAGCAAAAGATCGGAGGTTTCATATTCAGCATCCCCGCCATCCTGGCAGCATTGGGGGCCGTTGGAAGTTTGGCCGGTGGAAGTGCCGCCATCGCGAAAACCGTCATCGACTCGAAGAAGAACAAAGCGGAATTGGAAGAACAAAAACGTCACAACCTGGCCATGGAGAAGAAGGGGAAAGGTGTGACCAAAAAGCAAAAAAGCAGCCTCGATGCTTTGAAGAAATATAAAAAAAAGAAAAAGCCCTGTCCAACTTCGATATTGAATCTCTGATCGAACCGTTGGGAATAAGGAACTTCAGGGGTGTTTTCATGTCCGATTCTCTACCCTCTGCTGTGAAGAAAAAGGAGTATGGCGTGGTCAACCTGGACAGTTACAAAAACCCTGGTACACATTGGATATGCTACCTCAAAATTAACGATAACAATGCATTTGTTTTCGATTCGTTCGGTGGCACACCGCCTGCCAGGTTGGTGAAGTATCTCAGTGTTGCCAACCTCTACTACAATGACAAACGCATCCAGGGTTTCACCGATGTTAACTGCGGCCACCTATGTCTTTCCGTTCTCGCATACATGTCTAAAATAAATAACCCGTCGGTGGAACGTTTTCAGAAAGCATTGTGGTACCTAAAACACCATGGGCGTGTTCCATCTCACGAGCGAATCTTCAATCTTGAAACTCACGCTGCACGACGACATCGTCTATCCTAAATCCGTGGCTCTGCGTGCATTCTACAGCATGTACCTCATACCTAACGTCACGCAGCACAACAACAAAATTAGCGTCGGAAGCGAACACATCGTCGTCACGCCAGGACAATACAATCTTTCCACTTTGCAAGCTCAATTACCCAAAGGCACATACCTTTCTCAAAATTCGGTCACGCACAGAGTGGAAATCCTATCCGCGACGGAGACCGTGGACCTGGGCACCATGGGAGAACTTTTAGGTTTCGAGAAAAACCACCCAAAACTCGAAGCTGGCATCAAGCACACGGCAACAAACATTCCTAAATTTCTAGCCATAGAGACTCTGAACGTACACTGCAACGTGGCGGAAGGCATGATCACGAAATCTTCGGACGGATTATTAGGAAGTCACAAGCAGACGGGAATCATAGCCACTTTCAAACCAAGTTCTGAGTTCATGGAACCGATCATCTACACGCCCTCTTCGCCGATCTATTTTCCAGTATGTCGCAACCGCATAGACGACATAGAGTTGGTGGTGACGAACGAGAAAGGAGACGTGGTGGATTTCGCAGGTGCCACTACGACGGCTATCGTGGAGATCAACGTATAATAAATAACACACATAGTGTAAAATGGAGCAAATCGAAAGTTACGAATTGCAGTCTTTCCCTCCCAACCGTCGCACGTTCGCCAATCTGAACGAAGCGAACAGGGAGATCGAATACGACGTGGACGTAGGCGACGGGTTTATTCATCCTCACAGAGCGGACCTCTACCTTCAATTCGACGTGGTGAAGAAGGAAAGCGGAGACGCGTTTCCCGTAGCAGCAAAATTGATACTCGGACAACTTCGTGCCTCACCTGTTCTCGCAGGTGGAGGTGAGGAAACACAACACCGTCATCGACAGAATAGATTATCCAGGCATCACGTCGACGGCAGTGGGAACGTTGAAATTATCCAAAACGGACGCAGCGTACTACCAGGCCGGGGGATTCGAAGCCGGGACCAAAATATCGACGAGAAGTCACACGGTGCTCTTTCCCATGCGTCTGCTGCCTGGTTTCTTCTCGGACTACAAGGAGATCATGTGGAAGGGAGGACTGAGGATCACGTTTCGAAGAGCGGCCAACGACAACGACGCACTAATGCGATACGCTACTTTGGGTCCGGACGGCACCACACCGATAGCCAACACTTTACCCGAAGCAGCGAAATGCGTCATCCGGAGCATGGAATTGAGAATGCCGGTGGTGGAATACGAAACGAACTACGCCCTCAAGTACAAAGCGGAGATCTTGAAAAGTCCGCAGGTGCCGATTCACTTTCACGGTTACCAGTGCGTGCAGAAGATGGCGTCGGGAAGTCACATGGAATTCGACGTGACGACACAGTTCAACAACATACAGTTCGACATGCCAGATTTCGTCGTAGTGCTTTTTTCAGACCGGACGCGATAACGATCAGGAAAAAGATTCCAGCAAGTTCGACGACTGCAAGATCAAAAACGTTTATCTGAAGAACGGTAGGAACGAAGTGTTCCCGCGCGAGAATTACAACCTCGACATGACCAAAGACGATTACCTCAAACTTTACGAAGCTTACACGGCTTACAAACGCGTGACCGAGGGAAGCGTGGACGTGTACTACGCGCCCAGCGAATTCAAAGCACGGAGACCCATGACCGTCATCAACACCACGAAAAGAAAGCAAGTGGTGGTCAACGATCGTACCAACATCAAGATTGTATGCGAGTTCCACGATGCCTTGCCTGCAGATACTCTGTGCAGTGTCATTCTTATTGCAGAGAAAACATTTGTGTATGACGTCAAGAATGAAAGAGTGACTGAACAGTTTTAAATAAATAAAAAAAATAGCACACAATAAGAAATGTGGAATTTTATATATATAAGTACAAATTGCAATTAGCAGTTTCCAGAAGTTTAATTTTGCTGTGCCATGCATGCATGTAATCGAGGAAGTGGAAGTAAATTAAAATTGTTTTTTTTCGCATTGCCTATTACTTTTTGTTGCACTCTGGGCAGGCCTTACTAGTTTGGAGGCGATAGTGGCCCCACGGAAGTGTATGGACCCCACATTCAAGAATACACCTCTTGTCGTCGTGTGCATCCAGAGCAACTTTCCTGACAATATTAGTTGTAAGCACATGATCGACGCTTTGGATACGATGCTCTTTTTGTAGAATGGGCGATTTTGTTCTGAGGCACTCGAGGTAATCCTCAAACTTGAGGTGCTCCCGAACCACTTGCCTGCTTACACCCTTTGCCTTTTTTGTTACAGAACCCTCAGCCCGGATCGCATAGGCTTTGGCACGAAGTCCAGCAAACTCCACAATCACATCTCCGTCTTTCTCGTCCTTGAGTTTGCCGGGTATTTTTTTGTTCCGGGGCAGAATTCCATACCGGTTTAGCTGGGGATAGCCCGATGTGTCGAAGAGCTTGACAAGAGCTGGAACTTTGGCTATATCACCATACGCATCGGCCGTGCGAACATGGTACACCAAGCTGTCTGTGTCTGTGTAGAGGAGCGAGATATTGTGGTTGTAGTGTGCACGTAGTATGCCGTAATATGTCTCGAACATGCACAACTTGCTCAGATCCAAAACTGCAGCTCCCACATAGATGGGCTTGTTGAGTAGCACCTTGCCCCGGTTCATGTGAATCAGAGACATCTGTTCGTTGTAAATTGTTCGAGACCTGAACAGCGGGCTTGCAACAAGTCGACGACACTGTGTTTTCTTCGTCATCAACCTCACATCAACGTGATTTCGCACATTCTCCATGGTCTTCCCAAATACCGCATTGTTCATTAATTTGAAAAAATCGCGATCAAGTTCCGAAGTGGCAGCAGTGCGATGGTTGGTGTTCAGTTCGATGTACGGCTTCAACCATGGAGACTGCTTGAACAAGAGCACGTTGTAAACTGCTTTGACCGAGACCCCTTGCTGCATTAACCACTGGAGGTTCCGGTAGTGTAGCACATAACGCTTTTTGGGCTCCAAGTCCATGACGAGCTTCGGTTGATCCGAGCCAGGTGGACACTTGACTTCCGGAGCAGGCGAGAGGTCACAGAATGTATCCTGCAGCTTCTCGGGGAAGTCAAGGCGTAGCGTTCCTCTGAACGCGGGGATCTTAAATAGGGATGTACTATTAGTACTAGTTGATGGTAGAGACAGCCCTGAACGGGCAGGTACAAATATCTAACAATTCATTAAAATAGACTCATGATTCGTTTCTAGACTGAAGTGAGCAATGCAAATGGCAGAATGGGTGTAGACTAGCTTACCCTGTTCGGTTTAGAAATAAGACCAGTAGCTCCTGCTTCTCCGATGATTCCAGATTAAAAGACCCCGTGTCGCTCTCATGCGCACGTATTTAAACACTCGCTTGGCCTCTCGTCACCTCTTACCAAAGGCCAGTGTTCTTACCATTTCCTGTAGAATGCTTATTCTACACATTCTGAGCAGGAGCTGACAAGGTCTGCCAGGGTCAATATTTCTTAATCGAACGGGGTATGGTACGACACCCCCTCTTGCGAGACAATTTCCAAAATTGAAATTGTAATCATTAAAAGTTAAAATTGAACCTTCTGCCATTCACCAAAATTTAAAAGGTTTTTGTTTATTACATGAAAAAAAAAGGTTACATAAAATAAAATAATAAAAAAAAAATGTCGGAGACCCTTCACCGAAAATTAAATGGAACAGAATTAAGCTCAAGCTTGAAAGCTGAAAGAAAGTCTTTTGTTTTCATTAGCCACACGCTGGAAGAGTCTTTCGTAATCAACAATGCTGACGGTTGGTCAACATGCGATATAAAGTGTTGTTCGCAGGTCCGTGGAGTCAGCGGAAAGTTCAACACACTGCATCGTAACGCGGTACATGCGACTTGCTTCTGAACAAGTGCTAAATAAGCACAGAACGTAATCCGTGAGAAACTTTAATGCCGCATGCTCGCAATCTTCCGCCTCATCAGGATGACAGTTCGAGGCGAGAGCAAAGGACCGTGGTAAACACCAAACTCCACTGGACTGCGCACAACCACACGAAGATTAAAAAATAGATGAAGGTTATGTTTGCACTTGCCACTGACGTTCTTAGCACACTATGTGTGCACACTATGACCTGAGAAATGAGACGGCAGAGCAATCCAAATACATTCCAACCCCGGAGTCCTGGGGTACGAAGCACTGTTCTGTGACATACACGGTCCTTGACCGATCATTTTCACTGGGGGACCGGATTCGAATCCCGGTGTGGAAATTTTCGGAATACTGGTCAGCAAAGGTCAGATGAAAAGACGTGGGCCGTGGGGCGGGCGAACACAGGGTAGTCCATGGGAAGCCACTCCAAGTAGCGGTTCCAAGCCCCAAAAATATGCCTTGTCCAATGGCGAACACTGGGGGGGATGTTAGGATAGGCCCCCGAAAGTTCACAGCAGACGCCATTGCATACAGTAATTATGGCCACTGGTAGGATGAAACGTCACAGGTGGCCTGGCAGGTTGCTGATCCACAGGGCTGGGTCTCAACACATTTGGGTCGTTGATTGTACCCGGAAAGTTCCAATATGTGGTGAAGGACATTGCCTGGCCTTACAGAGCAAAAGGGGACGATGTACATGAAAGATGTTCATGCTTCTTCTTAAGGGGGTTAGAGTCGTGGGGGGGGGGGGGTTTGCTCTGTAAGATGACATTTCTTCTGATGTTTCTGACGCTGTTCCAGTCCTGGGATGTCACTTTGGGAGGCTGGTGAGCTCCAAAGCCTTCAGGAATGCGTTCTTCTTCCGGCCTCAAAAAATCACTGGACTTTTCGAAATTCCTTGAACTCTTGGAATTCCCGAACAGGGGAGGAAACAGGTTGGACATAGGAATAAACTACATTGCTCACAGTCATTCAATATTGAAAAATATATAAAAATGTGTAAAGGAATCGTCTTCTATAGGCAAGTGAAAATCATGAGTAAAGATAGGTAAACTAAAATAAAATAAACTGCCCAATAAGTGATAAAAATTATAAAACAAAGTTTGAATGAAGGCTAAAGAAAATAAAAGGCGGAAAATGTAATTTGACGCCTTAACACTGGAACACCATTAAAATGAAAATATGACTTCAAAAGTAATATATGTATATATTGACTAAATTATATATATATATATATATATATATATAGCCCCTGGCTTCTCCCAAAATATAAAATAATGTGCAATATAAAACTAAAGTTATGACATGGCACTAAATGCCCTTTGTTGGGACATGATCAATATACAATAAAATGAACGAAAATATCTAGGTTTAAATATTGATAAATATATAAAAGTAATATGTAGATGGTGTAAAATATATCCCCTGGTATCAGAAAGTTAACCCGACGAAATCCATTAATATCATGTCAGAAGTGTCAAAGCATTGTAAAAAATGAGGAACTGACGAAAAAAAATAATTAGCCCAAAATCTGGTAACGTCACAGCTGTTAAAACGGACCTAGCCACAAGTAAATTCGGGATCACGAAGATATAATAAAAGAGTAAATGACAGGGCTCCAATGACGTTAAGATCATTAATTACGAAAGATACATAAAATGGATGAATAAATCAAGGCGACATAGTGACGCATTGTTAACGCTCACTAGTCAAGGTTGGTTTGCGCTTGCATACGCCTGACGTATAGCATAAATAGACAGTTAAAATGAAGTTCCAAATTAGTAATAGGATAATAGTAACGGGAAAATGGGACAAAAATATTTCATGAAACAAATTGATCTAAATAAACGGAGAAAAATGAAAAAAAACGGTATAGAATACTAACAAAAAAAAATCAAATTAAAATTGGTCAAAGCAAACCATAAACATCCCGGGTGTGAGCCTAGGAGGTTGTCTGGGCTGGTCTTAAAACCGTTGGCAAAAATAGGGGGGGCGCATTTGTCTCTCTGAGGTAAAAAATGTAAATTTAAAACTGAAACTAATCTGAGTTATTGATTTAGAAAACATTTCTTGGCTATCTGTGAAGTAAATTTACGGTTCTGAGAATAAAGGAAAAAAAAATATAAGGCATTGCGTTAAACAGAAAAGAGGAAAAACTTCTCTACGTCATGCTATAGCCCGCCGTGTATTTTCTTTGTCACTTAGCATAAATGCTCGCCGCGTAAGAGATTACACTTGACCCATGACAACTGTAAGCGTCTAAATCCACTCTTTTGAGGTTTTAGCCTAATAAGGTAAACAAAACTACTTTTTATGGTCGCCTTAGGAAAAAAATTGAAACGGAACCGTAAATGAACATCATGACGCCGGGCCGGGAGAAAATTATAGGATTTCGTATGATATTACTTCAACTAAAGTCTATGACGTGTGGGAGATTAAAATATAAGCACAATTACTCACTATTACCTACTTTACGAAGATTAACATGAGATTAATCTGTAAGAAGTAATTAAATTTCATTCGGGAAACTTTTGAAAATTCTGAAAGAACGAGAAAAACGCATAAATAAGCGCCCTTGAAAAGGCTATTATTCACACCTCGTTTGGAGGCTAGGAATTTCATTGTCGAAGCCACTTGAGGAGTGTAAAGTTCATTCTACAACAAATTCCGCATCCATCCTGACACTCGACGAAAAAAAAATGTGTCATCAAATTCTCTCTCTCCGAGACTGAAATAGCATATGTTTCTTCCGCTAACGCGAAACTGAAAATTTCCGCACGGAAATCTGGCGACTTACATGGGAGGAAAATCCTGGACTTGAGTCTTGCGACTGCACATATCCTGAGTTCGAAGGAACAAAAGGAAAACAACGAATGAATCGTGCTTTCGGTGCAGATATTAAACTTGCGTGTTTAAACCTATCGTAAGCTGACGGAATGAAACGTGATTATACCTAAGGGGAGGGCTTGATTGATTATACTATTCGCAATACTTCATCGTTATTTAATGAAAAAAATTACAACCAGTTTTGCCTTAATTTAAACAACCTTTTTAACTTTTATCGCTATTTAGTGATTTAGTGATTTGCGATGTTGAATAATGCTGAAGATTGTTTATTTAAACATTAAGGAATGCCGTAACTTGAAATATAAATATCATAATATAAATACACATGAAATTTAAGGTATTTAAAATTCAAAGCTAGAAAACGCAAAAGGAGGAATATTAAGCTACCCTTTAATAAATAGCTGAAGCAGACATAAATATATGGATAATAACAAAAAAATCTCGTTAATATGTGAAATACTCCACGCCTTGAATACCGCTTACGTCTCGTTCTACTTTTCATTACAAGTTGGCTTACGCCTAACTATGGTGTTTTAACAAACTAAAAGTCATGCAGACTAAGTCATTCTTATGTCATTGCGCTACAATGACAGTGTCATTCCTCTTGCTACGGGTACCTCTGTGTACACAATTAATTCGTAGGGGAAGACATAACCTTAAAACTAATGGAAGGGAGCGTCACACTTACTACCTTTAGTAGCGGACATCATTGCTCCTCTATTCCTTAAAACATATATATAAACACTTGCGCACTCTTTTATATTTCACTACCGGTATTTCTGCGCGTACAACTAAAAACACCTATTATTATTCCTTAGCTAGAACATTGAATCAACGAGCGGGTTATACTCTAACCGAATGGTAGCGTCACTCTTACTACTTACGCCAGCGTATAGTAGCGGACATATAATTGCTCCTCTATTCCTAGAAATATAATTAGCGTTTCGTTTTTTTCATATATTAACTTTACTTTAGTAAAAAAAATATTCCTTAAACAAGGTAAAAATAAAAATGCTCTGCGACTGACTCGTGTATTCTCTCGACTATCTCCCTATCAATTTGCACTACAATTATTAGTACCAAGGCTCCCATCTTCGGGGCGAGGAGATTTCAGTCATTTTAAATTACGAGTGAGTCGACCACTGATCCTTGTGCATTTCAAAACTATACGTGATAAAATTAAATATCCTCCTTGCGATAATCTTTAACAGTTTAACTTAAAACACATAAACACAAACGGCGTTACTTTTCGGATCATTAACAAGTTACGGTCTGTTTTAAAAATATATATGAAATTGAAACTTTAAAGGACTTTAATTAATTAAAAACACAATTGACTTCAGCAATACTCTCTGCTGTGACCCACTAAGTACACACACCATGGTGTGATTGAGTCGTATCGTTTATAGCCGAAATATCATAAGTTACGCACCAAATTTACGTTAAAAAAAATACCAAATTGTTCAAGAGACTACTGCAAAAACAAGGGTCATCAAAATCAAGTGCCACTTTCAAAATTTAGATAAAATCCTGGGAATTGATGAAAATTTCCCAGGTGGTAGTTTTGTCATAGCCATCAGGGCCTGACCGAAGGTACCGGGTTCGAGCGAACCACGGCGTTACTAGGAGCGGAATGACAAGGCTCGTCGGTAGACGTGCCCGGGCTGGCCAAATTCTGGGCGGAATATGACACTCGAATGTCCGACATCGAACCTTCCGGCGCGCGGAATGACGGACGTACCTTATGCCACATCGCACCGACGCGGAAAACCGCGACGAAGCAAGAGCGCAGAGCTGTTGCCTCATTGCCCGTGGCTACCAAAGGAAACATTCTATTTTCGTTTCCTCCGCATTGTAATGTGCTTTAATGCAGCGGGTGATTAGCCTATTGGGTGGGTGTGGTGGGTAAGGACTGAATTAAAGCTGATTATCGACATTAACCATCATTAACATTAAAACTGCGTGCTACGCAGCTTTCCCCAAAAATAAAGATTCGCGAAGAAAAAAAACAATTCTGACATGTCACTATTTAACAAATTTCAATTTTCATTTATTTCAGAGTGAAATAAATGAAAAAATTCCGCAACTCCACTACGTAGCTCTAATTTTCATCACATTTCCGTAAAATGGATGAAAAGCCCAAGCATCTCACCACGTAGCGATGCCTATCCTTTCAATTTTCGTTTATTTCAAATTATATAAATGAATAAAAATTCCGCAACTTCACTACGATGCCTATCCTTTCAATTTTCATGTCTGTTTAGGAAAACAAGGCATGACGCTTTTCATTTCCAAAAGAAAATGAAAATGACCGCATCAATCCACCACGTAGCGTTCCTCTGAACGCGGGGATCTTAAATAGGGATGTACTATTAGTACTAGTTGATGGTAGAGACAGCCCTGAACGGGCAGGTACAAATATCTAACAATTCATTAAAATAGACTCATGATTCGTTTCTAGACTGAAGTGAGCAATGCAAATGGCAGAATGGGTGTAGACTAGCTTACCCTGTTCGGTTTAGAAATAAGACCAGTAGCTCCTGCTTCTCCGATGATTCCAGATTAAAAGACCCCGTGTCGCTCTCATGCGCACGTATTTAAACACTCGCTTGGCCTCTCGTCACCTCTTACCAAAGGCCAGTGTTCTTACCATTTCCTGTAGAATGCTTATTCTACACATTCTGAGCAGGAGCTGACAAGGTCTGCCAGGGTCAATATTTCTTAATCGAACGGGGTATGGTACGAAGGTCCACCTCGGCAAAAAACCCAAACTCGTCGCACTCTTTTTCGATGTCGTGGTATAAAGGATCAGCCCACTCAAACTGTCCTGTTGGGAGTGGCTGCATCATGGAGTGCCCGTAAAGATTATTCACGTCAGTGTACATGATGTAGCTTGATGGTTGGGAGGGGTCGTAACCAGTGGCCATGTGGTGATTGTTGGCGTGTGCGAAGCGTTGCGACACTTGGACCATGCCGCCCCGGATAGCTTTCTCGATGAAAAGCATGATATCATTATCGGAGATAAGTGAAAGTTTAACTTTAGTCAGCAGGAGCATGGCCGACCATGCCAGTCCAGGAAGGCTGTAAAAATATACAGGGTCCAGGTTGTAAATGTTTATCGCAGTTGCCCGAAACGCCTGGAACACATCGGCAAGAAGCGTCACATCAAGCTTCAGGTATGCATCGTGGTAATCACCGAAAGTTCGGCAACCCAACTTGACCCACATAGACTGAGCATGCTTGTATTCCTCGTCGGTAATACCTGAACCTCTCAGCTGGCTGTAGAACTTATCCTGGGGAGGCAGCAACTCTTCTTCGAACTTGGAAGGGTCGGTGACGTATTCGTAGGGGTAGACCCCTTTACGTCTGATGAGTGCGACATCTAAGTTCGGGAAACTTGATGTGGTAATGGCTAGTTGGTCGTCTCTGAGCTTCCCAGCAAGAGTATCGAGGCTTGCCTGGAGGAACCTTAGAGAGTCGAGGAACCGAAGCTCGATGCTGCTGCTTGAGTCGGGGATCGGCACCCACTTGCTGATGCTAATATAACGCTCCTCGTTCTGTGCCAGGACATTGATTCTCGCATTGTCGTACCCTAGATGTGTGACCAAGTGATGGAAATCATATCCCGAGCCATTGTGAAAAAAGACCGGTATGAAGCGCGGGTCCCTGGCTCTCAAGTTACATCCGTTGCACCACGGGCCAATGTAGCTTCCGCTCCCATAATGGTCATGGTGGTGGACCTTTTTGTTATCGTCAGTGAAGACCGAGTTGCAAACAGGACAATTTAGAGCTATTTCGTGCTGATGCTTGTTTTTGGGAGACAGAGGCAGCATGGGCTTGGGGGCCAACAGCACCTTCCCTATCTTGATGGCTTCCTGTTGCATTCTCTCCAGGAAGTGTTTGACCGGGTCGGGACCGCGATACACATAGCGCTCGGAGGCAATATGTTGGTCTCGCCACACCACAACATAGGAGTAACTCGAGGCCTCGTGGATTTGGAAAGGAATGGTAGAGGATGTTTCGGGGTTGGGATGGCAGTTAGACAGAGGTTGAAGAAAGGCCTCGAAGTCTGCTACAATATAGGCAGGATGCTTCACCATAGCACTGTGCATGCGAAAACACTCTACTGCACCAGGTTTGGGCTGGATAGTTCGTGCAGGCTTGTTGGTACCACAGTAGAACATGTGGTCAGCTAGCTTCTCAGCAGCAATGTTGGGTCCTTGAAAGTGTTTGAATTTATAATGGTTTCGGTTGTCGAAAGTGGACAGGCACCTGCGACACACCACGATGTGACCATTATGTCTATTTTTCTGATTTCAAACAAGTCTGGAAAGAGAGCGAATAAGGGTGTAATGGTGATGGGTTTCGTCCTTGATGAGCAGGAGGTTGATTTCTCGTACCTCGTTGTTGTTGCTCACGTTGCTCACCCGGATGGGGTGGACCTCATTTTTGTTCTCGGTGAGACCGTAAACATTGATGGCTAATTGCAGGCCCAACAAGTCACGAGCACGAACCTCAAACTTGTGAATATGCGAGACTTCTACAGGGTAGGCAATCCCGGCCATTGCATCCTCCAGTTCCGACTCATACTGCTTGTAGTGGTTAACACGGTACGAGTGGTTTTCCCTAGGTATAGGGTGTAATGCTGCCAGCACCGACCAGAGGAAGCATTTGGTGTCTTTGTTCTGAATATTGAGAACAGCTTTTTTTGTTTTAACCTTGCGTGGCAGGGCAATATAGCTAGACCCTGCCAGTGGCAGGAACTTACTAAGGTTCAGACAAAGTTCGTGGGGGTCGCCACACAGCGAACCGCCCGAGCCTTCAGTCTGATGTTTCTCGTGCTTTGCCACAAGCTTCTCGACAAACTTGTCGTAGATGCTGTCGAGGTCAGTGATATCTGCCTGATGTAGTGTTTTTGCTTTTGTCGCATGGAAGAATTTATATATTTCATCAGACGGTTTCTTATACTTGCAGCATAGCACAGCATAGAATTTAGTGGAGTATGTAGCCAATGCATCGTTGAGGATGGATATTATCTTAGCTCGCTCGCTCTCCAGAAAACTACGCACATCGTAGAAGCTGTCTGATGTTATGTTAAAGTCTTCTAATAAATGCTCAAACGCAAATCGGTCTGCTTTCTTCGCCAGCTTGACGCGTTTGGCAGGTGGCGATGCATCGAGGGAGGTTACTTCTACCTTTCGCTTGGAAGGTTGCGGTAGAGATGTTCCAGTGCTCTTGCAAGTAAGCTGGTGTCGCTTGAAGTTGGCAATAGATTTATTTATTCCACACTTAGAGCACAGTTTGGTCGCACATATTCGCTTTCCCGGCACACAAGTACGACAGTGCCTTTGAAAATGTTTACTTGACACAGCAATTTGGCACGTAGGGCAATTTTTTTCAGAACGCATAATGCAGAGATTTTTTGGGGGTATGTTATTTAATACCGAATGCTGTGCAATGCAAAATATAATTGTTCACTTTTTTTTAAACTATTCTCTATGACCTTATTTGGGTTTTTTTTCGTCAAATTATATGCTTCTAGTCTCCTATACAATACAATATACGTACAATATTGTCAAAAGTATCATATTTGAGCAGGTCGCTTGTCACCTAAACACTACAGCTCACAGGTTGGTAAAATCTGACATGAAAGCAGATAATACGCTTAAGTCTTATTTATATATAATTTTCACGGGCGTACAATATTGTCAACAGTATCATATTTGAGCAGGTCGCTTGTCACCTAAACACTACAGCTCACAGGTTGGTAAAATCTGACATGAAAGCAGATAATACGCTTAAGTCTTATTTATATGTAATTTTCACAGACGTACAATATTGTCAACAGTATCATATTTGAGCAGGTCGCTTGTCACCTAAACACTACAGCTCACAGGTTGGTAAAATCTGACATGAAAGCAGATAATACGCTTAAGTCTTATTTATATATAATTTTCACGGGCGTACAATATTGTCAACAGTATCATATTTGAGCAGGTCGTTTGTCACCTAAACACTACAGCTCACAGGTTGGTAAAATCTGACATGAAAGCAGATAATACGCTTAAGTCTTATTTATATATAATTTTCACGGGCGTACAATATTGTCAACAGTATCATATTTGAGCAGGTCGCTTGTCACCTAAACACTACAGCTCACAGGTTGGCAAAATCTGACATGAAAGCAGATAATACGCTTAAGTCTTATTTATATGTAATTTTCACGGACGTACAATATTGTCAACAGTATCATATTTGAGCAGGTCGCTTGTCACCTAAACACTACAGCTCACAGGTTGGTAAAATCTGACATGAAAGCAGATAATACGCTTAAGTCTTATTTATATATAATTTTCACGGGCGTACAATATTGTCAACAGTATCATATTTGAGCAGGTCGCTTGTCACCTAAACACTACAGCTCACAGGTTGGTAAAATCTGACATGAAAGCAGATAATACGCTTAAGTCTTATTTATATGTAATTTTCACGGACGTACAATATTGTCAACAGTATCATATTTGAGCAGGTCGCTTGTCACCTAAACACTACAGCTCACAGGTTGGTAAAATCTGACATGAAAGCAGATAATACGCTTAAGTCTTATGTCTTATTTATATATAATTTTCACGGACGTACAATATTGTTAAGAGCGTCAGTTTCCGTAGAGCTCTCTTTTTCCATCTTCCCTCTATACAGTGAAGCTGTAGAAGACACAGTTAGCTAACCTAGCATACAACATACTTTCCTAATTAATATGGATATTGTCACACATTCCTCTTATTTTATACTGTTGTAAATGGAAAAGATTATGTACGGTAAATGTTTTGTACATTATAGGGAAAAAATGCAAAATATCCCCCAACTTTAATTCGATCCACCTCTGAATCGAATTTTTTACATATTTTCACGCCGCCATATGTTGTTCTATTTTGCTTCTTTTACTTGCCTTGCTTAATCAACTCTCGCTAATTAGCATTTTTTTTTGGAAGAAGTCAAATAGAACAACATATGGCGGTATGAGAAATATGCAAATTAAAGGATATTTTAGTAATATAAGGGCCCTAGCAATTAGCTTCGTCGACTAAGAGTACTCTTTTAAACATCTTCAGCTAGATCGTATTACTACGCAAGGACGTTTAAAATTTTTGGGTGTTGAAAAAGTTTGACTTACTTTTTATTTCTATTGTTTGCTAATAGATGGCGCTAATAGTACCCCCTCCCCTCCCTCTCCCCTCTTCTCCTCTGCTGTATGACAAATAGCACAAACATAAAAATCAAGATTTTGGAGAGCAAAACATAAAATTTGCATGCATCTGATGTCGAACTAGGAACTTTTATCTTTCGGGGAGTCAATGTTATTTTTTTACTCAGTCGTCATATAACATGAACACACGCAAATATTCACATGTGTTTTTTATTATTTTGTGTTCGGTAAGTACAAGTATATTCTTACATAAATTATTGTTTAATTTAATAAATTGTAAACTCGGAGCCTGCTATACTAACACTTCTTCTGTCTATTGAAAGCGAATGTTGCGTGCATGCGGAAATAACACAGAAAAAAAAAAGCGCATGGAAGCAATTTAAAATCAGTGGAGCAAGGTTAGTATTACGAGAGCGTAAAAACATGTGCTTTCATTCAACTTCGAAAAATAAGAATAAATGTGTGCATACAGAACACATATGCTTTCTTTTCACAGTTGTAAAATCATATAAATTGTACATGAAGTAAGTTACGGGAAGGCTCTCTTTTTTATGTCTGTGTATATGTTGTACAATTAGGTACAAGTATTGTACAATTAGGTACAAATTGTTGTACAATTATTTTCCCCAGTTGTCCAGTTGGAGTTGGGGGCATAACACTGGTACTATTTGTAATCACAGTGCTTACTCATGTATTTTGTTTAATATTTTATTTCAAATTCACTGTCAGAAACTAGTGTTGCCAGTTTTTGGATGTAGGTTTACCTACTCTGTTGGTTGTCACTGTCAAGCTTTTAGTATTCGTACAGCATAAAAAGTTATAACCCCCCTCTCAAAATATATATATTGTATACGCCAAGATGCTCAATAGCCTAGCAACACATCATGAAAAAACATGCCAAGAGAACCCAGTGGGTTAGGTTAGGTTAGGTTAGGTTAGGTTAGGTTATGTGTTAGGTTAAGGTAGGTTAGGTTATGTGTTAGGTTAGGTTAGGTTAGGTTAGGTTATGTGTTAGGTTAGGTTAGGTTAGGTTAGGTTACGTTAGGTTAGGTTAGGTTATGTGTTAGGTTAGGTTAGGTTAGGTTAGGTTATGTTAGGTTAGGTTAGGTTATGTGTTAGGTTAGGTTAGGTTAGGTTAGGTTAGGTTATGTGTTAGGTTAGGTTAGGTTAGGTTAGGTTATGTGTTAGGTTAGGTTAGGTTAGGTTAGGTTAGGTTAGGTTAGGTTAGGTTAGGTTAGGTTAGGTGAATTTAGGAATGTTGGTTGCTACGTGCTTGATGCCAGCTTCGAGTTTTGGGTGGTTGTTCTCGAAACCTAAAAGTTCTCCCATGGTGTCCAGGTCCACGGTCTCCGTCGCGGATAGGATATACATTGTATACGCCAAGATGCTCAATAGCCTAGCAACACATCATGAAAAAACATGCCAAGAGAACCCAGTGGGTTTATAAGTCAGTGCTGCCAACTCCTATTTGTAGGTTAGCTTAGCCTGTGAAAGATCATATAGTGGAATTTTTGTAGAGTGGGTAGGTAACACCGACGAGTCTTGACATAAAAAATACGTTGACCCCTCAGGTCCTTTGATGAAAATTTACAGTGAAAAACCCAGTAGGTTAACAACACTGTCAAAAAATCTACGGCAGTATTGCCAGATGTAAACAGAAAACAATAGACCCCCCTCATAACAGGCTACAGTAAGCCCCCTACAGTGTTGCCAACTCTGTGTCCTTAAAATATACATCATAAAAAGCTACAACGAGCCTCAAATAATGATTCGAGCCTCAAATAATGGCTTAGAACCGGGCCACCTGTACTGTAAGGCAAGCCTCAAGCAAGGTTGCCAGCTCCTTGCTTTAGGTTAGGTTAGACAAAAAACCTTGGTGATTTTTTTCGAGTAAGATGTTGGCAACACTGTAACAAAATAGGGGGGGTTTATGCCTTACAAGAGCAAACCATCAAGGCGAGCCCCCCACCGAGCTTTACTTTCGGGCGAGAAAAAGGTTGCCAGCTCCATGCTTTAGGTTAGGTTACCCCAAAAACCTTGGTGATTTTTTCGAGTAAGGAGTTGGCAACACTGAGCCCCAAATGATGATTCTAGCCCCAATTGAGGGCCCAGTACTCTCCAAATGCCTCTACTAGTGGGAATATAATCAAAATGTCCATCAGCTATTCATTGATTTCAAAAAAGCATATGATTCGGTCAAAAGAGATAAACTATAGTATAATATATTAGTAGAGTTTGGAATACCTAAGAAGCTTGTTAGTATGATAAAAGTATGCACCAGTGAAACAGAAAGTATAATTTGTGTGGGTATTAATATGTCTGACAAATTTACAATTCATGATGGGTTAAAACAAGGAGATGCATTATCTCCATTGCTCTTTAATTTTGCCTTAGAATATGCTGTTAGGAAGGTAAAAGAAACTAAAGAAGGACTAAAATTAAATGGTGTGACTCAGTTGTTAGCATATGCAGATGATGTAGACTTACTGGGGGGTGATGTGAATACAATTAAGAATAATGCTAAAATATTTTTCGAAACTGCTAAAGAGATAGGTTTGGAAGTTAACAAAGAGAAAACTAAATATATGCTTACAGGCCGAAACCAAGTGTTAGGTAATAATCAAAATCTAATTATTGATAACAACTCGTTTGAACCAGTTTCCAAATTCAAATACTTACGAGTAATATTAACAAATGAAAATTATATTAAAGAGGAAATAAAAAGTAGGCTTAATTCAGGAAATGCATGTTACTTCTCTCTTCATAAACTTTTATCTTCTCGTTTAATATCTAAGAAACTAAAAGTTAAAATATACAAAACAGTAATTTTGCCTGTAGTATTATATGGATGTGAAACTTGGTCCCTTACATTGAAAGAGGAACATAAATTGAGAGTATTTGAAAATAAGATCCTTAGGAAAATCTTTGGACCTAAAAGGGATGAGGAGACAGGTGAGTGGAGAAGGTTACATAATTTAGAACTACATAATTTGTATTCATGTCCAGATATTATTAGAATAATTAAATCAAGAAGACTTAGGTGGGCAGGCCATGTGGCACGAATGGGAGAGGAAAGAGGAGTTTACAGGATTCTTGTTGGGAAACCTGATGGTAAGAGACCTGTCGGAAGGCCAAGACGAAGATGGAGGGACAACGTTGAGATGCATTTAAAGGAAATCGGTAGGGATGGAAAAGAGTATATAGATCTTGCTCAAGATAGGGAAACATGGAAGGCCTGTGTTGCTGCAGCCATGAACCTTCGGGTTTAAGAAGGCTAGAGAGTTAGTTAGTTAGTTATACATATTGCTTTACTTTGTTTTCTTTTTTAATTCATTTTTTGTTCTGTATTCCTTTGTTCTAATTTGTTTGTTGATATCTAAATGCGTGTCTACCTTCTCTAATGTTAATATTTTCAGGGGAACTATATACCTGACGTGCCCGTTTGAGTTTGGACTGTATCCTCTGGACGTGCAGAAGTGCCGATGGTTTCTGTATCCGAGTAAGTAGCCCACTTGAGGTTTTAATTATCTTCTGGGTGCAATCGATTTTTTCCTTTACTTCACTACAGTTGCAAGTGCTGTGTGAAACGGTAAACTTCTCCAAGTGAACAGAAAGTAATGTTAAGACCTTTAGCTAATGTAAGAAAAATTATCTTTACTTAGAACGGAACTATCCCCTCCAATAAATATGAAGCTTACTCGATCAATGCTTGTTATGTTCCAACAATAAATAACCGTCCTCTGACTGAATATTGATTCTGATTGGCCACTCGCAGACAAACCAACAGTAAGAAATACGAACTAGTTGCCAAATCTAGTTACCAAGATAATTGAATATCTTTTTACTTTTAGACAAGAATCATTTTTGTTTAAAGTAAGACTTGAAGCTTTCCTGGCCACGAATGATGAATAGATTCTCTCGGGCTATCGACCAGGTGAGTTGTGGAAAGGATCCAAGCCTTCGAGAGCTAACGTCACTCTGATCTTCAGGGTAGAAGTTCAGTTGATAATAAACCTTTTCCTGCTCCCATAAAAATAAGCAATAATTAGGCTGGAGAGGTCAATGAACTAACCGATCTCTAACTACGCACTGGTAATGATCAGGCTGGAAAGTTCATACGAACTAACCGAACTCTGAGTAAATTTCAAGACCCGAGATAGAAGAGCAGTCCTGAGCGTCAACCCGGCGTATAAGGATTGGATAAAAAGTAATGGCAACACTGGTATAATTGGTACTTGACTGTATTGGCAGAGGAGCACGTGTTACATTCCATCAATGTAATCGCCCCCCCCCCCATCTCTACGACCTTCTGCCACACGTATGGAAGGCGTCGTACACCGTCAGCGCGTCCATCTCTGTCGATGTCCCGCAGTGACCGCCCTATAGCACGTATGATGGCTTCGCGCGTGTCGTACTGCTTCCCGCCCAGTGGTTCCTTCATTTTGACAAAACGGTCGTAATCACACGGTCTCATACCGGTGAATACGGCGGATGTTCCAGTACCTCCCACTACCAGTTATGCAGGAGCGCCGTCACATTGTTCGCAGTGTGACACATTGCATTGTCAAGCAGGATGATGGGACACCGTGCCGTCGCTTCCTTCTTAATGCGAGACGAAGGTGGTGTTGCAAGAAGGTGCAGAAGTAGGCTGCGTTGACCGTCTGCCTGAGAGACGTTGTTCTTCTTGCCTAAACATATTGTTAGGGCGCTTGCACTCTCGTCCTCTGCTTCAGAGCACTGCTGTTTTTGACTGAATAACATACAATCGCTCCCACTCACTATACTTCCTCGTCTGACATTCCTTTATCAGCCACGAAACGCTTGTGGCGCTGTGACTCACCCCTTTCACCGGGACAGCAGTGTTGCCATTACTTTTTATCCAACCCTTGTATATACGTTCGTGGAGGGTGATCCCGGTGAAGATGGCTGACCAATGGGGTTGCGTGTCTGCTACGTGCGCGTTTCTGGTTAACTAACGCTAAACAGGCTGGGTCCAGTTCGAACCCCGTGTCGCGATTAAGATTGTCTTTTCTTCATAAATGGCTATTGCTTCCTTGATAATACGGTCCCAGTAGTTTGAAGTTTTGGCTATGATTTCTGTGTTGCTGAAATCTGGTCTATGTCTCTCGTTGATTGAATGCTCTGCTAGTCCCGACTTTTCAGGGTGGAAACACTTAATGTTGCTTTGGTGTTCTTTACAGCGCTGTTCTATTGCCCTACCCGTTTGCCCAATGTATGCTTTCCCGCATTTGCAGGTAATACAGTAGACTCCCCGTGTTTTAAATCCTAACTCATCCTTGGGGTTGCTTAGTAGGATCCTGATCTTCGGAGGTGGTTTGTGAATGGTGTTTGCGTTATGTTTGTTTAGAATTCGGCTGATAACTCAGGAGAGATTTCCGGTGTAAGGAAGGATGGCTATCTTCTGGTCAGCTTTGTCCGTGTCCCCTGGTGTGTCCGGATTCCCCGATGTGTCCGAATTCCCTGGTGTGCTGGGCTTCTTGGACAGTACTCGTTTTAATGTCATGTTGATGTGTTCCGATACGCGTTCTGTTTGAAAGCTGTGCGAAGATGTTGTATTTCTTCTGATAGATGCTCCGCGTCGTTGATGCAGATGGCCCGGTGAAATAAAGTAGAGAGAATTGTAGCTCGTTGAGATGCGTGGTGAAAACTGTTGGCATTGAGATATAGATTGGTGTGAGTCGGTTTCCGGTATATACTGTGTCCCAAGGATCCGTCTGGCTTGAGTCTGATGAAAATATTCATGAAGTAAGCAAATTTTCGAATTTTCAAAGGTTTAAAGTGCAATCACTGTCATCAGATTGAACAGTTTTAAAATTGACAGTTATATAAAAAAAATAACATTTTATTATTTTTGTTCTTGGTGGCTGAAAAGGAATAAAAGAGACTTCTTTATCTGTTACCCACACATTGAGTGTTTACAAGAGGAGTTGGTGAACTGTTTTCAGTGCATTTAAATATAATTTCCACAAAAAAATTAAACTTGTTTCATAACGAGACTTCTGGACTAACAAGGTTTTTACCAAATGCAAGAAATAATAGGTTATAAATAAAAGTACAATAACTGTAGTTTTCATTAGTAGTAATAACTAAGAGACGGCCTTTAAGGTGCAGAACCTTTCCAAAAATATAGGTTTTCACACCGATCGTTAGAGATATGTATTTTAGGACACGAAATCAAGTAGAATGAACACACTTTGTTGCATCTTTTCATTAGATTAGCACATTAATCCCCTATTTACCCCTATTTGATGCTTCAGCACATTTTTCATTCCTTTTCTGTCACGTTTTGTTAGAAAATTGGACAGAAAAATAAATGATTTTCACTCTTCTTGAGCATCTACAAGTACATAAAATCCTATAGTCTCATTTTGTAGAGCAGAACGAGAGCTATAAAATGGTATAATATAATCAGTGCAGCCCCAATAGTTCGCAAGATAATGTAGTCTCTCCACACAGAAGGATCTCCTGAGCTCAAAGCGTCAGCAACTTACATTCGAAAACATAGAAATGTTGAGCGTAATCCAGTATAACAAGTTGTTTGAAACCCAGTAAATACCACGTTTACTTCCTAAATACTGGTTACTTTATGTAATTATGTTATTTGCTCCAGTGTTGAATAAAGAATGTTAATGTAACTGGTTTTAGACCTGAATAAAGGAGTTTTATCAGCACATTATTTGCACCTTTTTGAAAACATTTTCAGAACCTTCTTTTTTCCTTTCCCGATCATAATTTTGCACCTTAAAATCCTTTCCCTAGTAATAACAATGATGACAATAATGTGCAAAAAGATAGTGGGTTTCCTAGCACACGCCTCAAAGCTACATTGTATTAATCTCAATAGATCTAATTCAGATTTCAACAGAAGTTTCTCATTGGTCTTGCAGTCGGAAGAGACGCCAGACACGTCCGTCTACATTGGTTGCCGAGAGAAAACTTGTATCCCCTGAACAAAAAGGTCCCGAAATATCGCCTGCTCTACAATATCAGTAACAAAGGACGTAAGTATATACATTTCTTGTATTCCTAGATTTTGTACGTCGAACTTTGAGTGGCTGATTGCTAGTAGTGAACTATGAGCTGCACGTTCGGTGCACCAGTAAATTGTGTTTTGGGCTTTGCCAAGAAAAGAGGGTCGGGTACCCTATTCTACACCCTCGAATTTTCAATTGTATCTTTTTCATTATGAAGATTATGTGATCCTAATTGTGAATAAAAAAATTGGACTGTACAGCCGTTTAAAGTTGAGATTTTGTCGCTTGAAATTGTTGAGTCCAAATTTCCCACCAATTCCGGGCTCCGCCCCTGGGGTAATTGACTTACCGCCCCCTACCGCTACCGCGGCCCCGCCTTTATATATAGAGTCCCTTTTAAAGGCATGTTAGAAATTGGCCGGAGTCACCTGCCCCCAACACTATTTCTCACTGTTTTCCGCATTGGCACATGAATATACCAAAAATGAAGGCTAAAATTAAACCTAAGAAGGTAACTTAACTCTTTTTACCAAGGCCAGGCACTGAATTGAGGGTCGAAGTTAAATTTGTAAGTCCAATAATGAAGTAAATCCTACGTTGAAAGTCCTTGTTGTCCTTTTCCACAGAATACCACCCTCCACTCCCTTCCCATCATCAAAATAAGAAGTCTCAAATTATCCCATCCCACAAGTCATTTAGAAAAAACAACCCTCCCCTTTACGGCCTGCAGTTGCCAAAAAGAAATAATTAATTCCAATTTCTGAAGTCGCATAAATGAAATCCAATGTCTGAAATGTCCAATTCGCCAATATATCTCACAAATAACATATCGCAATCGCAAATGTTCCCATTGCACAAGTCAATCATAAGAAGAAAAAGAAAAAAATCAGACGTGCGCCTGTGACATGAATCCATCATTCGCCATCATAGAAGTTCTGAAAAACCTTTTTGACGTTACGCAAGGAATTTTAATTTTATAAAAAAATGTAAGTTTCGTAGCACGTAGATCTAAAAAATTAACTTCCGCGCTATTTGCAAACACTGTTTGTTATGAGGAACTAAATATTTTCACGAAAATATTTTAAATGTGCCTGAAACAGAGGGTGCAGAAAGGGTTACCGGAGCCGAAAAAGGTTTAGAGTTGATGCATTTGTGTATATAATTTGCAAAGGTAACGTCAAAGTGCATCGTATGATGTAGGCCTGAGTGAGTATTTTCTTCCATGTCGAGGTGTACACATATTGTACAGTCCGGCTGCCTTATCCGAAGTGCGCATGCGCCAACTGGACTTGTCCATTGTCAAAATAGGGGTGACGTTAGAAATCACAGGCCTCCAACTACAGACTAAAAACGATGAGTTTTTGTTTTATGCCGTGCATAATCCTGGGGCTAGAAATATGGCGGAGATGCACATTAGAGCTTGTTAAGTTTTCATTTTTGTGAAGAAATTATTTGTACTCACTTGTGGAGTGTAATATGTAGAGTTATGTACTTCTTAGTAAACTTAAAAATTGCAATTTTGTATGCTGCAATGGATCACAATCTTCAAAATAGTTGTTCCAAGTAAAAGTATGAAAGAATGCTCGCCGCCATCATAGTATCACCCCCTCTACGAGATTTTTGTCTTAAAGTTGACCCATACGAAAAGGCCCACGTTTCCGGTCTGGTACATGGAGGTCTGTGCCAGCAATGACATTTTGGGAAGGGAAGGCTTCTGTGAAAATCCTTTGCTGTGGAAACATCAATGAAGTGAGTAGAGATATGTTTCAAATTATGGAAGGGTTCAGAATGAATGAAATATCATAGTTTGGCTGGTGCTTCTACCAGCTAGTTCTGTCTTCCCTGGCTGGACTGTATAAGTTGATGTGTTTTTTATGAACCTTCCTGCATCTCATTCTCATTCTCTTTCTTCATTCTCTCTAGCCTTCTTAAACCCGAAGGTTCATGGCTGCAGCAACACAGGCCTTCCATGTTTCCCTATCTTGAGCAAGATCTATATACTCTTTTCCATCCCTACCGATTTCCCTTAAATCCATCTCAACGTTGTCCCTCCATCTTCGTCTTGGCCTTCCTACAGGTCTCTTACCATCAGGTTTCCCAACAAGAATCCTGTAAACTCCTCTTTCCTCTCCCATTCGTGCCACATGGCCTGCCCACCTAAGTCTTCTTGATTTAATTATTCTAATAATATCTGGACATGAATACAAATTATGTAGTTCTAAATTATGTAACCTTCTCCACTCACCTCTCCTCATCCCTTTTAGGTCCAAATATTTTCCTAAGGATCTTATTTTCAAATACTCTCAATTTATGTTCCTCTTTCAATGTAAGGGACCAAGTTTCACACCCATATAATACTACAGGCAAAATTACTGTTTTGTATATTTTAACTTTTAGTTTCTTAGATATTAACCGAGAAGACAAAAGTTTATGAAGAGAGAAGTAACATGCATTTCCTGAATTAAGCCTACTTTTTATTTCCTCTTTAATATAATTTTTATTTGTTAATATTACTCCTAAGTATTTGAATAAGGAAACTGGTTCAAACGAGTTGTTATCAATAATTAGATTTTGATTATTACCTAACACTTGGTTTCGGCCTGTAAGCATATATTTAGTTTTCTCTTTGTTAACTTCCAAACCTATCTCTTTAGCAGTTTTGAAAAATATTTTAGCATTATTCTTAATTGTATTCACATCATCCCCCAGTAAGTCTACATCATCTGCATATGCTAACAACCGAGTCATACCATTTAATTTTAGTCCTCCTTCAGTTTCTTTTACCTTCCTAACAGTATATTCTAAGGCAAAATTAAAGAGCAATGGAGATAATGCATCTCCTTGTTTTAACCCATCATGAATTGTAAATTTGTCAGACATATTAAAACCCACACAAATTTTACTTTCTGTTTCACTGGTGCATACTTTTATCATACTAACAAGCTTCTTAGGTATTCCAAACTCGACTAATATATTATATAATTTATCTCTTTTGACCGAATCATATGCTTTTTTGAAATCAATGAATAGCTGATGGACATTTTGATTATATTCCCACTTTTTTTCAAGTGTCTGTCTGATGTGAAAAATTTGATCTATAGTTGATCTGTTACGTTTAAATCCACATTGATAATCACCTATAATTTCATTAGCATATGGTGTTAGTCTTGTTAAAAGATTGTTAGACAATATTTTGTATGTTGTTGAGAGTAGAGAAATTCCACGGTAATTATTGCAGTTCATTTTATCACCTTTTTTAAACACAGGAACAATTATGGATTCTTTCCATTGTTGAGGGATTTCTTCTTTATTCCATATTAAACAAATTAATTTATGAATTTGACATATTAATGAATTTCCACCATATTTAATTAACTCAGCTGGTATTAAATCAATGCCAGGTGCTTTGTTATTCTTTAGCCTTTTAATAGCATCTTGAACTTCAGTCAAGTTAGGTTCTGGAACTAAAGGTTCTGCTGTGTGGACTTCATTTACTTCTGATTTATCTCCTACATGGACATTTAAAAGGTCATTAAAGTAGTTCTTCCATCTATTTAGAATATCACTTGGGTCAGCTAGAAAATCACCGTCTTTATCTTTTATCAAGTTTACTTTAGGTTGCCACCCCTTTCTAAACTCATTTACACCTTTATATAAATCTCTGATATTTTTATTTTTGCTGTTTGTTTCAATTTCGTTAATTTTGCTTTTCAAGTAATCTCTTTCTTTACTTCTAAACGTCCGGTTAACTTCTCGCTTTATTCTATTATAATTGTTTAGATTTGTATCATCAGAGTTATTTAACCACCTAAGTCTACCCTCATTTCTTATTTCTATTAGATTATGACATTCATTATCAAACCATGGCTTACTTTTTCTCGGTTTATGGTATCCTATACTTTCTTTAGCTGCTGATTCTATTGCATTACGTATGTGCTCCCAATTCTTATTTACGTCTGTTTCATTTATATTTTCATCATCATTTAAATCCTGCAAAACATCAAATCTATTTGACAGTTTAATTTGGTAATCTTTCTTAATTCTTTCATCAGTAAACTTTCCTGTATCAAATTTTATAACTTTTAGATTTTGTTGCTTATGATTTTATCACTGAGAGTCTTTCTCTTAATTTAGCAATTACTAAATAATGGTCACTGGCACAGTCAGCACCTCTATGTGTACGAACTCAATTATACTAGTATGCCTTCTCTTATCAATGAGAATATGATCTATCTGATTATGAGTTTTACCATCTGGAGAAGACCAGGTATATTTATGGATATCTTTATGTTTAAAAGTGGTACTTTTCACAATTAAATTCTTTGAGGTTGCAAAAGTAATCAATCTTATACCATTATCATTACTTAATTCATGAAGACTTGCTTTACCAATCGTGGGTTTAAATGTCTCTTCTTTGCCAATATGTGCATTACAGTCACCTAACAGAATTTTCATATCATACTGAGAAAATTTATCAAAGACCTGTTCTAACTCTGTATAAAAATCATCTTTAGTATTATCATCTTTATCTTCCGTTGGTGCATGTATGTTTATTAAAATAATTTTACACCACCTACCCTGTAAAACTGCATATGATATCCTATCATTAATAAATTCTACTGTTTTAAGAGCCGAGATAATTCTATTATTTATAAAAAAGCCTGTTCCAAAATTATGATTTTCAGTACCACCATAGAAAAAAGTATAATTTTTAGTTTTACAATTCCCTTCTCCTGGCCACCTAACTTCCTGGACAGCTACAACATCTAATTTATACTTAACTATCTCATTAACTGTACACTGAAATGCCCCAGGCCGGTAAAGGCTCAGAACATTCCAGGTGCCTAATTTAATATCCTTATTCCTAATGTAGATCTTATCCTTAGTCCAGAGACCTCCCAAAGTAGTCCCCACCCGGAGATCCGAACGGGGGACTATTTTACCTCCGGAATATTTTACCTTGGGAACATCCATGGCCTTATATTGTTGTTTCTTGACATGTGTTTTTACAGTGCAGAGTTGTCAGCTCTACGCCTAACCCCCAATATGAATGGAGGAACTACTACACAAGACGAACACAAACACATTAGACAGCACAACTACTACACAAGACACACACAACCACATCACAACTATAACAAAATAAACACAAACACACCACAACTACTACACAAGACGAACACAAACAAATCAATCAATATTAGAATATTCCTGCATCTTTCCCTGTGATTCACTTAAACATTTGGTCTCTGATGCAGTATTTATGCATTTGTTGTTTCAGCTGATGCATTTCATTTTCTCTGTATAAGGACACTAGAATAGTAAGAATTTTATTTCGGCAGGAGTGAAATTTATGGCATATCGGAGAAACGTTCTTAACATTCTCAGGTACAAATTACTAATTACACAGAGCAACAAATTTGAACTTTTTGTCTTGCCCCGAGATGAAAGAAGGTGTTCTTTACTAAATGAAATACGCTGATTACGAAAATGAAATCAGAAATGTTCCATCACGTACCAATTTTTCTGGAAAAGATATACCACATGTTCCACTAAGCCTATATTTCATATAGTTAGTAATATATGGTAATTCATTAAAAAAACAAAGTGGCAACTTTTGCGACACCTGGAAACTACTCCATTACAGTACAGGAGGAACCTGTAGATGGATAAAATACAGATCATGGACTAAAATTAATTGTTTGTATTACAAAACACAAGAAAAGGTACGAGAAAGCTGCAAAAAAATTTAAATGTACTTACAAGTTAGAAACGTGTTCTGGAAACTTTTGTGGGTGGATGGTGAAACTTCTTGTAGGAGTGTCCAGCAGTAATCTGATAAAAGGTTTGGTGACCATCTTCCCTTATATCGTCTTTCCATGGCAGCGATATCTTGGTGAAATCGCTCACCATGTTCGTCACTCACATCTCCGACATTAGGCGGGTAAAAATCCAAATGAGAATGCAGGAAATGTATTTTCAAATACATGTTGCGCACCATAGCCTTGTAACAGTCCAGCATGTGTTCCGTCAGTTCCCTGTAATTGTCAGACCTGACGTTACCTAGGAAATTGTTGCATACATCTTTCAAGTCAAGCCAAGCTGCCTTCTCTGGATCTGTCAGCAACTCTTCAAAGGTTATGTCTTTCATCAAGTCATGAATCTGATGCCAAATGAAAATACCTTCTTTAATTTTTGGAGTACTAATCGCAGGAAACATTGAAAACCCCTGCTATCTTTGTCCATTGCTTTCACAAAATTCTTCATGAAGCCCAATTTCAGATGGAGCGGTGGTAACAGCACACTGTCTTTGTCAACAAGGAGTTCATGCAACACATTTTTTTCACCCGGATTGAAATTTTCAATAGCCACTGTTTCACTACATAATGGTCTTTCCTTGCCCTACTGTCCCAGTGACACAAGAAACAGCAATATTTTGTGCAACCAGTCTGCATTCCCAGCACAAGCCCCAGAACTTTGTGATCACCACAGATTTTACTTTTGCGGTTCGAATATCCAACATACTTCAGAAGTAGTCTCATGTTCTCGTAGGTTTCTTTTAACTGAACGGAATGGGCCACTGTTATCGAAGGTTTCTCGTTTCCGTTATGCAAGAGAATAGCTTTGAAACTACATGTAGTTTTTGAGGAATCTATGAATAGGCGCCATTCTTCTGGATTGTAAATCATTCCAAATTCTATAAGCAGCCCATTTATGTCATTACAATATACCAGACTCTCTGCCATTGAGAAAAAAGTGGAAAGACCAAACTGTCGTTTACGGAATGATATATTAGTGTTTAGTTGTAGCAGGCTTTTTCTTGAAGACGAGACCCAAGTAATCCTGCTTCCCTTTTTGAAAGATTTAGATCTCTTACTAAATCGTTCAATTCTGCCTGCAACAATGCCTGTTGTTGGGTCTGTGATGTAGATGGCGTGTAATCAAGATCTTCGTGATTTATTGGTTGGTTACTACCATTGTCCGTTTCATCTTCGAGTGCCCATTCCTCTGTTGGTTTTGGAACTGGGAGAGAATCAGAATTCTGAACTGGGCGCATTGCAGATTCCAAATTCGGATATGAAACTGTGTGTTTTGATTTACTTGATATTCCTGTTACTTTCGTTAAACAAAAGTATCAATCTGTTATGTGGTCTCCAGGTTCCCTCCACAGCTTTCGTACAGCTATTTAACATAAATGGGTGGGTTCCATGCAACCAGCCCCTTAAATAGCGGGAGCAACAGTTCTGTGGTGCCCAACACTTACCCTCATCTACCTTTGATTCAAAATACTACTCGCACGCCTTTTTTGACGAGCGGGGAGATGGGATGTCTTTGGGACTTCATCGTAAACTCACCACACACATAACAGAAAAGTTTTGGTGAATGAACACACTTCCTAGACATCGCTGAACACAAGAAACGCTCTAACACACACAAACAGTATTCTTCACGTTAGTGGTTTGTACGACATACATTGCAGGAACAGACACTGCATGATCCCAAGAGCAACTGACTGATGCAAATAACTGCAACTCCACTATACCTCAACCAAGTGGCTATCTATCCCTTCCCTCTCCACCCCTTATCCTATGCAATGTCGAGACCTAGTAACAGGCTGGGCTGATGAGCGCCGCGACAACAATAACACAGTCATGAGCTGATAAAATTGCATTTCCAGAGAAAAGTTTAGGTGATAGTGAAAAACTGTTTTCACTATCGTCATCAGGGCACTAAACTCCATAGGAATCACATGTTTTTGTTCTGAGGCAATTTTCATTGTCGCACAGTGTTATCACACTTTAACCCTCCCCAATGTAGAACCTGACAAATAAAAGAGTAAAGCTGAGTTCGTACGAATGAGAAAAAGGGCAAAATAGTAATAACGAATTCTTTCTTAAATTGATAAGTTATCGTCCCAAAATAATAAAAGTTATTTTTTTTTCGAACTGTCTCAGGTTTCGTTTGTGTAACTCCTATATCACCATGATACACATTGGTTTCTAGTTTCTTCACGAATCTAACTCAGTACATGTCTATAAGCACATATTAAACAGGCATTATGATAGCTTGCGTTTTTTGTACAGACCAATTATTTAATCCACCTTTCATATATGCTTACGCCAAATATATTTTCCTTCCTACATGCTTACGGTATAATATTTATACCTACCTTATATAATTAGGTTAGGAATGTTTTGTTCGTTGCGGGTTTGCAAGAATGTCTTCCACACTTTCGAGGAGTCATGTTATCCTGGAAGATATGCAAAATTCAGAGTTTCCATTGATTTTGTACAAGAATTATGTGAAAAACTTGTATTTTGTGATTACATAAAAGGTATTTTTATATTCAGTTGTAATTTTTTTAATATTTTAAAACAAAACTGGTAAATTGCTGCTTTTAATCAATATTTTGGACAATTTTTAATTGTCATAATTTTCAAGTGTCGATATCGGTAGTATGAGTATCGGTTCAAAGTAGTATCGTCTCAGCCATAAAAATGATGTAAAAGCAACAGGGTTTCCCATTGGTAAATCCATGTGCAGGATGGCAACTCTAGGACCATGATAAAATTCAAGTATAATTCCTGGTTTTCAAGGTCAACTTTCCAAGAATTCAAGGGTACAAGCTGATGTAGTCTCTATTTCAACCTTACGTATTACCACCTCTCACCACCCACACATATACTCACAAGTAATTCCAACGTATCCAAAAATTCTAATTCAATTAAATTAAAGAGAGTGTGTATGTATGTATGTATATATTATATTTATATTTAAAATACTTAGTTTAAGGTGCGGAGTTTAAATTTACCAATTCACATCCTCAGACTCGAAATTCATTGTACCAAAATTTCAAACTCAAATTTACCTAACTTCAAGATATCTTATCTCGCAATAATCTTCCGTCTGTCAGATAGACTGTTCTGTAAAGCACACTAACAAAGTGGAACGAATTGAGAGAATTTTTGTTTTATAATCCACACAGCCATAGGCATCGATTTTGGATGGAGGCAACGCACTTTCTGCTCTCCCCCCCAAAAAATTACCTTCCCCCCTAGTATATCTTAAGTTGGTGCCTCTGGTTTTTCTTCCTCGATAAAAATAAAACCTAAACTGTGAAATTCGTTACTCGGGATATTTATAAATTAGAATAAACTCAATGGGATTTGGATTAAATAAAAGTTGCAATTTTTCACGTCTACTGAGAAAAATTCAAGCAGAATTCCCGTAGCCAATAATTCAGGTATAATTCCCGAAATTCAAGGAATTCCGGGTGAGTAGTAGCCACCCTGATGTGGAGTCATTACGTGTAATACCCCCAACCCCTTCCCTGTGAAATTTTCTGACAAAATGCTTTCCCGTTCTGTGTATTTCCTTTCTGAATTTGCATAGTAATATTTTTAAGTAGCTACTGCTTCAGCGCAATTCATCCGAGTATCACGGTTCATACGTCTATCTCTTCAGAGTAGAACAGGCTTTCGAATGGTACAGTAGGATCCATGAGTATTGCCTTGCAAATTGTCCATCACCATGTTCGTGCACTTTATTTGACCCAATAAGAGCTTCAAGAATTAAAAGAAAACTCAAAACAAGCTGTTGACAAGTTCTGCACCAAGACATACAAAAATCCATCGCTTAAAAACACATAGGATGTAAGAGAAAAATTAATGAAAATGTTCATGGACAATTTGCACGGTAATACTCATGGATTCCACTGGACCACGCACATGTGTACATCAAGTATGAGGAAAGGGAAATTGGAGATAATTCGGAAAATTTCCCTCCGAAAAATTACCTTTGGTAACTTTGGGGCCCTTTGGACCGGCCCTGGATATAGGTAACCGATTATAATCTACCTTGAAAAATACTATGGTCTATACGTAATGAGTCCGCCAAGATTCATTGCAATATCTTCAATAGGTATGAGGAATGAGGGGTGGAAATATTTCGCAGTCCTGTTTGACAGTACTACTGTATTAGTAGGGACATCGAATTTTCGCGATGCAATTTTGAACATTCTGCGCGTAACTACACCCCCAATGATGAAATATGCATGAGTTTTATTCGCGAAGTAATGGGAAATGTTTGCTTTTCCACGAAATGAACACTTTTTCGCGAAACAACCGTGAAATATCATCAAATTAAGTAGAAAACACGCAAAAACCGGCAATCGAGATTGTGCGCGCAAACTGTCGATTTGTAACGAAACATTTGCCTAAAGTTTCCTAACTTGCAGCTGAAGAACGTTTTATCTTCGATCACATCAGGAAGACGCTGGAAATTGGGATTTCCCATGCACATAATCTCAGTTCGTAAACTTCGCTCCCTGTCAAGCTACATTCCTTTCTTCCCCCGAATGTCTACTCAACTTCCAGTTTCATTGAACTTGCTAGCTGTAGCAGCGATAAGATTAGTCTGTTCCCGCACATCAAGGGAAACAATGGTGTCATTGGTGTTCAGTCACGAATGAATTTTGTTTATCATCATGTGATTTTCAACATGTGTTTGGGTGTGTGCAGTAGTGATTATTTTATTTGTTGGACAGCAAGGATATCCTTTAAATACATACAATAAAAAAATCACTAGAGATATGCAATTTAGAAATGAAGTGATTTTGTGTTGTTAATGTTTTCTTTTTGGTTGGGAAGCTAAGTACTTGTGTATGTGTACAGTATATAAAAATGAAGTAGTTTATCAATTTATAGCTCTTTTGTATGTTGTTTCCTCTCATAATGAAAAAGTGTATGCCAATTATTTTTTTTCACCGCTGGTATATACCGCTGATCTAACATTTAATTTACCGCTCTCCTCAGTTTTTATTTACCATAATTTATCTCCCTATGTATTAGAAACTCACAAACTCAAAAACCAACAATAAATCACCAACAGTTCAAATAACGCAACACCAAAAAAATGTACATAAAGCACACAAACGAACTCACGTTTGCACTTTGTCAGCATAACATAAAAACAGTTTACTTTCCTGTGAACTTCTTCTTCGGCACTGACAATCGTGACTAAATAAAAGGTCGATGTTTCTTCAATAGCAAAACATATGTTTCACCAACAAAAAACGCATTATTCCGTTCAACACAGGTTACTTCAATCAGATATATCCGCGGGCGTAATATTACGCCCAACACAGGGAAGGAGTTTTAACTTCGTCAGTTAAAGTAGGGCGTGAATAAAAAATACAATTTTCTGCAGAGAAACAGACAGAGAATTTCTCCTTTCAGAGCATGCGAGATGGGGCTCCGTGTCCCTCAGGATCCTCATCTATAGAGACGTGTGGCCGCACTTCCTCGTCACCTACTTCCCCAGCGGACTCTTCGTGGTGACGTCATGGGGCAGCTTCCTGGTGTCCCCGGAAGTGGTGCCAGGCAGGATGGTGCTGCTGGTGACCAACCTTCTCAGTCTCATCACCATGCTCAACAATATCAGGTACCATCAGTTCTCTTTCTGTCTTCATAGAGTTTTCGCTGGTCCATAGGCCTGACCCGCCATTGAGTAAAAAAATGATAATCTAAATTTTTAAAATTTTGACCTGTGTAGTATTCCTCTTGGAACGTTCAGTACAATCTTCGTATGGACTGCATTGCTAGTACGTATTCTATTCGTTCTATGCTACACTCTATTCTACTTTCTCTATCTTTGTTTCTGACTCTCTCTATTTTCTTTCTTCGTTTCTCGTTTTGTAACTCTCTCTCTCCCCATTATGCATTATGTCTAGTTTTCTTTCTAACTCTCTCAGTATCTCTCGCTTTCTTTGTTTCTCATTCTCTCTTTTCTTTGTGTCTTTCTCTTTCTTTTACTTATATTTCCCTTTCAGTTTTTTTTCTTTGTATCCGTCTCCTTTTCCTTGTTACTGTCTCTTTCTTTTTCTGTCACTCCCTTTGTTACTCTCTATCTCTCTCTCTCTCTCTCTCTCTCTCTCTCTCTCTCTCTCTCTCTCTCTCTCCCTTTGTTTCTGTCTCTCTTTCTTTGTTTCTGTCTCTCCCTTTCTTACTGTCTCTCTCTTTTTACTGTCTCTCTCTCCCTTTGTTTCTGTCTCTCTTTCTTTGTTTCTGTTTCTCCCTTTCTTACTTTATCTCTCTTTGTTACTGCCTCTCTCTTTGTTACTGTCTCTCCCTTGGTTTCTGTTTCTCTGTCTCTCTTTCCCTTTGTTTCTGTCTTTCTTTCTTTGTTTCTGTCTCTCTTTCTTTGTTTCTGTCTCTCCCTTTCTTACTGTCTCTCTTTGTTACTGTCTCTCTCTTTGTTTCTTTGAATATCTCTCTCTCTCTCTCTCTCTCTCTCTCTCTCTCGTTTCCCTGCTTCCCGCTTTTCTCTATCACGTCTATTCCTCTCTTTCTTCCAGTTTATTTTTCTTTATTTCTCCCTCTATTCTCTATCTTTTTCTTCCTTCCTCGATTTCTCTATATATTTTTCTTCCTCTCTCCTTCTCTTTCTCTGTCTCTTTCATTTATCTTTCTTCGTCTGTTTTCCTGTTCATTTATTCTCTCAATTTCTGTTTCTCTCTCTTATTTTCTGTCTCTCATTCTCTCTCTTTATCTTAGTATGTGAGATGAAAAGAAGTGACCTTGTTATCCGGAGGGCGGCAAACAATAAAAAAAGAATGGTTATCGCTATTACGCCTTCTTTTCCAATATTCACAATGTTGAGAATGTTGTTCTACTTGAATCAGCAAATCGAAGAGCTGTTAGTACAGCGGAAACCACGCCTGGTAATTATCTTCTGTGAACAAACAAGATTGGTTGTAATTTTCATGACCTTCACTCGCAATTTATTTCATATTAACACCTAAGTAAGCAAGTATCAAACACGCCAGTAGCCTTCCCAGAGAATGGCGTATCAGTGACATCGCCATTCATTTCGTGACTGACCAATGTTTTCATTTCCTTAGAATTAGAATCGAACGTATGATTGGGTTTATGTATTTTATACCTTCATTATGACGTCACTTCTCATACAGCAACGGTCCTTAGAAAGCAAATTGTCCGTAACATCTCGTATTCTAAAGGGATGCAAATGTAGTGGTGTTAATATACAGGGTGAGACGAAAGTCCGGCACCACCCTTTTAATTTGAAAACGACTTGACGGAGGGCGATGGAATTTCGGATATGGGTAATTGGCGTGGAGGCATACCAGATGGGGCTAGTGCGTATCATGGCGGCCATCTTGAAATCCGCCATCTTGGAATTACATTCAGATTTTCAAATAGGAAGGGGGTCATGTAGCATATCATTTTACACGTGCGTTTTCTCAGAAATAATAATATGCAGTTATTTTCCCCCTAACTTTATTTGGTGTGGATATTTTCACAGTTGAAGTTCACATTTGGCATCCTACAAGATGTGCTCTATGTGATGTCCGTTCTGTGCTACACACAACGTAAGACATTTCAGCCAGTCCTCATGGACACGCAATAACACTGCAGGATCAACAGAGTAACATGCATGTTGGATCCGGTGCTGGAGATGTCCGAGATCAGTGATTTTCTCTTGATAAACTATGGCTTTAAGATGACCTCAAAGGTAAAAGTCAAGGGGCGTAAGGTCCGGGGAACGGGGTGGCCACTCGGTGGGCCCTCTTCGACCAATCCAGTGACCCGGGAGCTGTTCATCCAAACACTGCCCGACACACAACACATCTGGATGTAAGTCCAAGATGGCGCCTTTCAAGATGGCCGTCATGATACACACTAGCCCCATCTGGTATGCCCCCAACCCAATCACCCATATCCGAAATTTCATCGCCCTCCGTCAAGTCCTTTTCAAATTAAAAGGGTGGTGGAGGACTTTTTCCTCATCCTGTAGAATGATGCACGCGCTAGCAAATAAATTAGTCATTTTTTTATCAATGGATTATTTATTAGATACCAAAAAGGTGATGAAAAGTCCTTGATCGTTATTTTGTTACTACTGTATGTGTATTATTAGTAGTAGTAGTGTTATGCATAACTTCTCCCATGTACTGTCAAGACAAATATAATCCTTTTCTTTGCTTCTGCGGAAAACATCAAACTTCATATCATCAGGGTGGCCAGTCTAGGATCATGATAAAATTCAAGTATATTTCCAGGTTTTTCAAGGAGAACTTTCAAAAAATTCAAGGGAACAAGCAGATGTTTTCTCTATTTCAATCTTACGTATTACCGCCTCTCACCATCTACACATATATACACACACATATATTAACAAGATAAAGGGTCTGTGTGATTCCAATGTAATTTAATTCAATTAAACTGTATATAACGTACTATTTAAAATATTCAATTTAAGGTGGGGAGTTTACATTTGCCATTTCACAGACTCAAGACTGGAAAAAACATCTACAAACACAAGTCACAAATGTTTCGGAAAATGCTAATCTACGAAAAATTGTCAATTGCATGAGAATTTCAAACTCAAATTTACCTAATCAACTTCAAGATATCTTCTCTTGCAATAATCTTCCGCCTGTCAGATAGATTGTTCTGACTGATTGATTGATTTGATGTTTTAAGTCCCCTATATGCAAAGTAAGGCTAATCGGGACTGGGCCTACAGTTTAAAGTGGGATCAGAACTAATATGCATTCCAATAGCTATCGAACTGGGATAATATCTTACTTGCGCTGTACGTTAGGTTAGATTAGATTGGAAATCACAAATTTTCGCTGAAAAATAGGAAATAAGATATTCTCACAATCAGAGCACCGTAACTTTCCAACAGCCAATCAGAGAGCAAGAAATGAACCCGCATTCACAAGTTGATTGGAAAAAAAATTGCCATCTGGGAGACCCGATAGATTTCTCTGCAAAGGACACTAACAAAGAAAACGTATTGAGAGAATCCTGCTTTATTTTCCAAGCAGCTTTCTTTTCCATCCTCAACAAAAATTAAAGCTAAACTGAAAAACCTGCCTCTGGGCACTTGTAAATGTATGAATTAATTTGGATTAAAGGTTGCAATTTTTCACGTCTGCGGAGAAAAATTCACGTATAATTCCCGGTGAGTATACAAGAGTAAATAACTATTTTGCTTATTTAAGTATTGACTTGGTAATTCTCTCGGGGGGTCCTAACCTCCGCGGCCCCCCTGAAAATCCTTGCTGACGAACTTACCGCATCCATTGCAGGAACAACTCTCCGTCGTCCACGGGAATCAAGCCCATCGAGGTGTGGCTGGTGGCGTGCATCGTGTTCCTGGCGAGCTCCTTCATGGAGTACGCGCTGGTGCTCTTCCACATGCGCTGCCACGCCAGCTGGCGGCAGAAGAAGCCGGAGCTGGACCTCAAGTGTACCCGGGTGTTCCTCGTCAGGGAGAACGAGTACACCGGCGGAAAGCTCTACAGGGTAAGCATCATGAGCGTAGATTCGTTTAACTTGGTCAGTTTAAAGCTTATCGCCCACTGAGACGCGGCAACGGAACTTCTATTGACTGCTTCTATTTATATCAAATGGTGTAACGTCCACTGCAGAAAACCCGCGGAATTTCCGTGCCACGTTTCTAGGGTGTAATTCCGCGTCTCTTCGTTTAACTCCGGCAAGCGTCATGCTCGGCCCCGCTGTGGCCGAGCGTGGAAAACGTTCCGCGGCTCGGCACATGGGCGGACTACTCTCGGAAAGGCACATGGAATTTTCTACATTCGGACCTTCGGGATGGCCCGTTTCCGGCGTCTCAGTGAGCGATCAGAATCAGGAAGCTTTCACAACAAAGAGACAAGCGACTGTTGTCAAAAAATGACGTCTCACGTAGTTATTTCTTTATGTACAGTTCATTTACACTTCTATCCTTCGTCGTATTTAGCATACCGATAACCCGTTCTCGCCGTTTATCACACAAGCGTCCCTACGCCATCCTCTCGTCAGTACAGAACATCTTATTTGAGCTACGAGCGCACTATTTACCATAGCGATAACCTGCTCTTGCCGTTTATCGTCCTTACGCCGTCCTATCATCAGTGCAGAACATCTTATTTGAGCTACGAGCGCAATATTTAGCATAGCGATAACCCGCTCTCGCCGTTTATCACACAAGCGTCCCTACGCCGTCCTATAATCCGTGCAGAACATCTTATTTGAGCTACGAGCGCACTATTTACCATAGCGATAACCCGCTCTTGCCGTTTATCACACAAGCGTCCCTACGCCGTCCTATAATCCGTGCAGAACATCTTATTTGAGCTACGAGCGCACTATTTACCATAGCGATAACCTGCTCTTGCCGTTTATCGTCCCTACGCCGTCCTATCATCAGTGCAGAACATCTTAGTTGAGCTACGAGCGCAATATTTAGCATAGCGATAACACGCTCTCGCCGTTTATCACGCAAGAGTCCCTACGACGTCCTCTCATCAGTGCAGAACATCTTATTTGAGCTACGAGCGCACTATTTAGCATAGCGATAAACCGCTCTCGCCGTTTATCACACAAGCGTCCCTACGCCGTCCTCTCATCAGTGCAGAACATCTTATTTGAGCTACGAGCGCACTATTTACCATAGCGATAACCTGGTCTTGCCGTTTATCGTCCTTACGCCGTCCTATCATCAGTGCAGAACATCTTATTTGAGCTACGAGCGCAATATTTAGCATAGCGATAACAAGCTCTCGCCGTTTATCACGCAAGAGTCCCTACGACGTCCTCTCATCAGTGAAGAACATCTTATTTGAGCTACGAGCGCACTATATAGCATAGCGATAACCCGCTCTCGCCGTTTATCACACACAAGTCCATACGCCGTCCTCTCATCAGTGCAGAACATCCTATTTGAGCTACGAGCGCAATATTTAGCATAGCGATAACCCGCTCTCGCCGTTTATCACGCAAGAGTCACTACGACGTCCTCTCATCAGTGCAGAACACCTTATTTGAGCTACGAGCGCAATATTTAGCATAGCGATAACACGCTCTCGCCGATTATCACGCATGAGTCCCTACGCCGTCCTCTCATCAGTGCAGAACATCTTATTTGAGCTACGAGCGCAATATTTAGCATAGCGATAACACGCTCTCGCCGTTTATCACGCAAGAGTCCCTACGACGTCCTCTCATCAGTGCAGAACATCTTATTTGAGCTACGAGCGCACTATTTAGCATAGCGATAACCCGCTCTCGCCGTTTATCACACAAGCGTACCTACGCCGTCCTCTCATCAGTGCAGAACATCTTATTTGACCTACGAGCACACTATTTAGCATAGCGATAATCCGCTCTCGCCGTTTATCACACAAAAGTCCCTACGCCATCCTCTCATCAGTGCAGAACATCTTAGTTGAGCTACGAGCGCACTATTTACCATAGCGATAACCTGCTCTTGCCGTTTATCGTCCTTACGCCGTCCTATCATCAGTGCAGAACATCTTATTTGAGCTACGAGCGCAATATTTACCATAGCGATAACCTGCTCTTGCCGTTTATCGTCCCTACGCCGTCCTCTCATCAGTGCAGAACATCTTATTTGAGCTACGAGCGCACTATTTACCATAGCGATAACCTGCTCTTGCCGTTTATCGTCCCTACGCCGTCCTCTCATCAGTGCAGAACATATTATTTGAGCTACGAGCGCACTATTTAGAATAGCGATAACCCGCTCTCGCCGTTTATCACACAAGCGTCCCTACGACGTCCTCTCATCAGTGCAGAACATCTTATTTGAGCTACGAGCGCACTATTTAGTATAGCGATAACCCGCTCTCGCCGTTTATCACACAAGCGTCCCTACGCCGTCCTCTCAGCAGTGGAGAACATCTTATTTGAGCTACGAGCGCACTATTTAGCATAGCGATAACCCGCTCTCGCCGTTTATCACACAAAAGTCCATACGCCGTCCTCTCATCAGTGCAGAACATCTTATTTGAGCTACGAGCACACTATATAGCATAGCGATAATCCGCTCTCGCCGTTTGTCACACAAGCGTCCCTACGCCGTCCTCACATCAGTGCAGAACATCTTATTTGACCTACGAGCACACTATTTAGCATAGCGATAATCCGCTCTCGCCGTTTATCACACAAAAGTCCCTGCGCCGTCCTCTCATCAGTGCAGAACATCTTATTTGAGATACGAGCGCACTATTTAGCATAGCGATAACCCGCTCTCGCCGTTTATCACACAAGCGTCCCTACGCCGTCCTCTCATCAGTGCAGAACATCTTATTTGAGCTACGAGCGCACTATTTAGCATTGCGATAACCCGCTCTCGCCGTTTATCACACAAGCGTCTCTACGCCGTCCTCTCATCAGTGCAGAACATCTTATTTGAGCTACGAGCGCACTATTTAGCATAGCGATAACCCGCTCTCGCCGTTTATCACACAAGCGTCCCTACGCCGTCCTCTCAGCAGTGGAGAACATCTTATTTGAGCTACGAGCGCACTATTTAGCATAGTGATAACCCGCTCTCGCCGTTTATCACACAAAAGTCCATACGCCGTCCTCTCATAGTAGTGCAGGTGGCCCGGTTCAACAACCGAAAGTGGGGCTCGTTGGGGCTCGCCTTAATGGTTTGCTCTTGTAAGGCATAAGCCCCATTTTCTCGCAGTGTTGCCAACACCTTACTCGAAAAAATCACCAAGGTTTTTTTTTTGTCTAACCTAACCTAAAGCAAGGAGCTGGCAACCTTGCTTGAGGCTTGCCTTACAGTGCATAAAGCAATTTTTGCCAACCTACTGGTACTTTTGCCATAGCCTTTTACAAAAAAGAGAGAGGAGAGAGAGAGAGAGGGGGAAGAGTTAAACAACCGACAGCGCTGCCAACACCTACCTACAGCCTTTTTTTTCTCTTGGTCTAACCTAACCTAAAACAAGGAGCTGGCAACCTTGCTTGAGGCTTGCCTTACAGTACATAAAACAATTTTTGCCAACCTACTGGTACTTTTGCCATAGCCCTTTTACAAAAAAGAGAGAGGAGAGAGAGAGGGGGAATTAAACAACCGACAGCGCTGCCAACACCTACCTACAGCTTTTTTTTTCTTCCTACTTAGCAAAAGCTACTATTTTTTTTTGAGGCTTAGCCAATTTATATACTGGCGTAACATACACACACTGGGCAAGGAGAGCCGGCAACAAACACGCACTGCCGTAAAAGAGAGAGAGATGGGTGGATAGCAACACAGTATGTGTGTGCGTGTGTGTGTATAATATGTAGCATTATTAACTAGAGTGTGTTGGCAACCCACTTACAACTAAAAAAAAAATAGAGATGCCAACGTTGCTGTAAGATGAAGAGAGAGAGAGACCTATGGCTGGCAACAGTGGTGAGCGAATGCACCTTATTGTAAATTTTTTCCAAGTCCCAAAAAAAAAGAAGAAAAAAAAAGAGAGGCCAATGTTTATATATATCGTGACCTTTGTAAACCTCTCTCGGGGGTACGATGTGCCACACACGCGCACGTGCGTGCCTTTTATTATTTCCGTATTGTGACGCAAACAAACAAATAATAATTGTTGTTTTTTAGGATTCCTGGCCCCTATAACCTCGCCAGGGTGCGTGGTGCCCAACCAAAAAAAAGTAAAAGGTTTTCTAACGGCTGCGGTTCTAGATAACCACACCTCTGTAGAGTTTCACGTGTTTTTTTTTTTTCTCAAACTTCCATGAAACTCTACAGAGGACCTCCGTAATGCATGCAACGTGTACTAACGACTCTAGTGTTATTTTGATGTTGTTATATTTTTGGATATAGAGTTTTATTGTGAGATATAGATAAAAATAATTATGTTTATTATAATATTTTCTTGATGAAGATAAAAAATATATGTGTGTGTGTTACAAATAAGGTTGCATGCTTTTTTTTCTAGTGTGTGTGTATGTGTTTTTGATGTTTCGACAGCATCTGAAACGATAAAAAAAGAAATAATTTTATTGTTAATTTTCTTGTGTAAAAACAACAACAAATTTTTTTGTGCAAATTTTCTGATTTGTCTCTCGTGCTATAGTGCAAAAAAAAAAGATATTGTAACTGATAACTAATGAAATTGACATTTGTAACTGATCTGAACTAGTGAAATTCGTATTGTGCCATTGTAACTGATTGTGCTAGTACAAAAAATTTCTTATTTGTGCAAGAAAACATGTTAAACATGTTAAAACTGTTCCGTCACCCTCTCGTTCTTCACGTCGTGGACGAAGGACTTCTCTGCAATCAGGATGACGCTGCATAGAGTATCGGCAGGCAGCGCGTCGTGGAACTCGCAGACGACCTTGATGTTGCTGCGATCGTTGACCACAACCTTCTTCCTTTTTGTGGCGTTGATGACGAACATCGGCCTGTGGATTTTGAATTCGCTGGGCGTGTAGTACATGTCCACGCTTCCCTCGGTCACGCGTTTGAAAGAGGTGTAAGCTTCGTAAAGTTTGAGGTAATCGTCTTTTGTCATGTCGAGGTTGTAATTCTCGCGCGGGAACACCTCGTTGCGTCCATTCTTGAGATAAACGTTCTTGATTTTGCAGTCGTCGAATTTGCTGGAATCTTTTTCCTGATTCTTATCGCGCCCGGTCTGAAAGAGCACTACGACGAAATCTGGCATGTCGAACTGTATGTTGTTGAACTGCGTCGTCACGTCGAATTCCATGTGACTTCCCGACGCCATCTTCTGTACGCACTGGTAACCGTGAAAGTGAATCGCCACCTGCGGACTTTTCAAGATCTCCGCTTTGTACTTGAGGGCGTAGTTTGTTTCGTATTCCACCACAGGCATTCTCAATTCCATGCTCCGGATGACGCATTTCGCCGCTTCGGGTAAAGTGTTGGCTATCGGCGTGCCGTCGGCGTTCAAGTTGGTGTATCGCATTAGTGCGTCGTTGTCGTTGGCCGCTCTTCGAAACGTGACCCTCAGTCCTCCCTTCCACATGATCTCCTTGTAGTCGGAGAAGAAACCGGGCAGCAGACGCATGGGAAAGAGCGCCGTGTGACTTCTCGTCGATATTTTGGTCCCCGCTTCGAATCCCCCCGCTTGATAGTATGCTGCGTCCGTTTTGGATAATTTCAATGTTCCCACTGCCGTCGACGTGATGCCTGGATAGTCTATTCTGTCTATGACGGTGTTGTGTTTCCTCACCTCCACCTGCGAGAACAGGTGAGGCACGAAGTTGTCCACGAGTATCAAATTTGCATTGGGCGGAAACGCGTCTCCGCTTTCCTTCTTCACCACGTCGAATTGAAGGTAGAGGTCCGCTCTGTGAGGATGAACGAACCCATCGCCTACGTCCACGTCGTATTCGATCTCCCTGTTCGCTTCGTTGAGATTGGCGAACGTGCGACGGTTGGGAGGGAAAGATTGCAATTCGTAACTTTCGATTTGCTCCATTTTCACTATGCGTGTTATTTATTATACGTTGATCTCCACGATGGCCGTCGTCGTTGCACCTGCGAAATCCACCACCTCTTCTTTCTCGTTCGTCACCACCAACTCTATGTCGTCTATGCGGTTGCGACATACTGGAAAATAGATCGGCGAAGAGGGCGTGTAGATGATCGGTTCCATGAACTCGGAACTTGGTTTGAAAGTGGCTATGATTCCCGTCTGCTTGTGACTTCCTAATCCGTCCGAAGATTTCGTGATCATGCCTTCGGCCACGTTGCAGTGCACGTTCAGAGTCTCGATGGCCAAGAATTTAGGAATGTTGGTTGCTACGTGCTTGATGCCAGCTTCGAGTTTGGTGTCGTTCTCGAAACCTAAAAGTTCTCCCATGGTGCCCAGGTCCACGGTCTCCGTCGCCGACACGATTTCCACTCTGTGAGTGACCGAATTTTGAGAAAGGTACGTGCCTTTGGGTAACTGAGCTTGCAAAGTGGAAAGATTGTATTGGCCTGGCGTGACGACGTTGTGTTCGCTTCCGACGCTAATTTTGTTGTTGTGATGCGTGACGTTAGGTATGAGGTACATGCTGTAGAATGCACGCAGAGCCACGGATTTAGGATAGACGATGTCGTCGTGCAGCGTGAGTTTCAAGATCGAAGATTCGCTCGTGAGATGGAACACGCCCATTGTCGTGATGCTGTTTCAGGTTCCACAGTGCTTTCTGGAAATCTTCCACCTGCGGTGGCTTATTTATTTTAGAGAGAAACGCGAGCACGGAGAGGCAGAGATGACCGCAGTTCACGTCACCGAAATCTTGAATGCGTTCGTCGTTGTAGTATATAGAGGTTTTGTTCGTTTTCAGGTAATGGACTAAATTTGTAGGTGGAACACCTCCGAAAGAATCGAAAACGAATGCTTTGTTATTGTCATCGTTTTTGTGGTAACATATCCAATGCGTGCCTGGATTTTTTTGATTGTCCAAGTTGACTACTCCACATTCTCTTCTTTTGACGGTTGAAGGTAACGAGTCGGACATGAAAACTCCTCTGAAGTGTTTGATTCGTAACGGTTCGATCAGAGATTCAATGTCTCGGTTGGTGAGTGCTGCTGTTTCTTTTTTTTAAACTTTCTCATCACGCCCTTCCCCCTTTTCTTCTCCATGGCCAGGTTGTGACGTTTCTGTTCTTCCAACTCGGCCTTGTTCTTCTTCGAGTCGATGACGGTTTTCGCGATGGCGGCACTTCCGCCGGCCAAACTTCCAACGGCCCCCAATGCTGCCAGGATGGCCGGGATGCTGAATATGAAACCTCCGATCTTTTGCTGTTTCCGCGAACGCTGCAAGCGTCTCAATTGAGGTGTGCTGAGCAGCAATTTCATTCCGTGTCCTTTCGACAAGCAAGAACGTTTCTTCTCGCGTTGTTTCTTGGTGAGTAACCCATCGAGGGCACCTAGATTTTTTAGATTCGAATATGGTATCTGGTACACGACACCCTTGGGCTTCATGTTGATGCTCTATGTGTTATTTTTTCACGGTATGTTATTTATATATAAATGTTCTGAGATTTTTTTCAATGGATGTTATTTTATATATACTCCACGTAGCCCCGTTACACAAATTCTATTACATGCTTTGTTTTCTTACCAAGAAGTTCCTTTGTCCCCTTGTACACGATTCGAGTTTTGTTCTCGATTAAGATAGCTAGCTTCTCGTCGGATAACATGATAGCGTATCGATCTGGTAAAAATAGACTGTATTGTCCGTTGAGCAACAGACGCACCTTGGGACCATACTGGGTAGAAACGATTGAACCGGAAGTTATCGTGTAAGGTTTGTCGACTTCCAATTCCAGAATTTTTACATACTCGACTGATAAATTTAGCATTTGTTTTAATGCTTGGAGGTCACTCATTTTTTCACTCGTCATATCAAAGAAAAATTTTCAGGGTGTTAGAGAGAAATTTAATTTTTATTCACGATGTGTGTTATTTATATATATATTTTTTCACGAGATTTTTTTTTTGTATCGAATATTTTTTTAACAGAGGAAGAAAGTTCGTGCTTCCGAAAACGCGATGATGTGCGTGATGATTTCTTCCGTCTCCTGCTTAGATTTTCTCCAATCATCGGTGTCCCGTCTTCTCCCCTGCCTCGCCTCGTGCAGTTCGTCCAACCTCTCGTTCAATTTCTTCCCCGCGGCCGACAGAAGAGTGTCGAGATCACCGCACCTCATTCCACTGATCTCCCGAAGACGGTCCTTGAGAACTATTTCGCATCCCATGTGAAATGCCGGCGTCGTTTTAGCTATGATCACAAGTTTATTAACATCTCCGTTAACTACCTTTTTGAATATTTTAGATAGTAGTTCGTGCGGCAAATCAGTTATGCAAGCCATGTTGTTTTTTTTACTGGATGTTATTTATATACCCCACCCCAATTTTTGTTTTGTGTTCATGGCGATGGTGGTACCCAGTGCGGCGACCCGTTCACCCAACGATGCGTCTCTGCTCACGAACCTTTCGAAAGCTGCATGTTACAATTTTTTGTCTGCTTCGTGACGTGCGTCCAGATCCGTCTGCGTGGTGTTGTAGGCGATGTCGTGATCTTTGCATGCCGCGTCCAACGGATTCACACCCTTGTCTCCTCTCTCCAATCTTTTCTCGAGTTTGGTACCCGGTCCGCAGTACTGGTAGCCAGGTAGATGCATCTCGAAAGGTAACTTGTTGATGATGTCGTTCACGAGTCCCTTTCCTTCGGCCACGTTCCAAAATTTCGGAGGCAGCGTGTTGATGATTTTGATCAGGTGACCTATGCCCTTGTCGTCGTTCACGATGAAGTTGGAAAGTTTCGTGCTGATCATGTCCACGATGCCAACCTTCTCGTTGTAGAAATTACGATTGCCTGCATTCTCTTCGCCGGCTATCACCAACAATCGGTCCACGAGTTTCCTAACGTCGTCCACCCAAACGAATTCTTTGGGTAACATGTTGTAGCGTTTGACGCCGCTGTCTGTTTTGACCTGGTTCCAAATCGGTTTGATGAGATTCCTGTACTTCTCGCCGCTGCTCGATTTCACCCTATTCTGCGAGGCGTCGTTGTTCTGGTACAAGGCATCCGTCATGATCAGAATTTCCTTGTAACTTTGGTAATCTTCGTCGGTGTAATCTTTCGGCTGCTTTTTGGCGACGAGTTCCCACAGTCCCACCGTACCCGGATACCTGTTCCAACTATCCTTGTCGCCTAAATTGACTTTAATGTCGTTGCCTTCGAAGGTCACCTTCGATTTCCCAATCTTCCACACCACCCGCCGCCTTCGTTGCTTTCCATGCTCGGATACAATCCGAACACTTCATCCTTGTCGAACTTCCCCGTGCTCAGGTAGTCTCGTGCCAAAGGTCCCAACTCGATCTTATCCGAAGACGTGCTGCCTATGGCTCGACGTCGTGTCGGTACGTCCTTCAGTTCGAACGGCGTCGAAGGAATGCTCGAAATGGGTGTGGGTACAGCGTAACTTTTAGCTGCGAGTGGTACGAGTTCGTTGATCAAATTTTTATTTTGTTCCGTGACACTTTTAATTTCTTTACCTAGACCGCTGATGGCATCGATCACGGGTTGATCCTGACGTTTCTTCTCTTCGTAGAATCCGCGATTCTCGGATTTCCAACCTTTGAAGCGTTTCGCGAGGTAATCGCGAAGCTTGAGATTTTCGTCTTCGATTTTTCGTTTCGTCATGACGTTATTTATACACGTCGTTTCTCACAACGTTGCAACGTTTAGAAAGTCGTTGATTTTGTTTCTGTATTTTCCGTCGATGGGTTTCCTCGTCATGTCGATCGTAGCGAATCCGAAATCGTCAATGTTCCAGCAAGAAGAGCAGCGTTCCGAAAATTGATTGTAGTTCATGTCTCCGCCTACGTAGTCATCGTACGCGTGCTTGAGGTTGGTGTGATCTTGACGAAACAAACATATGAAATTAGCGTTGTCGCGTAGTAACTGTTTTGGAATTTTGGAAAACGTTTGAGCTAGGTAAAAGCAATCCATTTCTTTGTGACGACCTTGCGTGAAAAAGTTGCAAATTTCATTTTGATTTTCCAGGATGACGTCGTCGAACACAACGACTGAATTTTCACGACAATCGTCGAGTGGTTTTATTTCCGAAGCGAACGTTGCAATGTCCAGACCATCGTACACTTTCATCAGTTGCTGGTATTTGGATTGCTCCAAACTTTTCGAGAACACGTACAGGTGCCTGTTCTTCCAATCTAACCAATTCGGTGCGAGGAGAAAATTGTCCACGAGCAGTGTCGTTTTCCCACACCCCGAAGGACCTACGATCAGACAGCGGATGCTGTCGGGAACCAACTCGCCGTTCTTTTTTTTTTCTCGTTTGACTTTCCGGATCCGGTAGACGCTTCACCACGTTCCACGTACTCACAAGATCACTTCGTTCGCGTCGATCCAACTCTTTTCCGGAAGTCCCAGCCATTTGACAAACAGTTTGTCACCTTTCCTACGCAATACTTTCTCGATGAGGTACGTGTCGGGGTGTTTTGTTTTAGAGAGTTCCTCTTCGTAAAATCTTCCTTTCAAAATCTCACCGCTACTATCTTTTATTATATACGTGTGTCGGTTTCCGGGTAAAACTAGAACCACCGTAAAAAGTTCTGTGCTCCAATTTTTTGTGAATCCCTTCTCGAAGGTGCGTTTGAATTTGCTGATCCTCACCCGGTCTCCAATTTTGCATTTAGCTTTTTTTGTCGTGGGTGTGTACTTTGGACAGTAAACTGTAGAAATTAAACGCTGCTCGTCAGATTTCGTAACGTCAGCTGGCTTCATGCCTATCGTTCTGTGTACCGTATCATTATAGGTGTCGACGAGTTCCGGCAGGATGTCGACCCCCATTTGTAATTTCCCCGAAGCGTGAATCGTTTCCACATGTGTGTTTTCAAGGTTCGATTGAATCTTTCCACGATGCCGGCTTTGATGTGACTGAAGGTCGAATAATGTTGAATCTTGTGTTTTTGAATAAACTTTTGGAATACGGCGTTGTAAAATTCCTTCCCCTTGTCCGTTTGCAGAAACCGTGGTTGTCTGCCGCCGCTTTCGCGAAAAACTAATTTGAATGCTTCCGTGACGCATGTTCCCGTTTTCGCCTTCAAAGGTAGAGCCCATGCGAATTTCGAAAATGTGTCTATGACGGTGAGGAGGTACTTGTTGCCCTTGTTCAATTTATGTACGTTTTTCAAATTGCCGCTACTCATCTCCACGAGGTCACTTTGCCAGAGGTCGTCGATGCCCTTGGTTACCACAGCCAAACGTTCGTAGTTACGGCGTGCAGGTTTATGCAATTCTTCGACGATGGCTTGCCTAGACATTTTTTTAGAGATTACGTTTCAAGAGAAGCACAAGCGTGATGGGATTCAAAGAGGGTGGTACCTCGCTCGTGTTTTGAATGATCAGCTTATCGCCGGCACTCACGTCGAAAACGGTAAGATCTTCGTCTTCGTGTATTTCATATATGTTGCGCGTTTCGTTCCAACGTGCCAGAGGAATGTTTCCTGCTTTCTGGACACCACGATTCGATATCAAAGTCATGGTGGGAACGCTAGCTTTTCTACCGTGAGACCAGTACGAAAATTCGTTTATCTGAATCGTGCCATCGAGGAGAAACTTGTAGTACGGATGATAAGGATGTAACATGTACAGTTTGTTACCTTCGACGAACGTGGAGATTCTCTGTTGATTGGGTACGCTGTTGATTTCGATGGCTTGCAGAGAATGCAGTTTAGCGAATTTAGTGTCGACGCCGAGCAGATTACTGTGAACGTGTCCGAGTTTATTTTCGATGGGCAGCAAATGCTCGACTATGGTATCCGTTACGGCCGACAACGACGGTTTGATTTTCACTTCCACGTTCAACTGCTTGTAGTTTTCGTTGAGTTCTTGTAACTTGGCACCGAAAGAAGCCAGCGTCGATTCCTGCGTGGATTCCAGCACTCCGACTTGATCTCTGATGTTGACGACGATGTTCTGAAGGTTCTCGACTTGATTCAATTTCGAGCTCTTCTCGGTAAGATCGTTCACGATGCTTCGCATCTCTGTAAACTGCGTGTGAAGGTCGGCGACGCTCTGCGAAGTGGGCAGCGTCGACACCAGCGAACTAATTTCGTCTCGAATCTGTTCCACGTTCGCCGTTTCCGTTTCCAGTCGTTTCAGCATACGTGATATGTTTCTTTTCAAAGCGTGCAATTCTTTGGAGGTGGGGAGATTGGCCACCCTACTCTCGAGATCGCTCAAAGAAATTTTGATGTCGCTCGATTCGGATAGTGCCGTCACCGCCGTTTTCAATTTTTCCAAATCTTCGCTCGAAGGTACGCTCGTCCGTAACGATTCCAAGTCACCCTGTATGTTGTCCAGTACGTGATGAAAATGAGCGAGATTGGATTCGACGTTCAAATTTTCTAAATATTCGATCTTCTGCTGAACCGTGCTCAACGTGTCTTGAATGCTCGTCAACGCTCTCGCTTCAGCGTGAATATTTTTAATTTCTTCGTTGATCAATTCCAAGGACGCCTGAAGCGTAGCGATGGTGGTTTGAATGTGTTCGAAATCTTGATAGGCCTCCAATTGAATTTTTATGTTCGCGACGCTTTTACCGATGACCTGCAGTTCGTCCGACGATGGTAGGTTCGTCATGGTATCTTCCAAAGTCTGTAACTTGGATTTAATTTCTTCCAACGTGCCGGTGAATTCTTCTTGTAATTTGGAAACGACGACGTGCAAGCGTTCTACATCAATATCGTTCACCACGGTTGGAAGTTCGGAGAAATTCTTTTCGATTGCGGAAGTTCGTTCTTCGATTTCGAGTTTCAATTTTTCCAAATCTTCATTTTTCGATTGAAATTGCTGTAATTTGGCCAAATCATTTTGAAGCGAATCCACGCTCAACTGTATATTTTGAACGTTGTCGTAAGAAGGTACGTCGACATAATTTTTTATGAGCGTTTTCAGTTCGGAATCGATTTTCAGAATGGGGTCGAGACATTGCGTTTGGAGCGTAGCGATTTCCGACTCTAAACTTTTGTTTAAGGTCTCCTGCAAAGCGATCAAATCGGTCCTCAACTTCTTAACACGAACGTCCAACATGAGAATCTCTTCTGCATGGTCTACACGCTTGGTGTTGCCGAAAATGTCGTTAGGCATTTTTGGTTAACGGTTATTTATAATAGGATAGACGATTCGTAATTCTACGAAGAGAGGAATGAGTTTGTCGTAATCTCCGAGGAGTTCCATGTAAAAATAATCTCCTGCTGAAACATCGTACGCAATGTTAGAAAGCATCTTGTCGTGCTTGATTCGAAAAATGTTCTTGCCGGTAGAAATTTTGATTTCGCCTACGTTTTCCGGATTCACAGTGATCCGAAGTTTCCCGTCGATCGGAATTTCGTAAAAATGTAAATTGTTGTTGAAGATGTAAAAAATTTTGCCGACGTCTTCATCCAATTTCGTCCAAATGCTGTTGAGGTGAATGATCAACAGACCGTTGAGTTTAGGTAACACGGAAGGTAAGACTTCATGATCTGGTATGGTTTCCATAATGATCTGTTTTTTGAAACCGAACAAATTCATAGGCATGCTGGTTATTTAAGAATACGGTCAAAGTTGTTTTTTTTTTGTAATGACAGTCAAAGTGTTTTTTTTACTGAGTAACAAGATTTTTTTTTTTGAGTTAGTGAAAATTGTTGTGTGTGGTGGTGAGTGCTAATTATTTGCACTGTGCGCAATTCTTATTTATTTCTAAACGACGATGCCCCCAAGGCAATGTGTGAATACCACACTCGAGGACGCACCTCTTATCGTCATCGGGATCCAGCGCAATTTTTCTAACTTTGTTTGTGGTGATGATATGGTCGACGCTCTGAATGCGCTGTTCTGCTCTTAGAACCGACGACCTGGTCTTGAGGCAATCGACAAAGTCCTCGAATGTAAGATGCTCCCGAACCACCTGTCTGCCGACACCCTTGGCCTTCTTGGTAACGCTGCCCTCGGCTTTGATGGCATAGGCCTTGGCGCGAAGACCTGCAAACTCGAGAATTACATCACCGTCCTTCTCGTCTTTGAGTTTGCCAGGCACCTTCTTGTTGCGGGCCAGGATACCGTACTTGTTTTGCTGGGGATAGCCCGAGGTGTCGAAGAGGTTAACCAAAGATGGAACTGTGGCTATATCCCCGTACGCGTCGTCCGTGCGAACGTGGTACACCAAGCTGTCCGTGTCCGTGTAGAGTAGGCTGATATTGTCGTTATAGTGCTGGCGTAGTTTCCCATAATATATTTGAAACATGTGCAGCTTGCTCAGGTCTAATACTGAGGCGCCAACATAAATTGGCTTGTTGAGCATCACCTCGCTCTTCCTCATATGCACCAGAGCAAGCTGTTCATTATAAATGGTCCTCGATTTGAATAACGGGTTTGCTACGAGCCTGCGACATTGTGCTTTGTTTGATATTAGCCTCACATCTACACGATTCCGTACATTCTCCATGGTTTTCCCGAACACCGCATTGTTCATGAGCTTGAAGAAATCCTTATCAAGCTCGGACGTGGCTGCGGTGCGGTGTTTGGTGTTGACTTCAATATATGGACGCAGCCACGGAGAATGCTCGAACTTGAGGATGCGGTGAACTGCGTGGACCGTGACCCCTCGCTGCATCAACCACCGGAGATTCTGGTAGTGCAGGACGTAATTCTTCTTGGGTTCGAAATCCATGACGAGCTTCGTCTGGTTGGAATCGGGTGGACACTTGAACTCGGGTGCAGGGGGAAGATCGCAGAACAAATCCTGCAGCTTCTCGGAGAATTGCAGATCAACCTCGGCGAAGAACCCATGTTCTGAATCATCGAAACCTTCAACGTCAAAGTTGGAGGGGTCAGCCCACTCGAAGCCTCTAAAGGGGAGTGGCTGCATCATGGAGTGCCCGTAGAGGTTATTGACGTCCGTGTACATGATGTAGCTGGACGGTTGTGAGGGGTCGTAGCCGGTGGCCATGTGGTGATTGTTGGCGCGCGAGTGTCGCTGCGACACCTGGACCATGCCACCCCGGATAGCGCGTTCCACAAACAGCACCATGTCATAATCGGAAAGAAGCTCCAGCTCGATCTTCGTCACCAGAAACATGGCTGACCACGCCAGTCCGGGGAGACTATAGAAGTAGGCGGGGTCCAGCTGGTAGATCTTCATTGCGGTCGCACGGAACGTCTGGAACACGTCGGCGAGGAGCGTCACATCAAGTCTGAGGTAGGCGTCGTGGTAGTCCCCGAGAGTTCGACAGCCCAGCTCGCGCCACATGGACTGGGCATGGTGATATTCTTCGTCGGTGATGTTCGAGCCTCGTAGCTGACTGTAGAACTTCGCCTGGGGAGGTAGCGACGTCTCCGCGAACTTGGAAGGGTCTGTGATGTATTCGTAGGGATAGACCCCCTTACGCTTGAAGAGGCCGGCGTCCAAGTTCGGAAAGTTTCCGGAGGTAATGAGCATTTGCTCGTCGCTAAGCTTCCCTGCGAGAGCATCGAGGCTTGCTGGGAGGAACCTCAGGGAGTCGAGGAAGCGAAGCTCGACGGTAGAGTGTGATCCTGGGATTCGCACCCACTTGCTCAAGCTAATGTAACGCTCCTCGTTCTGCGCCAGGACGTTGATTCGCATGTCGTCGTACCCAAAGTGAGGCACCAGATGGTGGTAGTCGTATCCCGAGCCATTGTGAAAAAACACAGGGATAAATCGCGGGTCCCGGGCCATGAGGTTGCATCCGTTGCACCAAGGACCAACATACCTACCGTTAAAGTGATCGTGGTGTTGGACTTTACGGTTGTTGGCGGTGTACTCCTTGACGCAGACAGGGCAAGCGATGGCCTCGTCGTGTCTACGTTGATCGTCGGGGGACAGTGGGAGCATAGACTTGGGGGCCAACAGTACCTTCCCTATCTCGTTGGCCTCGACAACCATCCTCTCGAGGAAGTGTTTGGCTGCGTCGGGGCCACGGTACACGTAGGGCTCGGGGGCGATGTGCTGGTCTCGTCGCACCACAACGTATGCGAAACTGGATGCCTCGTGGAGTTGGTAAGGGGTGGTGGAGGAAACTTCGGGATCGGGATCGCAAGTGGACAGGGGTTTGAGGAAGGCCTCGAAATCCGCGATGATGATAGCGGGATGCTCCACCATGGCACCGTGCATGTGGAAACGCTCCACGGTGCCAGGTTTGGGCAAGACTGCCACACCCGGCTCGTTGGCATTACAATAAAGTTTGTGGCGAGCGAGCTTCTCTGCAGCGATGTTGGGACCTCTGATGCGCTGATAATCCTGCTGTTCTCGATTATGAAATATAGACAAGCACCTGCGACACACCTCGACGTGGTGACTATCACTGCTCCGTTGGCTCAAAACAAGCCGAGAGAGCGAGCGAATGAGGGTGTAATGGTGATGGGTCTCGTCCTTGATGAGCAGAAGGTGAATTTCCTGCGCACCATCGTCGTCTACATCGCTCACCCGGATAGGGTACACCACATTTTTGTCAGTGAGGCCATAAACGTTGATGGCCAACCGAGGGTTGTGTGTACGGGCCTCAAACTTTCGAATATCCGGGACCTCCACCGGGTAGTCGATCCCAGCCATCGCATCTTCCAGCTCTGGCTCGTACTGCATGTAGTGGTTAACCCGGTGTGGTTGGTTTTTCCAGTGGACAGGGTGCAACGCTGCAAGCACCGACCAGAGAAAGCACTGAATGTTCAGGACGGACTTTTTTGCCGCAATGGTAGGTGGTAGGTGGTAAGGGGACGTAGCTGGAGGCGGAGAGAGGCACAAACTTGCAAAGTTTGACGCACAGTTCTTGACGCTCCCCACACAGCGAACCCCCCGAGCCCTTAGCTTGGTGTTCTTCTTGTTTTGCCACCAGCTCCTCGGCAAACTGGTTGTAGATGACCTCGAGGTTATCGACATCCGCCAGATGCAACGTCTTCGCCTTGGTGTTGTGGCAGAAGCTGTAAATTTCATCAGACGGCTTCTTGTACTGGCAACGTAGCGATGCGTAGAATTTGGTTGAGTGCGTTGCAAGCGCATCACCGAGGATAGAAATAATTTTGGTTTGCACGTTCTCCAAAAAGCTACGCACGTCGCATGAGCCCTCCGAAGTGAGGACAAAGTCCTCTAACAAACGCTCGAAAGCAGATTGGTTCGCTTTCGCCACGGTCTTGACGCGTTTCGTGGGTGGTGCATTGATGGAGGTTGCTTCTGCCTTCCTCTTGGTGGAGGTCGAAGGCTGGGCCCCAGATGTACTTTCGCTTAGACAAGTAAGCTTATGCTTCTTGGCATACGCAATTGTGATGTGTTTATTGCATCCGGAACATAGTTCAGTGGCAGCCAAATGCTTGCCTGGCACGCAGGTACACAGGGCAACTTTTCATGGAGCGCATTTTTTTGGGGGGGTATGTTTATTTATATGTGATCTGTTGGTGGTAGAGTGTTTACAAAAAAAATGCCTTATGAGAAAAATTTTGTAGGCTAATTCTAATTAGTGTTAGTTTGAGGGGTTTATTTATATATGGGTGGCGTTGTTTTCCTCAAATATGTGCTTTAATCAACCCTGTAAAAAAATTTAAAAAAATATATAAGAAAAATATGATTGTAGATAGAAAAAAGCACAATAAATATTGTATGCATGTGTAATTCTATTTAGCTTATTTTTGCTAGACACGAATCTTCAGATTTTATTGCCCATTAGTATATTTTTCTACCAATCTAGTAGAGGTATGAAACTATGAAAATGTACTTGTTTATATATATTCTATTGTTTTTTGGCTGATATAGCAAATATATATATATAGCTATTTTGAAATTCTAAAACTTTCAGGTATACTTATTTTTACATGCAAACATACATCATAAAAAATTACACAATCGTATTTTTTTTCCATACACACATTTTTTATTATCAGAAAACAAAATTATTTTCGATCTTTTTTTTTTTAAATCAAACAATAAACATTATTTGTGTTTATAGTATTTGTCGGGCAATAGCAGATAAAACAAGAATGGGTTTTCTACGACCCATAGTTTACGAGTTACAAAACAACTTAGAAATTACATCTTGAAATTTAAATTTAAAATAACTCGAAAACAGTAAGCACTAATCATTATGTTTCCAATAGGTTGTAGAGTACATTCAATTTTTTATCAAATGTCATTAAAATTTTCGAAATAGGGTAAAAACTAAGCCAGCAAATCAAGTTTCTCAAAAAATAAAAAAATTGTCTATATTTTCGAAACTTGAGGGGGTGGAATCAATTTTATTTGCTAATCGTATAGTTTTCGTCAAATCCTATCCAACAAACCTAAAATCATCATCCTAGGTCAATTAGGAGACAAGAAAATCAATATCTTGGAAAACATCTTAAGACAAATATCTTAAGAAAATTTTCTTGACAGACCGGAAGTAACATCTTGACAGACCGGAAGTCGACTTTCTTAAAGATTAAGACAAATATCTTAAGATGTTTTTCCAAGACATTGATTTTCTTGGTTCCTATGGGGCCTAGAACCACGCAACTTTGGATTATGTATATACCGTTGTTTTTTCCTACATATTCACTAGGGCTCGAAAGTGCGGTGGTTGTGTTGTTGCCTTGTAATCAAGAGGTCCTAGGTTCGAACCCGATAAAAATACATAGTGGTTCGGATCCTACTTTAAAAAAACTGTAGGCCTAGTCCCGATTAGCCTTACTGTGCATATGTGAATATAGGAAAATACAATGCAAAGTCAGCAATGTGTGATGTGGTCAGCACCAAATATTTTAATTTTATATGTATATTTAAGTTTCATGCATAAACATGGCAGTCTTCCTATATGCTTTTATGGTATGGTGCTATGCACAGAGGAGCACTTTATTTAAGCATATTTAACTTCTCTTTCCATCTCTCAATCTATTCATATTTGACACAGTCATTGCAAGTCGGCTATTTTGTTTACGTAGCAATTAGGCTTAAAAAAACTTTGACACACTCATTGCAAGTCGGCCATTTTGTTTACGTAGCAATTACGTTAAAAAACTTTAAACCACATTATTGCTATTTTTTTATGAATGCTTGTTGTGATAAAAAAAACATAATTAGATATATTTTATTTAATTTTATGTTTAATATCTTTTCTGTGTATAAAACTAAATAATAATAAAATTCGAAACACTATGTACCTCCACTAAATATCAAACGCACAAAAAAACAGGCTAACACACGCAAAATTATACTCGTCTGCCAGACGCCAGAGCCTCGTTACTCTACAGTCCAGGGTGTACTACGTGGAAGTGAGGTTAACTGTTGGGCGCCTTACCAGAAAATCGCCCTCTTACACCCCGCATATTGCTATTTTGCATATGCTTGATGTATATAGTAATATGTAATAAATATATATATATAAAAAAAGCAAGAAAAAAAAAAGAGAGATACATGCAACACACTCAAAACTTGTATACTTTCTCTCTCTCTTTTTGCGTGCTTTGCGAGTATATATTCCTTCCACAATATGCTTAAGGATTGTTTGGCTTTTGTAGAGAGTTTTACCTTTTATCTACAATTCCTTTACATCTGTTTGGCTATTACAGAATCAACTCACAGAAGCAACACTACCTATTTATATAACACAAAGCCAACTCATGCAAGCTAACAAACAAATTTACTCACGCTAGTTAATTTCAATCACAATCACAATGTTCTCCTTGCAGCTCACAATAAAAATAAGACCTGATGCCCTCGAGCTTCTAGTTTTATTAGTCGAGGAGTAATATGTAGGTTAACAACGTAGACTAGTAGAAATCCGCTCTAGAAAATAGTTCTATACTTCAATTTTTAGCAATATAATTTTCCTACTTTCGTAAATTCATCACGTCACCCCCACCAATGCTGTTACCTGACGTCATTATTTCTCAACAGTTGGCTGAGCTGATGTGAAAATTACATAGCATCATCTGTGTTGAACGCGAATTTTTGAACGAAATAAATGCGTCAGCATGAAATTCCATCATTATTGTTAGCTTTTGAAAAAACAGGAAGTACATCCGCCACTGTGAATAGCCGGAAATGCTGCCCCCCAGTCATCCATCTCTCTTACAACAGCGTGTGTGTGCTGGCAACTCTCTCTAGTTGCAGGTTTTTTTTAGTTAACTCGTAATCCTCGTCAAAAACTACAGTAACATCATAATATCATATTGCACAGAAGAGGGAGGACATCGTACACCACTGTTGCCAGCTATAAATCTCTCTCTCTCTTCATCTTACAGCAACGTTGGCATCTCTATTTTTTTTTTTAGTTGTAAGTGGGTTGTCAACACACTCTAGTTAATAATGCTACATATTATACACACACACGCACACACATACTGTGTTGCCATCCACCCATCTCTCTCTCTTTTACGGCAGTGCGTGTTTGTTGCCGGCTCTCCTTGCCCAGTGTGTGTATGTTACGCCAGTATATAAATTGGCTAAGCCTCAAAAAAAAATAGTAGCTTTTGCTAAGTAGGAAGAAAAAAAAGCTGTAGGTAGGTGTTGGCAGCGCTGTTGGTCGTTTAATTCCCCCTCTCTCTCTCCTCTCTCTTTTTTGTAAAAGGGCTATGGCAAAAGTACCAGTAGGTTGGCAAAAATTGTTTTATGTACTGTAAGGCAAGCCTCAAGCAAGGTTACCAGCTCCTTGTTTTAGGTTAGGTTAGACCAAGAAAAAAAAGGCTGTAGGTAGGTGTTGGCAGCGCTGTCGGTTGTTTAACTCTTCCCCCTCTCTCTCTCTCTCTCCTCTCCCTTTTTTGTAAAAGGCTATGGCAAAAGTACCAGTAGGCTGGCAAAAATTGCTTTATGCACTGTAAGGCAAGCCTCAAGCAAGGTTGCCAACTCCTTGCTTTAGGTTAGGTTAGACCAAAAAAAAACCTTGGTGATTTTTTCGAGTAAGGTGTTGGCAACACTGCGAGAAAATGGGGCTTATGCCTTACAAGAGCAAACCATTAAGGCGAGCCCCACCGAGCCCCACTTTCGGTTGGTGAACCGGGCCACCTGCACTACTTCTCATCAGTGCAGAACATCTTATTTGAGCTACGAGCACACTATATAGCATAGCGATAATCCGCTCTCGCCGTTTGTCACACAAGCGTCCCTACGCCGTCCTCTCATCAGTGCAGAACATCTTATTTGACCTAGGAGCACACTATTTAGCATAGCGATAATCCGCTCTCGCCGTTTATCACACAAAAGTCCCTACGCCGTCTTCTCATCAGTGCAGAACATCTTATTTGAGCTACGAGCGCACTATTTAGAATAGCGATAACCCGCTCTCGCCGTTTATCACATAAAAGTCCCTACGCCGTCCTCTCATCAGTGCAGAACATCTTATTTGAGCTACGAGGCACTATATAGCATAGCGATAACCCGCTCTCGCCGTTTATCACACAAGCGTCCCTACGCCGTCCTCACATCAGTGCAGAACATCTTATTTGACCTACGAGCACACTATTTAGCATAGCGATAATCCGCTCTCGCCGTTTATCACACAAAAGTCCCTACGCCGTCTTCTCATCAGTGCAGAACATCTTATTTGAGCTACGAGCGCACTATTTAGAATAGCGATAACCCGCTCTCGCCGTTTATCACATAAAAGTCCCTACGCCGTCCTCTCATCAGTGCAGAACATCTTATTTGACCTACGAGCACACTATTTAGCATAGCGATAATTCGCTCTCGCCGTTTATCACACAAAAGTCCCTACGCCGTCCTCTCATCAGTGCAGAACATCTTATTTGAGCTACGAGCGCACTATTTAGCTTAGCGCTAGCCAGCTCTCTCCGTTTATCACACAAGCGTCCCTACGCCGTCCTCTCATCAGTGCAGAACATCTTATTTGAGCTACGAGCGCACTATTTAGCATAGCGCTAGCCAGCTCTCTCCGTTTATCACACACGCGTCCCTACTCTGTCCTCTCAGCAGTGGAGAACATCTTATTTGAGCTACGAGCGCACTATTTAGCATAGCGATAACCCGCTCTCGCCGTTTATCACACAAAAGTCCATACGCCGTCCTCTCATCAGTGCATAACATCTTATTTGAGCTACGAGCACACTATATAGCATAGCGATAATCCGCTCTCGCCGTTTGTCACACAAGCGTCCCTACGCCGTCCTCACATCAGTGCAGAACATCTTATTTGACCTACGAGCACACTATTTAGCATAGCGATAATCCGCTCTCGCCGTTTATCACACAAAAGTCCCTACGCCGTCCTCTCATCAGTGCAGAATATCTTATTTGAGCTACGAGCGCACTATTTAGCATAGCGATAACCCGCTCCCGCCGTTTATCACATAAAAGTCCCTACGCCGTCCTCTCATCAGTGCAGAACATCTTATTTGAGCTACGAGGCACTATATACCATAGCGATAACCCGCTCTCGCCGTTTATCACACAAGCGTCCCTACGCCGTCCTCACATCAGTGCAGAACATCTTATTTGACCTACGAGCACACTATTTAGCATAGCGATAATCCGCTCTCGCCGTTTATCACACAAAAGTCCCTACGCCGTCCTCTCATCAGTGCAGAGCATCTTATTTGAGCTACGAGCGCACTATTTAGCATAGCGATAACCCGCTCTCGCCGTTTATCACACAAGCGTCCCTACGCCGTCCTCTCATCAGTGCAGAACATCTTATTTGAGCTACGAGCGCACTATTTAGCATAGCGATAACCCGCTCTCGCCGTTTATCACACAAGCGTCCCTACGCCGTCCTCTCATCAGTGCAGAACATCTTATTTGAGCTACGAGCACACTATATAGCATAGCGATAATCCGCTCTCGCCGTTTGTCACACAAGCGTCCCTACGCCGTCCTCTCATCAGTGCAGAACATCTTATTTGACCTACGAGCACACTATTTAGCATAGCGATAATCCGCTCTCGCCGTTTATCACACAAAAGTCCCTACGCCGTCTTATCATCAGTGCAGAACATCTTATTTGAGCTACGAGCGCACTATTTAGAATAGCGATAACCCGCTCTCGCCGTTTATCACATAAAAGTCCCTACGCCGTCCTCTCATCAGTGCAGAACATCTTATTTGAGCTACGAGGCACTATATAGCATAGCGATAACCCGCTCTCGCCGTTTATCACACAAGCGTCCCTACGCCGTCCTCACATCAGTGCAGAACATCTTATTTGACCTACGAACACACTATTTAGCATAGCGATAATCCGCTCTCGCCGTTTATCACACAAAAGTCCCTACGGCGTCCTCTCATCAGTGCAGAACATCTTATTTGAGCTACGAGCGCACTATTTAGCATAGCGATAACCCGCTCTCGCCGTTTATCACACAAGCGTCCCTACGCCGTCCTCTCATCAGTGCAGAACATCTTATTTGACCTACGAACACACTATTTAGCATAGCGATAATCCGCTCTCGCCGTTTATCACACAAAAGTCCCTACGGCGTCCTCTCATCAGTGCAGAACATCTTATTTGAGCTACGAGCGCACTATTTAGCATAGCGATAACCCGCTCTCGCCGTTTATCACACAAGCGTACCTACGCCGTCCTCTCATCAGTGCAGAACATCTTATTTGACCTACGAGCACACTATTTAGCATAGCGATAATCCGCTCTCGCCGTTTATCACACAAAAGTCCCTACGCCGTCCTCTCATCAGTGCAGAACATCTTATTTGAGCTACGAGCGCACTATTTAGCATAGCGATAACCCGCTCTCGCCGTTTATCACACAAGCGTCCCTACGCCGTCCTCTCATCAGTGCAGAACATCTTATTTGAGCTACGAGCGCACTATTTAGCATAGCGATAACCCGCTCTCGCCGTTTATCACACAAGCGTCCCTACGCCGTCCTCTCATCAGTGCAGAACATCTTATTTGAGCTACGTTCATTGTATTGTTAAGTCGGCTATAATCAGAACTGAACCTACAGTTTAAAGTGGGTTGGTTAGTGTTGCAAGCCCACTTTATGCACAGTAAGGCTAATCGGAACTGGACCTACAGTTTAAAGTGGAATCCGAACCACTATATGCCTCCATCCCGGGACTCCTTGATTACAAGGCGACGACGTTACTACAACGCCATCGGGGATTCCAATGTTAACTGAATATTATATATTCTCTAGTACTTTCAATTATACTTTTTCCACCATCACGTTTCGAGAGAACACATCTTCTCTCGTCTTCAGATGAACAAATTTCTTTTTACCAGTGATTGGGATCGAACCTGTGACTTTACTACAAATCCGGTGCCTTAACCAACTACTCTATGCCCCCCCCCCCTCCCGAAATTCTGTACTACTTTATATTTCACTTAGAATAACCGGTGAGTTCTGAAAAGCGCGGATAGAAAGATAAAATTTGAAAACTCACAAAGGAACATCCATGCCCAAGACGCGACTCGAACCTTTAACCTTTGTTGACGGGCATATGCATCCACCAGTTAATAAAAGACTAAAGAAATGTAATACCTGCTCTTGCGCATATTTTGAATGGTGCCACATGTAAAAAAAAGTGTTTGTGTTTTTCAGAGGGCACAGTCCGCCAACACCATGAAGAGGAAGATCACCACTGCTTTAACCAGAAAGTTCCGCTGCATCAGGTGCCTTAAAAGGAGCAGGTTTAAGTCCGAGTGCTTGGACTTAGTGGCTCTAATATTGTTCCCCTTCGGTTTCGTGGTCTTCAACATAGTCTACTGGTTGCACTTCTACGCTGCGAGGAAGGCGCAAATGAACAGTATATTGCAAGAGGAACATTCGAGCCTTGATTCCTTCCAGTGAGGAAACTTGACTCTCCACGGAACAAAATGTGACTATCTACAGAAGACCTAATCCTCAACAGAAGAAAAGCAAACTGTGAACAGAAGGGCTAACTCAAAGCAGAAGAAAATCCGAATCTCCATAGAATAAGAACCATTTACCAAAAGAAGAAAGTCCTATCCTCCCCAGAACAAGAACCAACTCCCAACAGAAGAAAGCTTGATCCTACACAGAAGAAAGTATTATCCCCCACAGAGGAAGAGCAAACTCCCAACAGAAGAAAGCCTGACCCTACACAGAAGAAGGCCTAACTCCCAACAGAAGAAAGTATTATCCTCTACAGAGGAAGAGCAAACTCCCAACAGAAGAAAGCCTGACCCTACACAGAAGAAGGCCTAACTCCCAACAGAAGAAAGTATTATCCTCTACAGAGGAAGAGCAAACTCCCAACAGAAGAAAGCCTGACCCTGCACAGAAGAAGACCTAACTCTAAACAGAAGAAGAGCAAATTCCCAACAGAAGAAAGCCTGACCCTACACAGAAGAAGACCTAACTCTCAACAGAAGAAAGTATTATCCTCCACAGAGGAAGAGCAAACTCCCAACAGAAGAAAGCCTGACCCTACACAGAAGAAGACCTAGCTCTAAACAGAAGAAGAGCAAATTCCCAACAGAAGAAAGCCTGACCCTACACAGAAGAAGACCTAACTCTCTACAGAAGAAAGTATTATCTTCCACACAGGAAGAGCTAACGCCTAATAAAAGAAAAGCTGAACCTACACAGAAGAAGAGATATCTCAATACCTCAACACAAGAAAATCTGATTCTACACAGAAGAATGGTCAGTTCTGAACAGAAGAAAAGCCTGCTCTCCACATAATTTCTTTCAACGGTTCAACGGAAGAAGAATCTACACCCAACAGAAGAAAAGCTGTCCTCAGCAGAAGAAATATGTTTACACCCAACAATGAGTGTACTTTATTCGTTCTTCATCAATAAAGAATTAATATTATCCACAGTGAGAGAGACGAACTCTTCTCATTGAAGGAAAACAGGTTTTCCGTGTAGTGAAGAATATCCCTCGCAGTGAATATCGACTCTGGATAGTGAAGAAGATTGATTCTTCTCAGTGAGGAATCTCCACTCTTAATACGAACGACATAGTGAAAAGATTACATTTCGCAGTGAAAATATGGTGTCTCTGTAATGAATTATATAGTGATGAATATCACTGTGAAAACTATTGCCCTTTCTATGCATGGTTACACTGACACTTTACTATGTAAAATGCATAGATGACTCTCTACATGCGGAAGGGTGACTCCTTCCAAGGTAACAATGACCACAATAGGAGAATAACAGAATAATAAAAATGAAAACTCTAAGGATGATGAATCGTTAGTATGTTAGGAAGTAATAATTGAAGGTGCCAAAATATAATATAAGCAATACGTATGTTGTTTAGAATATGTATATATCATAATGTCACTCACTCTATTTCAAATCATAAGTACTTTATGCGTAGGTGTGATTTCCACAATTTCACTACATGTCTTGTCAAGAAGGACAACATTTATTTATTTGCTTATGGCTTTGTATTCCCTCATAAAGGATCTGGAAGCAGTATATCTTCTGGTACAGAAATACAGCGACAGTGTGTCTGTAAATTTGTTCTGCGAGATCCAGCTGAACGTAACTCCAAAAATGCTGTTTTCAGTTTTGTTTCAATAAACTTCTCTGAAGGAGTCTAATTTCAAACAGATGGACTCGATATCAGAATAGAATAGAATGGTATTTATTTAAGCAGCCTCGTGGGCCGTTCTTGCAACCAATCCTTGTCAGAGATACAATAAATCAATAAAAACAATGAAAAATATAATGATCATGATAATGCAATAAAGATGATATAAAGATTACACAATGATAAAATAATACATTTAGTTGATTAGTATGTATACTGTGGAGTAAAGATAAAGATACACATTGTGTGTGGGGTTGCGGAGATAGGTATGATGTGTAAGTGCAGGTGCAATTATTAAGATATGTAGGTTAATGTAGTTGCAGTAGTCCTATAGTTCTTTCGTAAAAAACTACGATGGCAAATCATGTTAGTCAATGGTGCAGGCAGTTTGTTCCATTCCCTGATCCCTGTAACAATGAAGGACTTGTTATATGTGGCGGTTTTATGTTTTAACATTGTCATAAGAATATATGTTTCCTCTCTCCTGTCATAAATTGGAGTTACGTCCCTGTGGTTCTCACACGACGAATTCAAGGTATGGTTTCAGGTTCTTGTTATTTATTTGAATAACCATGTCTACTAAAGATCTCAGCATACACTAAATGGAAGAGATGCACATGAAGATATTGCTCTAACATCTAAGAATAAAAAAAAAATAAACCTGGTCAGAAGTTTCTCCTTTATATAATTCCCAACCTGAAATTCGCTTTAACCAGCATCAAACTCTATATTTGGTAATCTTCTACGTTTCAAATGTATTATCAATATTAAGTTCGCGGTTAAATATCTAAATAATTGTCTTGCCATGTTATCACAACTAGCTACTTCCTTCATTTCGCATTTAGTTTTATTCTACTTCAAACAACTCAAGCAATTACCGCATATAAATCCTATGTATATATTTCAAATCCATATTCACTATCAATTTTATTTAATTTTATTTACTATTTTTATTGTATTTCGAGTTTCAGACCATACCAATATAATAAATGCAATGTAATTCACGTGGGCTTCATAGTAGCTTTTCTTGTATATTCTTTAAATTTTATTGACCAGGGATTGTAATATACATCTATTCATATTCCTTCTACTATTCACAATTAATATAATATTAGACGCTAGAATTCGGACCCATATATTACTGTATAAAATAATATTAACTGTTTGGATGTCGTGTGCATTATTGCTTCAGCATTGAAACTTTAAAAGTACACTGTAATAATGTGCCATCTACCGTCAGTTTCTAGAACAAGCCCGCTGCGTCTGCCATCTGTTGACAAATGGTAGAACTACTTGCTCCGTTTTATGTTGGTTATCAAGGCAGAATAAGTATTCGGTGAAACTGATTTAACTCGAGCTATAATAATTCTTATGCTCCACTGTTATTTTTACATACGGGCTATTATAAAACAAATGTATATTCATGACACCAAAAAGAAAAATTAAATATAAATAAATATGTTACTGTCATTGCAATACATCTTGAGATTCATGTTGTGTGTGTGTGTGTGCTGGTCTCCGTGGCAAAGAGGTTAGCACATCGCGCTACGACGCCAGGGGTCCTGGGTTCAAATCCCGGCCTGGGCATGGATGTTCGTGAGTGTCCATTCATCAATTTCATCATATCATTACTCATCCCCTTCTTTCCAAATTAGCCAAAAGTGTCACAAAAAGCGAAGTAAAATAAAGCAAATCAATCAATAACATTATGACAAACTTGCCATATTAAAATCATGTAAATAAAATGTAGTCGGTCTCACTTTCTGATGGCTTGATTTCATTTGCTTTAATTTACTTCGCTTTTTGTGACACTTATGGCTAATTTGCGAAGATGGACATGAGGGATGATATGATTAAATTCATGAATGGACACTCAAAAACATCCATGTGCAGACCAGGATTCGAAGCCCGGGACACCTGCCGTCGTAGCGTGATGTGCTAACCACTTCGCCACAGGGGTAATTCTGATGGCTTGAGAATGTATACATTAATGTACATAAATTACATATTAATGAATACAATAATGTTTATATTAATTATTTGTAATATTAATTAGTGAATATAACATTAAACTTTGATCAGATATACAGGGTGTCCACAAAGTCCTGCTACCATTACAATGAAACATAGCTCCTAAACTATATGAGATAAAGACATGCTGTTTTTTGCAACGTGTTCTACAGCTCTCAAAGTTTTAATAAGTAGTGGGTATTTTATTATTATTATTATTATTATTATTATTTGTTTTGTTTTTGCAGATTATGTTGTGAGGGACCTTTTGGATAGACATTTCCTGGCAACCGCGCTCCCCTGATATCACCCCCTTGGATTTTTCCTTTGGGGGTACATCAAGGATCGTGTCTACGAATCCCCTGTTCCAGATATTCTCACATTTCGTACACGGATTGCAGAAGTTCTCGAACAGGTTGATGCTGCTATGCTGCAGCGTGTATGGATGGAGATCGAATATCGTCTCGACGTCCTGAGGGCAACTAACGGGGGCGTATGTGGTGTGGAAGTGTTGTAATTGTAAATAAAACTTTGAGAGTTGTAGAACACGTTGCAAAAAACTGCATGTATTTATCTCATATAGTTTAGAAGTTAAGTTTCATTGTAACGGTAGCAGGACTTTGTGGACACCCTGTATATATGTGTATATATATATATATATATATTTGTGCCTGTGTGTGTGTGTGGGCGAGAGAGAGAGAGAGCACCATAACCAGAATTTTATTTGTAAAGGTAACTGAAGTACAAACAAATATTCATCCTTCCCAAGTATCAACAATATACTCCATACGTTATCATAATGTCTATTTGCAAAAGGTTTTTCAGATATTGTACATTCCTATTCACATAAAGTGGCACAAATTAGAGGGTTGAACACTTGTGCCACTTTGTATGAACAGGCGCGTACAATACATCCTCCTCTCTCGTTGGTAAATCACAATTTTTAAAGTATGTAAATGCCTGAACCACAGGATCATGTAAACAAAATGATGAAGAAGTCCCTAAGTCCAACAATAGCTGACACGACCAAAGATCACTCGATTTATCTGCCTGCTAGAACATGGGATCTCCTTCCTGATAATATTATAACATGTTCCCGTCTTCTGCATGCTTCCATCTTCCAACTGTCTACTTTCCTGTTTCTCGTATTTATCCCATTTGAAATATCTTTTACCTATTTTTATTTGTGGTGAACAATCGCAATTTCTCTGTTTTTCATTCTCTGTGGTCTTTTTATAGAACCTGGAGCAAGCACATTAAGAATTATTATTATTGCAGATACCACAGAAATTTGTATTTCACCAACGAACATAATTTGTAACTACTTCTGTGATTGTGATTCAATGATTTGTTTCTCTGTATACAGGGTGTCTCAAAAGTAATAGCGCAAACTGATACAGGTGAAAGTACACGATAATAGAAGCAAAAAAGTCTCAGTAAACATGGGTCTGCAAACGAGCCGTTTTCGAGATAATTGCGAATGTCTGGTTAAAGGCCGCAACTGATTTAATTGATTGTAAACGTCGTCCTAGTTGGTAAAATGCGTTCGAACACCTCCGGTACATTTCGGAATTGGTCACAAGCATGTACAATTCTCCGTACTGATTGTATCCATCCTGTTTGATTGCAACGCCACCTGTCGGAAATGTTCTGTTTTGTAAAAGATGTAACAGTATATTTTGTGCTTTTAAGCTGATTCTCAGCAACATACACAATATACACAACCATACATTTTTGAATCCTTGTCCCGAGGTTCAAAACTTGCAGTACCTGAAGTTCTGTGGATGCTAGTTTAGGCAATAGACACGTACCTCTTCAAATTACAACTTAACGCCCATTTCCTTTTAGATATATATAGGTTTATTCATAATATATTTACAGAAGTTAATTCTTGGCCGTTATTCACAAAATTACATTCCGGTGTACCCTGCCCCCCCTTCCCGAAGAGAGTGTGTAGACTCGCGTAGCCACTGGCTCCACGAGTAAAAAAAAAATATAACCCTCAGTACCAAAAAAGGTGGCTGAAGGTATGTGTGTTGTGTACCCGGTTTCCCACATGAAATAAACTATTGGGATAGTGTGAAAAGAGCAAGTGTGTGTATTAAAAGAAAGAAAGAAAGTTAAAGTATCCGCCTATTCATATTATCAAGAAAGATTCTTCGTTTCGCCCCATAGAGAAACAACACCTCTTTACCTCGCCGAATTGCACCGAAACATCTGAGACCGACTGCTGCCTTCCCTTCCTTTTATAGGCCCCGCTAATGACCTAAACCGTTACTGGAAACTTACCGCTCCCCAACGGCCAAGAACTCAAACGTACAGGACATAGACATAGACATACACAATTTATAACATAAAAAGGATCCAGTAATGATCGCATCATTACAAAGAGCAAACCTCGGACCGCGCAAGGAGTAAAGCACTCAGTGTTTACAAAATGCAATCAGTGACACCTTGACACATTCGCACACATCATTAGCATTTTACCAACTAGGACGACGTTTACAAACAATGAATTCAGTGGCGGCTTGTAACCACACATTCGCAATTATATCGAAAACGGTTCGTTTGCAGACCCATGTTTACTGATACATTTTTGCTTCTATTATTGTGTACTTTCACCTGTGTCAGTTTACGCAATTACTTATGAGACACCCTGTATACAAATATTTGTTACATTTGTCTTGTGTGTATTTTTAACCACAATACAATCAGCCAACAGCGACAAAAGAGATTCAGTTAACTAATCTGGTAAAACTACAGAAATCCTCCCTTTCAATGGTAAGAGAGGTTGTGAAATAAATTCAATTATTGCCGTTTTGCATGTATTTTTGTTACTTAAGATTGCTCTCTTGTCACTTTTGACTAATCGCGATGATAATAACTAGTGATGATAAATATGATGAAGGGATACTCAGAAAGAAAACCATGGCCAGGCCGGGAATCGAACCCGGAACCCCTGGCGTCTTAGCGCTCTGTTCTAACCACTGGGCAGAAACACTGACATTTTAAATTCTGAAGAAGAGGGTTACCAACAGCGAATCAGTTCCAGTCTCATACAATGACTTGTCATTCAAATGGAATTATGTGTGTGCAGGGTGGCCACTATAGAACCATGAGGCGAACTTTCCATAAATTCAAGGCTACAAGCAGGTGTTTTCTTTATTTCAACCAGAGGCGTCTCCAGAAAGCATGCGGTGCATGCTGCGCATGCGTTCAGGAGACGCCTCTGATTTCAACCTTACGCATTACCGCCTCTCACCACCTACACATATAAAGACACAAATATATTAACAATGTAAAGGGTCTGTGCGATTCCAGTCTATCTAAAAGTTCTACTTCAATTCAATTAAAAGTTATATATATATTTAAAATATGTACTTTAATTTGCGAAGTTTACATTTGCCATTTCACATACTGATACACGAAATACATCTACAAACACAAGTCACAAACGTTACGGCCTATTCGATATATTAAACTACTAAAAATTGCTAATTGTACAGGGTGTCCACAAAGTCCTGCTACCGTTACAATGAAACTTAACTTCTAAACTATATGAGATAAATACATGCAGTTTTTTGCAACGTGTTCTACAGCTCTCAAAGTTTTATTTACAATTACAACACTTCAACCTGTTCGAGAACTTCTGCAATCCGTGTACGAAGTGTGACAAGATCTGGGACAGGGGTTTCGTAGACATGATTCTTGACGTACCCCCAAAGAAAAAAATCCAAGGGAGTGATATCAGGGGAGCGCAGTGGCCAGAAGATTGGTCCATTGCGGCCAATCCATCTCCCAAGGAAATGTCTATCCAAAAGGTCCCTCACATCTAGAGACCAATGAGGAGAAGAAACACGGATTTATCGATGTATTTATCTCATATAGTTCAGAAGTTAAGTTTCATTGTAACGGTAGCAGGACTTTGTGGACACCCTGTATATAAGAATTTCAAACTTCAATTTACCTAATCAACTTCAAGATATCTTATCTTGAAATAATCTTCAGTCTGCCATGTAGATTGTTCTTGTTAAGGACACTAAGAAAGCAAACGGATTGAGAGTTGCGAGAATTCTGTTGTTGTTTTTTCAAGCAGCTTTCTTTTCTGTTCTTTTAAAAATAAAATATAAACTGTGATAAACTTGCCTCAGGACATTTATAAATATGTATTAATTCAATGAGATTTGGATTAATAAAAGATGCAATTTTTTCACGTCTACGGGAGAAATTCACGCAGAATTCACGTGGAATTCCAGGAGCCAATAATTCACGCATAATTCCTGGAATTCCTGGTGAGTAACCACCCTGGTGTGTAATCAGTGTTGCCAAGTTGGCCCTTTTGGGGCCAGAACTGGCCCTTTTGAGTACGTACTCAGCCCCAAAATTCAGCAAAAGCCCCAAGGGGCTTTTTAGCCCTACAGAGAGAAATCTTGCTACAAATCTAGCCCTTTCAGTAATTAAATGTTTTTTGGTATATTCAATAAAGTAAACTCATATTTTCAGCTTAATAAGAAACATTACAACACTGTAAAGAAGAATTCACTTAACCAACTCCAACCCTCCTCTCCACCTGCAAGCTCCTCCTGCGACCCCTCCTGGGGAGCAGGTAGCAAGTCCACATTGTTACTTTATCCCCTTGTTTCTGGTTTTGATATGCTGTGTAGCCCGAGGCGAATTACGGATAACGTCGATTCCAGAAAATGCGAATCTTCGTTCAGTTGCATTGCATCTGGTCCTTGAAAGTTCACAGAAATGAGGTGCGGAATCGACGAATCGTTCGTAACAGTGATGCTCACCCAGAGACTAGTTCGTGCGTGCGGCCGTGTGTGTGTGTGTGTGTGTGTGTGTGTGTGTGTGTGTGTGTGTGTGTGTGTGTGTGTGTGTGTGTGTGTGTGTGTGTGTGTGTGTGTGTGTGTGAGAGAGAGAGAGAGAGAGTGTACGTGTGCATATATATGAAGGAGGAATATGCCGAAAATGTGTAATGCTTTTGTCATCACAATTTAAGGGGGAAATAAATTATTTAAGTTAAGAAAATTTAATTTGGTTGAGCGTATGTCCCTCATCTTGACAGTTGATTAGTTGTGTTCCTTGAGTTTCAGAAATTTTGCACCAAAACACCCAAGAATTAAGAACCAGTTTGTTTTTTTCAGTGCGCAGCCGTACCTTTGTAAATCTAGCCACTTGGATGTGAATTTTAGCTCCATTTTGGGTGCGATTTAGCCCGTTTTTCTCTCGTGCTGTTGGCAACACTGTGTGTAATATCAACCGATATTCACCGCCGAAGGAAGGTGGCAACCCTTTCAACCGCCATACCCTTTTCTATATGACATAAGTAAGAGACATAGGAAGTGAGAAGGAAAAGGGGGTTGATAATGTGTGTGAAGGAAAAATAGTACTTTATCTTCGTTGCACCTGTTCCCATTACATCCTGCTTCCTTCAATATTCTTAGGGGATCTGCAAAACAAACAAAAGATAAGCTCTTATTACATTGTAATCTTTGACACGTTCTTTCAATTCAAAAGAACATAATTATAACATTATAAGTATAACACAAAAATGGTCTCAGGGTATGGGGTAATATCTCTCTGTTAGTTCGTCAAATAAAAATCAAAGTTAAGTTTGCACTAAGAAAAAGGAAGTCTATTTTACTTCTTTGCAAACTAAATACTTATATGCCTAACATATAATCCATTTCACTCAAAGAAATTAAACTTTTTATAATTCAACTTGATCACTCTATTCAAAAACCGAGCCCAAACTTCCAAGTCAAGACAAAAGACAATCGTTATTGCCATGTTAACAGCCCTCACAAGATAAGTATATACAGGTTAGTCACTATCCTGACATTACTCAGTGATAGGTAAATTACAGAAATGAAGATTACAGGACAATAAACATTTGTACAAGAGAAAAGATAATTAATAACAATAGATATTAGTGCAATGGGAAAGGACGTGTCATCTTTCAAAAATACATAATATAATATAAAAAGAAACATAGGAACAGCTGAAGAAACTCGCCTCCCTTTGCATACATTCTGGGCTATGCGCTTATAAATAATAAAGCAGCACATCATCCAACTTATGGTTTCCAGATTCTGTGTTTTATCAGTTAATTGTTTCAAATTTTACATTTTTCATTACATTTTACATTATCGTATTTTGTGTTTATGATTACATGCATTTAGGCAGTGTCGGCGATTAGGGAGGAGGTGTGGGAGGGGCAGTTTCCCCCCTACTTTTTGTCATTTTGCCCCCGAACTATGTAAAACCTTATCTACCAAGAAAAAGTAATCTGTCCTTGCACCCCAAATTTTGGAAGCCAATCGCCGCCCCTGGATTTTTATTTATAGGCCTACTAAAAGTACCCCAGAACATAACAAGGTTCTCATATAGTCGCACAAGTGCCAAAAACACAAATGTGCGAATTTTGACTTTTTCACTTAGTGCAGTGTGTGACTAATTTTTATTGATATATTCCTATGCCAACTTATATGAGCTAATAATAATATATTCTTTTCTACTATGAATACAAAATAGCTTTTATTCCAAAAGTAAGATTTAGCGCACGTGGTTTTGGCATTCGTGCGACGATATTATAAGTTGTTAGTGATGAGGGTGTCAATGTTAGTAAAATGAGTATGTTATAGTGAGTTAGTGAGTGAAATTCGAGAGGTTGAGAGAGAATTTAGACAGCTATTGAATAGATAAATTGGGATCATAAGTTTGGGTTTTCTGGTAAAAACTAGACATGTATTTGAAATGGAATTTACATAGTTTCAGGTAGAATGTGTTTGTTAGTTGGTTTACTAAGCATAATAAAGTGCAACAGGCAAAGTATTATTTTTACATGCACAATATTGCAAAAGAGTGCGGAAAAGGGAGAAGCACTGCTGGTTTATTTTATTTCGTTTTCTGCCACCTTTTTGGTTAATAGCGAAGATGATAATGAATGATGAGATATGATAATTGATGAATGGACGGTCAAAAAGAACACCTATGCTCAGGCCGGGATTCGAACCCGGGACCTCTGGCGTCGTAGAACGCTGCGCTAGTCACTCTCTCACGGAGAGGTAACCAGAAAATATTATATTTCGGTTAATAACGGCAAAATATTCATCGCAGACATGATCTGTCCGCGTAATAGTAATTAAACAGAGAGTAACTTCGTTGCGGGCAAAGCGGATAATAAACTACCAACGTCACTTCACAACAATGAAAACTTGGGGTGCTAGGGATGACCCTTTTCTTAAGACATCCAAATATCAACCTCCCTTCCATGTATACACCCTGGACTGTATTTTGCAGACTAGCGAGGCTATGGCGTCTAGACTCACGGCCAGTACAATCCTCTGCGGGTTTCCTGTTGTGTCAGGGACGGCGACAGGGGTGGACACGGGTGGGCAAGCGCCCATCCAAAAATTCCTGTGCCCACCCAATCAAATTCACTAAGTACATATACTTAGAGATATGTGAATGTTGCAATAAATAAGTGTATTCTGGTATTCATTACATGTATATTTTACTAATGAACATTATGTATACTTGAAATGTTTACATATACCATCATCCCATAAAAAGCTGATTTAACTTTGTTATTAGAAAGCAAAGGGATTTACTAGAGATCTTGAAACAAGAAAACTGTGACCAATTGAATACTTCTATGATTGGAAGCAGCTAGTGGGCTTAAGAGGCGCAAAATTATGCAGGGTATGGTCAACATGATATCAGGATTTAGGGTGAGCTTTAGGGCTGCAGCTCTGGGCCTTCACTGGGGACAAAACTGCTTTTAAAAGTACCACATAAAGAAGAAAATAAGTGCTTCGGATGTGATGAAAAAATGTAGAAATACGTATAACTAACCATCTCATGTAGCTTGGCCAAAAGTTATAACTGAAACTGTGGAGGGGATTGGGGTGGGGTCTTGGTGTTGTAAGCTCCGGGTCTTCACATATATAAATCCAAGCCTGCATATGATTAAAATAATCTCTAAATAAACAAATAAAAACCTCAGCGTTGCTTCCTCCAGCAAAACATTAAATTATTTCGACATTTAATTAGGTCTACATTGAAATTCCAGAAGTGTCTCTTTTCTTTATTTCATTACAATTTTTATATTTATATTTTACATACCTGTCATTTTCAAATATCTACATGGTATACAAAATAAAAACTTTGTATTCGTTCTACTAATAAATATTAATAAGAAGCAATCACAATAACCACTACAATACCAATTTTGATGTAATAGTTATGTGGTTTGGAAAAAGCAACTGAATTATTGAATTGAAAATAGGTGCAGGGCCGCATTTACGCGCAGGCTGTCTACACTGCAGCATATGGGCCCGCACCACAAAAAAAAACTGTTTAAGATTTTTAATTTTGAATAGACTAAAATAAAATAAAATGTATTTGTTTTAATACTGTGGTGCGGGCCCTCTTATAATCATAGAAGACGTCGACGCAGTTATTTTGTGTGTTGTGCGGGCTAATTCGGCTGAACTCTTCAGTGGATAGCTGATATGAGTTTATTGATTGATTTAGTTTATTTTATAAGGTGTGCCAAATGAAAAGGAGACTACGGTTATATCGAAAGAAGATTATATTACAGAATATTTGCATTACATAATATGTGAATTACAATTAATGTGTAACATGATACCTACACATAATTGCCATTGATATTGATGCACTGACCCCAGCGCGTAGGAAGGGAGTGGATGGCTTCAGTGTAGAAACTCCTGGGTTGCTTATACGGATCCAGTTTTCCACGGTGTTCTGCCTTCCTTGTCACAGGTGAACCGTTGACCTTTTAGTGATTGTTTTAAGGGGCCAAAGACATGGGAGTCACATGGGGAAATATCAGGCCGTATGGAGGATGTATGAGGACTTTATATTGAAATGTTCTCAGCAGGTCGAGGGACTTCTTGGCCACATGTGGCCTAGCGTTGTCCTTGAACAGCACTATCCCCTTCAAGAGCTTACCTCTGCGCTTGTTTTTGATGGCCTGTTTAAACCTCTGCAACGTGTTGCAGTACCGCCAGTCCATGAGTAGAGGTCCTTCATCCTGCGATAAATTTATTCTGGCCGAAGAAATTGTATTACAGCTCTGCGCTGATCTGGAGGAATCCATAATGCACCCGTCGCACAAAACCACTCTCGTCAACTGAGGAAAGAGCAGGCGAAACCGTTCGCCACACCTGCAAACTGGGACAAACACTGCGCCATCTATCGGCAACATATTTACCTTCTTCGATTAGATACAATGCCGCTACAGCAAAGGTCTCCTTTTCATTTGGGCATACCTTATACTTCCTCTTGGCTAATTTGCGAACAACTAAGTTATGAAGATATAAGTAGCTTCATTAGTATCAAGTGTAGGCGCAAAGGAATTAGCCACTAAGATTATTTGACAATTTCATTTTAAGTCTGATTGTTTGGTACTGTATTTGAATTAAATATAAGTAACATTTGCTTGTTTGTTACATTCCTTTTTTTTATCTTGCATTTGCCTAACATGTTTACTTAAAATTACAATATGTTTAAAATTAAAATATTATTTTCAATTGAAACATTATTTTCAAAAAAATTCCAGCCGGTAGGGCCCGCAGCACAAGTTGAGCCTAGGGGTCTACAGATCCTAAATACGGCCCTGAATAGGTGACTAATTCTATTTAGAAATCCTAGTTCCACACATAAATTTTGCCTATCAGATACGTAATCATGCGATTTTTCTTGTGATTAACTTATGTAGAATTAAAAGAAGAAGGGGTTGGAAGGAAAGCTTTGTTTTGAGGGAGTCAGAGAACTAATGAATCACGATAAGAATGGTTTAAACTTTAGAAGCATCAGAGGTTTAGTCGAAAAGGTCAAAAGAATCTGTAGATTCTTGGCTCTGACACTGCTACACTACAGCCACGTTACTGAAACCTGCAACAAATAAAACTTGGTTAGTTTTCCAACAGTTTGGCAGCACTTTCACATCTCTAGTTTGCATATAGCGGATATGAATCAAATTTGTAATCAGGGAAAGACTTCTGGGACACCCGGTATTTTTCTTTCCCCATGTAATTGTTCTGTCAGGCGAGGGATTTTTGTTAAGAGAAAGGGAAATTTTGCTTCGTGGGAGGGAATTCCTACAGGAGCGGGTTACCATCATCACGAAGATGCTCCAGCGGAAGATCTCGTCTCCCATTGGCTGAAACGCCGAGTGCCGCCCTCGTCATTGGTGGACGGGGACAGCTGACCTTCGTGGCCACGAGGGAAGAGCGACGAACACTTTCTACCTGTGACGTTCGCTCAGGTAGTGTCGGCGCGTTTACCGTCGTGGGCAGATCGAGGTGTTCACTCTCCCGGTGTAAGTGTTCCTCTATGTTCCAAGTGTGACGTAGTGTTTGTGTGCCGTGTGCGTTCCTTATGTGGTTCTTTCTCGACACGTAAACTAACTCTGTGTCCCCCTAAGCACTGTCGACAAGGCCTACATCTATTCATATCGTAAGTACAAAATCCGTAATTAGATATTATATAATATACTCCCATCAACGTATAACCTTAGCATAAGTTTTAATCTTCTCATATTTTATAACTTTCTTTATTGTGCTAGCATTTCTCATCTGTGCTTATCTTTGTAAATCTTTATTATTTTTTATTCTTATTTGTCTTTATTGATAACAGATCGTTTGAACCAGTTTTCAAATTCAAGTACTTAGGAGTAATACTAACAAATGAAAAGTAGGCTTAATTCAGGAAATGCATGTTACTTTTCTCTTCATAAACTTTGTCTTCTAATTTAATATCTAAGAAACTAGACGTTAAAATATACAAAACAGTAATTTTACCTGTAGTATTATATGGCTGTGAAACTTTGTCCCTTACATTGAAAGAGGAACATAAATTAAAGTATTTGAAAATAAAATCCTTAGGAAAATCTTTGGACCTAAAAGGGATGATGAGACAGGTGAATGGAGAAGGTTACATAATTTAGAACTGCATAATTTGTATTCATGTCCAGATATTATTAGAATAATTAAATCAAGAAGACTTAGGTGGGCAGGCCATGTGGCACGAATGGGAGAGGAAAGAAGAGTTTACAGTATTCTTGTTGGGAAACCTGATGGTAAGAGACCCGTAGGAAGACGAAGATGGAGCGATAACGTTGAGAAGGACCTAAAGGAAATCAGTAGAGATGGAAAAGAGTATATAGATCTTGTTCAGGATAGGGATAGATGGAAGGCCTGTGTTGCTGCAGCCTTCGGGTTTAAGAATCCTAGAGAGTTAGTCTGTATTGTCCCGTTACTTACCTTTCACAGGTCGTTTAGTGTCGTACTTATTTTTCCATTACTTAATACTGTTTTGTTTGCAAAGCATGTCTTCTCCTATATCTTTGGGTTAACCTTCTCAGTCAACCTCAGTTCCACGTAGTACCCCCTCAGTAACTGCAGTCTTGCAGACTAACGAGGCTCTGGCGGCTGGACTTACAGCCACTACAGTCCTCTTTGAGGTTAGAGTTCTTGACCGTATGTGGTTGTGATTGTCCCTACAACCATTTCAACTTATCACCATTCACAGACGTCGTTGCGATTAGCTAAAAGTAACAGAAGAGACAAGTAGTATAAACTAAATCAATCAAACCTTATGTTCTTCGTTATTTCCCCTTATTGTTGTTCTTTTTTGAAGTCTTTCTCTTTCTTAGCCTGGTATGAGCTGCTCTCGCTTTCATACCCCTTTTTATTTGTAATTTCCTGTTTCATCAATATTTTGTTCTTTGATTTTCTCTTGGATTCGCTTGTTTATTTTTGTTAATATTTTCTCTCTATTTATATTATATGTTCCCCTCTTTCTCTACGTTGAATTCCATTTCCTTTTCTGGCCTTCGGTGTTTTGCTTGCCTCTTTACTATACAGGGTGTTTCCGGGCTGATGATACAAATTTTCAGGGATGATGGAGAAGGGCACATATATAAATTTCAGATAAGGAACCTTGGTCCGGAAACGAACCCGGGGTGTTCGAATAATGTCGCAGGCAGCGAGAATTCTTGCCAGGAGATCCTTCCAACGGGTACGCCAGAACTTTGTGCGACGATGTCATACCTGCAGCGAAGCAGGGGGACGCCACTTTGAAAAACTGTTGTGAATGTAGCAGCTTGTGAAACTTGTGCAGGTAATAAAAGTATTACATCTTCATACACCGATTTTCGCTTATAACTTTCGACTAAGTCGTTTCCGGACCAAGGCTCCTTCTCTCAAATTGATACATGTGCCCTTCTCCATCATCCCTGAAAGTTTGTATCATCAGCCTGGAAACACCCTGTATGTAGGTTCTCTTTTGGAAACATTCAATTCTCTTCTTCACCCTTTATTCCTAACAACTTCACTCCGATCCATGAGTATTACCGTGCAAATTGTCCATGACTTTTTTTCATTAATTTTACTCTTGCATCCTGTGTTTTCAAGCAATGGATTTTTATGTATGTTGGTTCAGAACTTGTCAACAGCTTGTTTGGACTCTTCTTTTAATTCTTGAAGCTTGACACGTTCTTTAGTCAAAATAACATGATTTAACTACCAGAGCCAATAATAAGTTCACATGCAAGACTCGAAATCATACACGTGAAGCCTCTCAGGGTATGGGGTAATATCTCTCTTCGTTGTTCAAACCAAATAAAAAATCAAAGTTAAGTTTGCACTAAGAAACAGGAAGTCTATTTTACTTCTTTGCAAACTAAATACTTATATGCCTAACATATAATCCATGTCACTCAAAGAAATTAACCTTTTTATAATTCAACTTGATCATTCTATTCAAAATCCGAGCCCGAACTTTCAAGTTAAGACAAAAGACACTCGTAATTGCCATGGTAAGAGCCCTTACAAGATAAATATATACAGGTTAATCACTATCCTGACAATAGCAGTGATAGGTAAATTACAGAAATTAAGATTAAAGAACATTAAACATTTGTACAAGAAAAAAAGATTAATTAATAACAATAAATATTAGTGCAATGGGAAAGGACGTGTCAAGCTCTTATTGGGTCAAATAAAGTGTAGGAAAATTGTGATGGACAATTTGCACGGTAATACTCATGGATCCCACTGTACCGCAGGAAGATGTCGAGATCTGACTATGGAAGAGAAACTGAAAGTCTCCCGTGAGAGAAGGCGTTCCTGCAGAGCTCGCATATCCTGCTGGGATGTGACGTGTTTTCACATTCCTGCATCCAACTACTGTATCATCAGCAAACAGGAGACGTTTTGGCATGGTCATATTTTTCATAAATCGATTACATGTATATGTATGTGTGTGTGTGTAGGGGTATACAACTAGAAACAATGCAGGTACGACCATCTTTTTCTCAAGAGCCGGCTTTTTCCCCCACATACGGGCTACGAAAGACATGTATCCAACTAAGATAAGCTATGAAATGTCATCTTGAAACGATTAATTTTTTAATTAATACACGATTAGATTAAAAGAAATTAATTCTTTCACGGGGGTTGCCACCCAAACAAAGCTCCCCCCTAAAAATTTAGTCGACTCTACAATATCGTTGCAGATTTTGAAATTAGGCTTCCAACAGTGTAAAAAAATTGTGTCTTGTTTATCACTCTGATTTAACGATACATGTGGCTCAGAAAATTTCCATAAGCAAACTCGAAATATTGAGAAAAAAAATTCAGGCGCCATGGCGCCAGGTATATTATATACGTGTGTGTGTGTATATATATATATAAAAAAAAGTGTAAAGGTAAAGTGTTCCCCTGTGCATAGCACCACGCCATGAAGGCGTATAGGGGGTGTGGGGGTAACGCCCCACACTTTCTTGATCCGGTCGTGAGTGGGGGTGATGTGATCAGCATCACGCCCCTGACCGCCTTTACCCCCCAGGGTTTCCCCCAGGTACCCATGTTATTCGACGCTGGGTAGGCGCCGGGGCCGCTTCCACCGTTAGAAAAGTTCCCGGATTTGAACCGGCCGGGGATCGAACCCGCGACCTTGAGCATGGTAGTCAGAAGCGTTACCGACTGAGCCACATATATATATATATATTAAATTCCATGTACCTTTATTGAACTGATTACAATATAGGATGCAAGAGTCAAGGCCGTTGGCAGTTATAGGTAGAATGGTGGCGCCAGGTCAGTAGGGTGTTGCGCCCCCTCTGGCCGCAATGCATGCCCTTATGCAGTTCGGAATAGTGTCAAACAGCCTTTGGATCCTCTCCTGAGGCTCGTTCGTCCACAGGTGTTGCAGCTGTCACTCCAGATCCCGCAGGTTGGCACTAGGACGGAGTCCCCGTCCAATGTCATCCCACACATGTTCAATGATGGAGAGGTCTGGGGATCGTGCTGGCCACGGGAGGACCTCAACATGCTCTAGACAGTCCATAGACACATGAGCTGTGTGTGGGCGTGCATTATCTTGTAGGAACACTGTCCCAGGGTGCTGTGCCATAAGGGGTGGGACGTGTGGACGCAGAATGTCCGTAACGCATCGCTGTGCCGTCAATGTCTGTCGAAGCACTATTAGAGGTGACCTGAACGCATATCCAATGGCTCCCCACACCATGATGCCAGGGGTCACACCTGTGTGTCTCTCCACAATGTAGGCAGGATGTGCCCTCTGCCCTCGACGCCGCCACACCCGCACACGATGGTCATCGGAGGTCATGGAGAAGCGGGACTCATCACTGAACATGATGCGACGCCATTCGTCCTCTGTCCATGCCTCCCGAGAACGGCACCACGCCAACCGCAGGCGTCGGTGTTGCGGTGTCAACGGCAACCGGCGCATGGGGCGGTAGAACCCGAATCCGGCGAATGCGAGTCATCGAGACACTGCGCGGGAACTCACAGGATGTTGTAGAGTGTCCAGTACATGTTCTCGGATGACGGGTGCCGAAGTTGTGGGATCCTGCACTGCTTGGAGCGCCATACGACGGTCCTCCCTCGGGGTGGTGTTTCTTGGTCGACCTGAACCTGCACGACGTGCATGGGTCCCCTCATGTACCCATTGATTCCAACATCGAGCCACTGTGCCATCTGAATGGCCCACATGCCTGGCAATTGCCCGATACGACCAACCCGCCTCATGCAGTCCCACAATGCGGCCTCTGTCAAATGCTGTCAATTGCTGGGTCGGCTGTCTAACGCGTCCGCGAGGCATCGCCGGTGCTTCGTTTCCCTCTCTGAACTTCGTGCTGCACTGTCTGACTCACAGCAGGTGACTGGTCCCACCTTATCAGCAACAGGAGGTGACATCACAAATGCCCTCTGGTGGGCGTTCTACACATTACAGATCCTTGTACATCTAATCATTTACTCACACATCAATGGTATGCATTTATGCCGAAATGGGGCAATCTTCGCTCACTCCTTCTGGGTGCTTCACTCTTTTTGTCAGCCAGTGTATATATATCAGGAGCGTATATTCTAAGGTAGCTAGGCTATCTGGGAAGCCTGGATCTCAGAGAGTAAAAAACACACAAAAAAATCGATTAGAAACTGCGAAAAAATTTATTCGTTTCAGTAAGAAAATTATGTAGATTCTGAAGTTGGAAACCGGAATTCTTAGGAGTTGGCAACCTGAATTTTTAAAAGTTTGCAACCAAATTCTTAGAAGTTTGCATCCTGGCTGCTTTTGGGATGGCAACGTGGCTTTCTTAAAGAAGTCAAGAGCGAGCAAAAGAAACGAGCCTGGTCTTTTCCTAGAACCACGTGTCATACTGGGCTAGTCCAAGTTTTGACTGAACATACACCACTGATAAATACGCATTAAAATTATTATTATTATTTCTGCACTGGCAATTCCCAAGTGGAACGGCGAGTCTCGGTTTCCTATCGATCTGTCTCGTATCGAAGGGCTTGGTTTCTTTCTAGTCTCGAATTTTAAGCAGTGGTGTCTATCTCATTGATTGATTTGGCTAATCGTGACAATGAGGACGAGTGAAGAGCCACTAAGAAGGAACACCCATGCCCAGGCCAGGATTCGAATCTTGGATCCCTGGCGTCGTAGCATGCTGTGATAACGAGGGATGGACAATATCGGAAATCTGATATCGCGATATATCGTCAAGAAAATATCGACACAGACAATACGATGCGATATTTCTTTCTTATCGAGATATGGGCGATATATCGTCTCCACGATATATACCGCCAAAACTTCGTGACAATATATCGTCTCCACGATATATATCGCCAAAACGTCGTGAAGATATATCGCCGACAAGATATATATATCGCCAAAACTTCGTGACGATATATCGTCTCCACGATATATATCGCCAAAACGTCGTGCGATATATCGCCGACAAGATATATATCGCCAAAACTTCGTGACGATATATCGTCTCCACGATATATATCGCCAAAATTTCGTGACGATATATCGCGGACAGGATATACCGGGTGGTCCAAAAGTCCCGGAACATTCACATATCGTGAGAAATACACATCGAATCGGAAAACGAAAAAATACTTGTTTAATAAGTGAAAGAAAGCTATTCAATGATATCACACTTGATTTCCCACCCCCGCCAACTGTGAAATTTTAAATGGAAACTCCCATTTTGTATTGTAGAATCAAAAAGAGGACTTCATTCCGAGTCCAACGAACTATCAACCATCCTCCTAGGTTAATTAGGAACGGAGATATGGCGATTTTAAATTTTCTGGGGTCTACCATATACTCTATTGAAAGGTCTTGACGTGCATATTCCGAAACTGCATTCGCTTTCACTCTAGCTCAATTAATTGAGCTAGGAGGATGGTTGATACCTCGTTGGACTCGGAATGAAGTTCTCTTTCCGATTCTACAATACAAAATGGGAGTTTCCATTTAAAATTTCACAGTTGGCGGAGGTGGGAAATCAAGTGTGGCGTCATTGAATAGCTTTCTTTCACTTATTAAACACGTATTTTTTCGTTTTCCGGTTCGCTGTGTATTTCTCACTATATTTGACCGTTTCGGGGCTTTTGGACTACCCGGTATATCGCCAAAATATCGTGACGATATGTCGTCTAGTTGACATCGCCTGGTCGATATTTTTTCAATATATCGCTCAGTACTAGTGATAACCGCTCCGGCATGAAGCTCGGCGGCAATCGGCTCAGAGATATTGTGTCTAATAATGTTCCACGTGTCATCAAAAGTTGCACTTTTCTCCACAGAATGGAAAACCACGGGTGCTCTGGCAGTAAGAGCGTCGTTGAATAATATATACATTTATTACTAGAGATGGGACTCAGGAAAGAGCAGAGAAAGTGCCGTTCTATTAGCATTGAAAGAAAAACACAAAAGCTCAACATTAACATGACAAAAACACCTCACAATCGTTAAAAACAGTTATTCGTTATTCTTAAAATAGTGGGGAAGAGATACTCACATAAGCAGACCTTGAGCACTCTCGTCCCCAAAGTCGTTTTCTGTGTGTAAAGCTGTGAGGCCGAATGTTGCATAATTAGGATCTTGAAAACATAAAAGCGGCATTTGTAAGGGAAATGGTACGGAAGGCCATCTTGTGGCAATAAACTCAAGATGAGTTTCTTTTGTCTCTTTTTTCTGCCTTTACATACGTGACATTTAGAGTTACAAGAGACTTTGAGAACCTCGTCAAGGATAGGAAAGAAATTTCTTTACGATATGTTCCACTGTGCAAGGACTCGCTTCTCCAGGCCGCGTTTTCTTCTCAACGCGCAAAGGGTTTGTTGTTTTCATTGTACAGTCACCCGCAATAAAAAAGGGACCCCTAATCCTGGAATACTCGGTTTCCTAATACGGGTTGCCTAACTCAAAGGCAGTGACAGATATTGTCATTGAAAATTTGCTGTTAAAAGCCACTCCACGACGCAGAGTTATGCAACACGCATAACTCATTGCATAGAAGGGAGAATTTCAGGTTCTAGGTGACTCATTTCTATTGCTGGTGACTGTACAATTCTGTGATCTGTAGGGCTAGGATTTTCATGACTTAGCATATTTATTTCGTAAGGGTGATGTGTTCCCTGAATATATAGAAATTCATATTATGAAGAAACTAATTGCTTCTTAAGACCATATTTTGGCATATTTAGACATTTCTGCGTGATAGAGCATATTTTGATGGATTTTCGGTCATATTCAGCATATTTTCGCTTTTCATTTTCGAAGTGGATTCATTCTTACTCTCAGGTTCACTCGAAGGTTTTTTTGTTTGTTTTTTACTGCAGCAAAATCTTTTTAATTTTCATTTGAAAATTTACAGAAAGTATTAATTGTGGATTGAAACTCAGGGCCCATAAAGTGAACTAAAAAATAGTACGAATGTGAAAATATCTCAGCATTTAGATATTCATGTCTGAAACAGTCCAGTTATAAGGGGCATATTTTTCAAATTATAGTGCATATTTTGTACAATTTTACGTCATAAGAGCATATTTTAGTGATTTTTAGGTAAAAAATCCTATCCCTAGTGATCTGTTTCCTCTTAGTTACTCTCTTTCTTTCACTTCTTCTCTGATCAGAGAAGATATGATGGAAATTTGACATGAACAATATAGCATTGGAACAAGTTGAATTACGTTATCAATTAACCATTGCTGCTACATAAATAGCAATTTGTATACTTCCAAGGGAATTGTGTTATGTATTATGAGGGGGTCAATATTCAACTCTTAAATATCAGTGTTAAGTCTTAGATTATAGAGGTTATTTTAGTTATGGGGGGATTGAGCATTTAATTTATTTTATTTATTTATTTAATAGAAGATTCCAAATACAGCGTTAGCCATTTTACATTGGAACAATTTTATAGAACATAAGGACAAAAATAATAACATAATACAACAAAAATAATAACATGTGGTTAAGAGACTTACATATTTTTAGTTACCTTTCTTCTAAAGCGGTCCAGATTTTCAAAAATGTCCATTTGGCTTCCTAGATTATTATATTCACTGGGCAGTGTATGGAACAGAGAGCGCTGGATGAGGCACAATCTCGGCTTCTGAGAAGCAAAAAGTTGGGTGCTTCTTGTTGAGCGGGCAGGCCCACGAAAGTGAAATTCCTGAAGAAGGCGGTCACTTCTGATGTTGCCATTCACTATTTTATGTAGAAATATATGGTAAGCCAGTCTATGTCTCTCTTGAGGAGTTTGGATATTTAACATTTGCAGGAGGATGGACTTTTGCAAGTGTTTTGTGGACGGAATTCGGTGTCGAACAATGGCCAGGATGAAATTTAGGACGGAATTTAGTCTATCTGAATTGAGGTGGGTATCCAATTGTTGTGTATTACTATTGTCTTAAGACTGTTGCGAAAATTCTGGTTTGGAAACTGAGAATTATTTGTCTTGGATGGGGCAATATCCACTCTTCAATATAAACAGGAAGTCTAAAATTGGCATGCAAATTTTGGTGGAAGGATTGAGTATGAAATTTTAAGGGTGAGATATGAAGCTCTTCATAAAGCGTCAATCTTAGATAGTCAGGGGATTGCTGTAGTGGAGAAAGAGTTCGATTATTACATTTTTGGGAACTATATTTAGCGATATGGTATCCACACGTTTTCGGTGCCGATAGTGCGAAAAGAGAAGCTGGAAAAGAGTAAATATCGCTGGATGCTACGAGAGTATTGAAAGCCTGCAAAGAAATGGATGTAAAAATACTATATATTACGAAAATGCGTGTTTGGCGTGAGGTGAACGTGAAGTTTTATACTACAGTATACTTGCATTACAAGACATGAACGTTATTCTCGATATTCATTAATAACATCACTTCTTAAAATATACCACTTAGTGTTGGTATACCGCTTAATTCAAAGCAGGTGCATCATTTGGATGTTGTACTTCTAACACAATATTATGTATTTCGGATACCCTGTGTGCTGTAATAGTTGTACTACAGATAAGGATATCCTTATCTGTGGTTGTACTAAGCGTATTTGAAATAGTAACACCTTGCACGTTACTTGCACCTTCTTGTCACACGACAATTTTATTTTAACAAGTGAAACTTGCGCTGAAGATAAAATCCACGCAATTATTTCTATGTTTTACTAAAATAATTATATTTCCCAAGCAGAGGGGGCGAGTTCCTTGAAGGAGGAACCGTATTACATTCTCGTCCTGAGCTTAGGAATTTCTAGCTAGTGTTATGTAATGTCTCGTGAAACAATAATTGAATCTGTCACACGGCTGCAGCATGTTATTTGATTTGCACCGGATGAATTTTCTCTCAAATTGTGGGTTTTATAAATCTTATTCTCCGCTCACAAGCACTGTTTAATATAGTATTCCGTTATTTCGAGAATTAAATAATTAAAACATATGGATACTTTAACATGGTATTGTATTCAAATAAACAAATTATTACATGTTCATCCAAACTGTTTTTGGGGGATTATGATGAACGATTTGGGGTGGGGGTAATGCATCCACGGGCTTGCGGTGATTGGCACCACTGTTTAGGGAGGAGGGGTAGATCAAGTATAGGGTTCAGTAAAGCTAAGGAAAAAGTTACTTTCAGTAGACACGCTGTCGTAATTAAATACTTCATGGTGATTATGACATGGTTTGTGGGGACGAATGGCACGATTTGGGGGGGGGGGGCATTGGCCTTGGGGGGATGGGCATCCCTGTTGGGGCGCCCACACGGTGTTCCTGCTGGTGTTGTCTCTACTACATAGTACATACTGGCATAAAGTTCAGAATGCATGTGATTGACTGATTAATTGGTTTTGATCTTATGGGTACTTCAGCACCTATGCTATATTTGCCCTTCACTTAGAACGGGGATATTTCTCTCAACGAAAACAATAGCCTCCCGATGGCGCAGTGGTAGTAGCGTCGTTGCCTTGTAATCAAGGGGCCCAGGGTTCGATACCCGGTGGAAGCACATAGTGGTTCAGATCCCACTTTAAACTGTAGGTCCAGTCCCGATTAGCCTTACTGTGCATAAAGTGGACTTAAAACACCAAATGAATCAATCAATCGACGAAAAGAAAACCTCTAACATGAAAATAAAATAGGTATGTTAAAAATTCCTTATTCAATTTCTAAAACTAATTCAAGCTAAGACTAAACTATCTCTGGAAACTAAAATATCCTCACCTACTAAAACCTGAGGCTGTAAAGGTGCACTCAGCACATAGAAGGACAAACACAGCCCTACGGAGGATCATGGACGTCAGAGCTTCATTGGCTTGCAACAATGCAGTTACCAGGGTTTCAGAATACAGTTATTATCTTTGTTGTCTCATGTGAAGGTGATGCATTGGGGAAATGCAGATCACGTCGAACGAACTGTCCTCACAAACTGTCACGCAATGTCAAGCGGTACCTCGAGGTGGAAATTCAAAGCTAGCCAGTCCAGCGAAAGGACAAACGGTTTACATCGAGCCAAGTGGACGAAAACGAGAGCGAAACAGTTGAACGCGCTCAAATGTGAAGATTATTCCCCCAAGGTTAGCAACGCACACATGCTCTTCTTCAGTCTGTTCCTGGTTTCCCTCTCAGTGTCCTCAAGTCTCACATTCTTAATTCTTCCGTCTCACGTGAGATGGTATCGCTGTACGTGCAGTGGGAAATCCCCAGCCGCTGCTCTACTTTAATATGTTTTCATTCCATTTCAAAGTCCATGGCCGAGGTCGGGGCTCATTAGGAACTAAAGGACATTGACAGCAGCAAAGGAAAGTTGGTTTGTTCTTCAGGACGAAGGAGAATCATGTTACCTCATAATATCAGGCATGGTAACCTAACAAGAACAGTGCGAAATGAAAGCGAATGCAGGGGAAACAAATATGCTTGATCTAAGAAGAAGAAACTATAGTGCAGGAGGCCTTAGAAAGATCGCTTCGCGGGCTTGCAGCAGACGACAATATGAAGGGGTGTCTGCGAGAACCAATCAGGTCCGCGAATGAGCGAGCCCGGTTGCCACAGCTAGCTCGCTGCACCCTTCTGGAAGGGTGAGTGACTTCTGCCTCTTGCTACCTTTGTTCGGCTGAGGAGCAGACGACACGAGAGCATCGGCAATAGTGTGCGAGCGACGCGAAGCGCTCTTTCTAAGGCCTCCTGCACTATAGGTACGTACTTGTAATAAATATATTTACTTCGATAATCCTATCATACGTCTAGGATACGATCTTAAACAAAAACAACTATTTAAAATCAAAGGGTGACAACCCCCGAGAAATGCCCTCCTCCAACCACATACATGCGGAGTTATGTTGTATTGTCCTGGTGCCTTAAATTATACCGGAACATCAGTTAAGCGAAATATTTACCGGATTCACCCGTTTATATTTCTTCTTTATCCTTTATTTGTAATTTCCATTCTTTTTTTGTTTTCTTTTTTTTTAGCTTCCTCGATGGCGCAGTGGTTGCGTTGTTGCCTTGTAATCAAGGGGTCCCGGGTTCGATACCCGGTGGAGGCACATAGTGGTTCGGATCCCACTTTAAACTGTAGGTCCAGTCCCGATTAGCCTTACTGTGCACAAACTGGACTTAAAACACCATATGATTATTCGGAGACCAGAAAAATCATTGGTTTACATATAAAAGTTTTAGTAAGGTTAAAATGTTACTGTGTTAGATGTACAATTATTAATTAGAGAATTAATACAATTAATTAGAGAACTATTTGTTGGTTATTCTCTGAGAAAATACTTCACGTGTACGTATATTACTATGACCTTACTTTCAGAAATATACGACCGAGAGGTTTACTGGGCCGAATAAATAAAAACTAATGACACCTGTGAAACGTTGGGCTTTACGGACGATTGATTTTGTGTTTGGCGATTGATTGATTAATTTGGTTTATTTTGATTCTGCCACTTTTCGAATGTTATTTCTCCTTTCAGCAATTTTCTTTGGACACGAGCCAAGAACTCGTGGCAAGTCCCGTTGCAGCACCAGAAGCTGTTGGGAGCTTGGAAGAACAACCAAAAGACAAGTGAAACAGTTTTGTGGATGTTATCCTCGGCGCCTTCACTTCCCATAGCCTCGTGACCTCAGCCTGCCTTTCACCTGATCCCGCATGAAGAGCAGCTGCTGGTGGCGCCGTATCTCGTAAACATCTCCCGCCCGTTTTTACAGCCTTCTCAAGGGGTGTTGGGAATATAACGATCGTACTTTTAAATGCAAAGAGAGCATTTACCAAACACATTTGACTTCAATAATAGCCTGGGAGCGGATTTAATATGTAAATACATAGTTTCCATGGGCGTCCGGAAAGAGGGGCCGTGGCACCCCTGGAAAATGAAAGTTAACCAAACATTATGTATTTCACACATATAACTTCATTTTAGCCACAATAATATGTGTTATTATTGCATGCACACCATAAATTCAAATTTAAGCAAGGTTTTTTTAGGCAACGACACTATTTTGGGGGAAATATGCCTTGTTTGGCCCCCCCTGGAAAAAATACCTTCCTTGCACCTCCCTGGAAAAATTCCTGCGGACGTCCATGATAGTTTCATATCATGCTAAAAGCGATGTTATTTTGTATTATTTTTCTTTGCTTGAGAGCTGTAAGGGGTGATACACGCAGTACACCCTGGACTCCATTTTGCAAACTAACGAGGCTCTGTCGTCTGCACCTACGGCCAGTATAATCTTCGGAGGACTGTTTGTGCTGAGCGCCCCTTTACAGCCTCAGCTTTTATTTGAAGTCCGAATATCATTTTAGATAAGGTAAGGGGCTGGACTCCTTATCATGTGACGGGTTCAAAATATCCTTAAGTGCTGACGCACCCAAAATTTTAAATTCAATGCACGAATCAATAAATTTTGCTTAATTGATTGAATGTGGTTATTTTATGTCGCTTCACTGCCAATTTTGGCTAATCGCGAAGATAATTTCTTGAATTTGAATTTAAAATTTTGGGTGCGTCTATTTTGCACCCGTCACTTTCTACGGAGTCCATCCCCTTACCACAACTAAAATAACATAATTGTAATGTCGTGTCGTAACTAAGATATTAAAGTATTCTGACCGGTTAAAAGCTGAGGCTGCTAAGAAGCACTCGGCACACACAAGGACAAAACACAGGACAACACACTGGCAATAAGGCCAGTCGCCAGAGCCTCGTTCGTCTGCAACATGCAGTCCAGGGTGTACTACGTGGGAAGTGAGGTTGACAATTGGGTGTACTACGTGAAGGTCACCCCTTCACCCCAATCGCGATGATGACGGATGCGTGATGATATGAAATTGATGAAGGGACTCTCGCAAAGAACATCCAAGCACAGGCCAGGATTCTAACCCGGGACGATACCAGTCTCTATTCCTTTCATTTCTTAGTTTTATTTTCCACTATGGTTTAAAATTTAGCGCCTCTCGCGCCCACCCAGTATCGTTAAAAGTGGTGGAAACTCTGGGGGGTAAAGGCGGCCAGGGGCGTGGTGCTAATCACATCATCCCTAACTTCGGCCGTGATCAAGAAAGTGTGGGGCCCCAACTCCACACCCCCTATACGCCTTCATGGCGTAGTACAAAGCATAAGGGAGCACATTACACCCGCCGATATATTTCCGATATTTGGGTCTTCCACGAGCTCCGCAAAAATGCAGCGCGAAGGCTTTTGCAGTCCAATTATCATAGAAATTATGCAAAATTCGACGTTGCTTTTGATTTTGCACAAGTTTTGTGTGTGAGAAAATGAATTTTATGATAACATGGATATCATTTAATATTCTTATATAATTCTTGAGTATTTTAAAGCAAATATCTTGGTAAATTGATTCATATATAATGGAATACTTACACACTAATACTAATAAAGATTTTGAATAACTTTTATTTACAGTAAAACCTCGTTAATCCGGTCTAATGGGGGGATAAGTTGACCGGTTTAACGAAAGTCCGGATTGACTGAAATAACCTAAAAGAACGGTAGAAAGTGCATTAAAACTCCGTTTATAGCAACAAAACACTTTTATTATGGTGTATTTAAAGGGCATAGGCCTAAATACACTATACAGTACAGTACAGAGTCTGCGGGAAACAGAATTTCATCAGTGGTTGACTGCCTTTTCTTTGGGAAGTTCTCTTGTTGACTTCTAGCCACATTTAAAACCTTACATTCTGTCCGGATTAAGCGAAGTCCGGCTTATCGGTGTCCGGATTAACGAGGTTTTACTGTATTACCATTTGCAAGTATCGGTTCAGTGTGGTATCTGCTCAGCTCTAATAAAAGTATAAAACAAATCTCCGTGTTCAGCCCGTCCAATGTTTCTCAAAACTTGACTCTACTGGGAAGATAGGCTACAGCAACCATTCATTGACGCTAACCGCTAGGCCACGGGAGCATCATCTGCGTCTTCCCGCAAGAGGTCACCGTTGCAGCATCTTCCAATGCAGCGCTGACCTACTAAAGGAGAAGCCGGTATGTGGGTCAGTGGACCTCAACAAAAGCGACATTTCGCATTTCTCCTTCTGCCAGATGAAAGTTCTTAAGAGGCGTTACGTTGCTTTAAAAAGGCGACAAAGAGCGTTACATAAAGCAACATTATGAGAAGGTTCGCGAGCAGATGTAAATTACACAGGAGGATTATGGGAAATAAGGTCGAAAGAGATTGATATGGTCATTATTAACATATTAACTTATTTTCCTCCTGTCACGGCTTAACTTTGGAATTTGAAGAAACTCTCTCTCCCAATCAAATTCGATTTCGTTAATTGGAAATCCATATCTTACTGTTTGTTTATATACGGCGTGTCGCTGTACAGCGCGAACAAACTTTCAAACATGCAGAGGCTAATGATAGTCATCAGTTGATTCATATTGGATTTCTCTAAAAGTCCAATATCGCATAATTTACAACTCATGAACAATGAGGAATGAAGAGTGTTGTAAACGATTAATGAATAATCTAAAAAAAATGTTTAACGATGTATTGTGTATTTTTATATGTAACTATGGGACTCTGAAATTAGTTTACACATCCAGTGGGTAGGAAATGACTATTCATAGTTGGTATGTGTCATTCATGACCAGAGGATGGGATGGCTCATCTTTCCCCCCTTCAAATTGCACCCTGCCTTGAATTGAATCTATTGATCACTGAGAGTCCATAAACATATGATCAAATCTAGAGGATGCGTCTATACTAGTTCCTTGAAGATACCGGGGCTTCCCCGATGGCGTAGTGGTAACGTCGTCTCCTTGTAAACAAGGTATCCCAAGTTTGACACCAGGTGGAGGCCCATAGTGGTTCGGATCGCACTTTAAACTGTAGGTCCAGTCCCCATTAGTGCATAAAGTGTACTTAAAATTTAAGATACCGCTCACTGATTTAACTAAACGATTGGATTGGACAGTTCCGTCTCACCCATGGTCATTTTCTGCAAGGGCTGGACCGTCCAATGCGTAGTGTGTGTAGAGGGAGATTATTTCCATAACATCTTTGGCTGTTACGCATTTGAAGCTACGAAACGAGTCACAACTCTCAATCAACGAAGCGAGCCACTGACGTCATCTCAACCCAGAACCTATCGCTAAGCCAGCTGCTCGGGCTCTACATGTCCACTAGGCTCGCTAGACAGACTCGCGTAGTCCGCTGGAGATGTTCCGAAAGTAATTCGACTCTACAAATGTTATTTTAAATGTTCGGCATATTCTCATCGGATGTGCCGATTTTACTGTTCTCAGACAAACTTTAAATCTTCCCAACTGTTTATCGTCCGTGTTGGGAGACGAGACAGTCATTTAAAAAATGTTTTTAATCTTTTGAGAAGAGCGGGTCTCTTCCTTTCAATGTCCTGTGTTTGTCCTACGCAGATCACTTTACACCTTACAACCTTGCACTTTTAACATTCAGAAGGAATTATTTACACCTCTTTCTCAGGTAAGAATTTTAGATAAGGGACCGTACACATTGAAGGGTGCAAAACTTGTCATATGTGCTGATGCACCCAAACATTTTTAATTCATTCATTCTTTCTGAGGGAGGTTTCAGACAAAAGGGACAAACGACACGGGATTACACACCGACGCGGCAAGCGACATGCCCCTTCAATCTATATGCAAGCATTCACCGTGCATGCCAACAGACAAAGGTGATACGATGCTGGTCAATGAGGGAGCTTTCAAACACAAGAAACACGTGTCTCTTGGTAACAGGCCCACAGAAATGAATGCAACCTTTCGACTGAAACGATACGACAAGCTGCACGTGTCGTTTGTCGCTTGCGGACTGGGACGTTTTCTCAATACCGTCACTTGGGTCTGTTGTTCGCGCATGCGCGGTAATGTTTTGCAGATTGAAGGGGTCTGTGTCGCTTGTCCCTTCGGCGTGAAATCTCAGTGTCGTCTGTCGCTTCGGTCTGAAAAGTCTCTCAGAAAACGGCCTAGTATAGCGCCACGTGCAGCTTATCGAACGCTTCCAAGTGGCACGCATGTCGCCTAATGCGTGTCACTTCGGCCTGAACTCTCCCTAAGAGATACGCGTACACTTGTTCCTTGAAGATACCGCTCACCGACTCAAACGGTTCAATTGGACGGCTAACTCAAAAGAATCGGTTCTCGAATCAAAAGAGCCGTTCTTCCCATCAGCAAGCCATCTGGCTACCGAAAACAACGATCCGGGGTGCGTGAAGAAGAACACGTTCTTTCCTGACGTAACACGCAGAGAAGAACGTAACGCTGGTTGGGATCCTTGTAACGGTTAACACAGTCGGGGGAACATCTATGCTGTCTGTCAGCTTTGTTCTCCCTTTGTACTGCGTGGAAACAATGGAAGCAGCAACGAGAAAGACCTTCGGGGGGGCTTTCTGTTGCCAATCAACAATGCAGAGTCGAGTGTGTGGATTTAGCCAGTCTCACACGGTAGGTACGTAATTACTTGTCGATCGACCTCAGACTGGAAACTGCCATAAGATTTCTTACTTCCTCAGTTTGCGAAAGTAGCAAAGGAGGTCTCACACGATCCTTAATATCGTATCTTTAAAAATGGCGTCTACACAGACACAGTATACCACTTCACAAGTTTAGATGCTAATAACTATGGCTAGGACTTTGATGACCTTAAAATTGCCAAAAAATGACCTTTAAAAAATACATTTATGACCTAATACATGCACGAAAATGCCCTATAAACTTAGAAAAATCACCCAAAAATTCTGAAAGATTTGTAGAACAAATTTATAAACTACCAAGAGAAATTCAAATTACAAGTTAATGTTACAATATCTAGCACATGTTCATTGCGTATGCTAGTACAAGTAAGAAAGTTCACTTTTTGTCATCTTTTACACTTTAAGTACTTAGTTGCAGTACACAATGAAAAAATCATATGCAAATTTTCAAAATGAATGATTGTAGGTTATCGGACAAGAGAGCCTTGTACATGAAAAAACTTCTCTCGATTTACAATGAACTTGACTTGATATGGTTTGGTTTGAGTTGGTGTTTTAAGTCCACTTTATGCACAGTAAGGCTAATCGGGACTGGACCTACAGTTTAAAGTGAGATCCGAACCACTTTTGCCTCCACCGGGTATCGAACCCGGGACCCCTCGATTACAAGGTAATGACGCTACCACTGCGCCATGGGGGAGGCTTGACTTGATATGAACAATATCATTTGCTGTTAAGTCACTTTCCATTCCATGGAGTGCAAATTGTTTCCCTGACAAAATGTCCTGTACAGAGCACAAAACTTTGTGCCCCTTGTTTTTGAATCCGTTCGGCGCCAATGTATTTACTGATAGAGGGGGAAATCACATTGTTTGAGCTGAATTGTTACACAACAGCTTGTATCAACAATACTGCACAGAATGTCTTTGTTTCTTCAAACACAGTCGTTCAGAACTGCCCTGAAGGCAATAAGACGAGAGTCGGGAACCTCTCTCCTTCAAAGGGTTACATTTGCATGTAAAATGTCCCTTCTTTCACACAAATATAGAAAAATTCATAAGATGACTTTTAAAAGGCCGAAAAATGACTTAAACGTTTTAAAAAGTTTAAAAAATGACCTTTACTCCAAAAAATGGTCAAAAAATGCAAAAAAATGCCCTAGCAAAGGCATAACACTTACGTGTAAAACACGTTCTTATCTACTTATGCAACGTTTCTACCTTACCAAAAAAAGATGCATTTGCATCAAAATCCTAGCCCTACTGCAGTCCCCTCCCCTCCGTGCGTTCATTGGACGAGGCACACAGTCGCAACGTGCGCTAAGGACGCGTTCGCGTTCTCTTACTCCAGACATTCCGGAAAAGGAATATAACTAGACTCGTGCAGTTGTTCACTTGTTTGAAATCATGGAAGTCCTAAGTCAGCCAGATGTTTGGTTGTAGTTCTTTTAGCGTGTGCAAATGTAAGTGTAGGAACTGTTTCAAAATGCTTTTTGACATCTATGGTAGAAATTTATAACACAGGAAGAACAACGTGTTCGTAGTTTTATCTACTGACCGTATTTGGCGCTGCAGTCGAAGTGCAATTCGAAAGAATTTCGTTTCCAGTCCAAGGCTTGAAAGACTGAACTGCGAGACCATTCCCAAGTACGGACTTGCACCTCTCGGACACGGCCTTAGTTTCAAGTAGGGCAACTTCCATACCAATTCAGAATAATTTGACCCCTACCTTCACTCATTCTCCTTGATATTTTCTACTGAAGTAAAGTGTACTTTGCAACATACGTTGACATTATAAACGTAAATGGCAAAGCTGTGCATTGCACCGTGTCCTGGAGGTATGTAGGGGAAGTGGAGGCCAAACACATTCTCAATCTCCGCCATAAACTCCGTACCAGCTAACTGTAGACCAGACGAACGAGATCTAGTCGCTGCGCAAGTAGTGACGCGAGACGGCTCCACCAATGAACAGTGAGGGAAACAGGATTGTGTAATGGGCGACGGGAGTTACCCGATTTCTTGTAAGTGTTGCAAACTTTTGAAAAGGATAATACCGAACGCACATTGGAAACGGACCGTATTTTTATCTCCAGGTCCGTACGATTGGTTCAAGAATTTCTTAGGGAAATATTAGGGATAAAACTGCAAGAGCAAATTTTGACAAGCCGTGAATTTAGCGTACGGACTAAGGCCTGGACCGTACGGTTGGCAACACTGTGCTTTCACCACTCTATTTTCCTCCTCCTCTGCCGATATGCGCGGCCCTGCTCTACAGTTAGCTGGGACAGGATATAGTGAAGGTGAGTGGTCAGCAGCACGTTCTGGCCACCTTTAGCTCGAAAGTACCCATTGATGCGAGGTTGGGTGGTACGAAGAGTCGCTTTATGATGGGGTATTTCGGTCATTCCATGTGGAACGAACCATTGAAGAGGTACTTTTCAACCTCTGATATTTTCGATTCATTTAAAATTTGGTATACTGAAAGGGCCACCTGAGGTAGAAACCTACGCAAACTTAAAGATCCAAATCATTTATACTTCCGAAATTTCGAGGGTGCAAAATTTGTAATTTCAGCCAATTTTTTCGCCATCTTGTTAATATAAGATTGCAATATTTCGACAATTAGAAGAGGCCTCCCAGATGGCGCAGTGGTAGCGTCGTCGCCTTGTAATCAAGGGATCCCGGGTTCGATACCCGGTGGAGGTAAATAGTGGTTCGGATCCCACTTTAAACTGTATGTCCAGTCCCGATTAGCCTTACTGTGCATAAAGTGGACTTAGAACACCAAATCAATCAATCATTCGACAATTAGGGCACCTATAGAAGTGATTCAGATCCCACAGGAAAGGTCTTGAGAAGCTCTTTCACACGAGATATTGCAGGCTTATATAAGGAGGAGAAATTTTTGAAGGTGGTATTAATCAAAATTTGCGTACCATTTTCTCAAAAGCGGGTCTTTTATTTCCTTTAAAAAAACACTATTACTCAATAATTATACAAAATTAAAAAATGGGATCCGGAGTTAGGTTAATATTAATTCGTTTTCCGCAATCACGTGACTTTATTTATTTTTTAATTCTTCAAAGGCTGATTGATAATTAATCGCACTCTAAACTTTCTAAGTGGGCGCGGTGGCTCAGTCGGTAACGCGTCTGACTACCATGCTAAAGGGTCCTGGAAATTTTTCTAACGTTGGAAAACGCCCACCTAGTGTCGAATGACATGGGTACCTGGGGGAAACTTTGGGGGGTAAAGGCGGTCAGGGGCGTGATGCTGATCACAGCACCTCCACTCACGACCAGTGTTGCCAGCAGCACGAGAGAAAAACGGGCTAAATCGCACCCAAAATGGAGCTAAAATTCACATCCAAGGGGCTAGATTTACAAAGGTACGGCTGCGCACTGAAAAAAACAAACTGGTTTTTAATTCTTGGGTGTTTTGGTGCAAAATTTCTGAAACTCAAGGAACACAACTAATCAACTGTCAAGATGAGGGACATACGCTCAACCAAATTAAATTTTCTTAACTTAAATAATTTATTTCCCCCTTAAATTGTGATGACAAAAGCATTACACATTTTCGGCATATTCCTCCTTCATATATATGCACACGTACACTCTCTCTCTCTCTCTCTCTCTCACACACACACACACACACACACACACACACACACACACACACACACACACACACACACACACACACACACACACACACACACACACACACACACACACACGGCCGCACGCACGAACTAGTCTCTGGGTGAGCATCACTGTTACGAACGATTCGTCGATTCCGCACCTCATTTCTGTGAACTTTCAAGAACCAGATGCAATGCAACTGAACGAAGATTCGCATTTTCTGGAATCGACGCTATCCGTAATTCGCCTCGGGCTACACAGCATATCAAAACCAGAAACAAGGGGATAAAGTAACAATGTGGACTTGCTACCTGCTCCCCAGGAGGGGTCGCAGGAGGAGCTTGCAGGTGGAGAGGAGGGTTGGAGTTGGTTAAGTGAATTCTTCTTTACAGTGTTGTAATGTTTCTTATTAAGCTGAAAATATGAGTTTACTTTATTGAATATACCAAAAAACATTTAATTACTGAAAGGGCTAGATTTGTAGCAAGATTTCTCTCTGTAGGGCTAAAAAGCCCCTTGGGGCTTTTGCTGAATTTTGGGGCTGAGTACGTACTCAAAAGGGCCAGTTCTGGCCCCAAAAGGGCCAACTTGGCAACACTGCTCACGACCGGATCAAGAAAGTGTGGGGCGTTACCCCCTCACCCCTATATGCCTTCATGGCGTGGTGCTAAGCACAGGGGAGCACTTTACTTTACTTTACTTTTTACTCTAAACTTTCGCGCAGATACAGTTGTTTAATTGTTCGTCCACTCAGCATTTCACCGCGAGCTTTCATGTTGATCTACTAGAGTGTTTAATTACTATAGTGTTTGATTTGATTTATTTTACTTCGCTTTTCTTCCGATTTTGGCTAATCGCGAAGATGACGATGAGTGATGATATGATGAAATTGATGAAGGGACACTCACAAAGAATATCTATGCGAGATTCGAAACCGGGACGAGGTCTTTGATATGTTCATGTTCTCATCACTTTTGTTCCTTGCTTGTGTTCATAGGCGTAATTGGCGGGGGCAAAGGGTGCACTTACCCAAAATATTTTCAGGTTTTTGAAAATTTACAAGTAAATGGTACTTTTCTTAACCTCCTGAACCCAAGGGGCAAAGCAACGAGTAATTTTTATGATTTTGCAAATGTAACAGTTACTTATCAAAATAGTCCAGGATACAATATTTATGGGCTTGAAAAACCTATTGATTCTGCCAGTCTAAGGCTGAGCTATAGGTTTGATTCTGCCTCCGCAAAGTTAGGCTCAAGTTACGGTTATGTTCCTGCCACGAGTACAATTAGATCAAAATAACTTTACCAAGGGGAGTGGTTCATTTGGGGACCCTCCCTGTAGAAGTGGAACGGCGCTCCCGAGAGTATGTAGGTTGCGTCTATCGCCTTTTGTTCCGAAGGAGTGGATGAGGAGAGCCGGAAACGGCGAGTGGGTGATTAGGGTCATTGCCACGTGGTGGAAAGTCACGCCGTGTGATTACAACAGTCAGATGCATCGCACACAGGCGTGCTTTGGTGGAGCGTGTGGTCAGCGCATCGACTCCCGTCGTCGCTGTTATCTTGCTTTCTAGAACTAGGTGCGTTTTCTTTTTCTTCAAGAAGCTCAACATTTGGTCCGAGGTTGATGCATAGATTAAACTTCTCTCGTCTGTCAGAACCTTTACAAAAATAAATAAAATAGAAATAATAAATAGTTATAACACCATTAAGCCTTGTTTCCATGATATGAAAACTCAATATGCTGACCAAGGCAGAAATCTATTTTATTATAAAACATAAACTAAACATAACGTTTCAACCTTCTAGCAAGGTTTTCTTCAGACTCTGTACCAAGTTCAAATGTAACCAGGTACAAAACAGGACGATATATATACACAAACATTACTCCCCTCGAGACTATTACAGTAGAACGTTGTTCTGGAACATTGAATATTGACAAGGGACAGCCACCTGCTAGAATGTTCCAGAACAACGTTCTAATAGTCTGGAGGGGAGTAATGTTGTGTGTATATATCGTTCTGTTTTTGTACCTTGTTATTTACATTTGTACTTGGTGCAGAGTCTGAAGAAAACCTTGCTAGAAGGTTGAAACGTTACGTTTAGTTTATGTTTTATAATAAAATAAATTTCTGCCTTGGTCAGCATATTGAGTTTTTCATAGAATAAATAGTACCAAATTGCCCCTTCGACAGAATAAGTAGCACCAGTGTGACCCTTCGACAGAAAAAATAGCACCAGAGTGTCCCTTTGACAGAATAAATAGCACCAGAGTGCCTTCGACAGAATAAATAGCACCGGAGTGCCCCTTCGACAGAATAAATAGCACCAGAGTGCCCGTTCGACAGAATAAATAGCAGTAGAGTGCCCCTGCGACAGAATAAATAGCACTGGAGTGCACCTTCGGCAGAACAGCACCCAAGTGATCCTCAATCGGAACATATAATTTTGCAGTAGCCTTTCCGCCAGAATAAATAGCACTATAGTGTCCCTTATATCGCATAAATAGCACTGAATTGCTCCTCAATCAGATTAAATAACACCAGAATACCCCTCCGTCGAAATAAATAGCACCGAAATGTCCCTCGGCGAGAACAAATACCACCGGATTCCTTCTCCAGCCCGACTACGCTGGTTTGGACACACGAGACACCTTCTGCAGTTCAGCTTCGTATCACTAAGAATGAAATTAAAGAAATGACTAAGACCAATCCTTGCATACAACGTGGAGAAATATAATGGGAGACGTGACGTCCTCGCGCAACAATGGCATACTTCAGAGGAAACGTCTTCTGCGTGGAATTCTCTGCACGTAGCATCTGTCACGGGAGGACCTCTGACGTCATGAGGAGCCTCCAGAGATGTGAACTTGGAGAAGCTGCGTGTTCTTTTACAGCTTTCAACCAAGCCTCTTCTACACTGTAGTAGAAACATTACAAGACGGAATAGAGAGAACAAGAATGAGAGGCGCAGTCGAGGAAGAAGATGAAAATAATGAGTTGTGAAAGAAGTAGAAAGTATAGGCTTACCATACGTCCGGGATTAGCCAGGACAGTCCTGTTTTTTTTAGTGCTGTCCGGGATTGCAAAATGTCCGAGGTTTTGAGAATCTGAACGTGAAAATATCTACCGGTATTGAATATTCACGACCAGAATTTATGACCGGCAAGGATCGATCGATTATAAGGATCGATTATACCATTTCTTCCTTCGAGATATCGACTTCCGAGCGTTTTCGTTTCCGTACTTCCGTGAGCGTCTTGGTGGTCTTGCAAGCGTGTGAAGTAACTCGTCTACACGTTTTTTATAATTATAACTATTTACAAGCGCTTTGCATTTGGCAATGGGCAAAAGAAAGTGTGTATTTAACGTTAACAAAAAAGTATTATCGCATAGGAGCACAAGGTTCCTTAGTTTGTTGCCTGCAATAAGAAAGAATTCTTTCCATTTTTGATGAGCTAAACTCATACTTCCTCTCTTGTGTCAAACGCCCAAAATTGTTATTAGATTTTTTTTTTAAATCCAGAAAGTGAATTGTATTTGAAATTTTGGCATGGTTCTCTACAGTTATTTAATAATGTAGTTTTGAAATTGTAAGCTAATTCTATCACAGCAACAGAAGCATTTCTGACATGTTCTCAATTAATTTGTCCAGGAAAGAAAAACTCATAAATTTATACCATATTCTGCCAAAGAATTGCTATGCACTCTAAAAGAAAATAATGATGTTCAGGAACAAAAATTATTTTTAAGCGTAGACAATTTTGAGACAATAATGAGTTGTGAAAGAAGTAGAAAGTATAGGCTTACCATACGTCCGGGATTACTTAAAAGTCTTAACATTTTGTTGGAACATTATTAATGTTATTAATTATTATTATTGTTTCTCCACAATTCGAAGTATGTGCGTACGTGCGTGTGTTTGTATGGGTGTAAATGGATACTTGCTCTGATTGTTGTTATTATTTTCTCTACTTTCTTAGGCTTAACATATTTGCTTGGGTCCAACCCAGGACATATTCGCGATCAACTCATTACTGCTGAATTTCAGTTTTTTTAGTGCTGTCCGCATGATAATAATGCAATTATTTTCTTGTTCCAAATATGCCAAATAATTGGCGGAAAAATAATGACTTAGAGAAAAATGTTGCCGTTGAAAAAGTCGTACATTCAAGGGCAGGTACATTTTCTCATTTAATAGGCTCCAATAGGCAGGAATAACACCATGTGGACGATGGATCTAGCATGAAATAGTATTCACCTACGCTCCTATCCATTCTACATAAGAAATTTTGGAATTTTCCGGTTCCTCCCCTCCCCCCGGATCCATATATACACTCAATGTACATAAATTGTATGTAGTCCGAATTTATGTACATTGAGTGTATATATGGATCCGGGGGGAGGGGAGGAACCGGAAAATTCCAAAATTTCTGAATAAAAATTCCCCTTCCCCCTCCGCCCCTGGACAACAAAATACAGGACATTGTCAAAATACACATGGAAATTATCGCAGGCATATTTGGAACAAGAAAATAATTGCATTATTATCATGCGAGTAATAGAACACACAACACAGGATGAAAGACAAAAATTAATGAGAATAGTCGTGAACAATTTACTTGGTAATACTCATGGATCCCACTGTACCTCCACCGGAAATCCATGCTAACAAGGCTCTGGCGTCTACACTCACACCTCTGTTGGGACTTGTGCTGTCCGGTACATGCAGTGGCGTGCCCAAGGGGGGTGGTGGTGGTTTTAACCCTCCCTTAGGACCAGTGTTCCTCAAAAAAGAACGTAGAAGGTAGGAAAAGATGAAAAAATGAGAGCTGACTACCAGAAAAAGTGTATGTAACCCCTCCCTTTCGAAAATCCTGGGCACGTCACTGGGTACATGGTGATTCTTCATTCGTCAATTTGATCCTATATCACCTTTCATCCTCATCTTCGCGATTAGCCAAAAGAGGGAGAAAAGCAAGCAAAATAAAACAAATTTAAAACATCTCTTTAATTCCGTATATCCCCTTTCTCTTTTGGACACCCCCGATGGCGTAAGAATGACTTCGTCGCCTCTTAATCACCCGGGTTCGATAACCGGTGGAGGCACATAGTGGTTCGGATCCCATTTTTCAAACTGAACGTTCAGTCTCAATTAGCCTATATGTGCACAAAGTGAGCTCAAAACAAAACTTCTCTTATCTGGCGTACGCAGAGAGGGCTGATGGGGCGACGCCCCCTCCGAAACTTCGAAAAAATGAACATTTTTAAATTAAATAAATTCAAACCTCCCTGCCATTTTTGAGAGTAGAAAATTCTAAAGTTAATAAATATCTTATTGTACAGGGTAGCTCAAAAGGTCATTTTCCCCTAGGAGAGAAGGAAATTATGATACTTGTAGTAGGGAAATGTGTATATATTGCTGGAGAAAGGTAAGAGAACACAATGTGCACAGAAAACGCCCGGTGGAAGTCTTAACAACACTTTAAATTTAATTCTTAGAATTACATAGGCTATACAGTTTCTCTCAGGGGAAACTGACTTTTGGGCCACCCTGTATATACCGCCCCCATAGAAAGCTGTACTATCCACCTTTACAACACCTCCCGAGAATAAAATCATGCGTACGACTGTGCCTCTGAGGTTAATCTTGCTCAATTATAAATAATTCTGAAAATTCCTCATGTGGTTTATTTGGGTGGGCGGCGGTGACGATGCCCCTGGACGAACCCGGGACTCTCTCACAGAAACCGGACGTCTCACCACGGCGGCTATGCAGAGCGCGAACAAAACCTGGTGGTACCGTTGCTGGCAGGGAAAGTGACATCCCGTCAGCATTATGCAACGAGGAAGAATGCGGAACGTACGTAGGAGGCCGAGCGAATGCACCGCCTAATGCTTAGCACTCGAGGCGACACACACACACTGAGTGAACTCTGGCATTAGGGCCTCGTGACCGCTCGCAGGAGAGCAGAGGCCTTAATCAGGGCAGAGGCAAATGAGGGATCGTTTCGTGCTGCGCAGTTTCTTATATACCCGGCAACCATTCTGTACGGCACGCTCGTGTCTTTAATTACTGTCGAATTCACGTCAGATGCCAAGTTCTTGAAAGAGGTGGGCTCGGGGGTGTAAACGGAGAGTTCATCAGACGGCACGTAGCTCAATCTCGAAACTGCATTTGTGCATGTATTATAGACAGTGGTGCCAACTTCATATAATTAGGGGGTAGCGTCTATCCCTTTATATTCCTACTCTCATTCACTTTTAGAGAGAGGGAGGAAAGACAAATCATGTTCCCTTTCTTGTGGTTATCTCTCTCTCTCTCTTTCTTTCTCTCTCTCTCTCTCTTCTTCAAATATAAAAGGAGAAACAAGAAAAAAGTAAAACAAAGAAACTATTTTTCTCTATTTTACCTCTGGGTCTCCCCGATGGCGCAGTGGTAGCGTCGTCGCCTTGTAATCAAGATGTCCCGGGTTCGATACCCGGTGGAGGCACATAGTGGTTCGGATCCTACTTTAAACTGTAGGTCTAGTCCCGATTAGCCTTACTGTGTATAAAGTGGACTTAAAAAAACAACTCAATCAAACTATCTTATCTCTCTCCCTCCTCTCTTCTTCCAATCAAGAGGGAGAGAAATTATATATGTGTGTGTGTTTATGCATTGTACTGATTTTAATTTTCTCAGACACGGTTTTAACCTTCCCAAAGATTTATCATCCATGTTGGGAGATGATGACAGTGTTTTCGGTCGAAAATAGATTTTGAGGATGGGATGCGGAAGAAAATTTTGGGGTGCGCAAGTATCCTTGCACACCCCATAGCGCCGCCACTGATAAATAGACGATTGTTGAGAGATGTTCTCTTATTTATCTATTTGTGTTCAACATACAAATACCATATCCAACTGGGTCAAGTGCCTTTTCTGTTACGTAAAAGTTAATGGAATATGTTATAATTTGTAAGTGCGTGTGTGTTACAGTACCAGCACACAGACCAACGCAGAGGGTGTTCCTCATAATTCCCTGCTCTGTCGTTGATATGTGGGTTCATTTCATCTATTTGGTTCAAATGAGACACACAAACACATGAAAGAGCTAGACAAAGCACTCAGCGAGATTGTGCAATCTGCCCACAACAGAATCCTTTAACAATCGTGCATTCATCGCTGCTATTCGCATATTTTTATTGATTTAGTTATTTTACTTCGCGTTTTGTGCCTCTTGGCTAATTTATGAAGATGGGGATGAGTGATGAAATGATGAAATTGATGAATGGACATTCACAAACAACCAAGCCCTAGCGGGATTCGAACCCGGGACCCTTGGCGTCGCAGCGCGATGTGCTAACCACTCGGCCACAGGGTCCGGCGCTATTCGCATATCGAAGGATATCCTTAAAACTACGGCTGGGCCAATACAATTTTGAACCTACGCCCATTCCAATACTGATACTATCAACAATTCCAACCGATAACGATCTTGAAAATTATAACAATTAAAAGTTGCTGAAAATATGGCCGCAACCTAATTGCGCACACTTTAGATCCAGAATTGCGCACAAATGTCACTGACCTGTTTTGCGCACAGATTTTGATTGAACGTTGCCACTTTGATAGCTTTAAAGTCTGTGCTAGTAAATCTCTTAAGGATTAAATAAAAAATATAATTTGACCAAGTTAGGTTAGGTTAGGTTAGGTTAGGGTAATGACTGCACAACAAACCGACCATTACATTCTAGTCCACCAATCAGGTTCATCCTCTATACCTATCTAATGCTACCCTTCCAGCAAAAACACGTCTAAGTCCCCACGCAAACAAACACAACAGGAGTGAGAACGGCTTGAGAACATTTTACATCTGACAACATCGCCTCATTTTTTTGTGCGCAATCCTGTACATTGTGACAGCTTGTAAACGGCTTATCAAATACCACTGGTAAAACCGGAAAAGTGTGCGCAATCCGGCTGTAGTCGAAAATATTGATTAATAATACTGAGGATAAAATCTCCATACCCCAATTCAAAGCTGAGGCTCTAAAGAAGCACTCAGCTCACATAAATACAAACACAGGACGAACACACAGAAAATTGTATCGGTTATGGGTTCAAGCACCAGAGTTACCGGAGTACATACAGTTAATTATTGCCCATTATGATATATTTTCCATAGCAAATTCTGAATTATGCTTAGTTTATAATAATAAAGAAACTAACATTATTGTAATTTTCGAACATGTGATCGTCCATTATAAATAAACCATATTTTTTTTTATTGTTTTTTAACTAATATAATGAAATGATAAAGTGTTGTTTCATTCCAATACGGAACTTGGACACCATTTAAACTGATCCGGAAAAAAGGTTCCTGGACCGAATTTAAATTCAGCCGGGAAAAAAGTTCCAGGACCGAATTTAAATTCAGCCTGAAAAAGGGTTCGTGGACCGGATTTAAATTCAGCCGGAAAAAGGTTCCCGGACCATATTTAAATTGATCAGGACAAAATCTGTTCCTACGCCCAATTGAAATACTTTACAGATAAAAAGGTTCTTTAAGGTTTAGGACCCATTTACGCTTGCTGATTTTCTCTCCTGGACCGGAATTGAATTTATTTACAAGCCTGGTTTTGACTTTTGGTGGAAGTTGGGTGTGCCTCGCACCAGTCCCATTTGGATAGGCGCCGCCTCTGCAACTTTACCAACATTAGACGAGACGTGAAAACAAGAGAAGGGTTGTACCACACTCGACCTCGTGGGTTACCTCCCTGACCGCCTGTCGAACTCTCCGCAATCAATGAATTTCACAACCCAGCGACTCGCTAGCATTTGCAGCTCGAAACTGCAAACAGCGGCCACTCACCTTTAATTCCCATGGCAGTCGCAAGAAGATTTGCATAATGTACGTATCCGAGTACCCGACTGAGCACGGCTGCGTGCTGAGTGGGTGGTTGAGAGTACTCACACAATGGCCGGTTGCAAAAGATCTAGAAGGTCTCCATTGTCGGTTCTTCTGACGAATCCTCCCTCTTCGACAACAGGAAGATGGTCGTCAGAGGAGGCGACCACGCGTGTCAGCAGCTGCCGAGGACATCGAGTGAACGCCTTCCAGGTTTCTTTGCGGCCAGCCAAGCGGTTCGTGAGCGAACGGGAACATCCTCTTGTCCGTCCGTCTGTCCGAGTTCTCCTAACGACATAGCTCGTAGATTCTCTTGCGACAGCGATCGTTCTTAAACGAACCGTTCTTAGTGTCCCAGTGTCTGCTTTGATAGCGAAGAAGGCGAGTGAATAACAGGTGAGTCGATCACTGTTAGCAAACGGACAACGGTCTGCCCATTCGAGCGTTATTCGCTCGAGCAAAGAAGCCCTCAATTCCGTACGCTATCTAGCGTCGTCCGCGCGAACTATTTGGCGCTCGAGCGAAATGCTCTTCCTGCAGCATTCTGTTATGTACATATAGGCTAATCGGAACCGGACCTATCAAAGTGGAATCCGAACCAATGACTGCTTCCACCAGGAACCGAACCCCGAACTCCTAACGACGTCCGTGGATACATGCGTAAACATTAACATGTTTTGGATGAACGCCACCTTCTACAAGTTTTGTATTTAGGTGTTTCTAACGGAAAGAGATTATTTTATATATATTTCGTTTATATTATATATTACGTCACTTTTCTACCTCTCTGGTTAATCGTTACGAACTAAGTCCAGAACGAAAATCACCCATGTATACACACAAAATACCTAACTGTATGCAATATAATACCATAGTATTCGAAATAATTTGCAACATGTTGCAATTATATATTGCATAATAAATAATCCTTGTATATTGCTTATTATCATAACTAACTAACTCTCTAGCATTCTTAAACCCGAAGGTTCATGGCTGCAAAAACACAGGCCTGTTGCAAGATCTATATACTCCTTTCCATCTCTACCGATTTGCTTTAGGTCCATCTCAACGTTATCCCTCCATCTTCATCTTGGCCTTCCTACTGGTCTCTTACCATCAGGTTTCCCAACAAGAATCGTGTAAACTCTTCTTTCCTCTCCCATTCGTGCCACATGGCCTGCCCACCTAAGTCTTCTTGATTTAATTATTCTAATAATATCTGGACATGAATACAAATTATGTAGTTCTAATTTATGTAACCTCCACACACCTGTCTCCTCATCCCTAGTGTTGCCCACGAGACGAGACTTTGGCCTGTCTCGTCTCGTGGAAATGCTGTGAAATGCTGTCTCGTCTGGAAAATCTTCGTTTGTCTCGGGACACATGATCAATCTCGTCTCGTCTCGAATTTTTAAAAGCCTGTCCTTTCTCGTCCCGTGGGCAACACTACAGTCATCCCCTTTAGGTCAAAATATTTCCCTAAGGATCTTACTTTCAAATACTCTTAATTTATGTTCCTCTTTCAATGTAAGGGACCAAGTTTCACATCCATATAATACTACAGGCAAAATTACTGTTTTGTATATTTTAACTTTTAGTTTCTTAGATATTAAACGAGAAGACAAAAGTTTATGAAGAGAGAAGTAACATGCATTTCCTGAATTAAGCCTACTTTTTATTTCCTCTTTAATATAATTTTCATTTGTTAATATTACTCCTAAGTATTTGAATTTGGAAACTGGTTCAAACGAGTTGTTATCAATAATTAAATTTTGATTATTACCTAACGAAGCCTGTAAGCATATATTTAGTTTTCTCTTTGCTAACTTCCAAACATCTCTCTCTAGCTGCTTTGAAAAATATTTTAGCATTATTCCTAATTGTATTTATATCTCTACATCATCTGCATATGCTAACAACTGAGTCACACCGTTTAGTTTTAGTCCTTCGTTAGTTTCTTTTACCTTCCTAACAGCATATTCTAAAGCAAAATTAAAGAGCAATGGAAATAATGCATCTCCTTGTTTTAACCCATCATGAATTGTAAATTTGTCAGACACATTAATACCTACATGATTTTACTTTCTGTTTCACTGGTGCATACTTTTATCATATTAACAAGCTTTTTAGGTATTCCAAAATCTACTAATATATTATAGCTATAATTTATCTCTTTTGACCGAATCATATGCTTTTTATAAATCAATGAATAGCTGATGGACATTTAGATTATATTCCCACTTTCTCTCAAGTGTCTGTCTATTGTGAAAAATTTGATATACAGTTGATCTGTTACGTTTAAATCCATATTGAAAATCGCCTATAATTTCAATATCATATGGGGTTAGTCTTGTTAAAATAATGTTAGATAATATTTTATATGTTGTTGAGAGTAGAGAAATTTCACGGTAATTATTGCAGTTCATTTTATCACCTTATTTAAACACAGGAACAATTATGGATTCTTTCCACTGTTGAGGGATTTCTTCTTTATTCCATATTAAACAAATTAATTTATGAATTTGACATATTAATGAATTTCCACCATATTTAATTAACTCAGCTGGTATTAAATCAATGCCAGGTGCTTTGTTATTCTTTAGCCTTTTAATAGCATCTTTAACTTCAGTCAAGTTAGGTTCTGGAACTAAAGGTTCTGCTGTGTGTACTTCATTTACTTCTGATTTATCTCCTACATGAATATTTAAAAGGTCATTTGTAGTTCATCCATCTATTTAAAATATCGCTTGGATCAGCCAAAATATCACAGTTTTTATCATTTATCAAGTTACTATAGGTTGCCATCCGTTTCTAAATTAATTTACACCTTTATATGAATCTCGTGATATATTTGTTTTTGCTGTTTGTTTCAATTTCGTTAATTTTGATTTTCAAGTAATATCTTTTTTACTTCTAAACGTGCGGTTAACTTCTCGCCTTATTCTATTATAATTGCTTAAATTTGTATCATCAGAGTTATTTAACCACCTAAGTCTAGCCTGATTTCTTATTTCTAATAGGTAGGAGACAAATTTATGGTAAATAAAAACTTAGGAGAGCGGTAAATAAAAACTTAGGAAAGCGGTAAATAAAAACTTAGGAGAGCGGTAAATAAAATGTTAGATCAGCGGTATATACCAGCGGTGGAAAAAAAATGGCACACACTTTTTCATTATGAGAGGAGACAACATACAAAAGAGCTATAAATTGATAAACTACTTCATTTTTATATACTGTACACAAACACAAGTACTTAGCTGTCCAACCAAAAAGAAAACATCAACACAAAATCACTTCATTTCTAAATTGCATATCTCAAGTGATTTATTCATTGTATGTATTTAAAGGATATCCTTGCTGTCCAACAAATAAAATAATCACTACTGCACATACACAAACACGTGTTGAAAATCACATGATGAAAAACAAAATTCATTCATGACTGAACACAAATGACATCATTGTTTCCCTTGATGTGCGGAAACAGACTAATCTTATCGCTGCTACAGCTGGCAAGTTCAATGAAACTGGAAGTTGAGTAGACATTCGGGGGAAGAAAGGAATGCAGCTTGACAGGGAGCGAAGTTTACGAACTGAGATTATGTGCATGGGAAATCCCAATTTGCAGCGTTTTCCTGATGTGATCAAAGATAAAACGTTCTTCAGCTGCAAGTGGTAGGAAACTATAGGCAAACGTTTCGTTACAAATTGACAGTTGGCGCGCACAACCTCGATTGCCGGTTTTTGCGTGTTTTCTACTTAATTTGATGATATTTCACGGTTATTTTGCGAAAAAGCGTTCATTTTGTGGAAGAGCACACATTTCGCATTACTTCGCGAATAAAACTCATGGATATTTCATCATTGGGGGTGTAGTTAGGTGTTCAAAATTGCATATTTTTTTCACATTTCGCGATTTCGCGCATCGCGAAAATTCAATGTCCCTACTAATAGGTTATGACATTCATTATCAAACCATGGCTTAGTTTCTCTTGGTTTATGGTATCCTATTCTAATTGTCATACAAATACTAATAATTATACAGCAATTTTTGCAGCGTTGTTCAAATATTTCGCCAGACATGAGAGCACTTCCATTAATTGTGTTTAGTGCCTTAACAATTTAAAAGGGGCAATTCATATACTCTCATATCTTAATCCACTCCCTAGGTTATTTCACACATCTATTAATCTGAGCACATTCATCTATTTCCGCCACTCCAAACCGATTTCAATGGCGGAATGGTTAGCACAACGCGCTGTGTGTTTGAATCCAGCATGGGTGTTCTTTGTGAGTGTTTCTTCATCAATTTCGTCACATCATCACTCATCCTCATCTTCGCAATAGTCAAAAGTGGCACAGAAGCGAACTAAAATATACCAATTTCCGCCATTCCCTACGCCAACGGTAGATATTCATCATGTCGGTGCTGAAGATTCAAGCAAACAAAAGCGACAGTGAAAAATTAAACAACCTTCCTACGCATAACACGAAGGGCTCGTGAAATCTATTTATATTTAAATTAAGGCTCCTTCTCTGCACGATCGTCTTTCACTTCCTGCCAATAGATGACTCTGCAAATTCCCGAAGCATCTTCGCAACAAGCGATGCAAGGTTCTTCATTCAGAAAGCGGAAGTAGCCAACTTCATTTACCAAAGTAGGAAGAAGCGCACTGCCAATTAGCATTGTTGATTTCAACAAAGTACAAACACAGGTTTGCCAACTCATCGCTTGTGTTACCAAGCTTAGTGATGTTGCCGACAAGAATGGGTAACGGATGAGGAAAAATTACAAAATGACGTCACTATAATCGTTACACATGAGAATTTCCTACACCTGTAACGACTCCTGGAAGACTTAAAGGGTTGAAAGTCGGGAATTATGTAAATGAGTTGCAAAAGAATATAATAACGTTCATCTTAGTAGTTTTCACCATGTTCTCCAAATCATCATACTGAAGACATGGACGTCTGCAGGATTTTTTTCCAGAGGGGATATAGAAAAACACCCCATCAGTTTGAGGTTATAATCTTCCTCCAACGCCTTGTAATAATTAGCTTAAATTACTGTGACAAACGAAATTTTATGTGTGAAATCAGGGTGGCCACTCTAGGTCCATGATAAAATTCAAGTACAATTCCCGGTTTTCAAGGAGAATTTTCAAAAAATTCAAGGGTACAAGCAGCTGTTTTCTCTATTTCAAACTTACGTATTACAGCCTCTCACCACTGTGTGATTCCACTGTATCCGAAAATTATAATAAAAGATTCTAATCAACTTCAAGATATCTTAACTTGCAATAATCTTCCGTCTGTCAAGTAGATTGTTTTGCAAAGGACACTAACAAAGTAAATGGATTGAAAGAATTCTGTTTTATTTTCCAAGCAGCTTTCTTTTCCTTCGTGGATTAAAAATTAAAGCTAAAGTATGAAAAACTTGCCTCGGAGCATTTATAAATATTTATAAGTTACATGGGATCTGGATTAATAAAAGTTGCAAATTTTAACGTCTATGGAGAAAAATTCACGCAGAGTTTACGCACAATTCCCGGAGCCAATAATTCACGGGTAATTCCCGGAATTCAAGGAATTCCCGGTGAGTAGCCACCCTGGAAAAATATAATTTTCGGTTGATATTCATCTTCCAGAAGGAGTGTGCTCTCCTTCCGGACGCGCACCCAATGTTTCTGAAAAGTTGGCTCCACTGGGATCAAGACTAGACACAAAACGGAAACAAGGAGAGGAGAATCACAGATGAAAATACAAAGCATCAGAAGAAATTGTAGTAGTGTGTACGAAGACCTTGTGGCTATGAGATCGTTGAAATGTACGAGTATATTCCAATTATTATACAAGTTCCCTTGAAGGAGGTGTCTCGTTTGAAACAAAACAAACTTCGCTGTGGTACCCTTTCAAGACAGTCGTGTATCTTTTCTTTCTAGACGCTGTCAAACCTGAAGTGAGAGTAGGCAACAAAATGTTTTCTGAGTTGTTATCCAATTCTCGGCTATCGAATCATTGCAAACCTGCACTAACTCCATTCAATTTTCTTACAGAAGAAAACAGTTCCTGAATCCCGGGGACCGGCTTGTAAATGTGAAGCTCAAGTCTGAGGTAAGGTTCTTATTCAATATGCCAATCCAAACTTGCTTGTAGTGCTAGTGTCTATCTGGTGAGTTCCGCTTTTCGTGAAACTCGTTCCGAGGTCAAGGGCCTCCGCGCTCACGTGTAGAAGCTCTGGGAAATACGATCACAAGAAGCTCTAGAACAAGTATTGTTGCTTCCAGTAACGTGTAGACTATCAGGCGTAACCAACATGGCAGTGGGTAACAAGAGAGGTTTCAGTGTAAAAAGTGCTTTACACTCATCATTAAAATTACGAAAAGTTTTCCACCAGGCATGGCTGCATATGCAGGGGTTCAACTTACTGCAAAAGTTACAGTTTTAACTGTTATAATTTAATTGTTTATATTATTTATCATTTATTTATTTGCCTCTTATTATTATGGCGGATATTAAGGCTCATGTCTTTTCTTACAGTCAACCACATACAAAAAGTTCAAAATACAATACACATTCATAGTTTGATCATATATAAACATTTGTTGCTATTTATTTATTATTGATAAACAATTTAAATTTACAACCAATATTTTTTCTCTGAACAATTTGGATAAATATTAGCTTAGTATTGGCCTACATTAATTATATTAATCATAACAATAGGCGTATTGTTATTATTATTAGGGTTGGGCTTTTATCTTTGAAAACGTGTTTTGTATGTGTGTGACATTAATATAACTTCCAAAAACTTTTAAACCAATGACGTTTTGACCAATTTTGAGATGATTATTTTATTACACAATTAGTGCACAATGTACACTGAACCGAAGAGAAGGGGCTTGGATCCGTTAAACCCTCCCCATATCTACGGTCATGCACCCAGGAACAAATGAAATATTACCGTTATTGCTGGAAATAAAAATTACTCTTGTCTTAAAACTACCACGTGTTTTCTGTCTACATTTCATTTCTTCTCTATAGTCAATGCTTGAAAGGGAATGGAGGACCTTTTTGAAAGTGACTGTTTTCAACTCGATACGAGCCTGTATGATTAAAAAATTGCACTGTGTATATATCTGTGTGTGTGTGTACCTTTGTGTATCTCAATCATGCTCTCCTGAAAATAATTTATTGGAATGTGCCTCACTAGTGTTCAATAACAAGTTGATGAACCAACAGGCAATAACCACAAGAGTCAGGGAAGCTTAAAAGATCAACAATCGCTGACCCTTACAATTGCGCAACTTTATCAAGAATCCGCAAAGGGTGCTTTACGTAACGTAGGAAATGTCCCTTCCCGGTGGCATTTGGGAGATGACGGTGGGATGTTTCCCACACTTGAACCAAACGGAGCAAGACTAGGAAGCTGCGTGCTTCGTGGCATTATCTGGGAGAAAATCTGTCGGTGAGAAAACAGCTCCTCTGGGTTTCCATTTACTATTACCGACTCCCTAATGGAGAGACACGCGACATGCACATTCCATCAGTATTGGATACTTAGGGAATACGTCAGCATAATGTGCTTTAACATCCCACCAGGGTGTAAAGGGGTGATCTTCCAGTACACCCAATTGTCAACCTCACATCCACGTGGTATACCCTGGACTGCATTTTGCAAACTAACGAGGCTCTGGCGTCTGGCCCTATGGCCAGTATAATTCTGTGTGTTGTCCTGTTTTTTATCCTTATGTGTGCTGAGTGCCCCTTTACAGCCTCAGCTTTTAACCGAAGTCAGAATATTTTAATATTTTAGTTACATAAGCAAAGGCCCTTCATGGGCTGTAACGCACAGGATTAGTTATATGACATTACAGTTATGTTGTTTTTTTTTTTTTAATTACGTTAAGGGGCTATACCCTGTTTAATGTGACGGTTGTAAAAATAGCCTAAGTGCTGACGCACCCAAAATTTCTTAAACTCAAATTCAAATTCATTGCTTGTATATACGCATTAAGAGGAAATATGCTTCAAATTCTACCATCCTACTGGTACTAAATTAATATCATAGGGAAGGATAGACATTTAAAAAAATACCAAAAACATTATTAATATATTTTAGATTATTAAATGTCTCGCGTAGTCAAATGGTTAGCGTTCTCGCCTTTGGTGCGATCGGTCTCGGGTTCAATTTTCGGTGGAAGCGCAAAAAGAGCTACTTGAAAAGAAGTTGCGGTCTCTGGTTTTAAAAGCCAGAAAACAGCAGGGATGGGACTATTCGCCGACCACGCGTCACTCAACGTAACAGGCCCTTGCCCCCTTAGGGCTGTTGCGCCACAGAGTTTAGTAGTTAGAATGTTACTTCAAGTTTAATTACACCAATGATGGTGGATTATAATTATATTAAATAATTGAAGGAACAAAAGAGTGGATAAGATTGAAATGTCAAATTTGGGGTTTGCCCCCTAAAACAGCTTTTTAGCCGAGACAAAAAAAACATGTATTTCTTCCTTTGGGCCCCTCTATACACCTGAAAAGTTTCATGGAAATCGGAGGGCGCACTTAGATAAGACTTAGTAGACTTCAGCGTAGAAGATTCCTAGATTTAGGAATTGTTTGAGGGGCGTCAGTGCTAATTTTATGTACAGTTATTGCTACATTTAGGTATTAAATCCTAGATTTTGGTGACGATTTCTCGATTTACGTAGGCAACATAAATCTGGATGGTGAATCTTGGTTTCAGGCAGAGAACTTTAGATTTCAGCAGCAAATCCTGGATTTAGGCAGAGAACCTTGAATTTGAATATCAAATCCTAAACTTGAATCAAATCCTAAATTTGGAAATGAATCCTAGGTTTAGAATCGAATCCCAGTTTTGGAAAAGAGTTTTAGGTTTAGAATCTAATTCCAACTTTGGAATTGTATCCTAAAGTTTGGAAACGAAGAATGGAATCGAATCTTAAAGTTTGGAAACGAATCCTAGGTTTGAAATCGAATATTAAGTTTGAAACGAATCCTAGGTTTGGAATACAATCCTAAAGTTTGGAAATGAATCCTAAGTTTGGAATCGAATCTTAAGTTTGGAATCGAATCTTAAGTTTGGAAACGAATTTTAAGTTTGGAAACGAATCTTAAGTTTGGAAACGAATCTTAAGTTTGGAAACGAATCTTAACTTTAGAAACGAATATTAATTTTTGAAACGAATCTTAATTTTTTTAACGAATCCTTAGTTTGGAAACGAATCCTAAGTTTGGAAAGGAAGTCTGGATTCGAATCCTAAAGTTTGGAATCGAATCTTAAGTTTGGAATCGAATCTTAAGTTTGGAAACGAATCTTAAGTTTGGAAACGAATCTTAAGTTTGGAAACGAATCTTAACTTTGGAAACGAATCTTAATTTTTGAAACCAATCTTAATTTTTTAAACGAATCCTCAGTTCGGAATCGAATCTTAAGTTTGAAACGAATCCTAGGTTTGGAATACAATCCTAAAGTTTGGAAATGAATCCTAAGTTTGTAATCGAATCTTAAGTTTGGAATCGAATCTTGAGTTTGGAAACGAATCTTAAGTTTGGAAACGAATCTTAAGTTTGGAAACGAATCTTAACTTTAGAAACGAATATTAATTTTTGAAACGAATATTAATTTTTGAAACGAATCCTCAGTTTGTAAACGAATCCTAAGTTTGGAAAGGAAGTCTGGATTCGAATCCTAAAGTTTGGAAATCAATGCTAAGTTTGGAATCGAATCTTAAGTTTGGAAACGAATCTTAAGTTTGGAAACGAATCTTAAGTTTGGAAACGAATCTTAATTTTTGAAACGAATCTTAAGTTTGGAAACGAATCTTAAGTTTGGAAACGAATCTTAACTTTTGAAACGAATATTAATTTTTGAAACGAATCCTCGGTTTGGAAACGAATCCTAAGTTTGGAAAGGAAGTCTGGGTTCGAATCCTAAAGTTTGGAAATGAATGCTAAGTTTGGAATCGAATCCTTAAGTTTGGAAACGAATCCTAAATTTTGCAATCGAATCTTAAATTTGAGCAGAGCATCTTAGATTTGAGTCGTAGTAAGTAGTAAATCCTAGATGAACTTCAGTTCAGAATCCACATTCGTTGCACTCAGGCGCATCTGTGCTGTTTCTTTTGGCAAGGATCCATTTAAATTGCACTCACACGATTAATCCTCCTTTACCTTGTGCATCTGATCGCTCCCGAGGAAGGACTCCGTTAATTACCTCGTCTTCACCTCCCTTTCTTTCAGGGTTCGCTGCCAGCGCGGTTTCTTCTGCTGCTTTGTAGGACACGAAACAAAAGCTTGACCTCCCGACACGACCTTAATTTGTACGTTCGAGTTCCAGAGGAAGGAGAATTAAGTATTCATGAGGCGGTAATTGGATGCTTATTTTTTTGCGTAAACAGCAATTGGCTTGTCTGTAAGAAAGAGCTTCTTCTGCCTTCCATTAACTGTCATTGCTCTGTTGCTATTTCTGTCTGAATTTTGCTCGTTGATTGATTGATCGATTCTTATATGATCGAAGCCGTTTTCGAAATATCCCCTCTGATCAAATTTTTAATTGTTCAGGAGAATAAGAGGTGTCGACACGGAATGATTTTTTGTACTTGAATCTTGCATATACACATTTCAAATAGCTTGTCAAAGTTTGTTTTCAAGCCCAACTAATGCTCAGATACGAGAATCGGGACTGGATCTAAAGTTTACAGTGATATGCAATGTGCCTACATCTTGGATCGAACCCAAGACCTCTTGATTACAAGGAGACATCTTTGATGCGTTTCATTGCATCATTATTCCAATAACTGGTTTACTTCCTATATATTTTCTCATATTCCTATTAATGTTATTCATGTTAATTGGGGTGAAGAGGTGACTTCCTCATTCTCACACTCTTTTCCTCGTAGTACAGCCTACACTGCTTCTCGCAGACAAACGAGGCTCTGGCGTCTGGGCTCAAAGGCAGTATAATTCTCTGTGGTACTTATGTGTTTTCCAGTCCATATGTGCTTGTGATTGTCCTTTCGTCAACCTATCGCCATTCATCCTCATATTTGCGATTAGCCAAAAGTGACGGAAAAGCGAGGTAAAAAAAAGCAAATTAATCAATCCTTATTCTTCTTATAATTTGCTTACTCTAGCAGCTGACTTGCGTGGCAGAGTGGTTTTTCATAGCGCACTACGACGCAAGGGTTCAGGGTTCGAATCCAGGCTTGGGCATGAGTGTTCTTTGTGAGTGTCCATTAGGGTGGAACAAAAAAATATTTTTTAAAAAAAAATTCAAATAGTGTGGAAAAGTTGCCTTTTGATGTAAAAACGACACAAATAAAATTTGATGGTAATCGGAGCATGTCTTGAGGTGCCGCAAGTACGATAAAGTTTCATAAATTTGAAATTGTTTTGCTCTATTTCAGCATTTTTCTCTATAAAAGCCCAAATCAAAAAGTTCGTACTTTTTATGCCTTTTTATTAATAGAACAAAGCTTTTTGGGGGGGTTAAATTTAAGGTGAGGATAAGAAAATAATTATTAAAATATTAAATTTAAACCCCCCTAAAACGTTTGTTCTATTAACAAAAAGGCATAAAAAGTACGAACTTTTTGATTTGGGCTTTTATGGAGCAAATAAACTAGAGAAAAAGGTTGAAATAGAGCAAAACAATTTCAAATTTATGAAACTTTATCGTACTTGCGGCACCTCAAGACATGCTCCGATTACCATCAAATTTAATTTTTCTCGTTTTTACATCAAAAGCCAACTTTTTTCGCACTGTCAGAATTTTTTCTAAAAAAATATTTTCTTTTCGTTACACCCGTGTCCATTCTTCAATTGTATCATAGTCGCGATTAGCCAAAACTGTCAGACAAACAAGTAAAATAAACCAAATCAATTAACAGAACTCTAGCTCAAGCCTTTAGGTCACTTTGTAATTTTTACACCAAAATTCTATTGTCTACTACTAGAAACCCTGTCCGGGTAAGCGAATGTCCGCCATCACCGTTATTTTCACAGCCAGCGATAATAATTATTACACGTATGGCTACAAACCGGATTTCCGGTCTCGTTGGCACGCAACACTGATAGGAGGACATTTTGCAGACGCCATTTTTCCACGCTGATGAGCATTGCTCACTTGTTACCCGGCAAAGCAACCACGTAAGGAGTAGCCCCTAGCACGTTCTGTAAGAATTGGATGTCACGCTACATTGTTGGGAATTCCGTATTGTTGGAATCTTCCTTCTCAGGGTTCAAGAACGCTTATCCAATTAGCAGAGCAGGGACTCGTGGGTTGCTAACAGCGTGATTATTAGATATGCATAATGAAGACTTGGATCCGGGTATGGGACAAGCACTGGAAAACACAAGGTGTTGCTTGTGGATTAATCAATTTACATGTTTAGCTTGTGGGAAAGGCTTTCTTCAAAGTATGCACAAGTCAGGGCCGGCTCTAGGTGGGGCATACAATGTTGAGCATGGGCGTCGGGAGGGGGGTTGAACGGATAGGTGGACCCTCACAGGAAATTAACATTGTTCATTTAAAGATACAAGAAAGCGGAAAGTTTGTTACTCAAGAATAGAAATAACGTTCATTTAGTTAGTATTCCAACAGAATAATCAAAGTAAAAATGCATTGCATGAAAACATTGAGTGTAAAATACAAGAAAGATTCTACCATTTCATCCAAAGAACAAATGGTTTTACAGTTTTCAAAATTCTATTAATTACAGTTGTAGGTGAGAGGTCGCACAACAAACACACTTTATATATTAAAAAATCCCCCTAACATTTAAAGCCTTTTCTTGAACGAGACGTGCAAACGATAATATCAAAATGCATTCAGACACTAACTGAATAAAATGCAAAATAAATAATGGTAAGTAGTTGTGCTGGTATTCACTCGTTTGGTTGATCGTCTTTCCCCATTTATATAATAATAATAATTATTATTATTATTTCGAAATTTACTTTGTTAGTTTATAATATTTATTATTGTATAATATCATTTACACCCGTGGTAATAATACTTATTATTTATGTACTATTCAACTTTTATCATTCCCCCCCCCCCCCCCTGCCAAAAATTTCTGACGACGTCCATGGCAATGAGAGCTTCAAGAACTGACACAAAACACCAAACAATCTGCTTACAACCTCTGAACCAGTAGACGTAAAAATACAATCCTTTAAAATTACATAGAATGAAGATAAAAACCAACGAAAATAGACATGGACAATTTGCTGAGCAATACTTATGGATCCCACTGTACGAGGGCTTGCAAACCAAAGATATCTGAAAAAATCAGGGATTTTTGTTCCTTAAGGTGTCCTATAATTACAATATAAGCATAATTACAATTAATAAACAATTTATTTATAAATGTTGTGATATTATCTAAGAGCAACGAGCATAAAATGTTGAAGGGTGAATCCAAGAATTATGGAAGGCTAATAAAAGTCTCTAAATGTATGTTTCTTTCAATTTTCGATGTGCCACTGGTGCGACATTGGGAGTGTCACGAAAACTATGGGTTCCATTCGCAACACAGCCTGAATGTTAGACAATCCGAGAAACACTATCGTTGTGCGGATTGCATAGTGTCACGGATGTCTGTCTGTGCGGAATTTAATATCGGTGGTTCTCGATTATTTTTACATGTCACACCTTCCCACCCCACCCCTAGGGGTGTCTTACCCCAAAATATTATTTCCAGATTGCAAGTGATACGTGTACCAAGTTTGGTTGAAATTGCTCCAGGCGTTCGCGAGTTATGCCGGAACAAACAAATATTCACACCCACACACACACATACATCAATATTTATATAGATATATAGAAGATTACAAAAGTGTGTGTGTACTAGAGTACTGCAGAGGATCACTTTCGCTCGCTCGTACTCGTTCTAGTTTCCCACGTTCGAGCGTATACAATGGAATATCATTTTAATCGTATCCGTCCTGCCAGTTTCAGCCCACAATCATCTATTTCTTCTTCATATATCACTGTATTGGTAAGATAGACTACATTTTAACATGGAGATAATGACTATGTTCACATAAATTTCAATTTCACTCCGTCTTTCACTTCATGAGTTATACCCGAGGACCCCATAGCACAGACAAATTACGGTTACACGTGTATACCGTTCGTTTTGCCTGTTCGAGCGTCATTCGCTCGAGTGAAAAAGCTCTCAATTCTGTACGCTATCTAGCGTCGTCCGTGCGAACTATTAGACACTCGAACGAAATCCTCTCGCTGCAGCACTCGAGTAGATACTATCTACCCTGTCTACCGCTGCTCATTTCAAGGTCATATTAGACGAGATATTAACGTATGGTTTCTTCTCGGGGACCATGACGAAGTCAGTTATGCAAACAGGAGAAAGCAAAAGTGATTCAACTCGTCGTGATGACGATACGAAATCGTCGAACAAAAAGGGGCGTTGGGGGATTTTTTCCTCTATGCGTGGCCGTCACGAACACTAAACGTGTACTGGGCTCTTATTGGATTCTTACATAAGAGCTTGAGAAGGCATATCATAGGGTTTGTTGCCTTCAGAATTGTAAGAACTGGCAAAATAATAGCAAAGAGACTCTTCTCAGTGTCTACAATCATCAAAATTGCTTCCCCCGCCCTCTTTTATATGGTTCAAGTAATTTCTTCATTACAAAACGTTTATTCCATTTCATGGCCTTAAAACTCAACTGTTTATACATTTCTACTACAGTTTGTAAAAAATAAATCATGTAGTGGTGTACAGAATAATATTAGTGAGAATTTGCAATATTAGTGGACATTGGCGTGCGCAGAGGGGGGCTGAAGAGGCTACTGCTCTCTCCGATATCTTGAGAAAATCAACATTTTCAGATAAAAGCAGTAAGGGAAACACGAAATGCAAACTCGTCTAAAATGCCCCCAATTGCCATTTTTGAGAGAGGAAAGATTTCAATATACGAAATATTGTGTATTCCCCCTCCCCCGCAAAAAAAAAACTATGAGTTCTGCATCTTTACAATTCGAGCCTCTCCCGAAGAAGAATCCTGTGTACGCCAGTGTTAATGGAGAGGAAAATATATAGAAGAATTTAGAAAAATACAATAAAAATTAATAATTCTGTGCAATGTAAAGTATAAATATTGACGTTTACTGAAGGATTGCCATGTGCCGTTCAGTATGCAGGATGTAAGTATACAATAAATGTATTCATTTTCGAGGTTAGATGAATTCATTGTTCTTATTATCATCATCATCAACAATAACTGTACAAAACATTAAAATAATAAAACTTCACATTGAATCAACCACTTCATTACAAAAATGAGTTTTATGAGCGTCCACGATCTATTCGGATTATTCTTTTGTACACAAGAATTGTATTTCTTCACAGAATAAATATATAAGTTAGTTTTTCTTGTACCTTTGTATGGGGATTAGGAAGAACAGTTCACAATATTCATATGCAAGACTTTAAAGTTAATATTCCCCTAAATCGAATCTTGTACCATCACTAGCATATACATTTTTTTTCTCGGAGGGATCTGGGATATTAAGGCTGGATATTACTACCCGTGTTGTAGGGGAAGGGGGTGCATAATAAACAATTTCGTAATTACCATTCTAACTTTCGTTTTCAAAGTTGTTCAAGGACATAAATTGTTATCGGCGAGCATAAAAGAGGGCTTGCATCTACCACCTTGTAGTTATTTGAAAATTTTGATTTTATCACAATTTTTGGAGGGGCTGTAACCTCCCCACCCCCATCATGCGCACGCAAGTATGTACCATACAAGTTGATGTTTCAACTTAAAACATCCCCTACCTATTTCAATGTCTCCATGTTGAACCATACAAGCATTCCCTTGCAGCTAGGAATTTCCACTGAGCACCGCTTATGTTTCTTTCGCGCGGGTGTCTCGTATTAAAGAACAGCCAGCCAGCGTTATTCCTGCCTTCCAATACGGAATAGGTTAACAGCGCGGGTAGATTCCAAAAACGTGCTGGTCTGGGGCGCGTCGAGTATCTGAGCGCTCAGCGAGCAACGTGATCGCTCAGCTACTTGACGGCCAAATAGGCGTTGCTCCGCGAGCGCTGCTCACTTGATCGCTGAGCAAACTTGAACCTTGCTCGCCATAGGTTTCAGCCACAGAATATAGCGTTTTTGTGTTTCGATCTCGTGAGGCAAAGGAAAGAAGAGGAAAACTGTATGAGGATGGCGGGTTGGCGACCAATGAGGAAATATTTATGATGAACGGCTTGCGGTATAGCGTAATTAGAGAGGAAGTTCAAGTAGCAGGAGGTGATGATGTAATATTCCAATTTTTGTAATGGTATTAAAATGAAAGTGTTGTTTATTTCAAATATCAAATATGCACCGTAGTTTTGGAAAGTTGTGCAAGGGTGTGAAAATGAAAATTTCGATAGTTTTGTTCACATCAACTATTCTATTTCCATAATTAACAGCCTTTCAAACACCGAAATCTTGTCCACTCGACGCAGCCACATTGATCACAGATTATTCAAAGGTACTGATATTTTGCTCAATGAGCAAACAGCGTCAAGTAAATGATCTGTCTGCTCAACGAGCGAAAATCTTGATCAGCGAGCGTCGCCTGATACTTGACGGCTCCTGATCGCCTCTTTCACGCGCCTGTTGTGACGCGTAGGAAAGGCAAACCAATCACGTCGTCTACTTCCCACAGTGAAGCAACAGGTGAAAGAGGAGTATTCACGCCGGAAAGGACAACGGCTCTGAGATATATATATTAGTGTGTGTGTGTGAGTGTGTGTGTGTGTGTGTGGGGTGTGTGTGTGTGTGTGTATATATATATACACACACACACACACTCTGTTCTCTGGAGCAAGCAAACGAAAACGAGTCTCTCCTTAAGTAGTGACTCGAGACAGCTCCACCAAAGAACACGTGAGAGGGAACGGAATTGCGTGGAGGGGGAAGCTACTGCATTGACCAGCCATTACAGCAGCGTGTACTGCTTCGCTCAGCCCACTCGATTCCCCCCTTCTCTGCCGCTATGCTCGGTTTTGCTCCAGAGATGACCGAGACAGAGTATAGTATGGATGGCCAAAAAATCCGGATAACAGATATACCGATTTCAAATTATCCGATATCCGTCTCATATGCAACGGATAATTCGAATATCAGGATAGTACAGATTTCCCAATAATCTGGATAATTTCGGATATCGTGATAATTTGTAAATCAGAATATCCAATATCCGGATAAAATTTTATCCGGGCTTGGCCATCTCTGGCGTAGAGGAGAAGTCATAACGGAAATGGGAAGTCATCCATTTGGAAGAAGCCTCCAAGGATGGTTCCTGCATTGAATGGAGATGCGCGTCTCCTGCCGTAATGGCGTGTGGAAAGGGGGGCAAGGTCTCCCGGACACAATTCATTAACCACGGCTGCAATAAACGGATTCAGGAAGCTTGAAGATCTTTCGTCGCGTTTCCTGTCCTCCGCCCTTTACAAATTATTTTTTGTATCTCCTGTCCTTCTGCTCATTGCATTCAGCCGAGCGTCCAATGGAAAATGCGATGGCCTAACTTTAAAATGGCTTCTGGAAATAATGCTGGAAATAGAAGTGACTTCAAGGTCGTTGTTGTCGTCGTTTTAGGATCACGAATTAGCGTAACTGAAAACAGTGCCGGTTCTTGTGTGCAAAGGGCAGATTAATGTAACTTAATATGACAATATATATATATATACAAATGTGCACTTAATAATTAAAAAATGTGCACCGAAGTACGGAAGATACGTAACGGTACTCCGTTCCGGCACCTTTTTATAGGTGAGAATGAAACTAATAACATTTCGTTTTAACGAAGGAAATATGTATGTGCGTGTGTGACTACATGCATGCAACATCGTTTATGAACATACCACAATATTCTGAGTAATTCATATGACAAGCATAGTAACAAACGAACACAATAAATAACAAACCAACTTGAAGAGTGCCGGAATCTCTTTTCACAGAAATATATATACTCGTATATGTCTCCAATAATGTGCGCAGTCGACCTCCGCGGCGGAGTGGCTATCACAACGCACTACGACGTCAGAGGTCCCGGGTTCGAATCGCGCCCTGCGCATGGATGTTCTTTGCGAGTATATCTTCATCAATTTCATCATATCATCCTCACGATTAGCCAAAAGTGGGAGAAAAGCGAAATAAAATAAACAAATCAATCAATCAAAATATGTAGTTATTTGTACATACCAAAATAATATTAACATTACTAAATTTGAACGTTCTTATATCGACTGAAATGGGACTTCTCGGTGGTTTAGTGGTAACGTCGTCGCCTTTTAATCAAGGTGTCCTGGGTTTGTACCCAGTGGGGGAATATCATGATTCGGATCCCACTTCAACCTGTAGGTCCAGTCCTGATCAGCCTATCTGCGCATAAAGTGGACTTACAACAACACCTCAAACAAACAATATTAACTGAATTCTCCTTAAATATATACACAAAATAATGAAACCAGAAAAGTTAGTTTCCTCCTCAAGGTTAGTAGGACTCGGGCACGTAGCCTGGAAGAGGGCTCGAGGGACTGAAGACCCCTCCTCAAAAGTTTACAGTATATATATATCTAATTTAAATAGTGCATAGTAGTAATTAATATTTCTTCCTTAGCAAGATTAAACGCCTTGAATAAAAAGTTGTAATATACTGAGAAATTCATCTTCAGGGCTTCTACCCGCCCAATGTTTCGCCTTGGATACTGTTTGGCGATGAGCCCCTCGAAATAAAAATTCTGACTACGGACTTGGTAGAAATGATAGTTCAAGAATTAAAAATGACAGATTTCCAAATTATTGGGGCTCGAAACGAAGCTAGATCGACGCAAAGGACAAACCCACGAGGATCTGCGAACCGAGAACTCGCGAAGGTCAATCGTTGATGCCTACTCAGGGCCACAAGGGCAGCCTCCGGTCCTCAGAAGATCAAGAGCGCTCCCTTGGGAAGCAGAAACGAATTTCAAAACCAATTTTTCCCACCAGCGTCGACGTTCCCAAGAAAAAACCCAATGGATCATGGCGGACATTGCAATTATAAATGACAAACGGATCACGAGGGCTCGGAGCTACCTAGTAGATTATCCGAAAGGCTGTCACGACGCATGGAATTATCCAGTGAATGCTGATTGAAGCAGCCAACCTTGGTTCGATGGGAAAAGCCATGGCTTCAGTTCGCAATAGTTAACTTCATGTGCCGTCAGGGAAAATTGCCCTTGTTATGAAATCATTAAAACACTCGGAATTGCTATAATTTATATTCCTTTCTGGTAGACAAGTCGGACAGTGGTAAGAATTAAGAGAGTACACGCAGTAATGTTATTTCTGGGGTGAAAGTTGTCGAAATTTCGTGGTGTTTTTCAGTTAGTCCATACCAGTGGCGACGATTGGGTTCCAAAACAGGGGGAAAGAACAGTTTACTTTCCCTTGGTAGATAAGGTTTAGCATAGTGCGGGATCAAAAGTTGCAAAAAGGGGGGCAACTGCCCCCCTTAGCTGCCCTAATTGCCGCCACTCGTCCACGCTAACGATACTGGCTGCAATGTAAAGGGATTTACTAGTATAGTCAGCGTAGAAGGAAGGCAAACCACTGCTGTTAATGACCAGTGGGGTATTTATTCCCCATGCTACCACGTTTGTCGTTGGTAAACCAACTTTTCTTATATGATTTTACACATTTAACGTTAAGATATGAGAAATTGGTTGCTATAGCTACTGTAATAAAGCATGAAAATAAAAATAAATCTTGTACTAGGTTTTTTATGGACTGCACGGAGGGACTGAGAGGTTTTCAAGTCCAAAATGTGCCTTTCTGTACGGTTCCACTCATAACACTAACGCACATTTGTTCGGGACTGTACAGCCGCCTCCCGTAGCGGAGTGGTTAGCACAGTGGGGCTACGACACCAGGGGTCCCGGGTTCGAATCCCAGCCTGGGCATGGACACTCACAATGAATGTCTCTTAATCAATTTCAGCATATCATAACTCATCTTCGCGATTAGCCAAAAACCAAATAAAGGTAAAAATTGACAATATAGAGAAAGTCTGTAGTTCACTTCCGAGTTCTTATACACTCCTGGTGAAGTATCTGGAGTTACGACATGGGGGTTGCATGTTAAAATTGTACATTTACGTGTAGAAGTTGTAAAATAACGTTGTTATTTACCGCGATAATTCTCCATGTGGCGTGTTCCATAGTGATGAAACATTGTTCGGCGGTTACATGCTACAAAACTAGGAATTGCTTATTGAAAGTGATCATTGGCCCACAAACCATTCACGGAAGGTTAGGTTAGGTTCAGTTAGGTTAGGCAAGCATAGTTATAACCAGAGTTAGGATTTTTAGGTGCGCACCTTTTTTTCGTAGTGAAAGTGAGACTTCTCTGGAAGGACTCAGTGTGTGAAATGTTGCCTCAACGTGAGAATGGAGCTAATTTTTCAGCACCTTTTTTCCCCTTTTTTGATAACCTTTCCCCTTACCTTCCTTTTCTGTGACATTTATATATTTTCCCCTTTTTCGTGTTCTTAATCGTTTTTCCTCCCCTTTTTGTGTCCTTTTACTGGTGTTGTTAAATATATTTCCTCAGCAAATCATTGAATTTTTATTTTCTTTTCTCGCGACACTTTTCTCTGTAAGATATTTTCACATTGTTAACTGAAATTGAATGTATTTAAACTGTGCTGGATTGTTGCCTATTTGAAATCAACAATGGAAAGACCGATACTGATATGCACCAGATCGCCGTTATTTTTTTTTAAGATAGAAGGAAGAAGGAAACACAGTTTGGTCTTGGAAGCAGTGAAGCAACAATGTGTTTCTGAAGTGGTGGGTTTCACGTTTCATGTGTGCGCAGTGGACAGATATTGTTTGTGGATGTAAGTTCCTTACCTGCTTTTTCACTCTGTTAGATCCTGTTAGTGCATGTACATTACCATGCCGAAAGTGCCCAGATCCCGATATCTCAGTCTGGTTCAAGAATTTAAGCACGAGTTCATAGAAAGTGATGGAACTGTTATTCGATGCACGGTTTGTGATACGGGAATCACATTAGATGAAAAACACCAGAGAGATCGCATCCAGCAACATATTTCCAGGTCTAAGCATCAAAAGAACAAGAATCTGCAAGGAAGTAAATCTCGGCAGACTCTCTTACGCAATGCATTCGAGCAGTGTTCTTCCAAGAACCAAAATTTAAAGGAATTTAATGTTGACTTGTGTGCATCTTTCCACTCAACAAGGTGAACCATTTGGCCTTGAAAGAGTTCCTTGAAAAGTACACACGGTTGTCAGTGCCCGATGAGAGTTCGTTACAGAGAAACTATATTGAACCTTTGTATGAAGAAACTGTTCGTAAAATTAAGGTGAAAGTGTCAGATTGCGATATAGGCGTAATTCTGGATGAGACGACGGACTCAATGCAACGATATGTTTTGAACATTTTGGTTTTTTCTCTGACAGGTGAGGAAGTTAAGCCCATGTTACTAAACATGTATGAGTTGCAGAAAACCAATGCCAGTACAGTGATGCAGTCATTTCTGGATTTCTGTCAAAAACTGTGGCCCGGTGGAATTCAGTTCGTAAAAGTTGTTGTAGTTACTGACCAGGCTCCCTACATGCTTTCGGCATTTAACCAATTGAAGCCGTTTTTCCCTAAGTTAAAGCATGTAACCTGTTTGGCTCATGCCCTTCACATGGTTTCTGAATCTATTAGGAACGAATACAACATTGTAAATGAGTTCATATCTGATCTGAAGAAAATACTCCTTAAGGCCCCGAGTCGCATTCTTGCCTACAGAGAAACTACCTGCCTGCCCCTGCCACATTTCCCCATCATTACTCGCTGTGGATCATGGATTTAGTGTGCTGCATTTCTGTGTGAAAATTTTGAAAATATTAAGGAGTTTGTGCATTCCCTGGATTCAACCGACGCAGGAGCAATTTCCAAGGCACAGCAACTTCTCCTCCCAGACAAGATAGATGATTTGCAAAAATAACTATTTTGTGTACATTCCTACAGCCGTCAGTCGACAGCCATCAAAAGCTTAGGAGAACAAGGCGTCGAAAAGGAAAAACAATGGGATATCTTTACTACTGTGAGGGGGCAGTTAGATGGTTTTGCCAGAGACAAACTTGAGGCTAGTCTTGACAACAATCCGGATGTTGTGGAATTTGCCACTTCCACAGAGTTGTCATTCCGAGTGAATACTAAGTTTGCCCCACTTGTTTCTGTGGATGTAGAGAGAAACTTCAGCTTATATAAAGATATTTTATCTCCGAAAAGAAACAAACTCACTTTTAAAAATTTAGAAATGCTTAATGTTGTAAGCTACAACAGCTTTGTGTTTTTCCCCGACTCTGGTGAATAACTGTAACACAACCTATGTGTATGATGTGTACACAGCTTCGAGTGAATAACTTAGACTAATAAAATAGGAGGGAAAGTTTTAATAAGTAGTATAATTATCAGCATCTTTTTTTTACCCCCAATCAACACCTTTTTTTACCCCAATCAGCACCTTTTTTGCCCCTTTTTGGATCTTATTTTAGCACCTTTTCCCTTCATTTTTCCCAATGAAATTTTCCCTAAAAATCCTAACTCTGGTTATAACATTTCGTTCGTAAAACTACGCATATACACCTATATTTAAAAAAACTTCAATCGGCTTTTTTTCAAATTTCCAGACGTGACCCCCGGTTTTTTACAACAGATTCGTGATTAGGAGGCCAAAATTAGTTAGTATACTGAAAATTAACAAAATTGGAGACTTTCTCTATATTGTCAATTCGCTCCCAAATAAATCAGCGTACAACCATCAAATGCGTTGAGCTGAACAATCAAGCCACGATCTCGCTAGCGAAGGTTTCGGGTTCGAGACCTCGCCCGAGAATATTACTTTCTTTGTGCTTTTCTCTGTATCAATTTCATCTAATCATTATTCATGCAGGGGCGCCGACTTGTCAAAATTATTGGGGGTGGGGCTCTGATCACTGAAACAAATGAATGAATGACTCACTCCCTAAATTTTTAAAGTTTTGGCCTCAGTGTTCGGAATCTCGTAAAAACCCATGAATTCCTCAAAAATATTAAATTAAAATTTTCATTTACAGTTCGAGTGCAAAATGTCAATTGTTCACGGATGGATATGTCACAAGTTTCGTCAACCATAATAGCAAAATATTCCAGACTTTTAATATCTGCTACCACGGAGCGCAAACAGATCTCCATAATATATCAATGATCTCGTTTTGAATGTCATGTGAGAGCCATTTGTATCCCGAACATCCCATCCACTCTCCTAGTTCATGCACATCTTCTTTTCAAACTCTTTTTAGTAAAAATGTTAACAATACTCATAATTATATACTTTGTATATAGTAATAAGTCATATGTTTTGCTGTCTCTGGTCATAGCCCCCCCCCCCCCCCAAAGTTGATGGTCTAGAACATTTCAAATGTGTATTTAAAGTCAAGTTCATTTGGCACAATTCAGAGTAAACTTTACAAGATAAGCAAAATAATATATTAGATCCTCTTAAGCAAAAATTATTTGGGGGCTCTGCCCCCACATCGTTAACATTGGGGGGCTCGAGCCCCCCAAGCCCCATGGAGTCGGCGCCTATGTGCCTATCGTTGTGAATAGCTTAAAGGTGCAGAAAAGCGACGCAAATAAGAAAATTATGCAGAGCCATACCAAGATAGGAAAGAAGGTGTTATGTAATTAGCTAACATTTCCCCCGCATCTTCACACAGCATAGATAATTTCCCGCCCGTGTGTTCCATGCGTATTCATTACCGAAAGCGGAAGTTGCGTACGGTTACTTCACAGCCGTTTATCTGCCGCTTGCCGCCTTCCCCTCCAATGTCACGCGGCGGTATCACAATTATTGTCGATGTCAACAAAGCATCAATTAACGTCGGAACATGCTGGAGAGATAAAGTTTCAGAGGTCCAATCAGTGGCGTAGCCAGACAATTTTATTTGGGTAGGCTCAGTTCTCGATGTAGAAATTGTTAGGTGGGGGCCAAGGACCATTCCAACATTTCCAGGTTTCCTCCCCGATGGCGCAGTGGTAGCGTCGTTGTAATCAAGGGGTCCCGGGTTCGGTACCCGGTGGAGGCACATAGTGGTTCGGATCCCACTTTAAACTGTAGGTCCAGTCCCGATTAGCCTATATGTGCATAAAGTGGACTTAAAACAACAATTCAATCATTATTAAAATGTACATGTTACGGGTATTTTGAAAGTCTTCAGCAACCTGAGGTTCATGTTCTGTGAATACACCAACTGCTTATAATAACCCACAGCGCGACAGTCCTTGAGAGCCTTGGCTTACCTACCGACTGCTGGTCTCCCTCCCACACTGTCCCTCCGTCACTTGTTATAACGTGGAGATCTTAGACCAGTATTGGGGTGACGGGTGATCAGCCCGACGAACCCCCAGCCGTTGTTGTAGATCTTCTCGACCGGGTTACGCTCACTCACTCGGAGCTTCCCAATTTCCTCACGATGGTGGGTTGCCACCGGCCCTATACGTAGACCGAATAAATTCCGACCAGAGCCGGATTCGAACCTACGCCGTCCCGCAGCGAACGATCTCAAGACGAGTGAACGCCTTAACCCGCTCGGCTACGGAGGAGGACACACCAACCGCTTAACCACAACAATAACAATACCAACAATCATAAAATGCAGTTTTAAAAAAAAAGAAGGTGGGCTCGTCCGGGATTTGAACCCGGGACCTCTCGCACCCGAAGCGAGAATCATACCCCTAGACCAACGAGCCGATAAATACATCTTCCGTTACTTCTTAATCATCGTGGAAGAATCCTGATGCGCGCTGCTTGGAAGTAGGTTAGGTGACACGAAATGCTTGCCTTCACTCATAGGTGGCAGCACTGGAAGAACTTCAAGTTGTCTTGCTTTTGCTTGACTGGAAGCACTACCGTACGCTCGGGTGGAGTTGATGGGGCTGCAGCCCCTCCCAAAATTTTCAAATCAAAACAGTAAAGAACTCGGAAAAACCAACTTGATAACTGAGAAACACCCCCTTAAAATGACTCCCGATTACTAATTTTGTTTTTGAATAACTTTTAAACCAATTTTTAAAAATAGAAATTATGAAATATTTTATTGTGTATATCGTCCCCCCAAAATGCAGCTATCTAATATCACCTTAACAATTCCAGCCCCCGAAATAAAATCTTGCGTACGCCAATGGCTGCAAGCAAGGACGTCCAGCGTGTCCAGTGTGCAGGGGCGGCGCCAGAATATTTTGTCTGGGTGGGCAGGAGGAAAATATTGATAAATTAGGGTGGGCAGATATAAAATTTATGATTGTCAGAAACATGTATTCTCTCGGCCTCTCCTGCATTTCTTTCGCCTTTTCTCTTTGCTGTTGTAGGTATGTGTTATTTATCTTTTTCCACCATTGGCCTATGCTTCTATTACCACCACCTTCCGTCGCTTTCACACACATACATGCGCTCGAACGGGTAATCTGTTCGCCAAACTTCTGATTAAACAGTAGGAAGTGACTCCATGTCGTCACCTGTTGTAAAGCCGATTGGCTATTATTTATATCTTCCCTGTGTCAGTCTTGATATACCTTCCTTATTTCTCTCATTGAAGAGTTCCTTCCCTTCGTTTTGTCTCCCTGCTCATTCCTTTCAACTGCTCACCGTATACTTCGCTTTGTAAGTGGATATTTTGTCTTAATCCTTTCAAGTAAGAAGGAATTTAATTAATTTAATTAGCTGAACGAAGCAGATTAGATTAATTGATATGATTGATTTGTTTTATTTTACTTCGAGTTTCTTCCACTTTTGGCTAATCGCGAAGATGAATTGTGATGAAATGAAATAGATGAAACGAGTCACTAACACGTATGGGCAGATAACAAAACTAGATACACATAGGATTATACAGGTTGTGAGTACAGACGACAGAGCCTCGTCTGCAAAATACAGCCCAGAGTGCAACGTGGAAGAAAGGTTGACATTTACACTCTGTCCCGTTTATCTCTAGAGAGGCCGCGCATAGTGGGAGAAGGGGAGGGGGTAATCAAGTGGGCAGAGCGAAGCAGTACATGCTGCTGCGAAGGCTGGTAACTGCAGTCGATTTCCTCCCTCCATGCAATCACATTTCCTCTCACATGTTCATTGGTAGAGCTGTCTCGCGTCCCTACTTGCGCAGAGACTTGTTTTCCTTCGCTTGCTCCGGGACAGAGTATAGGTGGCAGATTAGAGTATATTGCTTAATTCAGGGATTGCGAAACCGTTGATGGCGAGCTACCGGTAGCTCGCTGGGTAATTTCCAGTAGCTCGTAAGGGGTTTGGCTAGAATTGACTGTAGATAAGAACGGCAATATTTGAGTGGCAGAAGAATCTGCTTTTGCGGAGAGATGGACATCTGGACAATTCGTTCCAATATCTGTGACAACCAGTTTGCACAACCTATCAAATATTGTGGATGAAAATGAGTGTCATCCTTATTAACATGGTAAGAAGCAAGATGATAATAATTAGAAGCAAGTTTGAAAATTTGACTGTTTGTAAGAAAGGTATTTACATGTTTTGAACTCTCTTTAAGAAATGCCAGCTTCTGTATGTTGCATAGAAATTAAAAATATTAATTTGATATGATTGGATTTGACTTTTGTTACTTAGTGTCGCTTTTATGCCACTTTTGGCTAATGGCAACGATGAGGATGAGTGATGATATGATGGAACTGATGAAGGGACACTCAAAAAGGAAACGCATGCTCATGCCGGTATTCGAATCCGAGACCCCTGGCGTCTTAGTGCTGTAAAAAAACATTACTTATCTTAAGGTTTTTATGATTTTTTTTTCAATCTACACTCATCATGTATTTTCAAATGTTGGAAGTATAGCTCAATGGCTCGGTGAGTTTGAAGACCTCTGGCTTAATTTATGCGATAATTATGAAAAAATTATGGAACAATTTTTTTACAAATACAAGAGTCACCGAAACCTACAATAAGTATTTGTACGTGCTAATCTAGCGCCGTCCCTTGTGGAGGATTAAGTCCTAATGCTTCATGGAGTGAAGCAACCTAGCAGCAAATCTATTTGAAATGTAATTTTAGTGATTTAGTTTCGGAAAGCAAGTTATACCAAAGATTCGACATTTACAGTTGCGCAAGTTTCAACTGTCCGCCTTTATTAGCTACTACTGACGTACTTTCCAAAACGAAATAGTCTAACTTGTTTTTCCTTGAAATGCAATGTTGTGTGATCCATATATTAAATATTCAAGGATGATGACAGAAAGTATTGTAATTAATTCATTTAATTATTGTTTTAAGTCCACTTTAAGAAAGTAAACCCCGACAATAGTGAAGAAATGTTTTTTGTCTTTTGTCCATTAAAAGGAATGATTTTAAATATACAATTTTAAGAATGAGTTTTTAACTGGAAAGAGCACTACTTCTTTGTTGAAGCTTAATGGATGATGCTTTTCCTTGGCTCAAAGGGGTGTTCAAAATTGATACGTGTAGCCGCTTATGTGAATCTTTGAATTTAATTAATGCCTGTCAGAAAAGTTTTAAAGTACTTTTGTTCATTCTCCATTAAACTTTCCTCGCATAAAAACGGGAATTTTCACACAAAATAAAAATTGTAAAAATAAAGAAATATGTGCAAAATGAACATCGAAAAATCGATGCCAACACTTGCTGAAGTATATCGTGACCTGAGTTATGCAGGAAAAAGAAATACTTCATGTGGTTCAATAAAAATATGCTTAGAGATTGAGAAAACGGACACGTTTCAGTAAGTTAGTTTTAAAAAATGAAATTTGATCATTGTAGCTATACCGTATGTGGCAATTATTCTCCTGTTCACACCTTACCTTCATACAAATGGAGTTCTCTTGTTCATTGCGCTTTGAAACTCTTGGATACAGTTTCAGTTACTGACAATTTACATGGGAGCGAAAAAAGTCAACCATTATCCAAAATGCTTGGTGAAAGAAGCCTAGTCATGAATCTAAGTTCTTTTGCATACTACATGGAAGTAACGTGAAGCTGTTTTTTATTTTTTGTTTGGTTTTTATAGATATTCTTCCTGTATGATTTTGTAATCCCACCTTGGGAAAAGTGTACTTTGGCTGTAGATATTATTGTAATACATAGCAGTCACAGAAGTCTTAACTCGATCACAAGTCTTATGCTTCAATGAATGAATGTTTTGGTGTTTTAAGTCCATTTTATGCACAGTAAGGCTAATCGGACTGGACCTACAGTTTAAAGTGGGATCCGATTCACTATGTGCCTTCACCGGGTATCAACCCCGGGACCCCTTGATTACAAAGCGGTGACGTAACCACTACGCTATCCGGGAGGCTTCTCTTATGCTTCAAGTTTTAAATATAGAATACTTATAATTAATTCAATAATAATCGGTATTATTTATTTCTCACCATATTTTGCTACGATTTTCGCTATCTTATTCGGTAAACTAATGTAAATCCAAAGGCAGCCAAACTTCGTACAGGATGATATTGTGAGCCTCTCTCCTATAGACAAAATTCGTAAGAAAATATGCACGGAGTCATGACAAGAATATATTTTTGTTGGAACATTTGTATTTTTCTAAATATTTATTAATACTCCTTGATTTTGGGTGGGCAATCGGGTGGGCAGAGAATTTTTTGGGTGGGCGCTTGCCCACCCTCGCCCACCCGTAGTGCCGTCCCTGCCAGTGTGGCCAGACCCAGGCCTTTACCAAGAGGGGGCCAGGGGGAGTCATGCCCCCCCTCGAGCCATGAAATATTTTGATGCAAACCTACAAAAACAACATGCATAATTTTGAAGATTTTGCAAGAATTTAGATTTTCTTCTTGCATAAATGAATGGGTTGTCTCTGGAGAGAGGCAGATTCCTGAAGTCTGCAGTCTACTATATTTAGTAATTTTAGTTTTATAACCATTTATGCGAGGCTACTAAATGTATCAATTTGGTAGGGACAGTTCACCATATTTACTCCCTGTTTTGACTTTTTTCGAACTGCAGTCTTGATGAGTAAATGTCCTCCTTTTGTGGTTAATTCACATTGAGACATGTTATTCAATATAAAGATAATTCCATGGCGTTGGTGGTCACATTCAGGGTATAAATTCCCATGACGGAAGGGGGATCTCCCACCCTCCCACCGACGACCTTGTTCTATTATTTTTTTCCCCATTAAAATTTTCCGAGGGTAAGAGTTGGTGTTATAACAACGTAGATAAGCAATTAGTTTGGACTTCTAATATACTTTACTAAGAATACCATCATAAACACATACAAAGAATGATGTCTGCCTGTGTGTGAATGTTGCATCTTTTGTTCTCTCTCTCTCTCTCTCTCTCTCTCTTTAGAGCTGGTAACAGCATGGGATAAAAACGTACTTCTACCCTCATAGATAAGATTTTAAGATTATATCAAATTGGACTAGTAAGAAATGGAGTGGTAGCTGCGAAGGTTGTTGTCATTGTCACCCTAGGCCCCTGGAACATAGAAATTAGACCGACCTGTCATTTCTCCTCCATTTCTCACCTCCTTTCGTCGGGAATAAAACATAGCACTTACATGTTAATATAATTGGAAACTAATGTAGTCTTAAAGTTTCTCATATTTTGTCCCTCCACCTAGTTATCGATTTTGCAGATGTGAACAATAACACACACTGCTTCAATGAAGATGGTGTAGGATGCACAACCGACTGTCCTTTTATTAGCTACATTTCTTGAATGCTAAGTTTTCTTTTCATCGGATTCAGCGGGAAAGAGTAAGTACATAAAATTTCTACAATGTCTAAGTATGCCAGATACATCTAGGTAGGGGGTGCGAAAATCATTCTCGTCCTGGGCGCTGACATCTCTAGCTACAACTCAGATAAGGAAATATTTTCTTGCTAGAGACCATTAATAGATTTACACCATTATAAAAACATAACACAATAAAAGTATGAAAATTTAATTATGATTTTTAATAAAAAGCAATAATTAAATAAAATCTAATACTTATTAAAAACATTTCACCTAATTTCTTGACATTTTGAACCAGTCGCTAAAAGAATTAATTTGCTAGTTTATAAATGTAGCAAAATAATTTGTTTACATATGTTTATAAATATAAATATAGGCTATGTAAATAAATTAATTAAGGATATTAATTAATTAATGACATATTTCATGACATATATATATATATATGCAATACTTAACAAGTACTAACATTAAATAATGAAAATCTACTTGTTTAGTATTTCTTGTATAATCGATGGTTATATATTCCCGCAGGCAATATGGAAGGCAATGATTAGATTGGGATCATGTGACTGAGTAACAGTACGAAAGAAGACTTACAACATGGGTTCGAGTCCGCCTGGGTTCAGTCTCTTGGTTTTCGGCCTATCAATAGGACCGGTGGCAACACACCATCGTGAGGAAATTGGGGAGATACGAGTGAGTAGCGTAACACGGTCACGGATATCTCCTATAACGGTCGAGGGTTCGACGTGCTGACCCCACGTCACCCCATTACCGGCTGAAGATCTCCACACCTCTAGGTAGGATTGTGGGAGGGAGACTGGCAGTCGGGAGATAGGCCTAGACCCTTCGAGGGCTGTGCAGCATGGGTTATGTTATGTTTTATTAAATACTTACAATAATGTGCATAAAATATTCATCAGGAACTTTACTTTTCGTCAGCGGGATCTAACAACATTATTTTTAAATATCCAAGCAGTGTTACCACATGAAGGGAAATTTCCCTTCTGAAGTTTTTGCCAATAGGGAAAAGGGAATTTCGATTAAAAATATCACAATTTCAGGAAAATTTTAAGACTTCTGACCCTACATTATTACAGTTTGTCAAATTCCAGATTCATATTCACATTTTTATTTCTTTCTGATCCTTCTTATTTCTGCTCCCTTGAATATAAGCCTGTGTCTATTTATATTTCTCTTAAGTTGATTGTCCAGTCAATCAATCAATCAATCAGAATCGGCCTTAAAGTGGGGCACTCGATCATTGTGTGCAGTTTACAGAGCGCTTGTTTTGGCATACACACACACATGAACAGTCACCTCATCACTCGATATTTTCAATGGGAACAAGGGTCGAGTAACACCTTGTATGTTTTTCATCTCCCTCTGTGCATAGCGCCCCGGCCCCTTAGCTTACTCCTTGCTACGGACCTGTCCCTGAAGAAACTGAGCAACACAAATCAGTGTTGCCAGTACGAATCTCGATGCTGAAGAAGGTGCTTCCTGTGGCAATAAATGTAACACAATTTACGCATAGGCGCAGACTGTGTACCGTCATAGGCGCCAACTCCATGGGGCTTCAGGGGCTCGAGCCCCCCCAATGTTAATGATGTGGGGGCAGAGCCCCTCAAATAATTTTGCTTAAGATAATCTAATGTATTATTTTGCTTCTCTTGTAAAGTTTACTCTGAATTGTGCAACATGAACTTAACTTTAAATACAAATCGTGTTCAAATATGTCAATCAAAAATAGTTAACGTGCACTATTCGTTTCATTACAGAATGAAATCATGAAGTGAAATTATTATTATTATTATTCTAAACCAATACTTTAAGCTTTTCCATGAAATAACTACTAACGAAGCCTCACAGCTGATTCAGGGTCGTGCCATTCGAAAGTGTTTGTTGGAAAAATACTGAGAAGGGTCGCCTCCGGCACACTCATTGGTAAAGATGAAAGAAATATTTCAAAATCTTTTGGGTCATTTTTACCCATTCACGTGTCCTTCGCTTCAGTGGTGGTGGTGTGTCATAGAAATCCACAAAACATTGTTCTTGAAAAATCTGATGAAGATAGAAATGATCACATTCGTGTTAGATTCTATAAATATTGAAAATATCGCGTTTACTGTTGGTGTCGCGGTGCTGCAGCACGAAAACTGTTGCTGAGAAGAAGATAATTTTATTTAAAATAATTTCAGTTGACTTTTTAAAAAATGGGCTATTTGTGGTTGACTTTTCTTCACTCTATGCAATCTCAAAAGCAGATTATCAGTTTTAAAGAAAGTAGAGACAGAAATAAAAGGCGATAAACTGAAGAAGTTCGCCGGGAAAATACATGTAAGGAACTCGCAAAGATATAGGAACTAGAGAATAAATATTATTTTTTGCCTTAAAATACATTAATTTGTCTTGAAAGTGATTTGATAGAAAGTCTTAACGATACTTCTCACAATTATTATTACTATTATTATTATTATTTTATTACTATCATTATTATCCTTATTATCATTTTTTTTGTTATTATTTAATCTATTTCTGGAAATGGATTTCGGTCTTCCAAGTCAGGCACGTATCCAGGAATTCCTTTCGGGGGGGGCTCAACACCATTTTTTTAAGGGGTATAGTACGAACCTCACAATTGTGTGTTTAAGACCAGAGGTGGCAATTGGGTTCCAAAACGGGGGGAGGGGGGTGCGGAGGGCGTTGCAAGGAAAGTTTACTTTCTCTTGGTAGCCAAGGCTTAACATTAAGATGCAATAATGTTGAGGCAAAAAAAATAAAAATGGGGAGCAACTATCCCTTAAATCGTTGCCACTGTAAGGCTATCATTTTAATCAGAACGTGAAATCGGAACATTTTCTACCACTCGACTCCTCTGTGCCGGAACCATCTCAGTATGTGGGTTTGTCCATTTCTTCTCATCAGGCATAAAATCATATATGGTGTCTTTGAGTGTTTTTACGAAGCTGTTACACATGCACGGGATGGACAATCCACTCGACAACGCGAGATTCAAATTGTGGGCTGCGAACTGGACGCAGACAGCTCTCGAATATTTCTCTCTGATTCGAGCCTGAACACCACTAACGTATTTTGTCCTCCCATTTTTTCAGCTCTTATAAAAGCCGAAACCCAACAAATTGTTCAGATTCAGGCCTTAGCACTCACAAGTGTTCAAAAATGCCTGTTACAGCTTCCGCTGTCTTGTCATATATCGGCACGAAACAAAGGAAGTCTTCTCGAATAAAGGTGGATCACGAAACAATTAATGCACAGTGAAAACCCTTCCGTTCCCAACACATCTAATGTTTCGTCTCCCAGTATGATGAAATGCTTACTCATTTATCTCTAGTGACGTGCCCAAGGGAGGTTTGGTGAGGTAATAACCCCATTTGACCCAGTATTCTTAAAAAAAAAAAAAAAAAAAGGAACGTCAAAGACAGGGAAAAAATGGCAAAATCAGGACTGACCACCAACAATAGTATGCGTAACCCCTCTCCCTTCCAAAAATCCTGGGCAAGCCTCTCTTTATCTCGGACACATTTTTTTAAAATCAACTCACCAGAAGTTTTTATCATCGTATTGGACATTGAAGTAAGATGCGTTCTTCCTGCAGGTTTGGATATGATCCTTAAGGGTGCTGTCGTCTGCCTGCATTCACACCTAACCTTAACAAGGCCCTAATTTTCCATCATTGTGACTTGGATTTTCAAGACTTAGGAAGGTTTCAGACCAAAGGGACACGCGATACGTGTCGATTGGAATGGGCCAATCAACAGCAACGTTTCACACCGTAGCGACACAAAAGGCCGCACAAACCTAATCTCAGGCGACACGGTGTGAAATCTCCCTTATTAGGCCACTGTCATTGTCACCTCAAAGTAGTAGCTCTTGTTGACCACAGAAAAAATTATCCTCAACCGGTGATAATGCTCCTCAGTTTTCTTCTCTCTCCTATATTTTCTGTGCTTGTTCGCTATACAGGAAACGCCTTACGATTTGATATACACAGGACATGTACTATGTAGACATTTTAACGAAAAATCGGTTGAAGTCAAGTATGGCTAGGTGGCTTAGTTGGTAGAGGCCTGATTTGGGTCCTGGCAGAGCCTGCAATTACCGCCTAAAATGTCTACATATGCAACATCATCTTGCTTTCTCTTCTCGACATTCATAAAATTTTCGGCTGTCTCTTTATGGTAGTTAAGTGTTTGAATGTGTTTCGAACCCAGTAGGCTTAAACAAAAGTATTTTTTTATACCATGAAATTCTCGGACTGCATATACGAAATTTAGTTCTGGCAAAACTAAATCATCATTCAAAACTTTGATTTTCATTTGATCTATGCAGTTTATTTCTGTTTTAATAAACCACTCCAATATCCGGTATTGCTGAAGTATTCACTTTAGAGAGAGACCTTTGATCTCTTCGGCCCTCGAACCGTGCCCCGGAAGTTCCGCTGTCGTCAATGTCTTCATTTTCGTATCACTATATCTTATAAATCAATCAGAGGACGCTGACTGATCTGATCATCAATCGACTGTGTGAATTGTCACACTTACCTCTGAAATCTCATTAACCGATTCTTTGTACAGATCAACCGAAAAATTGAATCCGCGTATTTACATCCTCATTATATTCTAGAACGTTCCGCAGATAAAACGATTCGTTAATATCGCCAGTACTTGACTCCTTCTCTCATTCAAGAACGTACCCTCTCCCGCCTTCCAGAGATTAGAAATTACAACGAATCGCCCTACGTGTGGCGCTACCTTTGTTGTGCAGCTTCCAAATGCTGACAAGTTTCTACATAGTGCTCAAGTGCGCTGCGACAACACCGAAAGCTCAAGAAAAGTGTACGTGCAATATTATCAACAACAGTTTTATAGAACATTCTCCGTCTTGCCTCGATAATTGTCTATCTCCTTAAATCATCGTCACATTATTCAAAATGCCAAAAACCTTATTTTATCTAGTGTAAAATAAAAAAAATCATGGGGGGGGGGCTCGAGCCACCTCAACCCCAGCTTGGATACGTGCTATTAACAATGACAGGGTTATAGAACATTTTCCATCTTGTCTCGATAATTATTTCTCCCAAATTATCATCACATTATTCAAGAAGCCAAAATCCTAATTTTATCTAGTGTAAACAGAAAAAAATCCTGAAGGGGGCTCGAGCCTCCTGATTCCCACCTTGGATACGTGCTATTGACAATAATAGGGTTATAGAACACTCTCCGTTTTGTCTCGATAATTATTTCTCTCAGATTTATAAATTTATTATCCTCACATTATTCAAGACGCCAAAAATCTAATTTTATCTAGTGTAAATTGAAAATTTCCTGAGGGGGGGGGGGCTCGAGCCATTAACAATAACAGGGGTATAAAACATGCTCCGTCTTGCCTCGATAATTATTTCTCTTCTTACATTATTTTCACATTATTTAAGAAGCCAAAAACCTAATTTTATCTAACGTAAACTGAAAAATTTCCTGGGGAGAGGGTCGAGCCCCCTGTGCCCCATCTTGGATACGTGCTATTATCAATAACAGGGTTACGGAACATTCTCCGTCTTGCCTCGATAATTATTTCTCTCCTTAAATTATTGTCACATTATTTTATTTCACACCACAAGAAATCAAAAACCTCATTTTAACTAGTGGTAACCTAAAACTTTCGGGGGGGGGCTCGAGCCCCCTAAGCCCCCCCTCTGGATACGTGCCTGTTCCAAGTGTATTGTTTAGTGTTACTGTGGTTCCAAGTGTGTATTGAAATAGGTCAACATTATACTTTTTGTATAAAAATCAAAATAATGAATCTCATGTGAATTCTGTGGGCCCAAAGTGTGAAATATTCCTTAAAATTGCTAATCTTACACGTTTGTATTGATTTAGGGGTCAAATAGTGAGCTGCTGATTCTTGCCGATTTTTTTGGCATTCTGGATCACTGTGCAGTGGCGTGTGCAGGATTTTCGGAAAAGGTGCTACGTGTACTTTTTTTCAGAAGTACATAATTTTCACATCTTTTCCTGCCTTTGACGATCTTCTGGGGGGGGGGGGGGTGCTGGGCCAAAGGGGTTGGGGAGTGCTATGACTCCCACCAACCTCTCCTTGGGCTACCGCTGAAACGTTGGTTCGTATTGTTAGCACATCCGTATTGGTTCGTGGGTGTCATTATGAAACCGGTAATGAAATGTATAAATAAAATGGCCATAAAACTAACGCAGCGTTCTTTACGACCAGAACAGAAGGATTCTCGATGCATTCGCTGATAATATTTTGCATATCCACCACAATCCTGCCGTATCTTCTAGACCAGGCCTATAATTAGTCCCGCTGTGCCTGTTTCTAAACATTGTTCGCTGTTTTTAAATCTTGTGCAATAAGCTTTGCTGTCTTCGTTCTGTGACTCTTTTCGCAGAAAATATCCCCAGATCTTATTCTCTCATGCTGCCATGACAGCTTCTTAGAGACTTTCTAAAGCAAGCTGATTTACATTGTTCGAGTAGACGGGAGTGCAGCTGGAGTGATAGGGTAAAGCGAGCTACTCTCCTTGCGTAAACAACTGAGGGTCACGGAGACCTACTATAACGGCTGGGGATACGTCGGGCTGACCCCTCGACTATTCCAATACTGGTTGAAGATCTTCACGCTTAGAGGTGACGAAGGAAAGCGTGGGAGGGAGACCGGCAGTCGGTAGGGGCTGTTGCGCGACGGATTATATAGAGTACTGGAGCCAGTACTCGCTCCAGTAGTCAGGACAGTCGAGTGGCTGTCCACGGAGGACAGCGACTATTGGTGAGCCCAGTATGGGGCTTATGGCGACAGTGTTGCCGCATGGTGCGCAGTAGAAGAAAGCTCCAGCACGCATCGAGAGTCTGCTGTAGTACACGCAGAAACAAAAGTTAGTGGTCAATGGGTACTGTTCAATACAAGAATGTAAACCCTTTCTCCATGATTTGGTGGGAAGCTGTTCATTCTTGCAGCTGTTGGTCGGTCCGTGCAGGAGGAAGATTTGAAAATAACTGTTTCCGAATATACTTTTCATACGTCTTGCTGTCTATTTGATCACATACGTCGGCAGTGTATTTTCTTTCTTTTATGAACAGAAGGGCTAATCGGGACTGGGCCTACAGTTTAAAGTGGGATCCGGACCACTGCCTCCACCGGGTATGAAAAGACCGAGTTGCTTCCTTCCTCATCGATTTTTCTACTCGCGAGTAAACTCGACAGGGGTCGATGTAAACGCTTTCTGAGGAGAGTGTAGAGTTAGTGTTGTGGTAGAGTGTTGTGAGTTTGCTTGTATGAGGCGTGCTTTGTCACACACGTTGAGAGTTCCTCAGCAGGGGTTTTTCATTGTGAGCATGAACAGCCCAATGAATGTCAAATTGGGGGACACATTTTCTGCAGTTAGAAACTCTGTCACCACACGCAGTTTTAGGTGCACCGACATAGTATGGTAACATGCTGCCATTTTCCTCGCTCTAGTTCAGCAACCCCTGGTGATAGAAGTTTGAAACTTGGAATGGAGAAGGGGGGAAGTCTGAAGAGTACAATGTATTTTTTTGTATTTCTTTAATCAACCATGAATATGAGGTGGTCCAAGTCCAACAACATAATGTTTGTAGAACTGTACAGTGAATATGAGTGTTCATGGAATTTGTGTCGATTATAGGAACAAACAAAAGAAACTACGGGCGTATGAGGCCATAAGTGCAGGATATGGGACTCATGTATTTGGCGTAGGAGAAGTAAAATTGAAAATAAATAAGTTTACGTTTTACGTACAACCAAGAACGATTAAAAATAGAAAAATCAAGGAAGTCAGTTTTCTTTCTAGACATGTCCTCGTGCATTATTATTTTCATTCTCGTAAAACAAAATTGTTTAAACAGTTTCAGAGCTTATTTTAAAATCGCACCAAAGGGCACCAAACAGCTGCACCCACTATCCCACTTTGCTGGAGTCGAGTAGATAGTGTGTAAACAGCTACTCACCATAGAAGGGTCAAGTCAAGCTGACAGGCCAGTAACTCGTCCTAGTAACTTTCCCGTTTACTCGACCAACGTAAACCAGCCATTAGGAAGGTATTATTAAATCTCGTGTTCCACAGGGATACTGTTGTCTGCTTTTTTCTCATCTCGAATACTTGCACTCGGAATCGGCCTTAGGACAGGACGCTTGTGCTTTCAATTAAGCAATTTATCTGATTTTTCCTGTCTTCGCGGGTTGTTTTCGCATACATAAAAATATCCAAAATTACTAAAATCATATTCTAAACCAATACAGGTTTAGTACTGGTACTGTACTACATAAAAATCGTGTTCAAATATTTCAATCAAAAATAGGGTGACAGTTCGTTATATCGTAGACACATTAAAATCGGATATTTTGTGTTTCTCATGGTTCGTACTTACGAATTGTGTATTGCGAAACATAGTTCAAGGTGCCATTATGCTTTTTACACGAAAACAAACACAATTTTTCACATAGAGAGTAGTTTTTGTTATTCCTTTTTTCGCTTCCCTAACACACAATATGGCGGGCACACGTTGACTACCGTTGTCGGTATGCAGTGTTTCCAACCTTACTCACCGAAAAATACCTACTATCGTGTTCGTCACGTGTGCAAATTGCACATTATGCACGGGTAGCTGACGGATAACCAGACGAACCATTCACGGATAGCCCCACGAACCATTTCCGATAAGGTTAGGTTAGGTTTGGTTAGGTTAGGCAAGCATAGTTTTTTTTTTAAAAAAAAGGGGATTGGAAACACTGACAGGGGGTCACGTCATCAAACGTATGGAGCATCCGATTCACGCAGGATGGCAATTGTGCGCCAGTGAGATATTTCTCTTGCAAAATACATGATTTCCCGGTCAGTAGATTCCACGATGACACAAAATACCTCGACAAACGTTAGAGACCTAAGAGAAACTCATTTCCGTAAGTAGTTTCTTATGTAAAAATGGAGAAATGTGTCTCCGATATAACGAACTGTTACCAAAAATAGTGAACATGTACTATTCGTGAATAGTAGGAGAATTATGATATAGAATGTTGTTAGATATGATTAACATTGTCCCTTGATTGAACACACCCAGCTTTGTAATTACATATAATGAACGTCGTACCAATGGCACATCGGAACCGAAAAGAAACAATAGTTCAGCAACTTCTATTCCTCTTAGGTATTAATATGAAAAATGTATATATTGCGATTTTTGGACACTGTTCTTCAAACTAACGAACAAAAATCTGATTTTTCACATCTCTAAAAAATTATCGTTGTAGGCCCCGCGTAATTGTGTGCCCCGCCACCTAGGGCGGGCCCTGTCTGCACTATCCTGGCAGAGTAGGTACATATACCCGAGTGACTGTCAATTTCGCTGTAGGCCAGTGGTTCTCAAACTGTGGTACGCGTACCCGCCCAGGGGTACATGAACTACTTGAAGGGACAACGCGATCAGCTCGGAAGAGAAATGTCGTTGCTGCAGGTGCGTTGTTTCAGGCTTCATAGCTTTATCACTCAAGAGGAAAATAAGGCTGATAATTTGTCACTGACGCTCTTATCTTTATCCATGTGCTTTGAAATACGTAAAATACTCGTTCTAAATCTATAATAGACTAAATTCGGAGCCGAATGGTTGCTTGAAAGTTTCAAGTGCACAAGCAGACATCAAGAAAGTGTGTCAGGCTATGCAGGCACATCCTTCTCATTAGAAACTCTGAGGATTTGCAATAAAAACTCCAAGATTGTGCTTTACTCTTTGTTTACAAACTTATTTTTGATCTTTACTTTTTTTTCAACAACTCTGGAAATAATATACGAAAATTAAAGTTTTTTTGTATACTTCTTGGCATGCATGTGGTGTTTCATATTTTTATTCTTGTAACTAACGACAAAGATTGTAAACATAGGAACACCCAATAAAATAAGAAACGCAGAATTCTAATGTTTATTTGCTTACCTTCTTTCCACATTGTGGTCTCTTGCAGATACACGCCGGCCCCCGTGGCGGAGTGGTTAGCACATCGCGCTACGACGCCAGGGGTCCCGGGTTCGAATCCTGGCCTGGGCATGGATATGTGTGAGTGTCCGTTCATGAATTTCATCATATCATCACTCATCCCCATCTTCGCAAATCAGCCAAAAGTGGCACAAAAAGCAAAGTAAAATAAAGCAAATCGAATTACAAATCACTCGTCCAACTTATCGAAAACGCCCAACAAATCAGGCAGCCAAAAATTACTATTCGGAGACTATTAGACGTTTGGTTACCACTAAAGGGTACAATGAGGAAAAAGTTTGAGAACCAATGCTGTAGACTATTTGGATTGTTCGCTTCTTCCACGACCCCGAAAATCTGTCTCTCATGGTAACAAGAGTAACTTCGAGCGTTCCGATATCTAACTCTAAGAGTCGCTACGGTATACGTAAATATTTGAACAAATGCTCACCTACCTTTTAAACTCAGAAGCCAAGTTGCCTAGGAAACACCTAAGCATCTGAATCGGCTGCAGGCGAGAGACGTATCCGATGATCTGAAACAGAATAACATAGGGTTAGTCGGTTTGTCAGGACGAAACAGATCATTTAATCATCATTCATTTACAATGACGGCTGTAGAATAGAAATTCAACCGATCTCTGTCCCCAATTTGAATTATTGTTTTAATTCCACTTTATGCACAGATAGACTAATTGGAACTGGACCTACAGTTTTGTGTGGTATCCCCAACTTACATCCCTTGCATCCAACAAAAGATGATCGGTGTTGGATTTCATAAGACAACTGCAGCATAAATATGCTGTTAAATTTTTCTATCTTATCCTCAAGTTGTGGGCTTTTTAACATGTATTCCCCGTCCGCAAACAATCTCTAATTATAATTTATTTTCTGGCATTCCTGCGTGTAGAAAATTTAAAACATTTTAAGTGTACGCCATGTTTGCGTTAATTGCGTTATTCTGCCACCTAGCGGCTAAATCTACAATTACGTGATGGGGCCTATCGCGAGTGCAACCTTGGGAGAGATTCTTTATGTACTGATATGCACTGTTTTCCTGCATGTGATGTAGTTCTTGTACTATAAACGTTCGAAACCCCGAAGCAACACATTTGCCGACCACCGTGGAGGAGTGGTTAGCACAGCGCGCTACGACGGCAGAGGTCCCGGGTTCGAATCCGAAATCGAATGGAACCTATTTGAAAAATGATTGGTTGAATTGTTTTGAGTCCACTTTATGCCAAGGTAGATTGATCTTAATGTGATTTTTTTTAATACTGATTGAAATCTCTTTAAAGAAATAATTTATAGAATACATGAGATATGAGGATGAGTACATGACGATCTTGTATACATCAGAATCACTTTTGGTGAAAGTACATTAATCTCGTAATCATTAATGTGTTTATTAGGCCCTATGAAAGGAAAAGAAAGGGAACAAAATATATGTACTGATGTAATATGTAAACTGTAAGCACATTTCAATTTCATTTGATTTAAAATTCATTAAACGGCCTCCCCGATGGCGCAGCGGTAGCGTCGTCGCCTTGTAATAAAGGGTTCCCGGGTTCGATAACCGGTGGAGGCGCATAGTGGTACGGATCCCACTTTAAACTGTAGGTCCAGTCCCGATTAACGTTACTGTGCATGAAGTGGACTTAAAGCACCAACTCAACGTAAAAATTCATTAATTTTTATAGGCATAAATAGCAAACATTTTGGGTAGAAAAATATACAAAACACTAATCACGTTAAACCGTGTCATTATCATTAAACTGTAAGTAAACATGGCAGCTGATATTTTTCAAACTATCATTTAAAATATTACTAAAGTTCAGCTACAGAGACTTTAAAATATTTTAAGTTACGATTATAGATTCCATCCAGGATGTTTTATTTTCACTGGGATAAAATTATTATAGTTTCATTAACACACTCAACAAACATTTCTATAGTAGGTTTGTATATACACTATCAGCAAGAGAAAATTCTATATTTAGAAATATTTTTTATTTGCTTTTATCAAAGTGTCAAAATATTTTACAGGGCCGTTTAATAGAAAAAGCCTTTCTGTAATAAAATACATCTATACATATGCTGCCAAAAACCATACAAGCAATTTAAAGCGTATTTTGGGGTGTAAGGGGTGCTCTTTCCACGTAGTGCACCCAATAGTCAACCTCACTTCCACGTAGTACACCCTGGACTGCAGACTAACGAGGCTCTGGCGACTGGCCCCATGGCCAGTATAATTTTGTTTGTGATGTCCTGTGTTTTGTCCTTATTTGTGCTGAGTGCTCCTTTACAACCTCAGCTTTTAACGAAAGTCAGAAGATTTAAATAAAACATTTATCAAAAATATTTTTTTTAAAAATAAAAATCATGATTTTTATTCACCCTGCTTTATACACATAAAAGCTAATCGGGACTGGACCTACAGTTTGAAATGGGATCCAAACCTCCACCGGGTATCAAACCGTGGACCCCTTGATTACAAGGCGACGACGTTAGAACTACGCCATCGGGGAGACCCTGATTGAAAATTAAAAACACGTGAAGAATGAAATAACGCTGTGGAACTAAGAGGTAAAAACATTTATGCAAAAGGATTGGCCAAAGAAGACGGAAGTTGGAAAGGGGCAGAATGTCAAAATGTCTGCACTTTGAAAAAAAGAAGAATAAGCATTTCTACACACGTGTGAGTGTGTGAATGGGCGAGGACGCTCATTCTGCAACCACGCCAAGGAACTCAAGAGATGTACGGAGCCTGACCGCCCGCACGTAGAAGAGAGAAAGCCGTAACCTTGCGTGACTTTACGCAACGGGCGGACGCACCGGGATCGTCCGGCCGATCGTGGCAGCTGCTAAACCTCCTCCGGACAGGCCGTGAGTTTGCGGATCGCACGCGAGCTGTCCGGCGTGGGAAAGTTCAATTTGCACGAGCGATTAGAGAGGAGAATTTGCAGCTGTCAGAACCTCCTGCGCGTGGGAGGCGATAAGTGATTTAACCACTTTTAGGGCGGAATGCGAGATTTACACGACACTCCACCATTATCCAATCAGGCACTGGGCGATTTTACAGAAACCAATAATTCTTTATCCCCCTTCACAACATGCTATTGCCTATCTAGTACATATAAGCAGCTGTGCTGTGTGAATAGAATACAGCAGAACAGGTTAGGACAGGGCCCACCTCCGTGGCGGGTTGGTTAGCACAACACAGGGTCCCGGGTTCGAATAACGACCCGGCATTGATTTATTTGTGTTCATTCACCAATTTCATCATATCATCACTCATCTTTATCTTCGCGATTAGCCTAAATTGGCAGAAAAGCGAAGCAAAATCAGCCAATCAATCACTATATGCCAGGGAACTGAAGACCGAGACACCACGTAATATGCAGAGAAAATACTCCAAATTTCTAATAAGGGAACGTTCTATTTTAATAGAATAAAACAAATAATACAAGAAAACACATCTCAAATCCCACGCCCTCCCATATCAATTTTCTTGTTATACAATTCGGTAATTTCATGCTGGTTTGTTATTTTTTTTATTTGAAACAATAAAATCTATGTATGTAGATTACTATTTTACTTTCAAAACATACCACCAAATCGAATTTGGGCAATTTTTAATGTCAAGGAAAATGTGACAATGAATAAATTCGTTTATTTTATTTCGCTTTTCTAGGGCATCCCCGTTGGCGTAGTGGTAAGGTCATCACTTTGTAATCAAGGGGTACTGGGTTCTATACCCGGTGGAGGCATATGGCACAGTGGTTCGGATCCCACTTTAAACTGTAGGTCCGGTCTCGATTAGCCTTATGTGCATAAAGTGGACTTAAAACAAGAAATCAAATATATACTCTCGCTTCCTGTCTGCATTTCTTTATTTCATTTTATCCCAATAAAAATCGCAATGTGGCCCGTGTTATTGTGAATCACCGAATTATTAATGTACATAAAAATGGATGTATGTGTGTGTGTGTGTGTGTGTGTGTATGTGTGTGTTTGTTTGTTCCGCCATAACTCTCGAACGCCTGGAGCTATTTCAACCAAACTTGGTATACATATCACTTGCAATATGGAAAGAAATACTGTGTGGGTAAGACACCCCTGGCACCCCTTGGGATGGGGGTGGGAAGGGGGTGACGTAAAAATAATCGAAAACGACCGATATTAGTGTGGAATCCATAGTTTTCGGGGTCGCTAAGATGAATAGTGACACTCCCAATGCCGTTCAACTCCAAGTTCATTTTTCACTATAGTTAGAATTCATTATTTTCTTGTCTAATAGAAGGTTGGGATAAATAAATACCCGGGCAACGCCGGGCTCATTATAAAAGAGCAGGGAAAAAATAGTGCCGTTTAGTTTTAGTTTAGAATACTGAAAACGTGCTTATAATTTGTATCATATGTTCTCGTGTGTGTCTGTTTCACCAAATTTTCTTGCCGCCTTTCCTTCGTGCTTAAAAGAAAGAAAAAACACACACAATGCAATTTGCAGAATCCGTACCACTCTCTTGATTTTCGTAAGCGGAAACCTAATCCAAGACATAGCCTATAATAAGTCATACGACATAATTTTTAGATTTCAGGTGCTATATTTTCCTACATTTCCGCCAATTTCACGTTGTAACTACAAACACAGATTAGGTATATCAACGAACTGGCAACAAATTGCCTTTGCTATATTCAGGATTCGAACACTTGAGCTCTGTAGGTCAATATGCCAACTATTAGAACATGGAGACTGATTGGATCTTGCAGTAACTTAACCAATTGAGTACATTTGAAAATATTTATGTGCGCTAATTAAAACTGTGTCTGACAACCAGACAGTAGGGATCTGCATTTCATGTCTCGTAGGAATGTGTAGTCTTAACGTGATGAAATGTAGGTTGAGGTTAGGATGAGAAACTATGAACTTTCAAAATATGAGTCAGAATCTACGTGACGACATAACTACGTTGGTGACGGCACGTGATCGAATGTCTCTTTATTGAATCACAGTTGATTACACGTGCGGTAAATATGGCCAAGGTGCTCCTTACGTAATTTAGTCCGAGACACCTTGTAGGCAGAGCTAGCTAAAAAGCAAGACTGGCAAAACAAGAAGGTCTATATATACACAATGGCTTCTGAATCGAATCCTGCGCAAGGCATGAGTACGTATCGTTGGCTTTTATATTTCAGCATAAGTGGCGTCTATAAGAGTCAACGTGGTACAAAGAGAACTAACTAATGAAGGCATGTGATCAAGTAAGAACAGAATGTAAGGCCGTGTCCGAAAGGTGCAAGACCGTACTTGAAGCGAGAAAACTTCGAGAATGGTCTCGCAGTGCCAGCTTGAAGTCGTGGACTGGAAGTGAAGATCTTTCGAACTGCACTTCGACTGCAGCGCCAAATACGATCAGTAGATGTAACCGAGAATACGTTGGTTTTACACGTTTCAAACCATTGCTTTTCACCACAGAAATCACATCGCATTTGTAAATGTTCTAATACATACATTTCCACACCTTAGAACTGCAACAAACAACTTGCTGGTTTTCTACCTCCGAGATTTCAAACAAATGAACAACAAGTCCACTCGTCACGTGACCAAGCCTCCAAGTTCGTGTGCTCTGTCCTGTGGTCTCGATACCTCGTGAACTTGACGCTTTCGAACTGTACTAAGCGACATCACTTCCGTTAAGACCATGCTTCGAGTATGTACAAGGTGGTTATAATTAAAGTGACGGTGTTCAGAGTGGTACAGCACGGGCTGTAATGAGAGTAGCAGTCTGAAACTTCGTAGATATGCTAATGAAGCAATGCGCTCGCGAATTATGCAACAAAAAAAAATAGTTCAAAATTCTCGCCACCAGGGTAAAAAATGGCGCTGTAAGCAGTCAAAACGTGGTATAGTTACAGGAAAAAGGCAGGAAAGATCAAACACATGAGAACAATGGCTCTGGCATGTTTATTAGGAACTATGGTTACAAGAACTGTTCAATATGGCCTCCCAATTCAGCAACATGCTGCATTCGTAACACGGCATGGTCGACGGTTGCTCGCAGCATGTCTGGTGAAATCTGAGCGACATGTCGTTGTATGCTAGCCTTCAGATCAGGCAGAGACCGGACATGTCCCTGATAGACACGATCTTTTAAATATCCCCACAGCCAGAAGTCACATGGATTAAGGTCGGGGGATCTGGAAGGCCAATCATCTGGAAACTGCCTAGAGATGATGCGGTCATTAGTGAAGGTTTCTCGCAGCAAATCTTTCACGTGGCGAGCGACATGTGGTGTTGCCCCATCTTGCATGAAAATGGTGGTGTGTTCACAGTTCCGTTCTTGCAAAGCTGGAATCACGTGTTGCACGAGGAGGTCCCTATAACGTGCAGATGTCACTGTACACCTAACAGGCCCTCGAGGTGTCATCTCCTCAAAGAAAAACGGACCAAGAATGAAGGAGCTAGTGAACCCACACCATGCAGTCACGTAAACTGAGTGCAATGGTTGTTCCTGCACAACATGTGGACGAGTGGAACCCCATATGCGACAGTTCTGAGTATTCACTGTACCGACCAGAGTAAAATGCGCCTCGTCAGTCCACAGAATATTCCCCGGCCACATGTCATCCACTTCCATGCGTGCCAAAAACCGATGGGCAAACTCACGGCGTTGTGGAATATCTTGGGGTTTCAATTGGTGCACAATTTGAATCTTGTAGGGATACCAGTGTAAAATGCACCGCAATACCTTGCGAACTGTTGACCAGGGGAGTGACAATTCACGTGCCACAGCTCTAGCACTGGTTGCAGAAGTTGAGGCATGTGCTGCACGGTCAGCTACAGCTACAGCAACTTCGTCCACAACTTCCACGGGGATGGGCCGCCTTCCTCTCCCTGGTGCAACACCCAATTCACCTGTTTCCTCGAATTTCTTCATCATCTTCTTCAGACCATTAATTGACATGGGCCCTCTTATCAGCCCTTTCTGTTGGCGATATTTCCGCAGTGCAGCGTTACTATTGCTCCCATTCTGGTAAAACATCTTCACTAGCAGTGCACGGTCTTTCTTCGCAATAGCCATTGCTTTTTACACGGGAAAAATCAAACTTTTAATGTTCGGCGAACATTCACATCACTAAAGGAAAAAAAAAGCAACAAGCGTCACCAACAACAACCAGGGAGCTCACACAATGGTTAGGCAATGTCACCGACTTTGACGTCAGAGTTACGGAAAATTCCACGTTTTGACTGCTTACAGCGCCATTTTTTACCCTGGTGGCGAGAATTGGAACTTTTTTTTTTTTTTTTTTTTTTTTTTTTTTTTTTTTTTTTTTTGGCATAATTCGCGAGCGCATTGCTTTATTATCATATCTACGAAGTTTCAGACTGCTACTCTCATTACAGCCCGTGCTGTACCACTCTGAACACCGTCACTTTAATTATAACCACCTGGTACTTTGTACCTTTCGGACAGAGCCTAAGTTCGTACTAGGACTCGTCCCCTATAAATACAAAGACCTGGAAAAATTTAGAAGGAATAATTTTGTGCGTGTGAGGGGAAATGATTTATAGTTAAAGATAACTCTTCGTAGGGAGGGGGAGTAAGGTTGAAACACCAACACTAATTTCATCCAGGGTTCCTGGGTTCGATACCCAGAGGCACAAGTGGTTAAGATCCTACCTTAAACTGTATGTCCAGTCCCAATTAGTATTCCTGGGCATAAAGGGGACTGTGTGCCTTGTTGTATGCCCGTGAGTATAGGTTAGAATTTTATTCCCGGATGACTTTTTTTTCTGTTTCTTTCTTTCTGTAATGTTTCCTTGTAATTTTATATATTTCCTTCTTTGCTTTCAATATTTCCCTTTTTATTTATTGCCTTAAATGTTGCTTTCTAATTTTCATACGCTAAAATTTCGATGTAAACATGGTTAAGTGGTAGAAAAGGCTACAAAGCCTTAACTTCGCCATGATAAACAAGACGTAATGAATAAATAAATAAAATCAAACTTTAAAAAAACAAACTAATTTCATCCTAATTTATGCTCTGCAATATTATGGCAGGCATGTTTTGAAACCTTAGTAATTCTCTGTAAGCTTTAAGCAGACTTTACATTTAAGTGGTACAAATGGATTGTCACAATCATGGATGATTTGCTGTTATTGTCCCACTCCACTGGGATGTGAACTCTGATGAAAATTGAATAACCCGATACTTCTAAAGATAAATATTTCTTCAAGAAATGGACTTCACAATTTATAAATATATATTTAAAATTACACGCTTATTGCTATTGATAGTAGGAATAATCAATGGATGATATTCAATTTGACGTCATCACGCAGTGTACTCTGGGAAGAAATCGGACAAACAAATTGGCGTTGTGTTAAGGAAGGTGTATGAACAGACCTTACCATCTGTGTTCCTACAGCGAGAAAATTTGCATTTAACCACTTTACACACTTTTCACGGTTTCTGTAGAGCTTCGAAAGAAGTAAAAAGTGCACATTCCTCATATCATGATCGCGATAATTATATATTTAGTCTGATCTGTTTGCTTGAAATATGGCGCAATGGGTAAGGATGTCGAATCGACCCTTCTTCATAGAAATATGTATGATACATCGTTGGAAAGGATATGAATCAAGGATTCCAGAAATGTAAAATTTAAGGTGAGGAAACAATTGGAAGTGGAAAAGAGTAGTATTAATTGCCCCCCGATTCCGGGCTCCGCCCCTGGTGTAATTGATCTACCGCCCCCTACCGCTACCGTGACCCCGCCTTTTTCTATAGAGTTCCTTTGAATGAAAACATGAAAAAATACGAATGAAAACATGATTTAAAAAAAGTTGAATCCTGGTGGAAATTCGCATATATATTCCCGTTGAAAACCAAAGTTCGACCTGGCAATACTGTGTGTTTACAACATGGATTAGGTTCAAGGAAACCAGCTATCGTAAGTAATGTAGTAGTATTTTATTTTATCATTTCGTAGAAATGTAACTTGAAATTGAGAAGTGCACAGTGGCAGTTCGAAGGGTTAAATACGTACTATTAGCGCACATTTTTTTTTACTTTCAAATGGTAAAACACAAGGGTCGATTGTGTAGTCTAGCCGCGCAATGAATTGTGGGAGAAGTTGTTTGCTGAATATCATTCATTAAAATGAACTTCTGCCAAATATGTTGAAACACTATAATGAATTGTACAAAGAGAAGGACCGGACTCTCCACTGCATTAACTGTTACATTTACTACCATCCCAACATTGATATAGAGTCCATTACTCGCATATAGCACATTCTAAGTTTTTCAATCTATCTATCTGTGAAATTTGGAATCCGTTTGTTACATAGGCATAACTGAAACATTAGAAAGTGTTGCTCTTCTTTTCAAAATGTAACCGTGCTCCATGTTAATTATTTATTAAACACTGAATTTAAAAGTGGAGGGTATTATTATTTCAGTCACACTTGATTCGTACAATACGAATCATTTTATGATATAATGGTTCTTAAATGATTAATTGGCCCAGTGAAATATAGAAAACTGCATTTACAAGTTATTTACGAAGGGAATAAAACTAAAAGCAAACGTAGTACCTTTACATTCCAAAAAATGCATATCTTGGAGTTAGATAATACTTCAAGCTTACGTGTTTTCTATTTATATGGTTTTGATAGTCGACGAGCACCAACATTATAAAATATAAATTACAAGATAGAGGCAAGTATATTAAGGTTATTATGTGCATGTTACGAATATTAAATCACTTCAAGAAACCAGTCATAAAAATTGCAACAAGATATCATAAATTTGTACAAAAAAATTACCTGTTATGCTTTATGCAAGGAGAACAACTAACTTTTACATCAAAATGATATTGTTCCGATTATAAAATGTATGCCAGCAGTTGAATGCTGAGCAAACGCCTCGACCATCAAAATCGTGAGACCTTCTGCAGGAGGTGTTTCGCAACAGTTCCGCTAGATGTCATTACTCAACGTTATCTTGTCTAGAAGAAAATCGGCCAAGGCAGGGTTAAACTAAAAAACCGGTGAGCAATGTTCAGTTGTAAAATAGCGCTGAAAGCAATGTGAGGAGGAAAAAACAAGAAAACAAAAGCGACACGCTCTTCTCACATCATGTCATTGACAGAGGCAGTCATACGGGACACGCCCCCACATTATGTAGGAACAGGACTCTTGACATGAAAAAGCCATAAACTTGTATCTCTGTCGTAATGAAAATCCTTGATGGTTAAGTGTAGTTTTGTGTGACGGTGTCAAACGTTGCATGTTGTTACATTGTAAATGTATAGGGCAGGGCAGTTGCGGTATTCGTAACACGCAAGCATTGGCCACAAGGCATTACAAAATTTGATTGTTTTTATTCGATAAATTCTCCTGTGTTTCGTAAATAGCAGGAAGGTAAACTAAAGCTTCTTTATTTTTTAACAAAGAAGAACTTGCGTGTTGCATATTATGACGTAATCGTTTAAAAAACTCAATTTTAGGATGTTAATCAGCAAAACTGGACTCATGGTGGACAATATTGAACGACTGATTAGCTCTTGGTCTCGATATACGTACAAGTGTTGTTCGGCAAATTGTCCATGACTGTTCTTCATGAATTTTTCTCTTGCACTCAACGTGTTTTTAAGGAATGCATTTTTTCGTATGCTCGTCGTGCAGAGATTTTCAGCAGCTTGTCTGGCGTTTACTTTCATTTCTTGAAGCTCTCATTGCGTAAAACAAAGAGAATAAACATTGAGAAGGACAATTTGCTTGGTTGGTAATACTATTCATCCAACTCTGCATCCCTACAAGAGATAATACTTTGACATTTATTTCAAATTGTCAAAAACTTATTAGAACAGCACGTTACTGCTTTTCTTTGTTTCTTGCTGTAACTTTGCACATGTGAGATATAAATTGCATGAAACTCAGTTAAAATTATATTTAGGGCCTTCACATTTGGGAACGATTTAGGAATAGGGAATTTACTGATCAATAGAGCTAGGATTATAATGACTTTATAATTTTTACATACGGCTGATATGATCCTGAAATATATAGAAATCCATGTTATGAAACTAATTAATTGAGGTGTCTTGTTACGGAATATGTGTTGGCATATTTGACCATTTCTACGCGACTGAGAATTTTTCGATCATATGCAGCATATTTTCGCTTTTTCAAGGTACGTATATTTCCGAAGTGCCCCCCCTTTTGCCACACACTGCTTCGGTGTGCGAACGGGTTGAGTAGTTGACTCTAGATCTCGGCACCGAAGGTTCAGGATTCGAGCCCTAGCTTGGGCTTGAGTGGTTTCCTTGTCTCCCATCATCATGCTCATCTTCGTGATTAATCTAAAATCGCTGAAAAGTGGCGTTGAAATACAGTATGTAACATTGTTATTCGTACACATAGGATTTTCGAGGGAAAAAAATGTCATACCTACTAGTAAATATAATCATTTTCATATGTACCTGGAAATTAATGTTAATGAAAGTTTCACCAACAAATGTCAATAAAAATGTATGTTCAAAGTGTATAAACAGAGCATATAATTTTGCGAAAAGAGAAAAACACGCTGTTTCATGCAACATTGTTATTCGTACAGGCAAGAGTTTCAATCTTCCTCGCATGCAGCGCCACCGCTATTCGGGCGATTTCGTGCAGTTTGCAACTTCGTAACAAGTTTGAACATGCAGGCGCGCTCCCCGTCAAGCGGAATGCTGGCGTAGGTATTGTTGTAGGCCTATCATCTATCTATCAGCGTGTTCGAAATGGGTAGTTAGTTCCGATCAGAAGGATGTTATTATAAATTTGGCCCTTAGAGGTTATTCGTTAAGAAAAATTGGACATGCAATTAATAAATCACACTCCACAGTTCAATACACAGTAAACAAATTTAGAGAGGAAGATTCAACACAGAATGTGCCAAGAAAACCAAAAGAGAGACGGTTGAATAAACGTGATGAACGCTTTATTTTAAAAAGAGTGCGAGAGAAACCCCGACTAAGTGTTCCTCAGTTACGACCGTTAGTAGAAAATGTTGTTGGAAAGATGATGTACGATCAAACTCTCCGACGTGCCTTGTGGAAGCATGGATATCATGGCAGAATACCACGAAAGAGGCCGTATGTAAATAAGGTGAATCGCAGGAATAGACTTTCATTCGCGAAAGAGCACATCCACAAGGACCAGGAATTTTGGGATAGTGTCATATGGTCAGACGAGTCCAAGATTAATATATACGGGTCAGATGGGATAAATAGGGTCTGGAGAAAATCAAATAAAGACAATGATCACATTAACGCAGTTCCAACAGTTAAATACGGTAGTGGGTCATTAATGATTTGGGGCTGTATGTCGTTCAAAGGTGTTGGTATCATGGTATCAGTTTATGGATGCATATGTCTATTTGTACATATTGAAGAACAATGTAAAGCAAGATGCACAAAAAATGGGCATGCCGCCTATCTACACATCCCAACAAGATAATGACAGTAAGCATAAGGCGCGAGTTAACATGAATTGGCTAATATGGAATGTGCCCAAACTACTACAAACACCAGCTCAAAGTTCAGACTTAAATCTCATTGAGCATTTATGGGCAATTTTGAAGAGGCGAGTCCATAAAGCAGGCGTCAAGTCCAAACAAGAGTTGAAAACTCTTGTGCAAGTCGAGTGGAATAAAATAAGCTCTGAAACATGTCGGAAACTGGTTAATTCTATGAAGAACAGGTGTCAAGCAGTAATTAAAGCCAAAGGATATGCATCAAAGTATTAGAACTGTCATTCAATTTGCTCTGAATATACTTTTTTCTTTTATATTATTAAGTGTACGAATAGAAAAGTTGTACAAAAAAGGGCATGTTTCTCTTTCAGTTTAATTTAATTTATTATTGTCATTGGTTATACAGAATTTGGGTAAGATTTTATGTTCGTAATGATATTAGTTATTGCATTGTAAAGAAACAATTTCAAAAGAGTGTATTTCCTTTCAGATATTAAAGAATTCTCTTTGAAAATCCGTGTGTACGAATAAGAATGTTACATACTGTATATACAAGTTCCTTCTATCATTTGTTTCGAGAAACTTTTCCAGGTACAAAGCTTCGTTAGCTGACAATAAACTGTCATTTACATTTGAAAATTTACACAAAGTACTTACTCATTGTTCGTTAGGGTGACCCTTATTTTACAACTTTTGCATTTCTTTCCAGGACACCCCATCAAATGATACCATTCGTCAAGCAAATAAACCGTGTAAAATTTCAATTGACTCCAACAATGGAAACGTGTGCCGTAAAGCACTTGAAGTTTAAAGTTTTTAGGCCTTCTTTAAAAGGTAATACCCCAATCAATGAAGGGGACAAGGCGCCTAATGCCGGGAGGCGGGAATAATTCCCTAAAAGCTAAATTTCGGACTCCAAAATTCCATAATAAGGTAAGGTACGTAAAGTTCCCCGTGCATGTAGCATCGTGCCATGAAGGCAAATTTAGGGGATGTGGAAGTAAGGCCTCACGGCCACAACTTCTCGATCTCGGCCATTTTGGAGGTTATGTGATCAACACCACACTCCGGCCGCCTTTACCTCCCAGGGTTGCCCACAGGTACCCATTGATTTGAGGCTGGGTGAGCCCTAGAGCTGTTTCATGCTGTGCAACGTCCCCCGGTTGTACACCAGTCGTCAGAAAGTTAGTCCGCTACTCCTTTAGTCGGGAACATGAGAATCTTTGCAAATCATCAGGGCTTGCTGGGTAGAAAAGAAACACAACACAGTATTCAAAGTTAAACGCAGTTTTATAATAACTTATATTTCCTATCGTATGTGGACTTACAAGAAAGGTACATATTTGCTTACGTTTCTGCCTGAAGAGGAACAATTCTATAGCATATTAAATCATATCACAATCACTAAACACACTTGCATATAGAATTAACGTTGGACAAGACAAACGTAAATACACGAAAGTTTCTGTACTTAATTATTATTTCCGAGTATAGCTAGAATGAAACGAAAATAATTACCAATTACACTATTCTGGCATTCCATTAACCGTTAACACGTTTCTGTTGATTTCTCACCTTCACCTGTTTTTCAACTCAGTCTGTCGTCAGGAGAAAACATTCCGGCGAGTTCACTTCCTCTGCTGAGATGAGAAAGTGACGTCAACACGAACAGATTTTGACGTATTTATAAACATATACACAAGTTCCAACCACAACTGTATCAATCTAACTATAGTTGTCTGTGACAACTTGCACATTATTTGAAGTAACAAACATTTTAGAAATCTTAACTTCTTACAAATATAAAACCTTAAACTCTCAGGTTCGTTACAGCTGGAACAAGGACGGTGAAGATTCCGACCTTAGATCACGCACTCCGGGAATCGAACCCTGGTCTCCCGCGTGGCAGTCAGAAGCCCTACCGACTAGACCATATTAATAACAAAATATTGCTAAAGCTGCTTATGAAATGTCTATAATGTAAGTAGAGTAGCGTAGAGTGTCCATATTATTATCGTGATTATGCACATAAAGTCGTTAGCACAGCTCCAACTATCTTGCCGCCGCTACGACGGGACAGGAGGTGAAGAATGTGGCCGATGGGCTGATACACCGTCTTAGACCTTGAGGTATTCATCTGCCCGCGAGTGAAAAGGCAGTCGTCCTTGCAAACATTTCGTCCGACAAACATTTCCAGAAATTATCGCGTTCAGTCGACGCAAGGCTCTATGACGTGCCTTGAATTGCAGACGATTCTTGCTAGCCACTTCCAGCGAAGATTGGGGAACTTCTTGGGGGGAGTCAATGGCTGACTGGCAGCGTAACCTATCGGAAGAGAAAGGAATTTAGAGAGTTTAATGATACAAACATGGTGAACGGCATGGTACATGTACCCAACGACGTGATGCCTGGATTAATCAAATGAAAGCTAGTGTTCATGAATATTATTTTTAATATGGGAGATAAGCTCCAAGCAGGCACAGACGTTCAATTTCTTTCTTCCTCTCTCTCTCTCTCTCTCTCTCTCTCTCTCTCTCTCTCTCTCTCTCTCTCTCTCTGTATGTTTGCGTGTGTGTGTGTGTGTGTGTGTGTGTTTTCCTCTCTCCTATTCTGAGAGAGAGGGAGAGAGAGAGAGGTGGAGGGAGGGAAGAATATAGGGAGAAATATGGATGGTAGATTGAAAAAAAGGAGAGAAAGTATATGTGAGAGAGACGAAGAACACAATTACTAGAGCTCTCTCTCTCTCTCTCTTTCTCCGACTTACCCATTAACAGGCAAATATAAAACTTCGTATTCTGTTATGCAAGTACAGAGAAATGTTCATTCTAATTTTTCACACACGACGGACTTTTCCAATTAGAAAGAATTTTCGCTGCATAGCTAAGAACAAATCTTTTATTTCATTCATATTATCAAATAATAATCGATGCTATTAACATCACCCCATTGCCGGTTGAAGAACTCCACACCTTTAGGTAGAATTGTGGGAGGGAGACTGGCAGCCGGGATATAGGCCCAGCAGAGGCGTCTCGTAAACGCATGCGGTGCATGCTGCGCATGCGTCAATTGTGGGAAAAAGGACAGCTTGCTCTGCGACGACATTCATGAGCATTTCTACATTCTAATTTCTTCATATAGGAGAAGTATTTATTTTACACGAGAGCGCTGAACTAAGCTTATATTACATTTCTTGGATCTGAAGTGAAAAAAAGTAATAATTCTTTTCCCACAATTGACGTATGCGTCACTTCAGATCCAAGAAATGTAATATAAGCTTAGTTCAGCGCTCTCGTGTAAAATAAATACTTCTCCTATATGAAGAAATTAGAATGTAGAAATGCTCATGAATGTCGTCGCAGAGCAGGTTGTCCTTTTTCCCACAGTTGACGCATGCGTTCACGAGACGCCTCTGGGCCCAGTCCCTTTCGAGGGCTGTCGATCCATGGGTTATTATTATTATTAGCATTAAGAATTATAATCATTGATTATGCCGCCCAGCTTGGCGGAGGGGTTAGGCCCATCGCGCTACCACGCCAGAGGTTCTGGGTTGGAATTACGGCCTGGGTGTTATTTGTGTGTGTCCCTTCATCGATTTCGTCATATCATCATTCATCTCCTTCTTCGCGATTAGCCAAAAGTTGAAGAAAAGCGAAGTAAAATAAACCATGTCAATCAATATCGCTGACTTGTTATAGTTAATTGAGGTGTGCAAATGGTGAAATACCATCTTCTGCAAGTTAGAAATGAAGAGAAAAATCTGCTCTGTTCAAAGTAAAGGGTTTGGTTGACAATGATTTGCTACCAAGCAACAATCATGCAACAATTAGATAACTGGTTAACAAACAAAAAATCTTGTAATATTAAAAAGAAGGATGACTTGCCATGCATTCTATATCGAGATTAACAATTACACTGTAGCATTCTTCAAGAAGAAACTGTTTCGGACGATGTGTTTGGTCACGTGACGGCTGAGTTCCTGGAAAGGGCCATGATTAGCACCTGACTGCAATCGCCTGCGTCACGAGTGCATGAATGGACGTGTCACGAGGAATGATGACACCCACGAAGAGTCATTGTGGATGTTTGCGTTCGGAAACGCGCGCAAGGGAAAGTTGGAAGCCTCATGCTCGTGTGTGTGGCTTTCGGGGACGTGGATGTGGCACATCCAGTCGCTTCTTCGCAGCGAATAGGTTGTAGAAAGCTAGGGAATAGGTTGTAGAAAGCTAGAAGTAGATGCGTGGGTGAGAAATGAATGATAGAGATGCTACAGGGATCATCTCGTCCTTAGCAGAGTTGAGTTGAAACGTGAAGCCTCGAGGCCTGCAATATATCGTCCAGACGATATATCGTCACTATATTTTGGCGATATATAGTCACGATATTTTGGCGATATTTATCGTGGAGACGATATATCGCCGATATCACGACACGGAAAAATATCGTATCGTCTGTGACGATATATCGCGATATCAGATTTCTGATATCGTCCATCCTTAGCCTTCCACACATGCTTGATGCAGTCTTGCACTAGCGTGCCCAAGATCCTTTTGCGGAGGGGGCTGAAATTTTAAATGTGGATATTAAGCCTACAGTAGAGGGTATACAAAATTTTGAGAAGGGTTTTAGCCCCATCAGCTCCCCTCTGCCGCACACCAGTATTCCATAGAAAAGGGTTACCAAGCTTTAAATCGTTACAATATAAAGTTCATATACTTCCTCCGAACAGACATAATGATTATTATAAATTGACTGGAACAGACTAGATGAGGGTTAATTTAATTAGCAGCGTTTAATATTTAGTGTTTAGATGTAACTAATTACAAGTAGCAGTTACTTTCTTGAATAATTCTAACTGTAACGAGCTACTTTTAAACGTAGGCTAAGTAACTGTAAGTGTAACATAGTTACTTTTGGTAAATAGAAGTAACGTTTTCTGCAGTTACTTTACGACGTAAATTTGTTAACTCGAAAATTTGTAACGTGCAGGAAGAGCTAAATTTAGTTACTCTGTTACCAACCGTGCGTCTTCTCTGGTTGATAAGGTGACAGGATTTTTGCGGATGGACTCTTGCATTCATTTGGAACGCGGTAGTAGAACTAGAAGGAAGACATTATGGACCTGGTGTATCTTGCGGAGCATGGAATGGAAGAGAAAGAGACAGGTGCAAGGGGAATTCATGTCACCACATGTAGGAAAACCGTGTCCGGCATACGGACGACCTTATCCAATGAAAATAATTCAAGCAAAGCTTTGTTCTATCATTTACTTGTATTAATATAAATATATGAAGACTCATCATATCGTTTGATTGGAGGTTGTACCCAGGATTTTTTGAGGGAGGGGCCAGAAACGAAAGAGAGAGAGAGATACCGGGTGGTCCAAACGTCCAGGAACGGTCAAATATCGTGAGAAATACACATCGAATTGGAAAACGAAAAAAAAGTGTTTAATAAGTGAAAGAAAGCTATTCAATGATATCACACTTGATTCCCCACCCCAGCAACTGTGAAATTTTAAATGGAAACCCCATTTTGTATTGTAGAATCGAAAAGAGGACTTCATTCCGAGTCCAACGAGCTATCAACCATCCTCCTAGCTCAATTAGGAACGGAGATATGGCGATTTTAAATTTGCACGTCAAGACCTTTCAATAGAGTATATGGAAGGGAGGGGTGGGGGGTCTACGATCACATGCAGATTCCGAATCTGCAATCGCTTTCACTCTAGCTCAATTAGGGGCAGAGATACGTCCCTTTGAATACGTCCCGAAAATTTAAAATCGCCATATCTCCGTTCCTAATTGAGCTAGGAGGATGGTTGATAGCTCGTTGGACTCGGAATGAAGACCTCTTTCCGATTATACAATACAAATTGGGGTTCCATTTAAAATTTCACAGTTGCTCCCCGCCCCATTCCCAGGGGGCGGGGGTGGAGAATCAAGTGTGTATTTTTTCGTTTCCCGATTCGATGTGTATTTCTCACGATATGTGACCGTTCCGGGACTTTTGGACCACCCGGTATATTACAAAATAGTTCAATTAGTTTTGTGTTCTGCAAATTAACAATGTTTTCAAATTTCCTTCATTTTCTTATGAGAGTGCCATTGAAAAAACCCATGATAATTCTGTTTAGAAAATATTTCGAAAAAGTCGGGACAGGGATTAAAAATAACCCACGATCCTGGAAAAATCGGTGAATCGGATCGCCTTGCATCAATGATTATACTATAAAACTAAAACTACCAAATATTGTAGACTGGAGACATCTACACAAGATACACATTCATTTATGTAAGAACAAAATTGAAACTTTTACAAATTTGAAAAATCGACGATGTTATTTTTGTAGTTTTTTATAGGTTCGCATTGAAATATTTCAGGATTCGAGAGGGGGGCATGGCCCCCATGGCCCCTCCCCTGGGTACGCCCATGGTTGATTATATGTTGTTCGTTTGCAATAAAATTTCCAGCAGAAAGTAACTATAAAAATATCTTACAGTTACTTTTCATTGTACCAGTAGCCTGAGTCACTTTTTAAAATGAGTAGAGTCAGATTATTTTCGGAACAGCTCTGGCTAACTGCGTGAGTCTAGCTAGTGAGCCTACCGACAGCGAGGAGCGTGAGGAAGAGGGTCTGCGATTGGTGCCGGGTTGGAGTGACTTCAGTAGCTCGCTTGTTGATTGGCTGCTTCGGAAATTGTGACTCGCTCCCAAGCTGCAAATGCAGGAAATAATCTTACTCTAACTCTAAGTAACTTTATGAAACAAGTAACTGTAACTGTAAACCAGTTACTTTAAGAATAATAACTTATCGAACCTTTAGGTTTAAGAGAATGGAAAAATACAGACTGGGAAAAAGGAGAGAAAGAGAAGGACAGAAAAAGGAAAAGAGATCAAAGAGTAAAATAGGGGAAAACAAAGAAGAAAGGGAGAATGAAATAGTAAACGAGAGACGAAAAAGAAGAAAAGATAAAAGGCAGAAAGAGAAGGTGAAATAGAAGAGAAAAGTAAGGGGAGATAGGAGAGAGAGAGAGAAACAGAAGAGAGCAAGCGAGAGAAAAAGGGGGCGTGGATACACATGGTGCAAAGTTCACATTGACTGGACGAAACAGTCTTCATAGTGGCGACTCGTGGAATTTTTGGGGTGTAGGAAGTTATGGTAAACAGACCGAGGAAAGTTTTCGAAAATGCGTTCAATTACACAGTGACATGTATCGCCTATACCTTGGATTAGCAATTGGATTTGTAATGTTAGCTGCAGGCCCTCCCTACCTGTCATGTGTGGATTAAGAACAGCTTTGCCAATACCAACCTCCTGATAAGAAAAGGTGCTGTTTCAACTCATAAATTACGCTAAATGTGATAAAATTATGCTAGGGTTTTTTATTATTATTATTAATTTATTATCATCATTTTCTGATGACTGTAGTTGTTTTAAGTTCAATTTTATTTTGCTATTTTGGAGTTGTGAACCGCGTTATTGATTATTTATTGTAGTTAAGCAACATTAGGAATTTCGACCATTCAATAAAATGGGTTTAGCATAGTGCTTGAAAAAAGTTGAAGAAAATTCCACGACTGGTAACGACGTCCGTTTGCTTTATTTGTGACCTCCAACTCTTTGTACCGATTTCCTTTTATGAAATGTTCCTCCCTTGTTAGATCTGGGAGGATAAAGAAAATATGAAAACAAGAGGATGAATCAGGGCCTGTAAAAGCTTGTATCTTGGTCGGCATAATTCCTTTTGCTTGAAACAAATCCGCTAGAGAAGTACAAACAAGATCTGGACATTTTCTTAAAAATAAATATTTCCTCAAAATATCTTCATTAGAATTCAATTTCTCTTTTTCCCAGGGACGGCCGTTTTTGAGATGATGCTTGATTCAAATTTTGCTAGGTTTTTTAGAACCATTGTGCTAGAGTTGGCATCACTGTTGAGGAACCCACGGGACCTTCCTCGAGGACCGTATAACTGGGCAACCCCCCGCGTACCCCCGCCCTTCCTTGCACTGTCCTTCACCCATCTGCCTGTACGATGACTTGAAAGGTTCCTCAGCGGCAGGCAAAGACGGTCGTCTTTGGGCAACAGATCTGGAACGAGCGGGTGATAGCTAGCACATTGACTCTTGACAGTCGAGTAGCGAACCTTGATTGCGCTCAAAATTTTATAACGCTCATTATACTCTTGAAAAGTAGAAAACTGGAAATAAGTATAAATGAAACTGTAGGAAGTTCCTCACTTCCTACATGGAGGAATCGCCACTGTGTCTTCAATATAATATCTACGAAAATTAACAAGAATCACATCACAGTACATATAACTGATTCGATCCTTTTCAACAGCAAAAATGTCAGAAAGGCTGGTAATTTGTTCAATTATAATTGAGGGATTTCAGGCGATAATTCAACTAGCACTCTGAACAATTTTAATCACTTTCTGTCTTCGGTATTAACTCGTTATCCTATCCTTAATGCGAATCTTCATTTTTAAAAAACTTCTGCGACCGGTAGGACATCTAGGAGGAGGATTTATACTCCAAACTTGGAAGAAAGTTGCACACCAGTTGAACGAGCTCGCGCAACCGGTCGGATGGCGCACAGTTGCAGTGAGATGGGGCTGGCCCATTTAGAAGAAGAAAACGACCTGCAGCGGCGTGACTTCATCTGTGCCACCTCGGGAGATATTATGCTCGTTCAGTAGTGGATAAATAGTGCATTAGGGAAAGCTGGTTCGCCGCCCTTGAAATGAACTATGCGAGCCACCAATGACGCAAGAACGTTTTCGGATTTGCCCAGAGTTACACGTTAAAGGGGGGAAAATTCGTTATATACATTTTACTTATCAATTTGTTCATATTCGTGTATTTCTGCTTTTGAAATAATTTGGAATTGATGTGTGCGCTTCAATTTCTAATTAACGACTTACGATTTTACATGTGAATTTGTTATTTCACGGAAATATGTATTTGTTCAACTGCAGACAGTGTTTCCAGCCTAGATTTTGCTTCACTAGAGCAGTAAGCTTTCCTGTTTCCTGATTGCAAAACTTTATAAAATTTGAAGCAATCATCAAATTTAAATTTATTTCTTCTATTCGTATATTTGAATTGGGATTGCATCCGATCTGCACCATTCATAAATTTGTGGACATTTCTGCGCAATTTTTCCAGGGAAATTAAGGTATTCAAAAACATATCAATGGTCCAAGCATTATAACACCCAAAATTCCAGTATGATTATATCTATAGTTTTTTCTTCTTCTTCTTCTTCTTCTTAACCGAGCCCTCAACGTCTTTCCAAACAGATATGCAACTGGCCATAGGTTGACACCAAAATTTTGTGGTTCGTATTGGGAATGAAACCGCACGTATCAAAGGCAAGAGCACCAACCACTCATGTATAATGGTGCCCATTTATTGTTCATCCTCATAGTTTCATTTTATGTAGATAATGAAAAAGTCAAACAATGTTAGGTTTCTATTTACAAAACTGCCTGCTGCTCCCTTCTGTCTTCCCTTTTTCTATACTTTCCTATTTTTGCGTTCTCTCTCTTCCTATTTCATTTCTATTTTATTCTTTGTCAATCTCTTATTACTATTTTCTGTACTTTTATCTCGCTCTCCTTATTTTCAATCTCTTTCGCATTATCTCTCTTCTCCTCTCTTCATCGTTATGTACGTTCTTCTATTTTATTTCTCTTCTTCATTTTCGTGTCTGTTCTATCTTTTCTTCTTGTCTTCCCTCCATTTTTCTCTTCTTTTTTTAGTTTTTCTCTCTCACTTCATTCATTCTTTTCTTCCTTATGTACCATCGTCCCCCTTTCTCACTCTCTCTAGTCTCTCATTCCTTCTTTCCCTCTTCTATTCTTCTACCTCTTTGTCTTTTTCTCTTCTTTTTCTTCCTTCTCTCAATTACTATTTCCTTCATCTTTCTTGTCTTTCTCTTTCTACTCTTTTATCTTTCCTTTTTCTTTATTTTCTTCCTCCTTATTTTCATTATCTATTTTTAGCATTCCCTCTCTCTCTCTCTCTGTCCTTCTCTATCATTCTATACATAAAACCGTCACAGACCGACTGTCAATCGGTCTGCAATCTCCCGGACAAAGCCCTTGACACAGAATGATCCCTGCGCACCATCATTAAAGTTCATGCGGGATGGTTGCACGATTACGTGGGACGTTAGTTTCTAAATCTGTCGGTGATGGCAGCTCTGTCCTGATTTTTCCCCAACTCTCACTCTGGTAAATGGGAAAACACGCCGACTGATCCTCTCTCTCACCTTCCGTTTCAGACCATCGGAACTGTCGCCCGCTGCAGCCGACTTCAGACACTTCCTTCAGAGTTCCGAGGGCGGATAGGTTTCAGAGAAAACAAGGTAGGTGCTTCATTCTTCGCATTTTTCTTAATTTCAAAACGCCTTCATTAAGTATATGTGTACCCGTAAAGGTCTGCCTGCCAGAAACCTCACTCCACGACCACGAGTAAGCGCGGGAAAGAAGAGCCAATCAGAGAGCGACTCAGCAATGGTTACCGAAGCTGATTGGTAGCTTGACTCACGTGCGCGCTGTTACGTCAATTTTTACCGGGATAACGCGGTAGTTGCAATGAAATTTAGCAGGAATAGTACAGGGCATCTCAAAACTATCCAAACAATTTTAAGTTGGTAAAGAAAAAGTGAAAGAAAATAAAGAATGACTATTTCTGAACGTCTTAGGTCTGATATCAGAAGATTCAGTCCTTTCTATTTATGAATGCTACTGCTGTTGTCTTTCAGTGTCACTTTTTATCACTTCATTACGTCTGAAATGACTCAGCGCAGAAAAACCAAGGTCCCCTTTATCTATTTTGTGGAAGGGACAACAATGGAGAAGAGAATCAACAATGAGACATTCAGTGTTTGTCGAGACTGGCTTTTGGATTCCCCAAGTCCATTAAAATTGCTTACAAACAATCTGAGGCACGAAGAATGGTAAACAAACTGCCGAGGGACAACATGGTTGTTTGCACTCTCACATAGGCGCAGGAATTGTGCAAGATTTTCATGGGGAGAATTGTTGAAAGTTTCTTAAACCTATAATAATAATTAGGGGCCGGGTAATTATATATCTTGTGTTAACATTTTCAGATCATATCAGTGAAATGTTTGCGTTTTATGCCAAAAAGTGTCGAAAATATGTTCATAAATACATATATTGACATATTTTACTCAGGAAGTACATATATTTGCATATTTCCTGATATTTTCATATTAAAAACATGTAAAGGTAAAGTAAAGTGCTCCCCCTGTGGTTTGCACCACGCCATGAAGGCGTATAGGGGGGGGTGGAGTTAGGGTCCCACACTTTCTTGATCACGGCCGAAAGTTGGGGGTGATGTGATCAGCACCACACCCCTGGCCGCCTAGCTGGAGGATGTTTTATGAAAAATTTATTAACCGTGCAGCCCTCCAATTCGAGCACCTTATGTCAAGGGCGCCCGAAGAGGGGGCCAGGGGACAAGTGTCCACCCTGAAATATCTATAAAGACATCATCTAATGTTAATTGTGAAAGTGTAGCGTGAAAACATATACGAGGAATGCCGTTAAAGACAGCAGACAAAGTACATATGCAAATTATCCTATTGCTGGGGATGATTTGTGAGAATGCACTTAACTGGAGGAAACAATCACTCCCAGTTTCCTCCACTTTAAGCACTGCTGCACCCCTGAGAAAAGAAAAATTCTGCGGGCGGCCTTGCCTTATGCAAAACTTTATGAATGCAACTTTTTGCCACAACTTTGCCGCCTACTTTTTGTACATGAATTTTCACACCTTAGATATCTTGTGACCTTCGATCGGACGTGAAGTAATAGCCCCCCCCCCCCCCGTCCCGACACACACACACACACCCAGGGGATGGAGAGAAATCGCTTGTCGCCTGCAGCCATTCTGTCTCGAAGCCACACACACCCAAGGACAACGAAGATCCGTGAAAAAGGTGCCATCTTGAACGTCATCGTCATTATGACGTCAAGGAAAGCATTATTTACTATTACTCCTACCGGGAGCAATCGGGAAATGTGCCCGAGCCGGAACTGTCTATGATTTCACAAATTACACATTAATTCCGAGAAGGAATGCAACATTTTATGGACGGGATGCGTGGGACTGGCTTCTGTTACGATGAACTATGTTCTCATCCAATGGTTACGATACATTTAACATACCTGAACACAGCTTTGACTTTTGATGCTAAGTTTGAACTAGATGGAAAACTTACCAATAGATGGCAATCGTTATTATAATTTTGCTTAATTTCAAACCCACTTATCGTAACCCACTTCACTCTTTGAGAATGTTTTCATTAATACGTACCGATTTATGCCTCTAAGGTAGAAAAGTTAACTTATCAAACATTCCATAATGATAGTTGTAGCGTTTTTGGAGAAGAGTTTCTTTCGAATTTGTGCTTGTCTACAATTTATAAGTCAACGAATAGTATTTCAAGGAACTCAAGCATGATATTTTTTCTCAAATCCCTTAAATACGCTAAATGTATAGAGATAGTTCTTTAAACTATTTTCCTAACTTTCACACAGAATCCAAAATGTGTAAATTGATACAAATATGTTTACTCCAGTAACACATCAAAATGCATAAACTGCTAATAATGCACGCTTTTGGTGTGTGAAAATACACACAGAATCAGCTGCTCTGTCGTGTAATGCACTAAAATATTTAAATTGCGATCACATAAGATAATTTGAAACAAATTGAACGTTTAATTATGCCTAAAAGCGCATCAACCGTGATTTGATACATTGCAAGTTCTATGTGTAGACAATCGAGCCGATGAAACCTGTGTTCGACATTTGTCCACTTTACGCTGTAGATCCAGAAGCTAGCCAATCTGCGAACTTCCTCTCCCACTGATTTTTTTCTATTTGTAGATTACATAGTTTGATCATATGATTAGACGGCATGTGGACTAAAAATACGCAGGCCCGTAGCTAGGGGTAGGATAAGGAGGTTGGATCACCAGGCACAGGGAGAGCCATTCAAAGCCTTTTTAAAGACAAGGAAGTCAGAATATGCGACGAAATTTACACTTGCAGAGGTAAGGGGAGAAGGAAAACATACAGGGTGTTACTAGACCCTTAAACCTTGTTGACGATTTTGCATCACTCTAATTATTTTCTTTCTGAGATATTAGTCGTGTTATATAAAAAAATGTATATTTCCCTTAGAATAATGTGTAATGCATAGTTTGTAAAGATCTTATTTTTCCAAGCTAACTCTCTAGCCTTCTTAAACCCGAAGGTTCATGGCTGCAGCAACACAAGCCTTCCATCTGTACCTATCCTGAGCAAGATCTATATATTCTTTACCATCCCTGCCGATCTCCTCTATGTCCATCTCAACGTTATCCCCTCTATCTTCGTCTTGGCCTTCCTACTGGTCTCTTACCATCAGATTTCCAACGAGAATCCTGTAAACTCTTCTTTCCTCTCCCATTCGTGCCACATGGCGTGCCCACCTAAGTCTTCTGGATTTAATTATTCTAATAATATCTGGACATGAATACAAATTATGCAGTTCTAAATTATGTAACCTTCTTCACTCACCTGTCTCATCATCCCTATTAAGTCCAAATATTGTTCTAAGGATTTTAATTTCAAATACTCGTAATTTATGTTCCTCTTTCAATGTAAGGGACCACGTTTCGCATCCATATAATACTACAGGCAAAATTACTGTTTTGTATATTTTAATTTTCAGTTTCTAGATATGATAAGAGAAGACAAAAGTTTATGAATAGAAAAGTAACATGCATTTCCTGAATTAAGCCTGCTTTTTATTTCCTCTTTAATATCATTTTCATTTCTTAGTATTATCCTAAGTATTTCTTTCTTTTTCAAGCAGAGTTGGATAATTTAAAATTACATATTTTCTATTGAGAACATACTGCACACTGACTATATTTCTTATTGTAATTATTATTCTTCAACTTTTTTTTCCTCCTTTCACTTGTAGGCTTATATTCTGGTAACGCACTGTAGTGACCCAAAGTAGTAGTAATAATATGAAGGGGCAGGGGGAAAAACGATGAATGTTGATTCGAGACGATTTGCCAGGAAATGAGAAACAAGTATTTCTATTCATAAATACGCCATTATATGCCAAAATAATTATTTTTAAGTACCTTTTTACTCCCACAGATGTAGTTAACCATAGGAAAATGTTGCTGGAGAATCCGAGGAAACCAAAGGAGTAATAAGCAAAATTATGCCGAAAAATGTGGTTTTAATTCTACATTGCAGGTGTGCACTAATGAACAAAGACAAAATGAGAGTAACACTACAACATTAAAAAGAGTGGTTTGTTATTTATCAAACTATCATCAAAATGAAAAAAGTTGGATCAGTCTTGGGGGTAACTCACAAACTATTCCTGATCATCAACTAAGTAGTCCACAGAGAGATCCTCATCATTTTCTACCGTAGCGTTGGTGGTTAGCATGATCTCGTAAAACTATTGAGACTCTGGGTTGGTGAGAAATCGCTTCAAATCCTGGAGATCCTTGTACTTGAGCAAAGGAATGGGCAGCGGTCCATCGTACAGGTTTCTCAAAATGGTTCTAGTAGAGGTCCCTTTGATCTTTCCTCGCTTCGGTGGTCGCCACATGACATCAGCGCGCAAGTAAGTGCAAATATAGGTATTGCGGTAGAAAATTTTGGTAGGGTTTTCAGCTCGTATCTCCAAACAACGCACTGGCCTGGTAGGAAATGGACATTTTGGCAGGTAAATTGGCTTCAAGAACTCAGTCCACGTCTTGAAGAGCTCCTTCGTACTGTTTACCACAGGAAATGGCTTTGGTTTGTGTCTGCTGCTCCTTATTACATCTCTTCATTCGTCCGGCAACTCAACATGGGACTGTTGATTTATGTAGCTCATGTTTTTATCGCACTTTAAGTAGGAGTGGCCCCTGATTGGAAAACATGTTGATGGCATCGAAACGACGTTTTTCTGTCACGAGATAGTGGAGGTATCGAATGACTGTATAGTTCTTGTTCTGGCCGGCACAAGAATCACAAAAGATGACCACGCGAGGAACTTTTTCCGGCAAAACGTTGTGCACAATACTGTCTACCATAGAGCACACATCATCTGACACTTTATGAGCAACGGTCTCGTCGTACGTGAAGAAAACTGAATCACCAGAGGAAAGGATGTGAATATTGAAGCTGTAGAAGTTCAACTGACGTTTATAATACACATCATTGGTGCTAATGTTGGGGGTCGGTAAATTTTTCTGAACATCCATGGTAACTGCAGCTATGGTGTCATCCTTTCCACTCTTCTTTTTGTATAACTTCTTGATGGAATAAAACTTCTGAGTTTTCAGTAAATGAAGTTTGTGTTCTGTTTCCAGTCTTGAGAGTTCTGTTACTCTTTTTGATTTTTCAGTCATTGATGCCAGCTTTAACCACAGCTTTTTGCGACTTGTACGAGTCACTAAACATATATACAAGTTCCAACCACAACTGTACCAATCTAATTAAAGTTGTCTGTGACATCTTGCACATAATTTGGAATAACAAACATTTAAAAATCTTAATATCTCAACAAATATTAAGCAAACATTCAGGTTAGTCACAAACAGTACACAATAGAACTGATCACAACACTGCACGATTCAACACACGTACAACGAACGACTGGAATAACCTTCCCGTAGCGCTAAACCGTTTCAGTGAGGCAGACATTATTTAACAGAAAACACTCATCGTTCTCCCCCAACGCTCGGATTTTCATCGTTTTTCCCCCTTGCTCCGTATGTTTGAATGCGTTTTTCAGGCACTTCTCACCGTTTTCCCAACCAAGGCCGTTCACATTCTTATAGTACAGCTTCTGAGTTATCAGATGGCGCTGCGATCTCAAAATGGGCGAAAAATCGACATTCATCGTTTTTCCCCCTGGGTCTTCATATGTTTTGGAAAAAGTTCTTCACATAGTAGTAAGACATATCTGACAATTATTTCATTTCAAAATGTTTATGATGTAAATATACCGAAGGACGCACATAAAATGTAGACGGGCTCCGTGGTCATGTAACCCACCCTCGATTTCGCAAGGATTTTTTTTATGAAGATTAAGTGTTGCTAAGTGTGAAGAAAGAAATTCTGGAGCGCGGAAAGTAATTTTTGGAGTTCTACGTGCTACGAAACTTACATTTTTTAATATTTAAATTCCTTACCTACGTAACGTTCATACGATTTTTCAGGGCTTCCACCATGGATTCATGTCACAGACGCACGTCTACACATTCTCTTTTTCTTCTTACGATTGACTTGTGGAATGGGATAATTTGCGATATGTTATTGCGAGACGCGATGAGGAATATCACTCAACTTATTGTTGAACGGTATCCTCAACGTGGAACATCGTGCACATTTTTTTTTGGCAACTGCAGGTCGTAAACGGGAGGGTTGTATTTTCTGAATGACTTGTGGGATGGGATAATTTGAGACTTGTTATATGATGGAACGTACGGGGAGGGTAGTATTCTGTGGAAAAGGACAACAAAGACTTTGGCCATACGACTTACTCAACTTTAACTTCGATCCGCAAGTGCCTGGCCTGCGGATAAAGAGGTGAGTTACCTTATGAGATTTTTTGGTACCTTTATAATGTTTCAGTGCGGAAAATAGTGTTGGGCAGGTTTCTAACATGCCTTCCAAAGGGACTCTATAGAGAAAGGCGGGTAGCCGGAGCGAAGCGGAGGCGGAGCCGCGGTAGCGGTAGGGGGCGGAGCCGCGGTAGCGGTAGGTTAATTACCCCAGGTCCGGAGCCCGGAATCGACGGGAAATTTTGACAGCAATTTTCATGACATTTCTTGGGGTACAGCCCTGAAAAACCGACTTTCACATACATCGATCAGTACGGATGCTACGAAACTAACATGGCCGCAAGTAGACTTCCACCTCGCAACTTTAAACGGCTACATCTCAACTATAAACGGCTGTACAGTACTAAATACTTCTTTCCGCGCTCCAGAATTTCTATATTGACACTTAGCAACACATAATCTTCATAAAAAAGAAAAACAATCTTTCGAAATCGAGGGTGGGTTAGATGACCACGGACCCTGTAGGTGCTTGGTAGTGGGGAGAAAAGGGGCCGCCAAACCACAATCCTGCCAAGGGTACCAAAATATCTAGCTACGGGACTGAAAAAAAGGATGAAAATGGTGTAGGCTGTACAGTGGGATCCATGAGAATTATCGTGCAAATTGTACACCACCATGTTCGTACACTTTATTTGACCCAATAAGAGCTTCAAGACTTAAAAGAAAACTTAAAACAAGCTGTTGACAACTTCTGCACCAGCATACATAAAAATCCATCGCTTAAAAAAACGCAGGATGTAAGAGAAAAATTAATGAAAATAGCCATGGACAATTTGCACGGTAATACTCATGGATCCCACTGTACAATAACCATTTTACACCAGTCCCTGTCAAATGAACTCAACTGATAAGGTCAGCTGGAGCCATCTATCAACAGTTTCGTGTACTACATCAGATGTCACGCATTGAAATTCCACCACATCTGCCTCATCTGCTTTACCTTGATATCTCACAAAAATTGTCAGAAATAGCAGGCAATTATTTTCACCCGCGTGCGGTGGGAAAACAATTATTTACACACGCAAACATTTAGAAACGCAAAACGTCAATTTCCTACTCCAATCTTCGTTTCTTTCGCCGTCTTACATAAGCATGTATTTTTCTCTCTGCTTGTAACTTGTGATTTCTCACAGTGTTGGCAGATACAAAGGAGATAATATTTCGCATGACCTTACGAGGAATCTAATTGGTTCCTTCTAAGTAACCAGGCTTTCTGTATACTATGATCAAGCGGAAGCATAAAACGGCAAAGGTGTGAGATGACGTGGATAAATATTGTATACTTGGCTCAAGTGTTTTATCTCTTTATCTTGATAAATTACTGGGAGGAATTAAAATCATATTTGTATCTGCTCGGCGACAACTGACAGAGAAAAATATACTTCAATACTAATTGCTGCAGTTAATAAGCGGATATGTCCTTAATGTAGTTTTGGATAACAATCCCTTCACCTGGAGTGTGAATTAACGTAAGGATCCTCCCCTTAAAAGTGGCGTGCCCAAGGGGATTCTTGGGGTTCATAACCCCCTTTAGTCCAATATTGCTGCAAAAAGAACAACAAAGGCAAGAAAAGAAAGCAAAATGAAAGCTGACTACTAAAAAAGTATACGTAACACCCCACCCCCTTTCGAAAGTTCTGGACACGCCACTGCAAGGGTAGTTCTATCCCCCTACCATAAGCAGCTTGTAGAAGTAACAAGTTATTTTTTAGAGCAACGGTAACACTCAGTTACTTATTTCTAGTAACAAAATGCAGTTACTTATTTCTAGTAACAAAATGCAGTTACTTTTTTACAGTTTCTTGTTGCATTTTAACATTACTGATGTAATGATGTAATGAGAACCACGCTCCGGCCGCCTTCACCGCCCAGGTTATCCCTAGGTATTCTTTTGAATGAATGAATGAATTGTTGTTTTAAGTCCACTTTATGCACAGAAAGGCTAATCGGGACTGGACCTACAGTTTAAAGTGGGATCCGAACCACTGTGCCATGTGCCTCCACCGGGTATTGAACCCGGGCCCCCTTGATTACAAGGCAACAACGCTACCACTGCGCTATCGGGGAGGCCCTAGGTGATATGATCCATATTTTTATGTGACGTCATCAGTAGAAAATATGTCACTATTGTATTTATTTTGTAAAAGAAAGAGTAATTTCTTTGTTATTATAGTTATTATATGTAATAACGCACCTGGTTTGTAATGTATATCTTTTGTTTAATGTTTATTGTATTTTATGCTTTGTTATAAGTAGTTTAATGTATCTTCATGTTTGCAAGAGTGCACTATACGAATTTGTATTTCTAAAGATGTATAGATGTCAGTTTTGTTGATAGTATCCTTTTGTAGATAGGGAGTGATTCATCTGTACTTTAATCTGTGTTCTCGAAAAGAGTATAAAAGCGAGGATATCGCGTAAGAAATCATCACACTTTCGCCACGGATCGTCGAAGCTTTTAAACTTAAAAAGAACTCCTTGGTGTTGTGCATACATCCTGGTATGGTAGTTCGGGGCGCAAGCTAGGCCTATGTGAACATAGGTACGCCGATAGCCATGCATTGATGATATGCACAATACTGCAACCATTCTACGTAAAATAATAAAGTTAGCCTAAAGATTAATTTGGAAATAAAAGGCTAAAGAGCAAATATTGGCTCGGTTATCATTGCATATCTCTTGGTGTGGTAGTTCGGGGCGCAAGCTAGGTCTATGTGATCATAGGCTTGCCGATAGCCACGCATTGAGTTTTATGCGTTTTAATTGAGTCAATTCATCGACAAAGCGAAATCCTCGCCCTCGTCTCAAGTATAGTTGCATTATAATTGCAATAAATAAAGAATAAAACTTTTCAGTTTATACATACGGCAGTAATGTGGTTTTATTTCTCTGTGCTGTGAATATTGTCTTTGCCTAACACTATCCCTGTACCTGAGAGGAGTCTGTGTACTTCACCGAGTCTCATCGTTCACCGCTGAGTATTATTAAGTTAATATTAATAGTATAATAATACGACGCGTACATACATAAGTTAGTTTTAGAACGTGTCAAGTGGCAGCTCAACGTGTTGGCTCGATTTTGTAGTGTACAAGGGCAAGACCATTGTTTAAAGTTGAGATTAATTGTGCAAGAGCACTGAACTTTCATATTTATAGAAAAGCACAGAACTACTTCGTTCGAAATGGAAAGAAAACATTTGCGTAGCGCAAATAAAAATCTTGCTTCAAATTCAGAGCTTAATGTTCCCGATTGTTGTCGGAACATTGATAAAGATAAAACCACATTTGTGTGCAAGAAATGTACAAAGCTTCTACATTATGAATGTTGTGGCTTACATGTTCGATCTGAAAGCCACGAAGCTACCGATTTCGTTTGTAAAGACTGTGAATCATTGTCTACAACTATTACATCTGATCCATTAAATATGTTTGAAGCTTTAAAAACCATGATTGAAGGAATTAGCAAGCAGCAAGTTGAAAGTATGGAAACATTACAGGCTGATATTAGCAAACAGTCTGAAGCACTGAAAGCTGATATCTGTAAACAGTCTGAAACCTTACAGGCTGATATTAAACAACAAGCTGATTCCATTACCAGTTTGAAAGCTGATATGTGTAAACAGTCTGAAACCTTACAGGCTGATATTAAACAACAAGCTGATTCCATTACCAGCTTGAAAGCTGATATCTGTAGACAATCTGACATATTAAAAGAAGATATCCTCAGACAATGTGCGTTGCTAAAGGATGATATCGGTAAGCAGCACGATGAATCTATAAAAGTATTAAGAGCTGAAATAGGCGAGATGGCCTGTGAGATTCAACAACTGAAGTCTGAGAATGAGGAAACTAGGGCGCGATTCTCTGAAGAAATCCGGCAGGCTAGAGAGATAGACTTTGATGACTTCCGGCGTAGCTTGGCTGCCGATGTAAATAAAGCCACGGAAAGTGTTCGCATCGATGTAGAGGATATAAATTCGAGATTCACTGCGGAGTGCAATAAGATTATTGAAAAACAGCTGACAATGGAACAGATATTGACCGAGGCCGAGACTGACAAAATACGATTCCGATCTGAGGTTCAAGAAGATATTGGTCAGATTTCCGTTGTTGTATCTCAGAGAAGCAAGGATGTTGAGGAAATAAAGACTCAAGTAGAACAGCTTACGAATCAGTTAGAGACCATGCACGTCACCCGGCAAACAGAAACAGAAACTGGATCTCGAACAGCTGGTCATCCGTCTGCAGTTGCTGAGAGTGCAGCGTTGCCAACCATGAACATTGAACTAAATGAAGCGATGAACAGAGCCGGTGGAGAGAGAACTAGGGAAGACAAACAAGTTTGTCGCCCACGAGTTGCTGCTGGTTCAAGAGCTAATGAAGTGGCGTCTGCTGTTCCACCTACCTTTAGTCTTTCGGGCGATGACCGAGGTTACAGAGAGCGTGAATCTCGCAGGGCACGGTATCGTCATTATGAAGAAGGGGCAAAGAGGAAACGTCTAGAAAGGAAGAAAGATCGCAGTTCCTCCTCTTCCAGCACCAGCTCTGACTCTCAGTATCAAGCAAAAATCAGGAAGCGAACACGAAGGCATGGCAATTCAAGGAATTCAAGGAGCGGGCCAGATGACTCGCCGCCAACAAATCAGCGATCAGCAATGACTGGAACTCCAAGGATGGCAGACCTTAATTCCTTGTCAAAGTTCAAGGGAGACCTGGAAGCCCAAAATGCTGAGCAATACTTAAAAGAACTTAATATCAATTTTGATTTAATGCAGATTCCATACGAATACCGATTGGAAATTATTCCTCGGCTTTTCAAGGGCCAGGCTGAGCATTGGTTTCGAGCAAACCAGTTAGAGTTCAAGTCCTATTCTGATTTCTGCCGTCGTTTTCGCAAACAATATGCTTCAGAAGAGGCCAAAGAGAGGCAGCTGACAGCAGTGAGATCTCGCCGATACTTAAAGCAGTCCGGTATGAGCATGGAGGAATATGCCTGGTCTATTTACTCAGCCTACCGCAATCTGTCTGCTCGTTACATAGAACCTGAGATTGTGAATTTAATCATCTCCCAGCTTCCATATAGAGCTCGCAGTCTGAGTCTAGCTAATTCTCCTCAAACTGTACGCCAACTAGCCGACTTTCTGAAAAGGTTCGAGGTGCTTGAGGAACAAGACAGTTGGAAGCCTTCGTGGAATAGAGAAGGTGCTGGCCAGGGAAATGTTCCTAGACAAAATAGAATTGGAAACCAAAACCCCCGGGTCAGACAAGTTACGCAGAACCATAGAAATGGTTATTCCAATTACAACAGGCGGCGTAATCCTCCTAGAAGGGAAGGCAGGAACAACTACGCACGTGGACCGCGTCGTTCCAGATCTGATCCAGAAGACCATTCCCGTGACTCTTCACGTAACGCCTCTGAACCCAGTAATTTCAGAGCGACGGCGCCTCCGTTTGAACCTTCTGCTTCACGTTTGACGAACGAGCAACGTCAAAGCGTCGACATAACAAGAGACTTTTGTTGGGCACCCTCGACTAGTGCTAATCCGAGTGGTATGCAGTCGGATTTAGCCAGTCGCCCAACGTGAATTCTTCGTTCCCGATCATGGTTGGGCTAAAATCTTGGACTTCTCTGGGAACAGATGACAGCGTTATAAATAGTGAAGACAATCATCTTTTTGTTGTGCTAACCCTCAATGAAGGAGAACAAAGTTTAGATAGAGCACTACAACAGGCAGTTAGAAAGGAAAATTTACCCAGGGCTCCGTTAATTAAAGCAACTGTAGCAGGCGTCGATTTTATTTGTGTTCTGGACACTGGAAGCGAATGTAATCTCATGAGCTACGTCATTTGGAAGAAGATTAAATAGAAGCTGCCGTCATTGCAGTTACAACCATGTCCAGTGTTAGGCTGACTGATTTCACTGGGAGAAACAAAACTAGAGTTGTGGGATGTAGACAAGTATATCTAGAGATTGCTGGAAGACATTTATTGGAAGACATGTTTGTCTTGAAAGGTCTCGAAGCTGACTTTATTTTGGGCTACCCATTCCTCAGGAAATATGAAGCAGGAATTGACCTACAGCGCGAGAAGTTATCCCTCACCGTAGACGGAGTTCCGGTAGAGCAGGACCTCGTGAATAATGTATCTTCGACAGTGACGTATGTAAGAAAAGTCCGTGAAGATTCCCATGTCGATCAGTGGACGGCTAGTCCTGACGACATTCTTCAGAAGGTCAATGCGAATGAGATTTTATGCGAAAGGGGTAGAAGCCAATTGAAAGAAGTCTTATTGAAGCATAGAGATGTATTTTCCGAGAGACCAGGTACTACTAAAAACTTCCAGTGTGAGATTGAACTCACCACCACAGAACCAGTGTATCGATCTCCATATCCCATACCTATAGCAAAAAGGAAACTCCTGGAGGAAGAATTAGAAAAGTGGAGACAATGGGGTGTTATAATGCCTTGTAATTCCCCTTACTTGAACCCTTTAATTGTAGTCGACAAGCCTGACGGTACAGTACGCCCTTGCATTGACTTCAGAAATTTGAATAAAATTGTACGTGTTCCACGAAATTCAGTTGAGCCCATTTCGGATGCCTTACAAAAATTTAAAGGTGCTCGTTATTTTACAAATCTGGATCTGGCTTCTGGATATTTACAGATCCCTGTAAAAGCTGACTGCCAACCATGTACTGCCTTCTCCTATAAAGGACGTCAATGGATGTTTGCTCGAATGCCTTTTGGTATCTCTAGTGCTGTGTCAATTTTCATAGCTGCCATGTATGCTGTATTTGGTCCTGAAACCGAAGAGTATCTAACTCAATATATGGATGACTTGCTGATTTTCGACAAAGAACTCTCCAAGCATCTCGAACATCTGGACGAAGTGTTGCAGCGACTCCAAGAAGTGGGGATGACTGTAAAGCTGCGAAAGTGTGAATTTGTAAAAAAGGAAATCACCTACTTGGGTCACGTTGTTTCTGGAGATGCGATCAAAATCCAACCAGACAAAAATTCAGCCGTTAAGCTATTTCCTAAACCTAAAACTAGAAAGGATGTTCGGAAATTTCTTGGCCTCGCCAACTGGAGGCGGAAGTTCATTGAAAATTTTGCAGCAAAATCTGAACCGCTCACCAAGCTGTTAGGTAAAAATCAACGTTGGATTTGGGGAGACGAGGAAGAACAAAGTTTCCAGCTACTGAAGAATGAACTTGTAAGAGATGCTGAATTAGCACAGCCTGATTTTGAACAGGAATTCTGTATCCAATGCGATGCTTCTGGGAAAGGATTGAGTAGTATTCTTTTCCAAATGGATGGTGAAGAGAGAAAGGTCATTCAGTATGCAAGCCGAAAACTGAAGGAGAACGAACGCCATTACTCCATCCATGAGTTAGAATGTTTGGCCATAATCTTTGGAGTTGAGAAGTATGCTGTTTATTTGAAAGGTAGACCCTTCACTATCTACAGTGATCATAAAGGGTTGGTATGGTTACAAGACGCCCGTAACTGGAACAGTCGTTTGACTCGCTGGTCTCTAAAACTCCAACAGTACCAGTATAAAATAGTATACGTCTCTGGTCGCCAAAACGATCTGGCAGATATTTTATCTCGGTATCCTGCTGATGATATACCCCAGATTCATCCTGAAAATAGCCAGCAGACATTCAGAATAAACTACCTGTGGGCCGAAAGAGGAGATATAGATGACGTCGACAAGTGGAGAGAGGCACAATCCTAAGATGAATTCTGCAAAAATTTACTCCAATCTCTAAATTCTCAGGAACCTAACCTCAGATTGCATCGTTCCTATCGCATTCAAGAAGGAATTTTATTTAAGAGAGGATCAGACAATCAGTCCCTTTGGAAATTGTGTGTTCCGGTGTTAATGAAGCAACCTCTCTTGAAAGTAATTCATGATGAAGCTGGACATTTTGGAGCATCCAAGACATTGAAGCGACTTGCAGTACGATACTTCTGGAAAGGCATGAAGGATGACGTGATACAGTACATCCGAGATTGTGAAATTTGTGCCCAGAGTAAACCAGACAAATTGGGGATACTCAAGGAGACCCTTCATATCAGTCCCAAGCAACCTCATGAGATGCTTTCTCTGGACTTGATTGGGAAGCTTCTTCGTTCTAATGGATACCAGTACATCTTGAGCCTTATTGATGTGGGTACACGTTTTGTCTCCGCATATGCTTTACGGACTGCCAGCACCACAGAAATTATAAATACGCTTCAGAGAGGATATTTTGCTCACTATCCCAACGTTACGTTTACCCTGAGCGACAGAGGAGCTCAGTTTACCTCTAAGCAGTGGAAAGAATTTACCAAAAGCCGTGGTATCCATCATGTTTGCACAACAGCTTACAATCCAAAGGGGAACATGGTAGAACGAGCAAATCAAGAGATAGTAAGATTACTTCGTTTATTTTGTTATCGAGAACATCAGACTTGGTCGCGATACATATCAAAAGTTGTTTGGTTAATTAATTATTCTATTTCCGAAACTACTGGATATTCGCCTGCTGAACTATTCTTCAATCATCCTATACCCAGAGAGATCCTAACACATTTCAATTGGCCCGAACGGGAAGAAGCCCAACCGGATTGGAAGTCCAAATTATTCTTAGCCCAAGTCAGGGAGAAGAAAAAGCTGTCGAAAGATTTAAAACAGAAGGGAAACGCCAAGACAGTGACAGTTGGAGACTTCGTGATGGTTAGAAACCATTCCTTAAGCTCCTCACTAGATAGGACCATTCAAAAGTTATTTATGTTGTGGATTGGACCTTATATAGTGGACAAAGTGGAAAATAATGTTGTGACATTGCTTATTCCAAGGACTAAAGAATTATATGATAAGGTTAACTTGGATAACCTGAAACTAGTGCGTTTTTCGAAGGATAAAAAGAAAGACTTCGTACTTTAAAACTAAGTTTCCTCCAGGTAGATAACTTCCTTCTTGAAACTTAGTTTTCGAAAGGAAGGGGCAGATGATATGATCCATATTTTTATGTGACGTCATCAGTAGAAAATATGTCACTATTGTATTTATTTTGTAAAAGAAAGAGTAATTTCTTTGTTATTATAGTTATTATATGTAATAACGCACCTGGTTTGTAATGTATATCTTTTGTTTAATGTTTATTGTATTTTATGCTTTGTTATAAGTAGTTTAATGTATCTTCATGTTTGCAAGAGTGCACTATACGATGTATTTCTAAAGATGTATAGATGTCAGTTTTGTTGATAGTATCCTTTTGTAGATAGGGAGTGATTCATCTGTACTTTAATCTGTGTTCTCGAAAAGAGTATAAAAGCGAGGATATCGCGTAAGAAATCATCACACTTTCGCCACGGATCGTCGAAGCTTTTAAACTTAAAAAGAACTCCTTGGTGTTGTGCATACATCCTGGTATGGTAGTTCGGGGCGCAAGCTAGGCCTATGTGAACATAGGTACGCCGATAGCCATGCATTGATGATATGCACAATACTGCAACCATTCTACGTAAAATAATAAAGTTAGCCTAAAGATTAATTTGGAAATAAAAGGCTAAAGAGCAAATATTGGCTCGGTTATCATTGCATATCTCTTGGTGTGGTAGTTCGGGGCGCAAGCTAGGTCTATGTGATCATAGGCTTGCCGATAGCCACGCATTGAGTTTTATGCGTTTTAATTGAGTCAATTCATCGACAAAGCGAAATCCTCGCCCTCGTCTCAAGTATAGTTGCATTATAATTGCAATAAATAAAGAATAAAACTTTTCAGTTTATACATACGGCAGTAATGTGGTTTTATTTCTCTGTGCTGTGAATATTGTCTTTGCCTAACACTATCCCTGTACCTGAGAGGAGTCTGTGTACTTCACCGAGTCTCATCGTTCACCGCTGAGTATTATTAAGTTAATATTAATAGTATAATAATACGACGAGTACATACATAAGTTAGTTTTAGAACGTGTCATAGGTACCCTTTTGTTTGAGGCTGATTGAGCCCAGGAGCCGGTTGTGTAGAGACAAGACCGGAAAAATTTGGACCTAAGGGAGAATTCACACCGAAGAAACACGCGACACGAGTGTTTCACACCGAAGAGACAAAATGCACGCGGCAAGCGACACTGGTTTCTTTGCTCAGTTTGCATGATGGTACCGATATAATTGCATTAATCAGTTTATTTGTCACCCGAAAATAACGTAATGAGAGACATTGTGACATGTAAACTGCGTTGTAAAATTTGTGCAAGTTATTGAAACTTGGGAGAGGCATGTTGTGCACGAGAAAACTGAGAAATACGTAATATGCACTGAAATCAAACTGTATACGCTAGACTTTTCAGCCTGAATAAAACGAATACCTAAACACTAGAGAAATGATTCTCAACCTTCTTGAAACCATGTCACGGTATTCTTTATAAGTCAATGCCCTTAGCTGAAAAATTTTCCTCTTAAATCTTTACAGTATTTAAGATTTTATACATGAATTAACATGTACCTATGAAATTAAATATTGATAAATAAATTCTAGCATAATCATAAGAGTAATAACAGTTTGATTACGTGTGTAGGATTGTTGACAAATATAAGCATATGGAAGTCAAACTGGTAACGTCGTCTCCTTGTAATTAAGTGATCCCGGGTTCGATAACCGGGGAGGCACCGGGCAGATCCAATTCTGATTAGTCTATTTGTGCATAAAATGGACTTAAAAAACGAAAACTCACAACTCAAATATGATATTGGGATTATGATAGTTGTCAACCAGTTTCAGCAGAACATTTCGGTGCTCAGTATAGTTGATACGAGGGCACGGTATCGGGTCGCGGTCCGGTGGTTGAAAAACAATGCACTAGAGTACTTTGCCATGTTGACAAATATATTTTGGACTAAAGTGCCTCCATAAGCTGAGTTTTTCAAATAAAAGCAGTCAGGTAAATGGCCAAAACACAGCCTCTTTTCACGATGTTGAAGGCAAATTACAGCCGATAGATAACTGCATCAAAAAACTTGATAAAGCGAAATGTACCTTGTGTTTAAATCTTAAAACATTGTTAAAACATTGTACATATCGATACTTTATTATATCCACAAATTAGAGGATCAAACATAATACCGGTTGGGCTCTCTTCTAGAGTCTAAATACAGCTCGTTGGAATGAAGCATTCGCTGCGCATGCGCGAACAACAAATGAAGCAACACGATGCACGGTATTGAGAAAACGGCACAGTCCGAGAGGCACGTAAGCGACACGCGACACGCGCATCTTGCCGTGTCTCTTCGGTTCGAAGGTTGCATTGATTACCGAGTGTTGGCTTCCAAGCGACACGTGTTTCGTGTTGCATGTCGCGTGTTTCTTCGGTGTGAATTCTCACTAAGACCACCCACCCCGGGAATCGAATCCGGGTCTCACGCATGGCAGTCAGACGCCCTACCTCATTCAGGATTTCACGACAGACAAACACAAACATCCATGTTTTACCCGGGACCAAGGACGTATTTATGGGGGTGCAGAGGGTCCGCCCCCCCCGAAAGATTTATCAAGTACTAAAATAATGAGAAATATATTCTTTTACGCTACGTCCAACGTGGATACGGGCAGCGCGGTGCGTGCGGTGTGATGCGAGCGCCGCACCGCAGATATGTGCGTGAACGCAGGGAGTGTCCAACGTTACTGCGTGCGATTGTGTTGAGCAGTTGCGACTAACATGGCTTCCAGTTCGGTGCGCTCCGTGCTATTAATGGAAAGTAGTGTAATTAAAATGAAAATATTGAAGGAACACAAGAAACGTCACAGACAAAAGACGCACACAATCTTCAGGAATAGGTTGTCGTATCTCATCATCTGTATCCGCAGCTACGAGCAGATGAAAATGCATTTCATCAGTACACAAGAATGACAATAAACACCTTTGACTATATTGTGAAAAAATTGGATGGTGCTTGTTATCATTAATTCCTGTACTCTCAGCTACGGAATCCCACTCCTTATCAACAATTAAACGATCTTTGTAACGAGGGTTTCTTTTATCCCACAACATATTTCTTGTTTGCACTTCTGCAATAAGCCCTTCCATCTTTCTTGGCGACTGACCACCGGACGGCAAATGCGATACAAAACAAACCTGTTTGAAAATCAAACGTTGCGTGCGTTGCGAGCGGACGAATCGCACGCGTCACGTGTCTACGTAGGACGGGCTCATTTCTGACTACAGGTTTGATCGGATACGACTGCCGCGTTGCTCGCATCGCCCCGCACGCACCGTGCTGCCCGTATCCACGTTGGACATAGCGTTAGCCGTTGTTGTATAATTTCCTCTGAACTTATTGGAAGACAAGGATTATATTGGGATCATAGGGCTTTGAAGGACAGGAAGGACGTATTTAGGGGGTCCGGACCCCCCCCCCCCCATACACACACACCCGAAAGACTTATAAAGTACGAAAATTAAATAATGAAAATATACTCATTTAGCATTTGTTGTAAGTTTCTCTGAACTTATTGGAAGACAAGGATTATATTGGGATCATAGGGCTTTCAAGGACAGGAAGGACGTATTTAAGGGAGGAGGAGGGTCCGGACCACCCGAAAGACTCACCAAGTACTAAAATTAAGTAATGAAAATATTAGCATTTGTTGCATAATCGATGGTTATTAATTTCCTCTGAACTTTTTACAAGGCAAGGATTGTATTGGGATCACACGGCTTTGAATGACATTACAAAGAGGATTTATGTACACTACTACTCAAAATAATATGCATAAAATTTTAATCAGAAACTTACTTTTCTCCAACTACATGTAACATCATTTTTGTTATTCGATAAATATTCAATTATTAATGTATTTGACATTAATTTCATTGCCTTGTTTTTATGTAAATTATTCCGATCTTAACTACAGGTAAGCTACGTCATGAATATGCACTCTTACATATATCTCTATTCTTATACAGTCTTTTTACCTAATTGTGTTATAATAATATATTAATTTATGTATTGTAATTAGTATTAATTTGATTTAATTATAATTATTTTTACATAAACATTATTTTATTATTAAAATTATTATTATTATTATTCCTGATACACTTGGTTAGGACCCCCCGCCCCCCACCCGAGACATATTTCTACAGAGCATTCCATGACATTCGCTACAAGACTCGGCGGCAAGCGGCCCGGCGTCAGTGCTTGTCTTTCCCGGCGAACGGGGTCCGCGAACAGTCGGTAGAGTCGGCTATTAAAATTACAGTTTTCATATTGTGTACTAACCTTGACTACAGAAGGTGTTGAAAATGATGTCCCTCTGCTTCAACACATTCCTGGCATCTCCGAAGGAAATTGGCATTTACACGTGCAAGTTCGTCTACTGTAATTCTCCCGATTTCTCGTACAATACTCTTTTTTAACTCACGGATGGTGTGCGGATTGTCTTTGTATACTTTATGTTTTAGATTTCCCCATTTTCTTCCCACTTTTATTCAGAACTGACCTTGTTACTCTAAACGTTTTTACGAGGTTAAATATAGTGGTCCTATGTGGAACGGGAACAGCAGGAAATTTCGTTGCAAAACGTCGTCGCACTTCTCCACAATTCCTCTTTCCGAATTAACACTCGACAAGATAAATCCTTTGTTGTAATGTAAACTTTTGTGGTGCCATATTAAGCCACAATCTTCAACACACGGACACAACACAACTTCCGAGGGAGGATTATACTGGCATCAGTCTGCAACGTCAACAGAAAGGGAAAGAGAGCGAAGGCAGGGAGAGCGAAAAAAACAGATTGTAGCATGTGACTGTCGCGGACCCCGTTCAGCGCTGACGCCGGGCCGCTTGTCGCCGAGTCTCGTAGCGAATGTCAGGGAATGCTCTGTAGATACGTGCCTGCCCGGGACCTTTGGCGCCGTAGCGCATTGCTAACCACTCCGCCACGAAAGTCGACCGCGGCTCCGTATTTTAACATTAATGAACAAAATTATGCGTTGCTACTAAATAAATTTAAAGCCTTTAAAAATGCATTTATGAGCCGGAAGTAGCAAGAAAAAAAATCCCCAAAATTAGAGTTAGTATATTTCTATTTTACGTCGCCTTTCTACTTATTGGGTTAAGAGCGACGTAAAAATGTATGATGAACTGTATAATGGGTCAAACACAAATATACGACCGTATCTTTATTTAAATACTCCAGTCCCGATTAGCCTTGCTGTGCATAAAGTGGACTTAAAAACTCCAACTCAATCACGGAGAAGAAGGAAATGAACTTTTGTAAATCACGCTTTTCTGAATAACCATACGGTAGCACTGTTCCCACACAAGGTAGCCTGTGAGAAAACAAAGCCGGGACAGAAATTGAAAAAGAGGCCGGTGTCAAAAGGTCACCTCTCCTTTCCTTTACTTACCGACTGGAACATCCGGATATTAACCCCTCTCGTGCGCCATTCGACTTTCACTTGTTCACGATTAAGAACCCGATTAGACGGATCACGAAATGGCATCTTCCTTAATAGAGACGATTTTATGGGTTTCCTTAACCATATTGGTAATTGCAATGTAAAATATTTTCTATTATTTGGGTTCCAGTATCACAGACACGGGGTCGTCAGAACCGCTGACGTCATCTCAACCCAGAATGTATCACTGACCTGTTTTGCGCACAGATTTTGATCCAATGTTGCCACTGTGCGCAAAACTGTTTCTTTCTTTAGACAAGAAGAGAGGTTAGGTTAGGTTAGGTTAGGCAAACATAGTTAAAATTTGTGGTCGTAGTAATGCCAGGATACGCCAGGAGTGTTAGTTTTGCTGCTGTTTGGGATATTTTTTACGGGAAAAATGAGCGAAAATAGTCCGGTATAGAAGTTTCTTGTGCTTACGCGGGTCATACTTTGCGATCAAATATCTCCGTTATTTGTGGTTTCCTAACGCTGGAACCACTTTTATATTACGTAAAACGTTGAAATCTGTCGATTAAGAAAAATCGACGTAATTCTCACAACAGAAGTGAGAACGGCTTAAGAACATTTCACATCCGACAACATCGCCTCATTTTTTTGTGCGCAATCCTGTACATTGTGACAGCTTGTCAACGGCTTATCAGATACCACTGACAAAACCGGAAAAGTGTGCGCAATCCCGCTGTAGCCGAAATTTTCGCGGTTAATCCGTTTTGCTGTTGTTCCTTTCGCGCTAAGTACAGTATTAAAGTTTGGTTTCGCGTTTATTACATTCGCGCTTAATCCGTTTCGCTCTTAATCCTGTGTTACGTTTATTCCACCACCCACAGACACGGCAAGGATACTTTCTGTATCTTGAGTTTCATCAGCTTCTAATCTGCTCCTCTTTTTGACTCTCTTTGCACTCACGTGTCTAGACGCACGGCCATGAAATTAGGCGGGTGGCAGAAGTTGGCGCTGTTGCCACGTCGGAGCACAAGCCCGTACTTGAAGCGAGCATCCTCCGAGTATGATCTTGGAGTGCGGTCTTCAAGTCGTGGACTGGAAGTGTTGTCTTTCGAATTACACTTCGACTGCAGCGCCAAATACGATCAGTAGATAAAACTGAGTACTCGTTGTTTTCCTCGCGTTTTAAACACTTATTTTTCACCATAGAAATCACATAGCATTTTCAAATGTTCGTACACAAACATTTCCACACATTAGAAGAACTATAACCAACAACTTGCTGGCCCATAACGTATATCTATCTGTGTCGCTGGCTTTCTACCTCCGTGATTACAAACAAATGCACAACGAGTGCGGAAACCACATGACCTAGTCGCCAACCATCTGCACTGCGAGCTGTGCACTTGCGTGCTTCTGTTCTTGACGCTTTCGAACTGTATTAGGTGACGTCACTTCCGCCAAGACCATACTCCAATTCTGTACTTTGTACCTTTCGGACAGAGCCTTAGTGGGCCACTGATTCCCTACGGGACCATCGAAAATGTAGGCCTAGTCCGCATATGAGATTTACGAATGTTTTCTGCCTCCCAGCTTGGGTAACCCGATCTATCGTTTGTCAACATCTTGGGTGGTGTGTTCCAAGGCTGAAGTTGGAAGAATAGCGGGAGAAGAGGGGGCGAACGCCAGATTTTAATTCTTTTTTCATTGGAATTTGGGGACTTAGACCCTCCCAAGCCCGTTTTTCTCACTTGGGCATTCTGAATTGTATACGGTCCCGTGCTCCGATGTTTTTTCTTCCAAACAAAGTTAGCCGAAGTAGAATGCTCAAATAGTCTCAGATTAATACTAATTTATTCACTAAGGGTTCCATGCGTATGCTGGGTCTCCTCTATCGTTTTACTGAAATAAACAACCTGTCTGCTCTCGGCACGTTTTACAAATCTTTCGTTTCACCTAAACTTGAATACTGTTCTCCGATCTGTCTATGGCATGCCCCTCAAAATGAGATAGACTAAATTCTGTTCTAAATTTCTTCCTGCCCATTGTTCGCCACCGAGTTCCGTCCACAATACATTTCCAAAAGTCCATCCTTCTGAAAATGCTAAATATCCATACCCCTCATGATAGACATACTTGCAGATTATATTTTCCTCCATAAAATAACCAATGGGAACATAAGAAGTGATCGCCTTCTTCAAGAAATTCACTTTCGAGTACCTTCCCGCACCACAAGGAGCACTCAGCTTTTCACATATTAGAAACCCAGATTAAGCCTAATCCAGCGTTCTCTCTACCACAGACTACCCAGCCAATATAACACTCTACCAAACCAAGTTGATATTTTTGAAAACCAGTCACGTTTTAAAATGCTACTGTGTAACAACATGTAATCCACTTTATCTCATATGTATGTATGCACAAGCGTGAAGTATGAAGGGAAAAAATTATGTATTTTAGTTTATGTTATTATTATTTATTGTTACTTCCATTGTTATTTTTGTTATTTCCATTGTTATTACATTCCAATGTAAAATGGCCAAAGCTGTATTTGGAATTCTCTGGTAAATAAATAAATAATGAAAAACTAAATATGCTGACCAAGGCAGTAATTTATTTTATTATAAAACATAAACTAACGTAACGTTTCAACCTTCTAGCAAGGTCTTCTTCAGACTCTGTATCAAGTACAAAAGTAACCAGATACAACAAGAAGGGTAATATATATACACAAACATTACTCCCTCCAGACTATTTAGAAAGTTGTTAGGAACTTTCTAGCAGATGACTTTCCTTTCCAACTTTACTTTCACCTAAAAGGCTAAACACAATTACTTCCATATAGAATGTGGTTGGACTATTTAATCTCACGCTCTTTTCCCTTCATTTTTCTTCCTTCTCCTCTCCTCTTTTTCTCTTGTCCTTTCCACTCTTTCCAACATCTTCTTCCATTCTTTGTTTAACTTCAGTCCCCCATTCCAGTTCATTGTGTCTTCTTCGCCTTTCTTCTCTATTTCCTTGGCTTCCTTCCATTTTCTCACTAGCATTCTCTTCTCCCTTCCTATCTGCTTAGCCTCATCCCACTCTATGTCATGTCCTGTTTCTCTCGTGTGTTTAAATATTGCATTTCTCTCTCTCTTAAGTCGTACATCATCCCTATGTTGTTTCAACCTGTCTTTCAGCCTTTTTTTCGTTTCTCCTATGTACACACTCTGACATTCTTTACATTTTACTTCGTAGATAATCCCTTCTTCTTCCTCTTCTCTGTTTTCCTTTTTCTTGTTAGCATTCCTCGCTATTCCTAAGATGCTTCTCCCTCCCTTCCTGTAAGTTTTAATTCCTGCTTTTCTAAGCACTTTGCATATCTTTTCTGTGGTCTTCCCCATACTCCTTATTCCAAACCTTCTCTCCTCTTTTTCTTTCTCTTCCAATTCTCCCCTGCCCGTTTTCTTACTTCTTCTGTTTATGTCCAGTCTATCCTGCTTTTCATAGCCATTCTTTTCCAGCTGTTTCCATAGGCTATTTATTTTGCCTTCTTTTTCACATTCTTTCATGCATATCTTCTTGATTCTGTCCTCCATATTCTTTATAAAATTTATTTTTGTCACCTCACTTACATCACTTCTTTTGTGGCAGAATACCCCTGCTGCACACTTCTTCTGATGCCAAGCGGTTTCAATTTCTTGTCCTCTTTCCCTTTTCATCAATATATCTAGATAGCTTAACTTGTCTTCTTCTTCTATTTCAAGTTCCAATAATATCCCTCTTTCTTCATCTTGAATTTCTTTGGCAAAAATGTCAAGCTGCCTCTTCGTTCCCTTCCAAATGCCAAAACAGTCGTCCACATATCTGCAAAACAGAACCATTTTGTCACCTCCCTTTTCTATCACTTTCTTTTCCCATTCATTCATAACCAATTCAGCCAATGCTGGGCTTAGACTGGAACCTATATTTAGTCCTTCACTCATTAACATTATTTTATCTCCCATTATACTGTAACCGTTATTCCAAATGGTTTCCAGCGCCTTCACTACCCTTTCACTATCCCATTCTCCTATAATTTCTTGTCCCATTCTCTTTTTAATAATGTCCAAAACGTGTCCCCTCTTGATGCTCGGGAACATACTTTTCACGTCTAAGCTAAACATTGTTGTCTTCATCTCATTTAACTTAAGTCCTTTTATGAGGTCTACTACTTGTTCACTGTTCTTAACTGCTCTGCTTTCTTGCTGTGTTACTAACACTTCAATAACTTTCTTTAATTTCTTTTCTAAGGGTTCCAAAATATTGTTTCTGCAGTTCATTACTGGTCTTAACTTTATCTCCTCTTTGTGTATCTTTGGAAAGCCTTTCAAACTTGGTAGTCTTCCTGTCTCCTTTATGCATTTCTTGAATCCACTCCTCCTACAGTCTTTAATGATTCTTTCTTTTATAGTTTGTTCTTCACCTGTTCCACAAATCTCCTCATATCCATTTTCTTTTAGGTCTTCAAACTTCCTCTCGTACCATTCTCTTTCCATCACCACAATTGCTCCACCTTTATCTGCCTGCTCTATCACCACATCATTTCTTGTTTTGATTTTCTTCATCCCTTCCCTTTCTTTTTGACTCAAATTATCTACTTTTCCTTGTTTTCCCATTTCTTTCTTTAGTATGGCTGCTGTTCTTCTTCTAATCTTGTCTCTTTCTGGTTCTTCTTTTATATGGAGCACTGCTTCTTCAATGTCATATATAACTTCCTCATAATCTACATTTCTTTCTTTAACTTTGAAACCTCTGCCTAGTTTTAAAAAAGCTTCCTCTTCTTTTGTTAGATCTACATTCCCTATTACCACAACTCTTCTTCTGGTATCCTCTTCTTCTTCCTCTTCTCCTCTTTCTTCTTTCCATCCTAGTCCCTCTCCTTTCTTCTTCAATTTTATTTTCATTTTCTCTCTAAATTTCTCCTGCCAGATTTTCATTTCATGAAATGTATATTCTCTCGTAAAAATGGTGAGACCATCTTCAATAGCTTTTTCAATTCTTGTCAGGTTCTCCTTTATTATCTTTATCTCCTTTCTTCTTGCCCTTATTTCATTCCATATCAGTTCTTTTTCCATTTTCTGAACCAATATCCTCCATCTCCTGGTGTTGCAAATCACACAGTGCGAGGGAACCAGCGACGTCTGTCCCGCTCTTGCTTTGCTTTTCGCATATGTGGCACCTGCGCAATTCTGCTCAGCCGCCTGTTTTCATGGCCGTGCTTTTAGTTGCTTGCAAGTGCAACACTGAGTCGTGTACTTCGTTAGTTTAGTGTCTGCACCGTTTGCTCTACGTGTCAGGCTGGTGCAAGGCAATTGCGTTCAACCAGGTATGCAACAAAAGCGGTATTCGAGCTCAAAAGATTCAACAAATGTCTGCATACTGCTTTAAACATACAGTTGATTTGGTTAGCAAGTAGAGTGAGATTAGTTTCGTAACATCCGTGGCTGTTATGCATTGGCAGCTTGGAAGCGAGTGATAGCTCCAGAAACCACCAATCAACAATCGAACCGCTGACGTCATCTCAACCCAGAACGTATCACTATCCCTGTTGCTTGCGCTCTTGACTGTTGGTAGGCTCACTAGCTGGACTCGCGCTGTTAGCTGGAGTTGTTATGAAAATAATCTGACTCTACCTATTCGTCATCTACATCTCGCATTCTTTTTTGTTATTCAATAAATATTCAATTTCTTGTCTTTTTTTACATTAATTTCCTTACCAGGACAGTGTTTTTATACAAATTTGACGATCTTAACTACACGTAAGCTAAGAGATATTGAATACGTGCTGTTATATCTCTGTTCTTATGCGGTATTTTTACCTAATCATAATAACAATACAACAGTGAAGGGCAACGGGCACTTTTTGCAACTTTTTACCCCCGCATTAAAGAGCTCTTAATGCTAATCCTTGTCTACGAAGAAAAAAGTCAACTGTCCTTGCAAACCCCCCACCCCAGTTTTGGCACAGAATCGCCGCCACCGCAATTTAAATATTATTATGAATAGGCTATAAACTATATTAATGTATTAATTTAAACATTTATATTATTACTATTATTTCTTACACACTTGGATCCCCCCAAATAAATTTCTTGATTCGTATCTCGCGAAAACCTAAGCAAAAGAAGCGCCAAGGACAAAACGTTGATGTGAGACAAAATTACATAATGTGACGCACCTTAGCTGGAACAGTAAATGATGTAGACGGTTGAGGAAGAAGTTGCCAAGAACATGTTTACAAATTCTTTATTCGGAATCCTTGTGGGAGAACGGAATCTCTTGCAGCGATGCGAGTATTAGCTCGAAAGACTGACAATGAGGTAAGCTGGATTTTCACGGAATTCTTAAGTTTCTGCTTTGGAGGATGCCAGTGAAACAGGTTGCTGCTTCCATGAAACAATCGACTGGCGTTCCTCCTCATTACATGAAAAAACCGATTCGAGTTCCTGCTGAGTTGAAGGTCACGAGGCGAAAGGTCGTCGTGAAGTTCCGTTCGAGAGAAAATTGAGCTTGCCTTCTCTCTGACGTCAACGTTCATTACGACTTTATTCCTTTAATTTCCACCGTTCTGACAGATACTAATTGCCATGACGGTGTGGCGTGAAGCGGCGGCATTCCAATAACAGAAGGAAATACATCTACCTCCGTGCAGTCAATTCCAATTGCCCAACATTTTGAGATTTAACACATACAGATAGCGTTTATGTCCCGCACCGTGGACGTGCGGTCTAAATATTGACGCCCACTGAGACGCGGCAACAGAAAGCAACAGAACTTCTGTTGTCTGCTTCTATTGAAATCAAATGGTGTAACGCCCACTACAGGAAAAAGCAGGGGACCGAAGCGGGAATTTCCATGCCAGAAGTCTGTAGGTTATTTTAAAGCTTATCGCTCACTGAGAAGCCGGAAACGCGTTTGTTGCAGCCAGGGGTGCCCATCCCCCCCCCCAGGCCAATGGCGCATCCCCCCAAAAAACATGTCATGCGTCCCGCCCAAATCAAATCATTCGCGCCCTGAACATTATAATTGATCTGCCCCTCCTCCCTAAACAGGGATGCTCATCACTCAAGACCACCCCTAAAATCGTTCATCAAAATCGAGAATATCGCTTGTTTTGTATTGCAGCTATTCACATTCACCTCATTAAAGTGCCAAACACGCATGCTCGCAACACACTATTGCGAGCGAAGCAAGCAAGAAAATATTGTCATCCATTTCTTTGCAGGGTTTCAAGAATATTAATTTAATGGGGGGTATGAATTCTTTCTTATGATCCATTCCAGAGATATTTAGTCTTTTCCAGCTTCTCCTTTGGCACGTTCGGGGTCGAAAACGTGTAAATACAGTTTCCGAAATTGAATGTTCCAACTCTCTCTCCACTACAGAAATCCTTTGACAATCTAAGATTTAATACTTTATCAAGAGCTTTCGATCTGCCCCTTAAATTGAATACTCAATCCTTCCACCAAAATTTCCATGCCAATTTTAGACTAACTAAAATACACGCCATAATCTAAGACCTATACTTGGATACTGTCCACCCCAAACTTTAATTCAGAACCTCCCCTCCCCCCCAGAACCCACGTGTCAATTAAGGCCTAATATGTAAGGGTTGGATATTTCTCCCCCCCCCCCTTCGGATAATACCCTTAAACACTTTGCTTTCTTCATCTAGTGGATTATAAATATGGTTCATTTAAGGTGTAAAAGTTTTACATATACAGTAGACTCGCGATTATCCGAGCTAGTTGGGACCGAGATTACCTCGGATACGGGAAAACTCGGATAATACGGAGATAATGTGCTAATAGGTCGTAAATGACGAAACAAAACTTATAACTGTATAGTAATTATTTATTACTAGTACAACATAAATGAGAAGATTACTTTTCCCGCTTAGAATAGGCCTACACAGACTTAAACACCACCGTAACAATCGGATACACCGACAATGTAACGAACACGTGCAGCGCGGACCGTGACTTGACTCTATAAACAAACAGGGTGGTGAGTTATGAAGCGCGATGTTTTCCAACCACTCCCTCGGTTAACCCGGAGCCTCGGTTAATCGCGAGTCTACTGTATTTTGGAAAGAGAGATAAATGTTGAATTTTATATTATTTGAAGGGAAAAAAATCCCCCACAAAAAATCTCGATGGCGCAACTTGCGCCATAATCCCTCCCTATGGGCACCCCTGGTTGCAGCGTCTCGGTGGGTGCCAAGCTTTGAGCTCCGGCCACGAGAGGCGCGCAGGTTCGAGTCTCCTGGCGGAAGCGTAACAACTTTTCTCCTGAGATTTCGGCCTGTGTATGGGACCACGCACCATCGTGAGGAAATTGGGGAGCTACGAATGAGTAGCGTAAACCTGTCATAGAAAACTAACAACAATTGGGGATCGAAACTTAGGGTGAAATTAGCTAAAATTTTGCTCTAACCCGAAATTAAATACTAAAGGAAAGGTTTTCCCAGGAATGTTCCCCAATGTTAGGACAACTCAAATCCAAAAGGCCAAATAATGAAAACTTGAAGAAATCATTCTACATACGAGGGTCGGTCAATAAGTATCTGCACTTTTGCTGTAATTTTCCTTGCTTCCTGCACGGGCATGTCAATGGAGTGTGCATTTGTCATGCATTTAGTGTATTTTTGAGCTTCACAATCATTGTTTTTCTTTTATTAATATTTTGCAGTCCCGTTTTTTTTTTTTTAAATATGTTAACCTTATGTATAGAATAGTCATAAAATTTCCTTGATTTTTCTCCTAAAGTATTATATTTTCTTTGTATTGATTTTATTCGAAACTTGTTAGTGGAAAATTGTCGGGTGACACACAGTCCGACACAGGATACTTTCTCAGTTGTAATGAAAGTGGTTCACCTTTGCAGGTGAAGATGGCAGCGCTGTGCAGCAACGGGGCGCTCCTATTGGCCCTGGTGACCTTCGTGCAAGTGACCTTTCGGCTCACCTCGGCGCAGATACTTCACTCGAACGAGGCCCACAACGATTTCGGGTGCGACTGCATGGAATACTGGACCTGCGTCATGAGGTAAGCGGGAAGGAGGGGGGATGGTTTGTCACGTTACCAGACAGAATGGAATTGTTAGTTTCAAAAATGGACAAATAATGCTGAGAACTTGTATTACAGAATAACGTGACGCAGTGTTGCCACATGAAGGGAATTTTCCCATTTTGCAGGGAAATTTGGATCGAATTTTAAATGGATAAATAATGCTGAAAACTTGTATTACATTATAACTTCACGCAGTGTTGCCACATGAAGGGAGTTTTCCCTTCTTGCAGGGAAATTTGAACCGAATTTTAAATGAATAAATAATGCTGAAAACTTGTATCACAGCATAACTTGACGCAGTGTTGCCACATGAAGGGAATTTTCCTATTTTGCAGGGAAATTTGGTCCGAATTTTAAATGGACAAATAATGCTGAAAACTTGTATTACATTATAACTTGACGCAGTGTTGCCACATGAAGGGAGTTTTCCCTTCTTGCAGGGAAATTTGGACCGAATTTTAAATGGATAAATAATGCTGAAAACCTGTATTGCAGCATAACTTGACGCAGTGTTGCCACATGAAGGGAATTTTTCCATTTTTGCAGGGAAATTTGGACCGAATTTTAAATGGATAAATAATGCTAAAAACTTGTATTACAGCATAACTTGACGCAGTGTTGCCACATGAAGGGAATTTTCTCACTTTGCAGGGAAATTTGGACCGAATTTTAAAGGAAAACGGAAATTCAATAAAAAACTCCAAAACGTAAGGAACATTTGAAGACATGATACCAGAGTGAGTAGGGAAAAACCAGAGTGGTAAATGCATACCTCTCTTACAATGAATGACCCACGACACCATTGCCATTTTTGAGAGTTTTAAAAATACGAAATAGCATACTTTGTATGCCCCCCCTCCTAAAAAGCATTATCCTATGTACTATTCACGTGTACAAATCCTGGGTACGCCAGTGATTCTTTGTGAGTGTCCGTTCACCAGTGTCATAATATCATCAGGTTTATCAGTTTCATAATAGCCCAGGTCGTGAATACAGCATACGCCACTGATACAGACATTGTCCCTCCAACCATTTTCTAAGGATTTCACACCCTGCTGGCCATAAGATATTTAGGGGAAGGAAGGGTAAAGTGGCCACTCTAAGGATTGATGAATTCTTATCATACCTTTTTAATCAGCAAACTTATAGAAACATAGACCAATAGTAAGTATAATAACTTTACTTCCAATTTCTATTTTATTATTTTTAATTTCTGTTGTTTAGAAATGTACACGTTACTTTTTTAAAAAAAAGTACGAAGTGGCCACTTTGCCCGCCTAGGTTGTGTAAAGTGGCCAGCCCCTTCCCATTTTACCTGCATAGGTAAATCAACAAATCACATTGATTCAGAGTGTGTATTTAATCAACACAAGCTGAAGTAATACACATTAAGAATAAGTATTATGTTTTTTAAGTATTATCTTAAGTATGAAATCTTTACAAGATAAAGTAAATAGTAATTCGTAATCAATAGTCTATCAATAAAGGATTAGGCGTAGGCCTATTTGCAAAATTCGCACTCAAACTCATCATCTTCTTCGTCACAACCGGTGCACTCTTCATGTGCCCACTTCTTACATTTCAAACATCTAATCCATCCTTCATTGCCTTTCGAGTCTGTCTGTTTCGTGGCCACTTTGCCCGGAATGACGCCATTACAAAAACTGAGGTCTAACGTCTAACCTACATGACTTAGCGTTTTCAAACAGACATCATTTAAAAGGTTATTTTACGATGATCAAACAGCACAAGAGCATATCATTATAACACTTACTATCATGGACGTCCGCAGGATTTTTTCCAGGGAGGGGCAAGGAAGGTATTTTTTTCCAGGGGGGCAAACAAGGCACATTTTCCCCCAAAATAGTGTTGTTCCCTAAAAAAACATTTCTTAAATTTGAATTTATGGTGTTCATGCAATAATTAACACATATTATTGTGGCTAAAATGAAATTATGTGTGTGAAATACATAATTTTTTGTTGACTTTCATTTTCCAGGGGGGCAACGGCCCCCCCTTGCCCCCCCCTTCCGGACGCCCATGCTTACTATTATTTACCTATAATCAACAATTTGTACCACTTAGATAAAATCAGACTTGCGAAAAAACAATAAAATGAGTTCACATCTAGAAAAGTGCAGCCTCCCGCTTCAAAGTCACGGACAACACTGACAGCATCCGTGGCGACTGTTTTGCCCGGCTCCCGCGTGGCGGAAGCACTATACAGCGAAGAAAACTCACGTGGCCACTTTGCCCGCACTGGCCACTTTACCCTTCCTTCCCCTACGTGGGAAGAGTTTTGAACTGTATTTATGTTGCTTTCCAAAAGCAATCGCCTCAGGAAAAAAGTAATCAAATCATTAATACATGATGGGATATGACATGGGGGTCGAACAGGCAAGTTACAAAAAAGAAATTAAGGAAAACCAGCGTTAGATCGAAAAAAAAATGAGTGTTAAATACAGGAACCTGATTGTTTTGACATGCTACAATTTAATACACAGAAACAATGATTCCACAGCTTTTTCAAAATTTCAAAAATTAGAGTTGCTTGTCGGAGGTCAGACAGCATGAATGGTAGCCGGACAGTTGCGATGGCGAACAATTGCGATGAAAAAAGTTAGAAGTGAAAGGGCGGGTGGACAATTGCGATGACGGTAGCTTGTAACTTGCATTACAACCACGCGACAGGACAGGACAGGGCAGGACTGGTTAGGTTAGGTAAGGTTCGGTTAGTCGCAATTGCCCTTCCATTAATTTATAAAATTACCTCCGCCGGCAGAATCATTGCAATTGTCAGTGATTTTGGCTTCATCGCAATTGTCCGTGATTTTGGCATCATCGCAATTGTCCTAGATTCCAGGAACATTATGACTAAAATTTCCTCCTAAGTTTCCAAGCATCTTCTTGAACGAGGTTTGTAAGAGTTAATAACAAAATGGAATAACTATGCATTTCACTACATTACCTGTATGTACATTGCCATATAATTGGTTCATTTTATTAGTTTACAATAGTTAATATTACATAATAATAATCATAACCTTGATGATAATAATAATTATTAGACTAGTATTGTTATTATTATTTCAACTATTCAATTTTTACCAATGACCTAACCGCCTACAACAATTTTTGGCGACTCCCATGGCTGTCCTCAGATTAGATTATTGATTTTTTTTATTTGATTTGGTGTTTTAAGTCCACTTTGTGCACAGTAAGGCTAATCGGGACTGAACTACAGTTTAAAGTGGGATCCGAACCGCTATGTGCCTCCACCGGGTATCGAACCCGGGACCCCTTTATCACAAGGCAACGCCGCTACCACTGCGCCATCGGTGAGGCTCAGATTAGATTAGATTGATTGATTTGGTTTATTTTACTTCACTCTTTTGACACGTTTGGTTAATCGCGAATATGAAGATGAGTGATGATATGAAATTTATGAATAGACACTAAGGAATCTTTTAGTACATTCTTACCTTTTAATGTGTTGTGTTTGTCTTGTGCAGGTCTTTTTACACCCTTGCCCTTTTAATTTTTTTTTCCCAAAGGGGATTTTTACACCCCTTGTTTTAATTTTTGAAGTCAGTTTTAGGTAAGGGGATATGTCCCCGAATATATTGAAGGGTGCAAAATGGCCTGAAGTGCCGACGTACCCAAAACTTTTAATTAATTCATTCACTAACAAAGAACATCTATGCCCAGGCCGGGATTCGAACCCAGGACCTTTGGCCTCGTAACGCGCTGTGCTGACCATTCCGGCACGGAGGTCGGTTCACTAGAGTTCGAAAACTAATACACCAACTAAAGGCCTAACCACACGGAACTGGATATCCAGTTAGTTGGTGCTGAACTGGCTATCTGCCCGGATGTGAAGGCTGCCTAGCTGATTGCTTGACTTGTTTGGAGGAATAGGACATGTTCTAATTGCTGCTGGCTTTCCTCGACTGGATTCTGTGGAACAACCAATCAGAGCAAAGTTTGGACATCTGAAAATAATCTGTGAGTTTGCAAAGGGGAGTTTTTTGTCTGTGGTTTCCTAGTGTTGGCTGTTTTTGTAAGTTTCTCGATAAAACAAAAGCAACGAGATGACGTACACTGCATTCGTGTTCAGTTCATTAACATTTAGGAATTTATGCAAGGCGATGAGATATGTACGTGACAAATATGATTAGCCGAAAATTAAAATCCTTATTATTACAAGTGCAATTAAATTAAATGTTTGATTTTTTAAAAAATTTGTGAATGAATCCTGTGCCACGTCCCTCGCGTAAGCATCTGCCAGCTTAGCACAGGGTAGAAACAATGAGATACCTCTGGGTACAGATCAGGGTTACTAACGCTACAAATATATGGAAAGAAACAACAGATTTAACCCACTACTGAGGGTACAATTCGTACTATATTCTTGATTAATTATGTACAAATATTAAATATCTTTTGAAGTCTTTTCATACAGTAATTTTCTTCTCTTTTATTTTTTATTAATTTTAACCAAATCTTCTTCGAGCTTCTTCTTCTTATAATCAATATGGCATCTTCTTCTTATGGCCTCTTCTTCTTATAATCAGTATGGCATCTTCTTCTTATAATTAATATAGCATCTTCTTCTTGTAGCCTCTTCTTCTTCTAATCAGTATGTCATCTTCTTCTTCTGATCAATATGGCATCTACTTCTTATAATCAGTATGGCATCTTCTTCTTCTGATTAATGAATTTTCTTCTTCTTGCAATTAATAATTAAATTGCCTTCTTCTTAATAATGCTGCTTCTTCTTATAAGGCTTCTTCTTCTTATAATTAATAAATGATTCTTCCTTTTATAATTGCTAAGGCTGCTTCTTCTTGCAATTAATACATATTGTGTACTTTTTCTTCTTTCTTTCCTTTATCGATCTTTTCAAATTGACGGAAATATTAATAAAATCGATCTCCCAGACAAACAAAGAAGAAAGGGGTTAGTTAAAGATCGCCGCCTGACCGGCGCTAACCTTAACTTGGAGCTACAATGTATGCGCTTCCAAAAGTGCTTGGGTGCTGCCGTGAAATGGCGCTACACCAGGGAAAAAAACAACCCAAAAGCCACACGAAACTCTAAGTTCGTGGGAACATGAGTTAACATGGCGGCAGCTAGCTAGACGGGCAAATTACGCTGTCCCAGCACTTTCTATAAAGAAGGAGAAGGAAAAAATTGCAGTCGTTTGTAGCATCTTACTGGCGTGAAACAATAGCTGTAGGAACAGTATCGTGTGCGAAAATAAGATTATCTTTACGCAGTGTGCTCCTTCTATTGAACTTTCGTGTGCGTGTGAATTGGCAGTGTTGTGCATTCAATATGGCTCCTCCGAAGAAGCAGGCATCGGCAGGCAGCCCGTCCCTTGCCGTCAAGGAGTGTTTTCCCCCGAACTTACTGAAACAAGTGACGGAGGAGGTGAAGTCAGTGGTGCAATCCCCTGACATTCTATCGATGATCAAGGATTGCCTCATAGACTCGATCACCAAAGCAGTGGTGGCTCGTCTACAAGATCTCCTCGACTTTAACACAGAGAAAGTTCACCAGTTCGAGGAAGAGCTTAGGAGGAAGAAGGAAGAAAACCAAGAGGTCAAGAATCAGCTGGTGAAATTAGAAGAAAAGGTGGTGGATCTGGAGCAGTATCAGAGGCGGAACAGTATCCGGATATTCGGAATTCCGGAGACCCCGAATGAAAACACAGATAATGTTGCTCTCTCTCTCTTTGAGGAACAGCTAGCAGTGAAATTGGAGCCATCTGAAATATGCAGGAGTCACAGGATAGGGGCCGAATCTGAAGGTAAGATCAGACCAATCATTGTTAAATTTACGAACTATCATTCCCGGGCCAGAGTTTTTAACTCCAAGAAAAAGCTTAAAGGTAGTAGAATCTCTATCAAAGAAGATTTGTGCTTCTCCAGATTGCAGCTCTACAGGGGAGCAATCGAGAAATTCGGTATGAAGTGTGTGTGGACATTCGATGGCCGCATTGTGGTTAAAAGAAACAATGCCAGGCACTACGTCACAACTTTTGATGAACTTGGTCGCCTCTAACACAAAACACAGTGATCGGTTGCTGGGAACATTGTTATTCAACCGCCTTTTAGTTTGAGTCATTCTCAAGTGTTTTTATTTTATTTTATTTCCGTTCTTTTTTTTCTCTTTTTTCTTTTTCATTTTTTTTATTTACATTTTCATTGTAAGAATTGAAAGTACCTTTTCAATCTCACTCAAATAATTTTAAGTAGCTATTTATTCTTTCATATCATCTACCTCATTTATGCAAATGTCTAAATTTCACTCTCAGGATCTCAAATTTTTAACACCCCCTACTTTTACAAACTCACCCCACAAGTCCGTACTTATCTTCCCCGATCCCCCCAGATGCACTGAACAAACAACGCGAAGACAGTTTACGAATTGCGCCATAGCTGATACCGAGTTTGCAACACTTGCAGTCACACCGAGGTCATTCGCGTCCGCAAGAAATGGCTGATCTTCCACCCCAAGTAGCTAGCCTCGAAGACACCCCCTCCCCGACCGCTGACCCACATTTCAAGGGGCCGACAGATTTAAAGCAAGTGCTTTTGAGGTTGTATCCTACCCTGCCGGACGTCCAGCTCGCGGAGGGGGAAGGCCACATTCACGTCTGCCACCTGAACATTCAGTCCCTCGACAACAAATTCACGGAATTCTCCGCATCCGAAATAAAAAAATTCGATGTTATCGCATTGAGCGAAACATGGCTGCAATCATCTATTCCTGACCCTCTGTACAGCATTCCAAATTTCCATCTCTTTAGAAACGACCGAGACACCCGGGGAGGCGGTACCGCTATTTTCGTTAAGAACAACCTTCTTGCCTCTAACGTAATTTCGGTCAATGAAAGTGACCTTGAAGGACTATGGGTGCGAGTCTCGTGCCCAAAAACAAATAAAAATATTATCGTAGGTTGCGGATATAGACCTCCTAGCGGATCGGTTGTAAAAGCGTGCGCAATCTTGCAAAGGATGATCAGTAGCTTACCACCGAGCCATCAATCAATATTCCTTGGAGATATGAATGTAAATTTGCTGAAAGATGACAAAGACTCAGATACATTAATGGAAACGTTATCAGTCCTAGGACACAAACAACTTGTTACTCTGCCTACAAGAATTACGTGGACATCCGAATCGTTAATCGACCACATTTATTCCTCGAACCCTCACTTGCACACAGTCACACGAACTGTCTATGAGGACATGAGTGACCATTTTCTCGTTTACACCACACTCAAAATTAATATAACGCGCACGCCAAGGAAGCTAATTACTACCCGTAAAATTCATAAAATATACGAACCTCATTTTTTCACCTTCGCGTCCTCTCTTCCGTTCTACGCAAGTACATCTCCCGACTTAACCGTGGACGACAAGGTCAGTCATCTGCAGTCTCTCATTTCGACTGCACTCGGCGAATTTGCTCCCTTGAAAACTCTCAGGGTGAGAGAAAGCAGGAAGCCCTGGATCACCCCTCAAATTATTAAATTAATTTCACAGAAGAACCGCTTGTTCAAGAAAGCGGTGGATCCTTCTTGTGACTATACGTGGGACCAATACAAATCTTTTAGAAATCATTGCACAACAATTACTAGGCAGGCAAAAGTAAATTACTACAGAGATATGGTGAACCAGACCACTAGCAATAACAACTGCAAATGGAAGGTTATCAATGAGATCACGGGTAGAGAATCAAAAACTACAATTAATCATTTACTAGTCGACAATGTCCTCCTAACGAGCCCGTCCGACATAGCTCATTACTTAAATATTCATTTTTCTAATATATGCAAAGCATCGGCGCAAGTTAATCCTCGCAATTCGAACATAAATATTCTAAGAAAAGACCCTAATTCAGCTGTTGTCCAACAAATTGAAGAGTTCACATTAAAATCTGTTACGGTCGATGAAGTTTTGGCAATTCTAAATAAATTAAACGTAAAAAAGGCAGGAGGTTCGGACGGCATTCCCAACAGCGTTCTGGTGGTTTTGGCCCCACTTATAGCTGAGCCCCTCGCCGACATAATAAACACGTCCTTCAAACGTGGCCAATTTCCAACGAACTGGAAGCACTCCATAATAACCCCAATTCACAAATCTGGATCTCCTACCCTAGCGTGTAACTACAGGCCGATTTCCTTAACCTCAACATTAAGCCGAGTTATGGAAAAAGTAATAGAGAAGCAACTGACAACTTTCCTGGAAGCCAACAATCTGATGTCTGATCGACAGTACGGATTCAGGAAGGATGTATCCTCGGAATTATTATTACTTAGTTTAATTAATGAATGGCGCGAGACACTGGACAAAAAAAGCAATTCCCTAGTTGGATTAATTTCCCTGGACGTATGCAAAGCCTTCGATACCGTTGATCACAATTTGCTAATAGAAAAATTAAAGAACAGATTTGGTTTCAATAGCAAAACAATTCTCTGGATGGAAAGTTTTCTCGCAAATAGAAAAATATCAACGAAAGTAGGATGTTCACTTTCCACCGAGCAGTCAGTGTCTGCAGGCATTCCACAAGGCTCTATACTTGGCCCAAAATTATTCAACCTATTTATTGACGATATCACACTAATAAATTCAGATTTATCGATTACTCTGTACGCAGATGACTGCCTTCTCGTCCATGTTGGAGATACGTACCAGGATGTAAAGGAGAAAATGGAAAACTCATTCCCCAAAGTATTAACGTGGTACAACATGAACAACCTGAAACTTAACGTTGCAAAGACGAAGGCCATGGTGCTTCACACCGGTAAGGGAATCCCGGCTAACACGATAGATATTACCCTTAATGACGCCAGAGTATCTTTGAGCAATCATTTAAAATATCTCGGAATCATTATCGACCCTCAGCTAAATTTTAATTATCAAATAAATAACTATATTCGTAGAATCTATCACCATATTTGCATATTTCGAAAAATTCGTAAATATCTTAATAGAAATCTGAGTAGACATTTCTACCTTTCATTTATTCGTCCCGTATTCGAGTATGGTGCTAGTCTTATTTTTGGCGGTAACATAACTCATCTGAAGAAGCTTGAAACTATCCAAAGCAATTGCTTAAGAATCATACACATGCACCCCCAAGAATATAATTCCCAACAATTGCGCAAGATTTACAATATACCTACAGTCACTTCGAGAATACATTACATCTACTTGAATAAGGTATTCCATAGCATACATAACAAATCATCTCCATTGCATAATAGGATTAAGCTCCGCTCAGAGTTCAGCACCCGAAACACTAGATCGTCCTTACATAGAGACCTAGTAATCCCCAAACCCAACAAAAGCAGATTTGGTCAGAAGTCTTTCTCGTACTTAGCAGCGGTAACCTGGAATTCACTCCCGACAAAGATCAAACTCAGTACCAGCAAAGCGCAGTTCTGTCGTCTTCTACGTTCACATGTCTATAAATTCTAACTCCAGTAATATTATTTTCAGTGCTTACCCCCCCCTCCTCACCAACCCCATCCACACACATATATTTTAAAATTTTCATCCCTGTACTTCGAACAGCAATTCCATACACACTCATATCCAAACCCACACACCTTTACACTTTCATTTCTTCTAAATGTGTATAACTCTCAAACTTTCTTTATTTCATTGCTACTATAGAACACTATATATACTAATGTAAATTCATCACATTTTCCTTAGATGTAGCTTTTGCATATTTTTTTTTTTTTTTTTTTTTTTTTTACTATATAGGGCATCAAGTCATTATTTGTATTAATTTTGTTCAAAATGAAATGTTGTATGGCTTAATTGTAACCCTATGGAAATAATAATAATAATAATAATAAATACGCAAAATCGAAATTGCAATTCGACTTCTTTACTTTTGTATACTAATCGCTTATGTCATTATTGAATGATAATTCCCCTTTTCTCCTTATTTATATCCTGTTATTACTTTAAACTTATTTATTTATTTCCTTATAATTAGTATTAATATATACAATCGTTATTTCATCACATCTGCTCTTTCCGTTGTCTCTATTTACAATCGTATAAGTTCTCCTGGGTGGTGCCATCTCTTACCCACTTTCCAAACTTATTTATGCCGCATCTTTTATAAGCGTTGTTCCTCTTGCATGCTGCCATCTATGGTCCTTTATTTCAACGAAAAGCAACGCAGTTTGTGTACGTGACACAAAATTCCCTTCCTCTGGGTAAATTTTTTCCTTCTGAGAAGATTCGTATGCAAGGAAAAATTTTCTTCAACATCCATTCTTACTATTCACTTCTCATATGTACTTTTCAACATTTGTTTAACGTCTTCCGTACAATTATATCTTTTTACATTATCTAAATTTTCTCTTCTTACTTCCTTTGTCACCATATCTTGTTTAACTATAGTGTTCCTAAACGTTTCCAATACCATATACGGACCTTCGTACTTGAAAAACAGTTTTTTAATTGTACGGTCAATGGCCTTACTTATTGGGTGTGTTTTATGCTCCCAATCCAATGTTTGATGCATCTGTACCTAAAAAGAACATTTTCCCGAAATCAGGTTGGCTTATGGCTGGCGCTTGTATCAGGTCTTGCTTAAGTCTTTGGAAAGCCTCCTCTTCGTCTCCTTCCCATTTCCATTTTATATGTTTTCTGAGAAGTTCATATAATGGCTTGGCTTTGCTTGCGAAATTGTGTATAAATTTCGATCGCCAATTACATACTCCCAGGAATCTTTGGAGTTGTTTCCTTGTGTTTGGTCTTGGAAACTTGCTTATAGCGTCATTTTTGTCTGGGCACATCTTTATTTCACCTCCAGATACCACATGACCTAGGAAACGTATTTCCTTCCTTGCAAAAGAGCATTTTTCCAATTTGACAGTTAATCCTGCTTCTGCCAATTTACTTAATACCCAATCTATTTTTGCTATGTGTGTCTCCCAATTTTCGTATGTATACACATATCATCAACATATATAGCAAGCCATTCTCTTGTGTCTATACTAAATATTCTATTTAGAGCCGTCATAAAAGCTGATACTGATGAATTTAAACCATATGGAAGCCTTCTAAATTGAAATAACCTTGATCCATATCGAAACGCTGTATATTTTCTAGACTCTTCTTCTATTTCTACCTGAAAGTATCCCAAAGTCATATCAAATGATGTGAAGTATATGCTGCCTGAAAAAGTGTGTAGTAATTCATTTATTCTTTCTACTTGATTTCTGGGAAGTAGCACATGTTTATTTAGCTCTCTTAAATCCAGTACGGGCCTCACACCTCCGTCCGGTTTGTCTACCACGTGCATTGGGCTTACGTGTACGCTATTGGAGTTCTCTATTATCCCCCAACTTAACCATTTCTTCAATTCCTTTTCTACAGCTTCTCTCTTTGCAAAGGGTATAGGATATTGCTTTGACACTATTGGACTCGCTGTGTCTACCTCAATCCTATAGGTGTATACATCCGTCACTCCTGGGCGTTGGCTAAATATTCTCCTATGTCTCAACAAAATATATCTTAAATCTTCTTTTTCATTTTCTGAGATCCAATGACACTCATCCACTTTGGCTTGTATTTCTTCTTTCATTACATTTTACATTTTCATTTTCAATTATATCATCGTAGTCTTTCTTCTTATACACTGCATCATGTTTCTGATATACAAGACTTTGCTTCCTAATGCCTATTTCGCTCTCGGAACCTTTTATTTCATCCTCCATAGGGATATCTACTTTCATGTTCTCCATTGATTCTAGATTTGGCCGTTTTTCTTTTATGTGTATGTGCCCATTGTAATTTTCTAAGAAAGGTACTCCTAGGATTATATCACACCTCAAACCCTTTATCACCAGAAATTTTACTTCGAAATTAGCTCCTCTGATGCTCATCATGATGCGTACCGTGCCCTGAATTTTGTATTCTTCATTTCCCGCAGCCATAACTAATCTGACTTTGTCCTTTTCATAAGCATCTAATTTTGCTTGTGGGTATTTCTCTTTAATTCTTTGCCAACATTTATAGCTCATTACTTCGACAACGCTCCCACAATCGATCAAGCATTTAACCTTAATTTCTATTATTTCTGCTTCCACATACAATGATCTTCCAGGTTTTAAGTTTTCAAAACTCGGCTCTCCAATTAAAAATAACTTCAAAATTCCTTCTTCATTTATCTTATATTCTCCCTTCACATATTCATCATTTTCCTTTGCTCTCACACCTGGGAGTTGCTGCGAGAGCTCTACAAGTTTAGCCTCTCGACCGATTCCACGTTCCTCGACTCCTCATTTACCTGCTGCCATCCAGCATTTCCTACTTCGTTCTTCATCTGGCTTCTAACTAATTCCACTGCTTCTCTTCGCTCTTCATTTATCTCAGGATTTCCCCTATCGTTCCTCTCGTTGTAATTGTTTCCTCTAGGTTGCCTTTCTTCTATCTCCATCCTTCGTTCTGAATTTATTTGATTCACATTTTGCCAATAATCATTTCTTCCTCTATATCCGCGGTTTCCTCTCCACGGTCCTGTATTCCTTCTATCATAATTTCTTTGCTCTTCCTGAACATTATTTCGCCTTCTGCCGTTTCCGTTATCTTCTAAGAATCCTCTTCCTCTACCTCTATATGCATTTCTGACTTCTATGTTCCTAATCCCGAATTCTTGTTTCCGGAATTTCTGCTCTGGACGTTGTTCCTCTTCAGGATGATGCCTCTTAGGATAATATCTACCTTCCTTTTCTTTATCCCATGACCTTTGAGTCTTTTTCAGCATGTCATCTGTTCTGAGGTAGTCTATCAGATCGTCCACCTTCCTTATCTTTACTACAGCCACCGCTCTTTGTGTCCATATTGGTAGTGTTTGTATCACTTGTCTAACCAACTCTTCCTCATTCCACTTTTCATTCAAATTTCTGAAGCTCCTTAACGTTTCCCATGTGTGTGCTTCCAAACTCTCAATCTTGGACCAATCTATATATTTTCTTTTCAATGTCTCTAATTGCCTTTCCTTAATTTCCTCACTACAATAATATTCCAAAAATATTTTACTAAACTCTTCGAATGTTCCAAACTTGTGCTGATTTAACTGATACCAGCCTGCTGCAGACTTTTCAAAACATCCTTCAATAAGGTCCAGTATCATATTTCCTGGTATCCTCATTAGCTTCACGTTAGTTGTTAGTTCCTTCAGGAATTTTCGTGGACACTTGTCAGATATATTTCCATTAAACTTGGGCAAGTGTTGTAATTCGTTAGGCTTAGGGATTCTTGTCTTATATCTTCCCTCTTCCAAATTACTTCCGTTTACTTTGTCCAACCATCTTCCATTGTCGCTCCCTTCTTCACTACCTTTCCATTTCCTTTTCTTCCTCTGATGATTCCTTTCATGCTTTATTTCCTCCTCTGTATTCGATTCGTCGCTACTACTTTCCTTTTTTATTCTGATCTTTTCATATTCTTCTTTTCCATCATTTCCTTCTCGATTGAAACCTATTAGCTTATCTTGTATTCTCATATCCTCTATTTTAGGGATTATCCCTCTCCATTGTACTTTATTCTCTTTCTTTCCTTTGTCGATCTTACTTTCGATGGTTTGTATTTTCTTATTACTCTCCTCTAATTCTTCCCTAACTTCTTGTCGTTCTCTAATTATCATTTCTCTGAATTTCAAAGTTTCTTTTACTATTGTTTCTTCTGTCACAATTTTCATTTCTTCTACTCTGTTTTCTACTTCATCTATTTTGGAGATGTTAATATCTATCTGCTTCTTATTTGCCAAAATTTTGTTTTCTAATCTTGTACTCCTCTGCTGGCATTCTTCATTCACTCTTGAAGCTTCCTTTTCGATCTTTCTATTGGTTTCTTCATGTCTTTCATCGGACATCCTAATTCTTATTCTTCGCGTTATTTCAACCTCTGGTCTGTATCGTGCCCCACACGTTGGTCGCCATTAATCAATGCCACGTCCCTCGCGTAAGCATCTGCCAGCTTAGCACAGGGTAGAAACAATGAGATACCTCTGGGTACAGATCAGGGTTACTAACGCTACAAATATATGGAAAGAAACAACAGATTTAACCCACTACTGAGGGTACAATTCGTACTATATTCTTGATTAATTATGTACAAATATTAAATATCTTTTGAAGTCTTTTCATACAGTAATTTTCTTCTCTTTTATTTTTTATTAATTTTAACCAAATCTTCTTCGAGCTTCTTCTTCTTATAATCAATATGGCATCTTCTTCTTATGGCCTCTTCTTCTTATAATCAGTATGGCATCTTCTTCTTATAATTAATATAGCATCTTCTTCTTGTAGCCTCTTCTTCTTCTAATCAGTATGTCATCTTCTTCTTCTGATCAATATGGCATCTACTTCTTATAATCAGTATGGCATCTTCTTCTTCTGATTAATGAATTTTCTTCTTCTTGCAATTAATAATTAAATTGCCTTCTTCTTAATAATGCTGCTTCTTCTTATAAGGCTTCTTCTTCTTATAATTAATAAATGATTCTTCCTTTTATAATTGCTAAGGCTGCTTCTTCTTGCAATTAATACATATTGTGTACTTTTTCTTCTTTCTTTCCTTTATCGATCTTTTCAAATTGACGGAAATATTAATAAAATCGATCTCCCAGACAAACAAAGAAAAAAGGGGTTAGTTAAAGATCGCCGCCTGACCGGCGCTAACCTTAACTTGGAGCTACAATGTATGCGCTTCCAAAAGTGCTTGGGTGCTGCCGTGAAATGGCGCTACACCTGGGAAAAAACAACCCAAAAACCACACGAAACTCTAAGTTCGTGGGAACTGTAAAAGACGCAAAATCGAAATTGCAATTCGACTTCTTTACTTTTGTATACTAATCGCTTATGTCATTATTGAATGATAATTCCCCTTTTCTCCTTATTTATATCCTGTTATTACTTTAAACTTATTTATTTATTTCCTTATAATTAGTATTAATATATACAATCGTTATTTCATCACATCTGCTCTTTCCGTTGTCTCTATTTATAATCGTATAAGTTCTCCTGGGTGGTGCCATCTCTTACCCACTTTCCAAACTTATTTATGCCGCATCTTTTATAACCGTTGTTCCTCTTGCATGCTGCCATCTATGGTCCTTTATTTCAACGAAAAGCAACGCAGTTTGTGTACGTGACACTTGCGAATCTCATGTATGAATATGCATACCTGAGTTAATTAAAAAGCTTGTTCGGTACGCATTGATTACTGTATTTTTTTAGAGCCAATCTCTAATCCATACTTTTCTTTTTTAATTTTCAATAAAAGCACAAAGCAGCAATTCTCCTACAACATTCTTCAAATTGCTCGTCCATCTTTACAGTACAGATTGCTCTGCGCAATGTCTTATAGGAACAAAAGTCTGTCGACAAGTACGCGGTGACAAGTATCGTGTGAGGCGAAAAGTAGCAAATGGTTAGCCAGTCCAGCGCCAACTAGGGCATTCCTACTTTACTCCAAAAGGTACAGCGCGTATGATTAACTTCTTCCAATAAATAATATATACTGTTTTTTTATCTTTGTGCATATAACAGGAACATTTACTCTTTCAGCGGAGGAAACCCGTACAGTTACTGCGGGATATCCGAGTCCAGTGTGTGCTGCTTCGTTCCGAAGAACGCCAAGCCAGTCGGCTTCTTCCCGTCTGCGATTAAGTCCCGCTGCGGCCGCAAGGGGGCAGACACGGGCAGGGAAGGATTCGCAGAGCTCACCGAATGGCCGTGGCACGTAAGTTCACCGTCTGCATTTATATTTTTTTGAAATAATCATTCTTAATAAACTTCACGGTCTTGTAAATTTGCATGATAACACTAACGAATGTTCAGTTTTTCTCGCCATATCAAAATATTGACCGGGCAAAAGCCCGCGCCGTTGTGCTAAATTGTCAGAGTGGGATATATAAACATTACTAAGCAAATTGTCCATCACAAGTGGTTTATCCACACACACCCTCCAAATTTACACCAACAATTTTAACAGGGTCAAATTTAGGTCATTTTAGCTATAAATTTACTTTTGCACCTCCTAAATACAAACCTCAGTTAAGAAAATTCTGGATAAACTCCTGTCCATTACCATGTGTGTTGTAATTCAAGAATGGAGACAAAACACCAAAAAAGCTGCTGTTGAACAAACGCAATACAAATTCCTTGAAAGCACATACTGGCGGCGATTGGGTTCGAAAACCAGGGGGCAAGATGCCAAAACTGAGGGGGGGGCAAAGACAGTATATTTCCCTTTGTAGATAAGGTTTAGCATAGTGCCAGGGCAAAAGTTGCGAAAAGTGGGTACAACTGCTCCCCTCGCCCCGCTTAATCGCCGCCACTGGTAGGAAGAATGTATAAATGAGTTAATATTCTTCTTTTTGGTGCGTCAACACAAGTGGCCATTTTTCACCCTTCAAACTTAACGAGGAAAATCCCCTTATCTTGTCTGAAAGTTAAAAAGTTGGTGTAAAAAGCCCCCTGAGAGAGGTTAGAAGAGCAAGGGTTTAAAGGAACTTCCACAGGACATATACAACCCGTTAAAAAGGTAAGAAGACGCTAACAATACTCCATCAAAGACAAATTTAAAATGCTTATACAGTCCAAAGTAGGCCAAAGAGAGGGGGCGGAAGACGGACATCAAAAAGAAAACCCAAGGGAGAAATACTAAGGGGGCCTTCTGAGAGCTCTAAGCAACTCACCCCCCAGCCCCTTTCAATCTATCTAATCCGGTTCCGTCATTTTCGAAAAATTTCTGCCATCTTGAAATTTTTATGTACATGCATTTTGTCAATAAATTGCTATACCACGAAGGCTGTAATTAAATTTCATGGTTTAGTCTGGCTACATCTCATCATTCATTCATTGTTTTATGCCCAGGGGCAGGTCTTTCCTTGCAACCTTCATACTTTTCGATCTTCAGCACTTCGCTTTTAGCAGCGTAGGACCCATTCATTTTGATGTTGTCAATCATTTGGAATCTTCTTATTCCCAGGATTTTCTTTCCCTCGACCATTCCTTCAATAGCATCCCTTAGGATACAGTTTCTTCTCATCCAGTGGCCGAACCAATTTCATTTTCTCTTCATGATTATGTCCAGCACTGATCTCTTTTCCCCAACTCTTTCTACCATTGTTTCATTTCTCACTTTTTCTGTCCATTTCATCCGTTCCATTCGTCTCCATAACCACATTTCCAGACCTACCAGTCGCTTTGTCTCACTTGTTCTCAGTCCCCATGTTTCCGCACCATACAGAGCTACACTCCATACAGAGCATTTCATTACTCTTTTCCTCAGTTCTTTGTTCACAGATCCACAGAAAATAGTTTTCTTTCTATTGAAGCCTTCCTTCGCCATTACTATCCTTACTTTTATTTTTGGCTGCATTTCATATCATTGCCTATGATGCATCCAAGATATTTAAAGCTGTCATTTTGATCGATATTCTTATCTCTGATATTCACATTTGCCTTCTTCTGCTTTCTTCCGATAACCATTGCTTTCGTTTTATTCACCTTTATTTTCATTCCGAACTGTTCACAGTGGATATTCATTTCTACTATCATTGCATTTATAGTTCTTTCATTTTTTGCCAACACGGCCATGTTATCTGCAAATCTTATACAACATATTTTCTATCCTCCTACTGCTACTCCTCCCTTGCTCTGGAAGCATTTTTTTACTATTTCTTCTAAATAGATGTTGAATAATGTAGGTGAAATGCAGCAGCCTTGTCGTACCCTCTTCCAATTTCACTTCCTTGGCTCATTTCTCTCCTATTTTCACTTTTACACGTTGTTTCATATACTGGTTGCAGATAAGCCTCCTTTCCTTCCAATCTACACCAATATTCTTCAGGATCCCTCAGAGCTTGGTACAGTACAGTTCACTCTATCAAAGGTTTTCTCCAAGTCGACAAATGCTACAAACATTTGTTTACCTTTTTCCAGGCATTTTTCTCCAAGTGTTCTCAGTAGTCCTACGGCGTCTCTCGTGCATCTTCTCTTTCTAAAACCAAACTGTTCTTCCTCTATCTCTCTGTTCATTTTAGAGTTTTGGCATCTATTTAAAATTCTGAAAAAGAGCTTTTGCTGATTGTGATATCAAACTGATTGTCATTCTGAACATTTCTTGGCGTTACTTCTCTTCTTTATAGGCACCACGATTGTTTCTACGAAATTTTCTGGCCATATGCCTTTTTCATAGATTTCATTGCATAAGTGTAGCATGTCTTTCTTTCCTTCACCCATATTTCTTATGAGTTCTACAGGAATTTGGTCACTTCCTGTTGCTTTTGCGTTCTTCATTTCTTTGAGTACAAATTAAAATTCTACCATCCTGATGGGTAGCCCTTTTTCGTCCTCAGATACCTGAACTTCTTTCTCTATGCATAGAGTATCTGGTCGGTTTTTCCTTCTCGTATAGATCTTTTACATACTCTTCCCATGTTTAATATTTCATGTGTTTAATATATCCACATTGCTTCCCACTTCTTTTTTGTAAATCCAGGCATTGAATTTCACGGTACATCAGGTCATATCTCCCTCTTTTTTCTAATTCCTCTATTCCTTCGCATTTTTGTTTCATCCATTTCTCTTTTGCCTTATCTGCTTCCCTTCTTAGCTGGTTATTACGTTCTTTGCATTTTCTTCTTCCTTCTTGTCTATTAATATTTTTCCATATTCTTCTTTCAATCATTTTTCGAGCATAGTTTCTGTAATGCATGGTTTCTTGCATTTCTTTCTCTCCCTGTACCTAAAGTGTCTTCGACGGCTTTGTTAAGGCAAACTTTTATTCCTCGCCAGATCGTGTCACTGTTTTTAAACGTGTTTTTCACTTCAACTACATTTTCTTTCAACTCTGTTTCAAACATTTTCCTTTGTCTTTCATCCCTAAAGTTTCTCGATGTTAGGTTTCTTGATGTTCTGGCCTCCTTTTATCTTCATTAAACGTACATCTATTCGTGTTAAATAACATCTGAATGCACAGAGAAAAACAGAGCTTGTGCTCATAAACTACATTGCTAATGCTTGGATTTGTATAAATCTTTTATTATCTGTTTCATTACAGGCAGCCATTTTGGAGAAGCCAGACGATCTCTATGTGTGTGGGGCGTCCTTACTAGATGAAAGCTGGGTACTTACAGCCGCTCACTGTGTGGATGATTAGTAAGTGATTCCTTCATTACGCCTCTTGCATGGAATATGAAGTTATGTGAATATTGAATTCAAAACTTTAAATTGAGATCAGAGCATACTGATTTTTTTTATAAATAATGTCCAAGATACCGTTCTTTACCTCGATCAAATCTCTTTTTATTACAATACCATAGCTTTAATGGATGATATTCAGCGAACAACTTTCCCCACAATTCATTGCGCGAAATCACGCTCCGCCTCCATGTTTTGGGCAAACAGATCAGATCCTGCCTTGAAAATACGCCGGGTAAACATTGTGCGTATGGTTTGTCGAAATGATTCAAGGTGTGATTATTGTGATCATATGAGGAATGTGTACGTACAAAATTTCGCAAATTTCTCGCTGTAACAAGGCTTCTCATACGCTTTCCTTAACACCCGCAAATCTATTTGCCGGACTTCATGCTGTTCTTTCCCAAACTGCACTGCGTGATGACGTCAAGTTGAATATCATCCATCGAACTAGCAGAAATAAGCAAAAGATTAACTAATTCTATTTTAACAAAGCAATAACAGTATGTAGTGTAACCTCAGTTCTTAGCAAAGTAGGGTTATGTGTACGTAATTATAAATATTAAGTGAATATTACATTCCATTAAATTTCATTTAATTAAAATGCAATTTTATGTAAATGCCTTTACTTAAGTGCTGTATTACATCAAATTTATTATCAGCACTGCAATGTAGACTAACAAATAAATATATAATAATGCATGTTCATTTGAAATAAAATATTCAAAATTGTTGAGGTTTCACTAACTTAAATCATATTTATAAAAATATCAATCGTTTCTGAAAACCACACATCCTTTCTAATGTCTTACACCTTTATTCGTTTAGAAATGAGAAACATTCTGAAGAAATTTCACAGTTATATAGATATTTATAATGCAGCATAATCTTGCAAATACTTTAATATTTTAAAAAAACTGTAAATGATATCCACATAAAGATTATACAGAATCCTGTAGCAGAGTTTCTAAACAGTACTGGTCGGTTAGAATTTAGAATATCAGTGTAGTTTTTGAAAATAAGGGCATTTTCGGAAAATTAGTTGATGTCCATTTCAACCTTAAGTGCATGAAGTGAATTCAGTGAGCCAGGTAATGCCTTCTTATAAGAAGGCCAGTGCAGAGTCTTTATGTACATGCTACGTAATCACTGGTAGGTCATGGATATGCACACGATGTCAGCACAGAGTCGCAAATGTGTGTTGAGTGGGCGAGAAACTGACATAACTTGAACATAGTATTTCTAGTATATGTGTGAATATAAGATAATGATTGCTGTATGGTGATATTATCGGACTGAGATGACGACAATGTTTTGCGACTCATGGCCTACCAGTGATGAGGTTGCATGTAAGCAAATAGTCTGCACAGGCCTTCCTTGTAAGAAAGTACTGGCAAAGTCAGATGATTACATCATCAATGAAGAAACGCCACTCTATAATCATCAATGTTCATTTCTCCACAGCTTGAAGATTCAGAAAAGGTTATCGGATGTGCTGAAAGTACGACTGGGTGAGTATGACGTCACCAACACGAACGAGCCATTACGTCACGAGGAGTTCGACGTCACGAGCATAGTTCTCTACCCAGGGTTCGACAACAGGTCCCTGGCTCATGATATCGCCCTTGTGCGCCTGAAGCAGCCGGCCAGAAGGAAGGATAACATCGATGTAGTCTGCATGCCGAAACAGACAGATTTCGCAGAGCTGACTTCCGAACTAAGGTGCTACGTCACAGGCTGGGGACGTAGGTCTGAGTGTAAGTAGAGTCTAAAGCGCCTTGTACACGATCAAATGAATCACGAACAAGTCGTTGAATTGAACGCTTAAATCTAAATGACGTCAGAGACCACGTCATTTTTTCTCATTGGATTCAAGATTAGGTCAAATAATTTCTATTTAGGAACGAAATAAACGCCATCCAAGCTTGACTCTCGACCAATCAGAGCACATGCTTTTAAAGTCGATTATCGAAAAGAAGCATCAAGACACAGTTGTGATTTGCTAGAAAGGAAAGGTGGAGCTGTGGAACATTTTCGTCTGTATTTATTTAATCGCAATTATACAGCAAAGAATGATGTGCATTTCAACAGCAGTGAGTACTCTGATAATAAAATATGTTCGACAAACAACCGTAAAACATAATATTTTGTTGATCTTAAATTGAAGTTTAGATAAAGACAACGAGAAACAACTATCTGATTATCTGTGGAAATGAGATTTTCATCAAAATATTTTTCTGGTGTCTCGGATAACATTTAGACTATAAATACCGAGAAAATACACCGGCCCCTGTCGCGTAGTGGTTAGCACATCGCGCTATGACGCCAGGGGTCCCGGGTTCGAATCCCGGCCTGGACATGGATGTTTTTGAGTCTCCATTCATCAATTTCATCACATCACTCATCCCAATATTTGCAAATTAGCCAAACGTGGCACAAAAAGCGAAGTAAAATTAAGGAAATCAATCAAAACCGAGAAAATACATCAACATCACACTTCTTTCGAGATTATAATATGCCCTGCATCTTCCTTTGGGAAGATATTTATTATCTTGTTACAGCTAATCTATTTCTTCTCGTGCCGAACACACTGCCACGTTTTGGTAAAATGTGAACTTTTCCAATTTTTCTGTCATGGTGTACATGTGCAATTTCAGACCATTCAAGATTTCCTGTTCAACGACTTTCAATTGTCGATTTAAGCGTTCAATTCAACGACTTGTTCGTGATTCATTTGATCGTGTACAAACAGCAGGAGAAAGAGTAGACATCCTGAGCGGAGGGGACGTCTCAAGCTAACAATAAGTTTTTTTTTCTTTTTTTAATTAAGGTCCAGTACAGTCATGGACACTTCTGGCTTGTAACAATTCCATTGAAAGTTAATGGGATTGTTACAATCCAGAAGCGTCCTATACTGTACACATTACTCTAGGGATCATCACTTCTTGCCAGATCTAAGGGTCATCTTCACAATTTCATTTTATTTAACAGAAACTTCTATGTACATTATCATCTGCAATTTTCTTCTTGTCAGTGTAGAAAAGAAATAACTCGTAGATCGTGTTGCATGCTTAAACTGTAAGCGGGCTGATCATTTTATACTGAATACCTTCTAAAGTTAACATTTTATTTAAACGATAATAAACTGTATATGTTGAAATATGAAATTGTAAAGGTTAAAACATGCAGCTTAAACCTTTATACTTGAAAGAATTAAATCACATAAAATATTTGCCCGTAACAAATGCATATATGAAGATGAAAATCTTATTTATATTATTTCAGCAAACTATAACTTTCTTAATTTAAAAAGTTACTATACAGTACTGGAAAAAGTAAACTATTACTTCCAAACATCTGTATACAAAGTTTTGTGACGTAAACTTTTTCCTCTTTCAGCCGCCGATCACTCGGTTGTCCTCAAAGAAGTCCCCGTTCCCATTTGGACCAATCCCCAGTGTCAGAAGGCTTTGAGGCAACAGTTCGGCCCAGGATATGTCCTTCCAGATACATCAGTGTGCGCTGGCACAGAGGGTAGAGATGCTTGTGACGTATGTATATTTATATCTCTCATGGTGTTTCTTTCTACACACGCACGCACGCACACATGGAGGTTGAACTTTGTATATCCCCCCCAGAAATCCCCAATTTTTCTGCGCCACTGGACACGCACGACAAATTACAAGTGGGCAATTACATTGTGACGGATGTGACATTCAGACACATTTACATTCAATTTTTAGTTATTTTCTTAGCATCTTGAAATATGTAAAGTTATATATTTTCAGAATATTTCTATCCCATCTCAATTTTCAGATACAGAAAATATATTTCTTGTGCAGTCATGGACACTGCTGAGTTGTAATTATTCCATTGAAAGTCAATGCTTTCGTTACAACCCAGAACTGTCCGTGACTGTACTTGTGACGGGTGTGACACTTCTAAGACTTGCCTTTGGGACCTTCCTCAGTCTTTCATAAAACTGTGTGAAATATATGGGTTTACTGAAACAATTTCATTTTATTTTCATAAAGCAAACTTTACGACATTTAAATGCTTTTAATTTATAAAAATATTACTACATACTCTTTTTATAAACATTTTTTGCCTGTGACGGGCGTGACAAATTTTTTTTGACGGGTGTGACACCATGCACATTGTTTACTTTGTAGGATTATGGAACAATGCAAAGGCTATGAAAATTATCATAAATAGGTTCTTCAAACTAAGGTTTCTTTCATAAATGAAGTAGGATACTTCAGAGCTTAATATATAGAGACAATAAATCAAACAATTAGAACGAAATTAGAATTAATTTAGTTTTCTTATGGTAATAAAATCAAATCAAGTGGAGACACCACACATAACATCCCGCTTCTGCGTACTATAAAAAGTAACAGGTTTGAAACAATATGTTATTTAAAAGCCATGAAACTAATGTTTGTATTAATAATTATAAATTCTGCATAGTTTTCCCTTTAATTTCATATACAATAAGTGATACGTACTTTGAATAAAAATAAAATTAACCTTGTTTGTCCCTTTTCACATGGAATGGCTCAAGTGTGAAAATACTCGGAATGATACATAATGAATCATGAATGTTATGTTACAATCCCCTTTATCCACTCTTCCTTTCTTCTTTTATCTATCTCGTTCCAGTTAGCCTAATTCATTGTCATGTTTCTGATAAGTCTATTTTACGTCCACCTCCATGTAAAAAGTTTTTAAAAGCCTAGAAATTTGTTAAAATGTTCAACCTGCATTGTAAACGAATATGTGAATCATATTAAATTCTGAGTAGACAATACCCGATTGTCTCTCGCTTATTACACTCATCCCTTATGGTTTTATAAATATCCATGTTTAATAAATGTTATTTTCTTTTGACAAGGGCGACGGTGGCGGCCCCTTGGTGTGCGAGAAAGATGGCCAGTGGTACCAGGTCGGGGTGGTGAGTTTCGGCATCGGCTGCGGAAGAAAAAACACTCCTGGAGTATATACCCGTGTCTCGATGTACGAAAGGTGGATAACGGAAACTGTATTAAGAAGTAAAAAGCAAGAAAAGTGATGTATACTTTTTCTAAAGCGTGAAATTAGACAGTGTGGAGAAATGGCATTACAAAAAAACAAGAAACGAATCCAGTCTGTAAAATGCGTTTTGTGACAGAAACTTGTACAGTGGATAAGTGATTAGTTAAACTGTAGTTGTGAATGTGTATAAAAGCTGAATAGTGATAAATATTTTGTACACAGTATTTGCCATAGTGTACAAGACTATTTAATGGAAATGTTTCCATAGGTTCAAATTTTTCAATCTATGAAACAGGTGGAAAGTGTCCTTAAGTTGAGCCCATGAGTGCACTATTATGACCTACGTCATAAGATTCCTTTGTGGATCATATCAACTAGAATACTATATAAACTTTAGGATTTTAGTTTATTTTCGACGATACAAGTCTTTTGTAAACTTTGTTCCCGTTTTACCCTAGGTTCATTAACATATTAGCATCAAATACTACAGTATTTACAAGTCTCTCAGATTATAAAGGTACTGTTTATAATATTGAACACATCCGAATTCGGATTGATATAACGTGATAATGTAAAACCATCAAGAAAATTTTAATGGGGTCTTCATCATATCCAAACCAGCTCATATACTTCTCCTTGATGCACCATGGACATAAGAAGTGTGTCTGAGAAACACTTAAATCTTATTATTTTACATTTGAAAGGTCTGAAGGTATAAATTTTATTTTGTGTAGTTCTTTGTAGGTTGTGTTTCTCAACTTGGGAGAAATTTCACCAATTTTGTTCGGAATTTATCGTTTATCTTTATCCTATTCCATCCAAAGGAAAAACTGTTTATTTTATGCCATGCATAGTATAAGAGATAACTGTTTATGAATCTAGGGTTGACCTCAGGACTACTCATCTCATCATTATGCCAATTTATAATCCAAGGAAATTAGGAAAAGTGAAATTGTAATTCGAATGTGGACGAATTAACACTACTTACACCGCACACGAATTTCATACGCAATACCCACAGCACATGAAAATATTTATGCATAATAATATATACTCGCCAAATTATTTATACACTTATGGAAAATAGAAAGTTCTCTGCTCGAGTAAATTATAATTAGATTTCCCTAATTCAATATGGAGCTATTTTCTTAGAACGACCAACAACATACAAGCAAGTTGCAGGAAGTATTAACATAGATTTAACTCTGTTGAACTACAATCAGGGATGAAGGAGTAAAGTCCACTTGCTCATCGTTTTTGTAAGGGTGAAATGTTTTAGCAAGTTAAACAACCATAGCAAATTTCAAATCAAAAAACTTTCTGCCTCTAACATTCATCATGCTTATTAATATTCTTGACTATCTCTGAAACAGTACGTTTAGTATTTGTTTTAGTTCCTATTTATATACTTTTGGATTTAGCACTGGCACACGTTATTTTAAAGTTAACCTAAATTTGAAGAAATATACGATTTCGACAGTAAATTTTCTTGTTCATTCAAACGATAAGTTAAAAAATTATCATAATTTTGTCAGTTTTTCGATTAGTTAAAATCTGATAGTACAGTGGGATCCATGAGTATTACCGTGCAAATTGCCCATCACCATTCGTGCACTTTATTTGACCCAATAAGAGCTTGAAGAATTAAAAGAAAACTCAAAACAAGCTGCTGACAACTTCTACATCAGCATACATAAAAATTGCTTAAAAACACACAGGATGTAAGAGATAAAATAATGAAAATGGTATGGACAATTTGCACGGTAATACTAGTGGATCCCACTGTACATCAAATTATCTGTTCCTATGACATAACTTTTAATTATCATAATTACTACTAGGTATAATTCCTGATTTATAGAAATGAATGTGGTAAAACATAAAAAAGGCTCCATTAACTTTTTACTACAAGAAAATTAAGAACATATCTAAAATTCTATGTATGTTTGAAAAAGTAACGATTTTTATGGAAAAACAGTAACACAAATGTATCCCAAAAATATTTCACATACATGATGCCCTTTATGCATTTCCATGTAATCTTACAATTTTAGATTCAAATTTATTAAATTTGTTAAATTTATTATTACTTTACTGTCTAGAAATTATATTGTGTTCCAACTACTACAAATCTTAATTTATTGCTATTAATTTTCTGCTAACTCGTGAATCTTTTCTTGCCGCATAAGTTGGGCAATTTATCCTAAAAAAAACTATCACCGTGGCCTAAATAATATTATTTTTACGAGATCCGTGCCTGAATGGATCAAGACAGCAAGACTTGCCAGTATTTGTAAGGTTATTAATATTAATTTTAGGCATAAAGCCTCACCATATCATACGAGTTACGAAAAGAAGATAAAGTAGTGTGCATCATAATGAGAGAGATTTCTAGTGTGAAACAACGAAATATATCATAAAAAATATGATTATGGTATGCAAGTGTAAATCTTTGTAGTAATTTATATTGATTTGTTTACATTTGTAATATGTTATTTAATAATAAAAAGCAAAACTTTTACTTTTGTTTATTATTGCTCCGTCAACTCCATCCGAACCGAAAAACATTCTCCATATTAGTTACTGGAAGTGTCTACTGTAATAAAATAAATAACGTAATTTATGCAATACAACACTGACAAACCTTCACAAGCTGCAGAAAATAAAAGAAACACATTTTCTTAAATCCCTTGTCGTCTCATTTTATAACTGCCCTCGTACTAAAAGCTATCATAAGTTACATGTCTTGCATCTTTGATCCTCGATCAACTTTGGTCAGCGGCGCCGTGCCATGGCTCCACCCTCAGAAAAAGAAAAATCACTTACTTTGCCCAAATATAGTTAAATTAATACATTTACGAACGAGGAGATTCAAATCTCGTAAGCGTTCGAGCTTACGGCCGCCTCAATTACTGCGCCGCATCCCCAGCTGTTCTGTCACTTGCTCTGAGCCAGCATAGTCTGGCCTGTGCGCAGAGGCATGCGCGGAGGCATGAAAAAGTCTCCGCCGTTAAAGAGCGAGGAGGTTCGAATCTCGGCCTGGGCATCGGTGTTCTCTGTGAGTGTTCACTCATCCTTATCTTCGCGATTAGGGAAAAGTAGTACAAATGTGAAGTAAAATAAACCAATCTTAAGAACTCGGAATTTTTGTCTGCAATTTTAGTAAACAAAGTTCCATTAAAATTACCTCTTTCATTAGATTTCTATGACATATGATAGCGAAAATTGTTCGATTTCTTGATCACGTTGGCACTACCCATCATACTAGCTGCCAGCCGCCACTGACTTTGGTAATGATTAAGACTGGGGAATTTATGAAATGTCATCAATTTTTTTCTAACCCCTGAATGTATTGCTAAACATGACGATATTTTCTCTTGAGTTAGGACCAGAAAACATTGCTTTTTAAGGTTTCTCATCTGCATTTGGTTCCTACCAGGGTTGTTAAAGGTCCAGGAATTTTAAAGAAATTCAATTCCGGTCCAGGAGAGAAAATCAGCAAGCGTAAATGGGTTCTGGACCGTAAATAACCTTTTTATCTGTAAAAGTATTTCAATTCGGTTCAGTATATACGGTCCAAGTTCCGTATTGAAATGAAACAAAACTCAACTTGGACCGAATTGAAATTGTGCGATAAAAAAGGTTCCAGTCCTGCAGAGGAACCAATTAGAATTTAACAACCCTGTTTCCTCCAAGAACGCATCAAAAAATCTATCGTTATCTTCGGCTCCAGTTCAAAGAGGAAGGGGGGAGTGGACCTATTTGCAGATGACACAACAACAGAAAGAAGGGAGGAATAGAAGACTTGCAGTAGCTACAAATTAAACATACACTAACACCTATGTTATACTCTATCGCTTCGATAGTTTAATCACCAAATATTTGGTTGTATACAGGGTTGTATTCATGGCCGTAGGCAAGAAAAATTTTCGGGGGGGGGTTCATTCATAATTGTTCCAATGGGCGTCGCCAGAAATTTGAATAAATAATAACAATAATAATTAAAATTTCATAATAATAAAACAATTTTATTCCAAAATAATAATAATACGGTAAACCCTCGTTAACACGAATCTCAAGGGACCAAAAAATCAAGAGTTCGTGTTAAAAAAAATCGTGGTAACCGGAGACTCAAATTTCATTGTTGCAATACAGTTCTTTCTACACATTAACCATTTACAATACGTATTACGTATGTCATCATAGAAAACACTACTACTACTACAGTAATTAACTTTTAAAGAAAGTACTCATAGATCATTTTCTGGTGAAAAATTCCTGTATATTGCGCTGTCCTAGACGGGAACGCAAATGCCTGGTAACTTCACGGCCAACTGTACTCATAGCTTCCGTAAAACTACCAGTCAATTCGGATCAAACTCCCACTGGCTACGTTTTAAAGAATAGAAAAACACATCAGAACACAAAACTGAATTTGTTGGTTAAATATGTATAAGCTCATTGTTGACGCGATTGTCGAGCAATTGCACCCAAGTTTTAATCTTCATATTACTCGTACTGGGTATGTTTTAAAGAATAGAAAAACACATTTGAATGCATTGTTGATCTGAAATTGTTGCTTACTGTATAAGTTGATTGTTGACAAGATGATAGAGATTGTTGAGCGATTTCTTATGAGATCTAATGACGCAATGGACTAAAAAACAGTTCGTAATTCGTGGTAACCGAAATTCGCGTTAACCGATAAAACTTTCTAGAAGATATAATACATCCCTGCCGGGACCAACATTTTGTTTATGTTAACCGAGTGTTCGTCTTAAGCGAGTTTGTGTTTACGAGGGTTTACTGTAATTATTTTTATTATTATTATTATTATTATATCCTTGAGGGAGCTTACTCAATCCAGCAGATGAGTGAATATCCAGCACAAGGTTATTTTTCTTTTTACGTTTCATAGTACTGAAATGCACAATTATTATACTTTGTTATTAAATTTTTAGATACCTTCAAGAAAAGCTCTACAATTTAGATGCAAATTTTAGTCATAAAGTTTTTGTTGTTTGACCTTAAAACTTAATTTTTGGAATTTTGAAAAGTGTAGAACCAGTTATTCTCTTTAAAAACTTAGGTAATGCGCTGTGAAACTGAAGATCCTAGGTTTGAACTCCTATCAAGGGGGATTTTCGACTTTATCGGACAGGGAAATCACAAGGGAATTTTCAGTCTATATTCCTTGTGACGCAGGAACAACACTGGAAAGAGGACAGCAAAAGTGAAAATGGAGGGCTCGCGGGTGGACTGCGAATCCGAGAAAAAATTCTGTTTCACTCAAGTTTCAGAATTCCAAATGTATCAAAATGATAGCGTGATCGTTTCAACATTGTATCCTTGTACGTTTGTGATGCTTCGAAAAAAAGTTGAAAATGAGTTACAGATTTTGGTTTCTGAACTTCCATTAATCCAACATGTCAGATGTTTCTGGGGGGGTTGAACCCTAGAAACCCCCCTCTAAGTACGGCCATGGTTGTATTGTAAATAAGGATGAGGCGGGATTCCTTCCCACTGGATATTGTATACCCACAACCCCTCTAGTTGCAAATATTTAGCCCTTGTGGGAATTTTATAAAAATACCCCGATGCTTCGATAGAAATTACTGGACTCACCCTCCTCCCAACTTCATTTTCAAATACGTATTGGTACTATTCACGTACTGTCACAAGTTAATAATTAAAATCCAGCTTAGCTTTTGGAGCGTGGTGTTGATCGCATCACCTCCAAAATGGCTGAGATCCAGCCTCACATCCGCGAAAACGTGCCTTCATGGTGTGCAATATGCACGGGAAACTTCACTTTTAACATTAACTTTTAATATCTAAATTAACTTTTATAGTTCTTTAAAAAAATCAAGTTATCTCTTGCGATTTAAAGCTTATTTTATGGGTCGTGTTGCAGTATTCATTCCAAGGAGTCCCGGGTTCGATACCCGGTGGAGGCACATAGTGGTTCGAATCCACTTAAACTGTAGGTCCACACCCGATTAGCCTTACTGTGCATAAAGTGGGCTTCAAACACCAAATCAATCAACCCAATCAATCCTTCTTTTGACCCTGTGAAACAAAAAAGGCTTTGGCCAACGTTCCTGTTCCTTGTAGCAAATAAGTTTTCACTATCTTTGTAAAGTCAATGCATTCATGAGAGATACGACACTATTTTGGAAATAGAGCATGATTATTTCCAAAATAGTTTCGTATCTCTCATGAACTCATTTCCTCAGCATTTGTTCGGTTTGTATTTGTTGAGAATATCTGTAACTAGGAGACGATCAAAGAACGTTTCTCAAAGCTTAACGTACTCATATTGTCAGTTGCTGTTCTAAACATTCCAGAGATTTCGCTGATCCAGCTTAATAAATTAATCTGTAACAGTGGAGTTGCATATCAAACTTTGTAGCCAACAGAAAGTGAAAAGCGAACAAAGCTGGAGTGAAGAAAGTCGATAGCGAGAGATAAGGTTGCACCATGGCAAGTCAAGCACCTTTCCACATGTCACGTGCTAGAACTGAACAGCCACTGCAATACAAGGCTCGAAATTGTTCTTCGGAACAGAGAAGCAGCATGGATGACGATATGCCACCATTGCCCCTCAGCTTGCGAAGATATTTAACCGAATTTGAAGACTGGAAGGTAAAGCGACAGAACTTCAAGAGTCAGTATGAGAAGGAACATGTTGAGTTTTACCTGCAGAACAAATCTCGAAGGACAAAAATGGAGATAAATGTGCTACAAAGAATTCTGGTAATGATCACTGTATGCTATCTGTGGCAAAACTAGCAACTAACTCATGTCTCATGTAGTTCCAGTACTTCTAGGGTTAAAAACTGTCCAAATAGGCAGGCGAAAAGGCACTCGAAAATGTGGAAAGTAGGCATTAACATTTAAAAAGGCATAAAAAAAAAGTAAAGTGTTCCCCTGTGCATAGCACCACGCCATGAAGGCGTATAGGGGGTGTGGGGGTAACGCATAAAAGAAATATGCCTTTAAAAAGGCATAAAATAGGTATTCGCTTTCAACACTGTGAATAATGAAAAAAACACATTTTAAAATTTTCTCATCTAAAATGTAATAACTTCCTTCATAACTAGGTCTCGGAAGTTGAAGACCTATAAATTGCCAAAAAAGAGACCTATAAAAGACCTAAAAAATATAAAAATGACCTAAAAAAGGAAAATAAGACGTATAAATGTGATCCAAATTAATTAATAACTTCAGTTTTAATTATATATTTAATGAATAAAAAAATTTAAAAATCTGGTGGTATGGAACACACAGTGCGAAAAAACTATATGAATGAAATGCTTCTTCTTTCAGTCCAAAAATGTTTTTCTCTCGTTTCAGGGATGGTTCAAATATATTTCTTTCTTTCTTTTTTTTATTTCTTTACTACAGAAAGGATGTTTAAGAGGTGATGAACTGATGATGATTCGAATTGAGAATGGGCAGTAAAAACGTAGTCGAAAGAAGGTGAAGTTGCAAAAAAAAAACCGTTAAGACCTTTAAAAAAAAGGGCTGAAAAGGACCAATAAGCCAAAAAAACGCCGAAAGAGGCAAAAAAAAGGCCAAATAAAACCCACCTTTTTCTGGCCTATAATGACCCAAAATTAACATATATTATGTTGGGCCTCGTCTTCGGACACTAGGAAAAAAAGGATTTTTCCTCAACTTCCGATCCGTATTCATAACATTAACGGTAGTAATTTTATAATGCATACAGAGGATTGGAAACAGTATGCATACATTATTTATTCCTTTTCAAAACAGGAAAATTTTTAAACTTATCTGTTCTAACCACAAATAACAGAAACGTTTTACAGCGTACATTTTCCCTGCATTCATGATGAGAGGTCATTTAGAAAGTAATAGTCATATACCCTTGTTGGGATTCGAACCTGGAACCTTCGGTTTCGAGATCGTGGGATTGGCCGTTGAACGAACTCGGTCACGAGTGTGGCTATAAAAAAAAAAACCTCCCACCTATGCACATTGAATAGGGGTGACTGTTAAGATCTAGTTGTCAAAAGAAGGGGAAGCATCTTCCTGCGCCCCCTGAATTCGCCTGTGAAGAAACCTAAACTAACATGGCACAATAATACGGATTTCGCAGGCACCAATAAGCAAAATAGGACAGTATAGGCATCAGCCTCGTAGCTAGATATTTTCGCGCCCAACGCAGTATTGTGTTTTGGGACCCTCCTCCTCTCACACCCACAAACCATCATGCACCAACATTTTATGTGCGTCCTTCGATCTTTTTTTGGTAACACTTTACTATACCGGAGACGGATTTCTTCAAATTTACAGGAGAAAGTACTAACGCAAATCATTTTCTATAGCGTTGTTGATGTTCGGGAATATAGTTTTGATCTATTTTAATGCGAATGCATGTGGTTTTCTACGAAAATCTATTTCCGATGCGCTATTGCTGCTGCCGCCACGATGTTGTCCATATATGCTAAACTGAACGAAAGGAGTGCTAATGGAACCTAACCTAACAGGCCTAACCTAACCTTGTAGGCATACCTCATCCCCGTGATGGTTCGTGGGGCTATCGTGAATTTTTGGGCTAGCGTCAATGATTTTTGGGGCTACCCGTAGATGGTTTGTGGGAAATAAGAAACAACAGTAAGTACTCGTTAATGTCAGAAATAGACATTATTTTCGTTATAAATTCATTATTTCACCTAAAGAAATGTTCCGCAATGCAGAAGAGTCCGTTATCAATGTAAAAAATTGCAAAATAAATCATTGATAGGTGTCTCTGGTATAGTAAAGTAGTACCATTTTTTTTTCTTATGCCATGGTTTGTGATATTTAAATCCTACAAAATTTTGAAATGAGGAAACATAGGAAAACTAATCAATTTAAAGATTCATACTTTACATTTCTTATTAAAAATAAAAATTAGCATATTTAAGAATCTTTCAGTTATGTCTTAGTGTCTGAAGGACATCTTTAAAAACGTACTATTACTACTACTACTTTGCAAAACTGAAAATTCCAAGTGTAAATTTCTCCGTCGTATATTCTTTGTTGTATTATTATTATTAATCTTTGAATGGAGACTTAGCCTTCAGCCCACCACCTAGCCTACCCCTCGCTACGGGCCTTATATGCACTCTGGAATTCACATAAAATGATTGTATTGTAACCTACTTCTGTACTGAAAGCATGCGAATTTGATCACAGAAATAAAATAGGCATTTAGGGTCAATGTTCTGGATCTAATCATGAAGTACCTTACTGGAACTTAAGGAAAAAGGGCAAAAATACAAAAGATAGAAGAAACTTGAAATGTTGTGGCTATTCTCAAAGTCATAAAGTAAGAAAATATTTACTAGAATCAGTGGCGGCGATTAGACTTGGCAATTTGCCCTCCCTCCCCCACCACACACACATTTTTGGGCCCCCCATACTATGGTATCTTCAGTCTAATCCTTGTCTACCAAGAGAAAGTAAACTGTCCTTGTCCCCCTCCCTCCAGTTTTGGCACCCAATAGCCGCTACTGACTACTACAGAGCATTCCCTGACATTCGCTACGAGACTCAGCGGAAAGCTGCCCGGCATCAGCGCTTGTTTTTCCCGGTGAACGGGTCAGCGACAGTCGCTAGAGTCGGCTATTAAAATTACAGTTTTCATATTGTGTACTAACCTTGACTACAGAAGGTGTTGAAAATGATGTCCCTCTCCTGCAACATATTCCTGGCATCTCCGAAGAAAATTGGCATTTACACGTGCAAGTTCGTCTACTATAATTCTCCCGATTTTTCGTACACTACTCTCTTTTAACTCACGAATGGTGTGCGGATTGTCTTTGTATACTTTATTTCTCCACTTTTCTTTCCACTTTTATTCAGAACTGACCCTGTTACTCTAAACTTTTTTACGAGGTTTAATATAAGCGATTGTCGCGGACCCGTTCACCGGGAAAGACAAGCGCTGATGCCGGGCCGATTGCCGCCGAGTATCGTAGCGAATGTCAGGGAATGCTCTGTAGAATATATATTACAAGAGAAATTATTTGAATATGCACAACAGGGAAAATAAGCATGTGTGGCGAGGCGTGACATTCTTTTACACGTTCCTATGTAGTCGTCGTACGATTTGCCGAATGTGGGGGTTGATCTTTCAAAAGGGGTGGAGGTCGCAATATTTCTTCACGGTAAACTGCAAGGTCATTGCATTTTCAAATTTAAAAGCTCATTGCAATTCCAGAGATCTTAGGACGACCACAGACAACCACCGTTGTCCCATACGGTGGACATTACGAAATCTGATTACTTTGTGTTCCTCCTCTAATTAAATATAACAAATTGAATTACGAAGTAAAATATGCCTAATTAATTTAAAACGTCTTACCTTGTACGTAAAGTCGAGCCTCCTTCTTTTCGTGGCGAATTTGTGAATGACTGTGTTGTAGATTTCTTGATTTTCTCATAACATTCAAATGGTAGTGAACCAAAAGGTTATTGCTTTGAACTAAACACAATATCTTGTTCCGGCTCCCCAATAGTACACGCTATTCTTCACTGCTAATAATATTAACTTAATGTGCTTCCTGCATAATGTAGTACGAATAACTACACCGTAAACAACTCAACTCAGGATACACACAAAAACACACCGGTTCACTCCGTTTCGTTACACAACACTTCACACAGTGCCAGAGAAAACCACGTTAGGTGGCGTTCGAGTGGCATGACTGCAGAGTACAATCAAACGCTCCTGGACATAAACTGCCCTGGGAATCTGTTGCACGCGGTAAAGAAAAACAAGCTAGTGGGCGGAGACAGAGTCGAACGCCTCGTCTATACTAAGTAGGAATAAGCCTTGAAAATGCAATATAGCGGGTGAAATTGAAACAAACGGTTAAAGTAGGCTTTGAAGAAGCTCTAGAAGAGAGTGAATGCACTCAAACAGAAAATATAAGTGAAAACGCTCTAAAATGAAACAAGCACTTGAAACAAAAGCATACAGCGAAATTGAGCATTTGAAAAAGCACTAAAAGATAAGAAATACGCAGGTATTGGACGATGCTCCAAAACAGGTAGAATTGTACTGTTGAAGACTCGCTGAAGCAGAAAAGCACTTGAAGATCTATAAAACAAGTGACATCCAAACAAGCAAAGTAAGCACTTGTAGGTGACCTAAAATAGGTAGAAGATGAACTTGAAGATGAACCAAGACACATGAACATGCTGTAAAAGAAGTACTCGTACAATGAAATTAAATACTCGTACATGCACAAAACAGGTAAAATTAATTTTACTTCCCTTTTCTTCCACTTTGGGCTAATCGGGAATAGAAAAGGCAAAATGAGCATTAAAGGGGGAGGGAATAATCACGAAAATCTGTTATATTAAGTCCCTCAAAAACTTACATACTCATGGACACTAGTGTACGCAGGATATTTTTCGAAGAGAGCTGGAATTGTAAAACTGGATGCGTTCTGGAGAGGGAGCTGGATTTACAATGCTCGTAAAATATTTCGTAACTATCATTTTTAACATTCGTTGTAATAATAGTTGCTCAAAACAAAAATTGTAAACACGGATAATTTTAAAGAGGAGGGATACATTTACCACAAAATGTTTCCCCCAGAATTGTTCACAGCTTTTATTTCAAAATGTTGATTTTCTCTCTCTGCGTACGCCAGTGATAGTGGAGTCTAACGTCAGCAAACATATGAAATGAAATCTGCATGTAATGGCTGTTTCGGAGAAACATGACTTTCGACGTTTTATTTTTCAGAGCCTTAAGGACATTTCGGAACAAGGCGATATGGATCACCGGAAATCTTGTAATGTGATCTCTCGGCCACCAGGAGAAAACCAACACGAGAAACCGAAAAGCTCGACTTCAATAATAAAAAGCAAACGCACGGTACGAAGGAAAGACCAACTGCTGCTTCCACCATGTTTAAAGTTAATGAAACAGTATCTAAATGGCGACTCGATTAATGAAAGCGAGATCTCCCACTTCAAAAAGGAGGAGCAAAGCGCTCAAGTTAAGGTGAGCATCTACAGACATGTACAGTGGGATCCACTAGTATTGCTCGAGAAATTGTCCATGTATATTTTCATTGATTTTTCTCTTACATCCTATGTGTTTTTAAGATATTTAAGATATGGATTTTTATGTATGCTGGTGCAGAAGTTGTCAACCGCTAGTTTCGAGTATTCATTTAATTCTTGAATCTCTTATTGGGTCAAATAAAGTGCACGAACATGGTGATGGACAATTTGCACGGTAATACTCATGGATCCCACTGTACAACACACACAAATGTCGGCAGTGGCGTATGCTGGTTTAAACGAGTGGGTAATCTCCGACCCACTTGATTCATCCACTCACTCCTGAAGTCTCCCTGCAAATTTTCCTCAGCATCAATACAGAATTTATGAATACGTGTCTGGAAAAGGTTACCTTATTGTTGCGACCTCCATCAATTAATTGTTGTGATTGCAGTTAATCTAATAATAAAACAAGAAAGTAAATAAACCTATATAAAAACAACCTGTAACATACAATATGAAAATAATGTTGTTGGATTGATTGAGTTAGGTTATTTTACGTCGCTTTTCTTCCTGTTTTGGCTAATCGCGATGAGTAATGATATGATGAAATTGACATTTACAAAGAACGCCCATGCCGGTATTCGAACCCTGTGCTTCTGGCGTCGTAAGGAGCTGTGCTAAGCACTCGGCCACGGAGGTCGGTGTAATTTCTTGAATTTTTAATTTAAATTTAAATTTATTTAAATATCTTCATATTCAATATTTAAGCTTTTCCCCTTTGACAAATTCTGTTCAAATAGCAGAGATGAGGAAGACAGAAGCAAATGTAAAATGAGAATTAACATAGAATTGGTTCGCAAATGTTGTTCAGATTTCCCTGTTTCTCGCGCACTTTCAGATATATTTTCCCTACTTCCCTTTTCAGTACGTAATTTCTGAACCCAGAAATCCCGTTCCTGATAAATTTCCCTGTCGTAAACAACACAGCTCCTACGATACAAAGGCCATCGGGGAAGAATGGCAGACGAGGGCGCCAACGGAGGGTAAAGACTCTGGGGTGGAGAGTGCGACCGGTGGACTCTCTCCCAAAGGTTACCTGGCCACGGAATCACCGCGCCTTAGAAGCAGTGTTTCCTCCCCCTCTCCCCTCCCTCCCGCCAAGGGATTTAAAGGGAGCAGGTGGAATCTCATCCTACCCCTGCCGTGATTCCACCAGCTGGAGAACTCCCGGACATTCAGCGGAAAACGGTTGAAAAAGTTCGCGCGCTGGAAGCAAAGAAATGTATGAATCAAAGATTGGTTCGGAAGAATATTGCGAAGAAATAATATATATATATATATATTTAAATATAGTCGGGTCATCTCCGATTACCTAGACTACCCAGAGTATACGTCGCTACTAGTTGTGATTTATTTGCTGGAGAATGTAGCCGGTGGTACGCGTGCGTCGCATGCTGTCGATTTATGTCTGCTTTTAGCTTTGGTTGTTTATAGTTTACATAGTCTACGCAGAGCCTAATTTAAAATGTCGCTGTCCCTACACCCATAGGCGTAACTTGGAGGGGCAAGGAGGGCACTCGCCATCTCCCAATTTTCAAGTTTGTGGACCTTCTTGGCGGACTGGTTGTCACTCACGTAACAACGCCAGGGTTCGTCCCTGTTTCGCATCCCGGCCTGGACATTGATGTTCTTGACGAGTGTCCCTTCACCAGTTCCGTATCATCACTCATCCTCGTCGACATTATTAGCCAAAGGCTGAAGAAAAGCAACGCTAAACAACAATTTTTTAAAGTTAGTAAACTTGTAAAAGTATTACAAGTTGGATTGATTGATTGATTTAGTTTATTTTACTTCGCTTTTTGTGCCACTTTTGGCAAATTTGCGAATGGGGATGACAGATGATATGATGAATGAACTCTCACAAACACCCATGCCCAAGCCGGGATTCGAACCCGGGACCACTGGCATCGCAGCATGATGTGCTAACCACTCCACCACAGAGGCAGACTATTACAAGTTGGAGCAATAACATTTAGTTGAAATGGGAATTTTAATAATTGTGTGCATTATTCAGTGAATTTCAGAAATTCATTGACTTCTAAATGTTATACAATAGTGTTCGATGACCTACCATTGACTCTTCTTTCACTTCACATTCTACATATATACTGCTGGACAATGAAAACCGGACACTTTAATATTTGACATCTGAATTGCAATAACAGCTCGCAGGTATATTACAGAATGTTCGGCAGATCATGTAGTACCATATGCACCATTCATAGGCTCGGACTTTGTTTATGCATTCGTACTTAATTCAGTTTCTGCAACATTTAGTTAGCCCTTGTACCAGAGTTTTTATCGACCCATTGCGTTATCACAAAAAATGCAAGTGTCCGGTTTTTTTTGTCCAGCAGTATAGTAAAATAAACCAAATCAATCAATCAACGTTCTACATTGTATGTCAAAACATCCCCTCCTCGCATGGGTTTGTGACTAACACCTGCATTTGTTGTTGTAATCACTTGACATTACTGGCATGAGGAGGATTCGTCTTTCGGGAGGGGCTGTAAAGGTGTGTAGCACATAATTGCTTTCTGGGGAGAGGGTGTGTACAATAAGGTATTTCGTATATTCAGAACTTTCTACTGTCAAAAATGGATATCAGGGGTCATTTTAATGAGGGAGCTGTATTTACCAATCTGATTTCTCCCGATATCTACACTGCTTTTATTTTAAAATGCTTATTTTCTTAAAATTTCGGAGGGGACTGTAGCCCCATCAGCCTCCCTCTGCGTACGCCAGTGTTTGCTATATGTTTTAAGTAAAATTTGAACTTGTGAACACAATTGTAATATGAAAAACTGGTAACTAACATTTTAATGAAATCTGCAAAATGAATTTTTTTCCCCTTGTTTCTTTACATAGGAAAAGATTGAGTACCTACAATTTCCTCTTTCCTGGACAGATGCTGAGAATTTATTGACCTTCCTAGAGGAAAAGAAGCAAGAGGTTATCAGTTCTGCAGACTTCTGTTCTGCACTGAAAGTAATTGAACAAGAAAGGAAAAGAATGATCGTTAAAAAAAGGTAATTAGGCTAGTAATTAGAAAGCTAAGTGATACAAAAAAGCAGCTAGCAATAAAGCTGTGCATTTGTGGGATCATACCAGGTGTGCCGGTTAATAATTCTTAATTGATCCGAAAGAAAAGAAGTGTATCTGGGGAGAAAGGTAACAAATGCTTTATTCAAAGTATGTGCCATCGATAGCTATCTGTTCGTCAAATTGTGGATGCCCTTCCAGAAAAATCGTTCACATTTTGAGGTGATCCAGTCAGCAAGCCATTGTTCGACATCTTCGTAATTGTTGAAGTGTTGCTGGGAAAGTGAGTGAGAAATCAATGAAAACAAGCGGTAGTCCGAAGGGGCTAAGTCTGGTGAGCATGGCAGGTGGGGCAAGAATTCCCAGCCAAGTGCAGAAATGGTGTGTCTGACGCCTTTTGCTGCATGTGATGAGGCGTTGTCGTGCTGCAAAATCACTTTTCCGTGTCTAATCACCCAATTTGGATCTTTCCCATGGCATGAAGACGATAAGATATGGTTTGGCGACCAACATTTAACTTCTCTGCCAGTTGTTGTTTCGTTTGTGTATCGTCTTCCTCCAACAGTGCTTGCAAATCGGCATCTTGGATTTTTTTTCGGCTAGCCCAGCGATCTTTGTCTTTAAAGTCAAACTCACCACTTTTGAATCGTCGAAACCAACGCACACACGCATCTTGCGTTAGGACATTGTCACCATACGTTTCCATAAGGAGACGATGGCTTTCACGTTTTTCTTTTGATTTAACAAGAAAAGCACATGCTCCTTATTTGGTTTGAAGGTCATGTTTACCACACAAACCCAATATCACGATCACTCGCACTCGGTTGTACATCCACGGCGTTTTGACAGGCACTGTCCTGGCAACACACTGACGTAACAGTCGAGACTGTGCACCAACCCTTGCTTCCAACGCCGAAATTAAGAATTATTAACTGGCACACCAGGTATATTTGAATCCTGGGTAAACCCTACTCTGCCTCTCTCTTCATTATAATGAAGATGAAAACTATGAATAAACAAGGAACAAAAACAAGTATGTATGCACGCAGACTATTTACAATGAACATCAACCAATGCAGATGAAAACTTTGTCAACCCACTAAAATGATAGATGCCATCTTAGAAGATTGTGGACACTATCCACGTTGCACTTAATTACAGACTATACATGCTGTGAAAATGGAATGATGTTTTCTCTGTAAATATGGTTTCCTACATCAAATAAGCCTTGATAGATTTATCGAGCTTTCATTGCTTTTTTGCCAATTTAGCTAATTGCGAACATGAGGATGAATGATGTTGAAAGTATACGCACACACATTTATGGACAGAACACAAGCCAAAAAGAGGCTTATACCAGCAGTGTCCAGAAGCCAGAGCTTCATTACCCTGCTAAATAGTGTTTACAATCTACATTGTAGAAGAAATGTTGACATTTGGGTGTCACCCCTTAATCAAATACATGTACAGCTCACCGCTCACGAGAAGATCCCCAAATGAGGGTAGAGGATGTGCGGAGGGACAGGGGAAGATGGTCTATTTGCAGATCTTAGAGGTAGCAGGAAGTCTTCCGCTGTGGTCATTGTCATTGTCATTGTGGAAGTGCTTATGCGTGGGTATATAATTGTGATTTTTGGGGGGATTTTACATGGTTTTCATGGTGTTTTGAGAGTTATGGCAGGTGTAAGGAGGAAAGATGCTACTGTGCACAGTGAAGAACGTGAGATTATCAGCAAAGTTATTGAATTCTGAGATCGTGAATCTGAAGAAAAGAAATCTGTCAATTACGCAGAGCACCAAGTGTGCGTTTGCAGCAACAGGTTTGCCGGAACCGATGATCAAGAGGATTCGGAAAGAATCGCTTGAACGGAATGATTGGCCACCCATGAGAAAACTTGTTTCCTCCGGAAAGATTAGGAAAACACCATTTCACCGTAATGGACTCTCAATGATTTTAACATGAATGTCATCATGAATTCAATTACTTTTGAATTATGAATTTGTTTATTTCTAATTGGTTGCCGTTTTTCTTTTCACTGTACATATTTTTTGTATTGCTTATCCTGTACATTATTTAGCTGTGTTGTCTCTGAAACGTTGAAATAAAATAAATTATCAACACCGTTGATATGAATCGATCAGCCCTAAAATTTTCATGTCAAACCTAGATCGACAAAGTAATGTTTACTATTGTTGACATTTGTAACTCTGCACATTAAGTGCAAATAAATGTTTCCTATTTTTCTTTGCCATTTTCTTCGAACGGCAGTGCTGTAACAGCCAATTCAGTCGTTAATAAAAATATCTTAAACATTGTAGTTAGTACAATCGTAAAGTTCTTTATTTATAATAAAAAAAATCTGTGTACTCTGTGAAGAAATCAACACCAGATTGACTATGATCATACCTTGACCGCTAATGTGGATAACCCTGACCGTGCACGGACAGTGACTTCAGCATAGATGTGAATCAAGCCTTACAGCTTACAGACACACCAAAGCGCTTGTTTCTGACCCAGAGTGCACTCCCCCAACGTTAATAGTGGGAGTCGCCTGCCTCTACGTCATTTGACTTCCGGCAGGGATCTTCTGAGTGGTGAGCTGTATTTAGTAGCTCATGAATATGGAAGCCAGAGCAGCAGCATATTTTCCCAGTAGTAATTGCTGCTACAACGGTTTCAAGCATTCCCATTGGCTCTTAAATAATCTGAGGTGCTTAGGTTAGGCTTCTTGGGTTTGGTTCTTTTAAATGACTAAAAATGGATGTAGCAGCAATACAGATCTATTCTCCCATGTTATTTGGTTTACCCATTTATACGTATTAGGGATCGGACAGATTAAGTAGAAGCCAATATAGGCATATTGGTGTATCAGTAAAATTACAGGTCCGATATATCTAGAAATATATTTTCATGGATATCTCCATGCCCTACTCATTAAAAAAGTAAAAGTCTAAATATGAAGCTTCTTTTGCACTGCAGTCATACCAAAACGTGCATTTATTAAAGTCAATGATCCATTCAGGTTCTTCAAGGACCATTTGGAACTTTACATCAGATCAGTAGAATATTGGTATCAGTAAATTTTACATCGGAACTATCAGTATCGGCCAAAATTTCATATCCGCACATCCCTAATAATATAGAAATTGCTATTTTATTTATATCTAATTATATACAAATAAGAATTGTTGCTGTAAAATAGGTCAAAATTTTCAGAATACGCCAGAACATACAATATAGTTTGAATTAAAGCACTGTAGCAAAGTTAAAGTAAACGTTTTAATATGAGATTAGGGAATGCAATCCCAGGTAGAATGAATAATAGTTATAATTTACTTCCTCTTTCCTTCCAAAAGTAGCTGTGTGTAACAGCTGCATAGACAGCCATAAAACAATGGACAGAAATAAAGTTCCCCAGAGGATTGGCAGTCCCCTCACAACATGCAACAATATTATCAAATGGGTATATCATTGTGCCTTCACCTTTGTATTGGAATTACAAAACTGACAAATACCAATAATCATATTACATTTTTTCTTGTAACATGTGGGAGGGGGCAAATCTAACAGTTTTTATTTGGTTCTGAATATGAATTGTTGTTTTAAGTCTACTTTATGCACGTAAGGACTAGTCGACACTGAAAAAGTACCCTGAAAAACTTAAAATTGAGGCTTCACCAGTGTGGTGGTAGAAGAGAGCACTTTGGCCAAACAGTAAGATAAAATGGTGCATATTATTGAAGAAAGTAACACCAGGAAAAGAAGCATAGCTTACGGATAGATATAGACTGGAAATTTGTTTGGAATGGCAGAAAGGAAGAGGAATCTTGGGAATACATTCCCTATATTGAACACATTTACATTTTTCGAACAGGAACAAGACTGGCTTCTAGTGAAATCCTGGCTCTACACAAGAATGTACTAGTTTTCTGCTGGAATTTCCAGCATTTTATACTCAGCCATACATAGTGCAGAACCACGATTGGCTTCCCTTTTCATATAAGCAAGCTCAATTGCTTGGAGTTGCTGAACAAAATATGTTTTTCATGAAACTTATCTTCTAAATTAGAAAATTTCTGCAAAAGCAACTTTGTCCATGGAAACTACGTTAAGTATGTCACTGACTAAAATTGTCATCAGTTCTGGCTGATACGGTACATAGTAACGCCCTAAGAAATATGAGAACAACTGTACCAAAGTAAAACCAATAAAAAAACAGGATATACATTTAATGTTTATTGAAAATGTGTACAATATTTCTTGAACAATTGAAGTTTTAGCATCAGTAAACAAATGCAAGTACAGGATCAATAGAAAAAAAATATAATTTCAAGTTTTTCTTTCCATGCAAAAAATACTCTTTAACACATTCACACAAATACACATATCGTAACTATGAAGAAATTACAGTTTGTACCATCAATACTACTCCAGGATCTTACTTCGAAAACACTTAAAACCCAAGATTCTAGTAACAAAAATGAAATTGCAGAATACAAAGAACATTTAAGTTTTTTCTTAAAAATTAATAAAAATATTGCAGCCTAACTACGGTTCAATCTGGAGTCTCAGAAGCATGGAAAGATTAAACTACACGTACATGGTAATGTGTATCTTTGCTTATAATGTGGCACACACATGGATTGGAAACTTTATTTTGGACTTCAGCCAATATTTATTCAGTGTTTTGGTATCCGATTCTACTGAAGTTTCTACTCTGTGCCAGTGTGAATCAGATCTCAGGAATATTAAAATACAGACACTTCTTCCACACTAACTGGAAAGTAGGATGTAAAGTGCATGTAATCTCTTAAAAAATATGAAAGTTGCTGAAATTTGGGCTATATTAGTCTTAATATCTACAAGTACATGTTCAGAAAGATATTTAAAATAACAGCTGTATTTATCTTGATACATCCACATTAGCAGTAAAGGACTTGCAGGTAAACGAAACATTTCAGTCCTCATCTCACTTCAGTCACTCGCATCAAAGAGTATCCCTGCTTATTCACTATCTTCATCCCTGGAAATATAAAAATCACTCAATGGTTGATTGCGACAAAATAGCCTATTTGTAGAGGCATGCATATTTCGTTTTTGACGAAAATGTAATGCTAATTTTTCATGTTTCTGAAAGGTGTGAGGTGCATTTCCCTACACTGTTTTATCACGAAATTATGCGAAATGAACTGCAAAATGTGAAATAGGTAGGGGCATGCAAATTTAGTTCTTGACGAAAAAACGAAATTTGAAAAAACACATTGTAGTGTTAATTTTTCATGTTTTTGAAAGGTGTGAGGTGCATTTTGTGACCATATTTTGTCACGAAATAATGCGAAATGAACAGCAAAAAGCAAAATTAACTCTTAAACACGAAATTCAGGGTTTATTCACGGACGCGACACCTTCCGAGGTCTGAATTATCCTGAGAGTTATGCAATTTCCGGAAAATTGATTAATTCTGCTGTTAATATTGGAGAAGCAAAAATGGACTCCTTTACACAGAAATAAACTTAATACTCTGATAACTACATAAATGTGCTATTAGAAGTGAAATGTTAATTCTGTGGAATAAGTGTAGTTTTTAAATCAAATTTAGGATTATTTTCACAATTTTAAAACCAATATGCCTTTTTATATACCACTTTTCATCCATTTTTTCACCGCTATAACACCAATATTTTATTTTATTTACCGCTTTTGAACCCGAAATTGACTCAGTTTTTGTACCGAAATTTTGCCTCTTTATTTACCAAAAATATGTGCCTCTAGAAATAGGCTCTTAAACACGAAATTTACAGTTTATATACAGACGCCACCCTTTCTGAAGTCAGAATTATCCTGAGAGTTATGCAATTCATGAAAAATTGATTAATTCTGTTGCAAACATTTGAGAAGCAAAAATTAACCCCTTATACAAGAATATACTTAATATTCTGGTAATGATTTAATGTGCTATTAGAAGGGATATGTTCATTTTGTGTAATAGTGCAGTTTTTAAATCAAATTTTGGATTACCTACATTCATATTTTTAAAACCAAAATGTCATTTTACGTCGCTTTTCCACTGCTATAACAGTGAAATTTCATTATATTTACTGCTTTTGAACCCAAAATTGACTCAGTTTTTGTACAGAAATTTTGCTTTTTTATTTACCAAAAATATGTGCCTCTACATGTATTTCATTTTTGACGAAAACACGAAATGTGAAATAACACATTGTAATGTTAATTTTTCATGTTTCTGAAACGTGTGAGGTGCATTTTCCTACCCTGTTTTGTCACGAAATGATGCGAAATGAACTGCAAAATGCGAAATAGGCTCTTAAACACGAAATTTACAGTTTATATACAGACTCGACAATTTCTGAAGTCTGAATTATCCTGAGAGTTATGCAATTCACGGAAAATTGATAAATTTTGCTACAAACATTTGAAAAGAAAAAATGGACTCCTTTATACAGGAATAAACATTCTGGTAATGATTTAATGTGCTATTACAAGGGATATGTATATTTTGTGTAATAGTGCAGTTTCAAAATCAAATTTTGGATTTTTAAAACCAATGTGTCATTTTATATACCGCTTTTTCACTACTATAACAGCGAAATTTCATTTTATTTACTGCTTTTGAACCCGAAATTTACTGTTTTTGTACCGAAATTTTGCTTTTTTATTTACCAAAAATATGTGCCTCTACATATTTGTTACAATAGAATTTTTCTTTACAATCTTCAACAAATGTAATACGTATAATATAGGGACACACTTCAACAAATGTAATGTAAATGAGACTCAGAAAAAAACATGCCCAGGATGAGATTCGAACCAGTGACAACCATCATAGCAAAAATATTACAGCAGACAGTACTCTACACGGATGCTTTTCATGTAAGTTTTCAGTTAGCTTCTGTGATTACCATTGAAATAAAATATTCTTCCTTACGTGTACTGTATACATTATAAAGTATGTATTTAAGCAGCACCATTGCTTTGTACCAAAAACCTATTTGTATCAAACATTATTCCTCTTGGTTGTATAGCTATTGCAAAAATGTGAAGTGATACATTGTTTACATCTCACTTGGCTGCCATTAGATCTGCACTCGTGACTTAGAACATATGCCATGGCCTTTGAAATGCCATAAGATATTTTACTTTATGCGGTAACATTTTGGTCATGGAAAAAACGTTAAGAAAAGTTTTAAAGCTTTTGTCTAAAGCAGGCCTAACTTTACTGGCTTCCCATGTTAATTTTTCAAGTTTCTGAAAGGTGTGAGGTGCATTTTACTACCCTGTTTTGTCACGAAATAATGCAAAATGAACTGCAAAATGTGAAATAGGCTCAAACACGAAATTTTGTTTATTTACAGATGTGAATTTCTAAAGTCTGGATTATCCTGAGAGTTATGCAATTCATGGAAATACATTAATTCTGCTGTAAATATTTGAGAAGCAAAAATCGACCCTTTATACAGGAATAAACTTAATTTTCTGGTACTCACGTTTCCCACGAAACTGTTTTACATTTACGAGGATGGTGGGAGTGGCTACCGAAATTAATAGAAAATAATGTATAACAACTTCAGGGAAAACGTGAGTACCTTCATTGTCTATTACCACGTCTCTCATTCCCATATATGAATTAATATTCTGGTAAGGACGTAAATGTGCTATTAGAAGATATGTTTATTTTGTGTAGTAAGTGCAGTTTTTAAATCAAGTTTGGGATTATATTCATATTTTTTAAAACCAAAATGTCATTTTATATACAGTTTTTTTTTACCGCAATAACAGCCAAATTTAATTTAATTTAATGCTTTTGAATCCGAAATTGACTCAGTTTTTGCACAGAAATTTTGCTCTTTTATTTACCCAAAATATGTGCCTCTATTTATGTACCAACAAAACACTTTCTGAAGTTTGAATTATCCTTAGTGTTATGCAAAATCACAGAAAATTTATTAATTCTATAAAAATTTGAGAAGCTTAAATGGACTACTTTACATGTGAATAATCTGAATAATCTGGGATAACTACATAAATGTATTATTAGGAAGAAAATTTTATTTTGTACAAGCATAATTTTAAAATTAAACTTGGGATTATATTCACCACTGTAAGCAGTGGTTGTAATAAAAAATTCAAAATTCAACCTTATTTGACAAAATATAGTTCAGGACATGTGAAAAAGGATTAATGGGAAATTGTAGGCAAAAATTGAATATTTCAGAAAAAGCACTTACTTCTTTTCCATGACAACCTGGTCACGAAGAAACTCTACAATTGTTTCCTTCCTGTTCTGCACCTTGAACCTCACAGGTGCAGGTAAATACATATCCCTGTTTTGCTGAGTCCAACCAGAATACTGAAATGGGACAAAATAATTCATTACAGTATGAATATCAAACACACAGCTACCACAAAAGAATAAACCTGAATCAGACATTTCAACTACACGCATGAATCGTGTTGTCATTTTATCTAAAATTATTATCTTTAGCAGATGGGACATTTTTATGCTGTAAAGCCTCTCCGGATCTCAGGTCTTCAGCAACACATTCCATATCTAGAGAGATTTATTTAAAAAAAAGGAAAAAAATAGTTAACCGTAAGCTGGAATATAAGATGAATTTTTTCTCTTTAAAAATAGGTCAACAGAGGGCATATTACATGTCAATAGTCAGTTTTTGATTACCTTAATTTCTGAAAATTTTCTGTTCTGAAATACTGATTTCTTTCTTGCGGTGTGTGAAAAAGATTAAAATGTATTTTTCCTGGTTAGATTACATTAGTTATTTGTTGATAAGTAGACAGACATTACATTTGAAATACTGTAAATTAATTATACATTCAGTGAAAAGACCTTCCTCAAAAAATGTGGGCAAAAACAAGAGGGAAGGGGGGTGGATTCCTAATATGCCAGCATATACGATACTTGTGCATTTAAAGTTGGTTTTGATTGTCAAACAAATACTATGCTCTTGTGGGAAGTAAAGTTTTCAGAGTGCAGTTGGAGGATAAGAAATAGGGCTTTGTCAATGCATCAGAAAGTTGTTGGATTTTATTTACTGATACCAGACGATACTTTTCCGGCATTTTTGGTCTTTCATTAGGAAAACTGCATTCTGTGATTGCATAACAGGTTCTTCAATATTCTGATGTAATTTCTTGAATATTTTAAAACCGGTAAATTGATGTTTATAATGGGAAAAGATGTATTAATATTTTGAAAAACCTTTATTGTTACAATTTTAAAGCATAGTTATCTGTGGAAATCCAAGAGCATCGGTTCAACCTTTAAAGAGATGAAATTTTAGTCTAATACAGTATATTAATTTTGAAAGTCGGCATGGTCCAACCAAATATGAGTTTGAATAAAGTGGGGCATCAAAATTTCACTTCCTGTGACAAGTTCTTGCAGTTTTTCAATTTTAGTGTAATTACCAGTATTATTAAAGTTATTAAGGGGAAGAGTGGCAATATACTAAAGTTCCTTCTCTCTCAGGGAGCTGGGAGCACTGTTGCCAACATAGCTCTTTTGGGACCAGATCTGGCTCGTTCGTGCACTCGTTTGGTTGTGAATTGTGGCACCCAACTCCCTGCCTCTCTATGATGCCATCACTAGCCCTGGCCCACATAGACCAAATTTTGCCATGCATATTTTGCACGTGACATGATATTATTATGTTGGCGTCTTTGTCCCACCCCATCTTACCTCCACAGCTACTTTTATATAGTGCCTTGGCTGAGATGAAGATGACAATATTGTTATCCGGTAATCCCTTATTTTCGATTTCATGCAACCATCTGTGGGTGATGCCGTCAGATCTAGATGGTGAAAACTAAGACTAAATTGTCATCGTTTTAAAGTTAGCAGCACCCTCCCATCGCCTTGACAACTAAAATTACCATGGGAGGCACTTTATCCAGCCATCGTAAATCTAGCTCCTTGAAAGTCAACTTTAGCTCAATTTAAGGTGAAATTTACCTCTTTTACGTGCATCAGGTTTGGCAACACAGCCAAGATGGCAGTAGGATGCAAGGAGAAATGCATTGTGCTTATGGGAGAATTATTTTATTAGTTTTCTTGGGGATATCAAACTTCCAATGGCAGAAAAAAACACATGATCGGGTAGAGGATCCATTGAAGATTATATTTGTGCTAGAAAGAGTCTCCTATTTGTTCAGCCATAACTTGAATTTGAAGTTGTCTCTCCATAAGGAATACATTGGATTCTGTAAATAGTTATTAATTATATTTTTCACACGGTATCTAACTTAATAATCAACTTTAAAAACAATTTCCACTTGCAGCAACATGGGGAGAAATTCATACTCTCAAATTATGCGTGGCCATTCTGACAATATTTAAATACATGTATGCCTGGTGTGAAATTGTCACACCACACCTTAACAGTGTACAAACTGATAATTCACAAAAGCAAAATCAACAATAAAAATAATACAATAACATCCTGTATTGTAGCCTATAAAATTTTGCAACCTGTATGTTTAGATGCAATCATCAAAATATGAATTTCATATTATTTTGTTTTAAAAATGCCTCCTATTGTAATAATGCCTATGTCAATTATAGGTAGATCATTATTCTAACACTAATGACATTTTTGTGAAGTCAATTTTAATGGAAACATTCCAAAGTTATTGGAAACAATCTCCACTTTATCGCTTCACGAAATTTAGTGTATACCGTGTGAAAATTTTGTGTACAACACTGCATATCGTAACAGAAAAAAAAAAAAAAAACAGTACACAAATGAAGTAATACATTACTTATCTTCTATCTTCAGGCCAATGTACAGAAACAGAAGATCTTAGGCACATATAGAGCACTGCTTAAATGTTTTGATTCACATTAGTTTAGCTACGGAACAATAATCAAAGACTGCTTCATGCTACAGTGGATACAGCCAAATAATGGACTTGGATATTCCATTTTTGTCTTTTCTGTCGAAAGCCATGTAGGGGCACATGAACCACTGAACCAATCTGTTTTGTCAATTTGCCATGGAGAGGGGGAATTCTCGTGGTATTCTGCATTGCCAAATTTTTCATTTTGGGTACTTTTTGAAACAGGTGGCACACTCATCAAAGCCAAGCATGGAGAAGCCTAATGGTTTCCACCGCGTAACAAGCAAATGGGTCTCCAATTCCCTACCTCTCCCTGAAATGTGAGCGAAGGGGGCATGTTGACAGGAAGATGTGTCGCGGACGACTGGAGAAGAATCAGGCGTGTAGCAACTGGTAGCTACACCGCTTTTGTACCCCTGAACTGGAGGCGGAAAGTCTGGGTTTCCTCAAGTCCATTGCTTGGCCGGGCAGACTTTAGGAGTGGAATCATTTCAAGTGAAATCTGTGCCACAGAGGCACAGATTGGAGTCTGGGTTGCTTTTATTACAACGATCACACTAACTAGTGTGCTATTACTAGACGTCGGATTTTAGGTTTTTAACCTATTTTTTTCCTTTGCAGGTAAATAAGAAATAACAAGTTATATCGGCATTTCATTTAAAAATGCAACAACTGACTAAGTTTTAGTGCCTAAAATAACCTATTTTAGGTTTATGTGTCTAAATTAAACCTATTTTTAGGTTTTTATATATATATATTTTAGGTTTTCCACGATTTTTATATCTCGCAAAGGTATTTGATCGGTTTGGTGACTAAACAATTCAATGGCTGGCATGTTTGAAACATGTTTTCTGTCTACTTCCCCTCCCTCCCAGTCTATGTTGTTTTCAAAGCTCTAAAGAAAACAAAATGTCTGACGCCACTGTTACCTGCACACAATGGCGGCGATTAGAGGGGGCAGTTCCCCCTACTTTTTGCCCCATCACTATGTACTATGCCTTGTCTAAGAAAAAGTAAACTTTCCCAGTTTTGGGGCCTCTACAGCCTGAACTGTCAAAGGTGCAAACTTCTGATCCTCGTGGTCTTGTTCACTTTCACGTCAGTTCACTCCTTTTGTGGCATTCCCCCCTTGCGAAGTAACATTTCAGTATTCAAATTTGCACTATTGAAAGATAATTTTCAGCATACAAAATAATCCTCACAGACAAAATGTGGCGTTTGATTGTGGTTAACATGAAAAAAATTCAGGGTGATTATTATGGCCACGATAAAATTCAAGTATAGTTCCCAAACTTTCCAAACATTCAAGGGTACAAGCAGATGTTTCCTCTATTCCAACCTTACACATTACCTATTCTCACCACCACCACATACAAATATATTAACAATATAAAGGGTCTATGTGATTCCAATGTACCCAAAAATTTACCTAATCAGCTTCAAGATATTGTAATAATCTGTCAGAATGTCCTGCAAGGACACTTACAAAGCAAATGGATTGAGAAAATTATTTTTCTTTTCATTTTGCTTTCTTTTTCTTCCTCGATAAAAATAAAAGCTAAACTGAGAGAAGCTTTCCTTGGAGCATTTATAAATATGTATAAATATAATGGGAGACGAGGAAAATAGTGGAATAGAGAAAACATCTGCTTGTACCTTTTTCCATGTTTTACCAAAATTCACACACAATCCCCAGTGCCAATAATTCACGTATAATTCCCGGAGTTCAAGAAATTCCAAATGAGCAGTCACCCTGATATTGTGCAGCAAATTATACATACATAATGCATTCTTCATATCAACAAGTAACTTTTGCTAACAGCACAAGTATAGTATTACAATAATTTGTGGATAATTTTGAAAATTATGTAAAGAATTGATAATTTGGCTAGACACTTAATATTTGTTTGCTATATATATATCTATTAAAATTTCTTACTGTTCTTGTGAAATTTTGGTCTTAACGACTGTATCTAATCAGTATTTTCAGGAATTTTGTACAATTTTAAGTTTTTTGGAACCTACTTCAGGATTTTTAGAACCTATTTTAGGATTTTAGAGCCTATTTTATGAACCTAAAAATCAGTGTATAGTGCAGGAGGCCTTAGAGCACTTCACGGGCTAACAGCAGACGTCACTTGCACACTGTTGCCGATACTCTCGTGTCGTCTGCTCCTCAGCCGAACAAACAGGCCGAGGTAGAAAGAGGCAGAGGTCATTCACCCTTCCAGCGAGCTAGCTGTGGCAACCTGGCTCGTTCATTCACGGACCTGATTGGTTCTCGCAGACACACCCTCATATTGTAGTCTGCTGTAAGCCTGCGAAGCGATCTTTCTAAGGCCTCCTCCACTATAGCTATTACTAAGGACAATCTTTTGTCAAAAAACATCTGCATTAAACTACATTATTGGTCATATTATGGGACTCATTATTTGAAAAAATGAAACTCACACTAACTAACTTTATGTAGAGAAATTTGACAAATTTAATGTTTTGTGATACACATTGCATTGTTATAAACACTGCAAGTACTGTCAGTACTTCACATGATCACTTTTGGCTGTTTTTGAGCCCATTTTAATCATTGTGTACAATTCCTTCGTCACTTTTTCTAAACTTCAAACCACATGGTTATGAAATTACATGTTGCTCCAAAGATACAAATAAAGAACACCCTTACAAAAAACAGAATTAATATTATTTCCTTTGTTAAAACCAAACAAATAGCATAAATAACACTGTATAAACAATTAACATATTGTTGCAGGCATTTTTGCAAATATGCAAAGAATTGTGCTGTCATGTATTCTTGGGACGCAGTAAAAGAAAGGGTTGTGGGAATCAAGGTTATATCGAAGCAGACAAACAGTTTTCTGTTAGTTAGAACCCTTTCAAAACAAGGAAATATGCTTCTATTTTACAATGAGTCCCATAATGTGGCCAATACTATACATTTAACATTTTTTCTAATAAATAAATGAAATATTAAAAAGAGCCACTACCATTCCTACAAAATTTATGGTAAACAAAACTAGATGTTCATACTTACTGTTGAACTATTCTTGTACAACAATTTGCCATCTATCTCTGTAGGCAGATACTTTTGGAGAAGAGCCTTCCCGTCAATCTTCCAAATGGGAGGATCCTTCGAGCCACTCTCCATGTCTGTCTTCAGTATCACGTACGCACCAGGCTGTAGAAAAGATGATAATATATCAACAACTAATAAATTACAAAGTACATCAGTCAAATAATGATGTATTTAGATACTATACAATTAAGTACGTAATACTCTTATGCCCTGCTCTCCCTTATTCTCAATCATTTGCTACAAAAACAAGTCACTGCGGTACAGTCCATACCATTACACAAGACTCCTACAAAGATAGAAAGAATAAAAGGAAATTGTTAAATCCACAACCATCCTTCCTGCTTGAACATAGATAAAATAAATCAAATTTCAGTGACCTTAAGGCTCGGCTGGACCTTAGGCCTACGCCAGGACAGCATTTTTGTTTCCTCTTTTCGAAGATTAGAGGCACATACTTTTGGGATTCCGGGTTCAAAAGAGTTAAATTTAATTTAATTTAGCTGTTATTGCGGTGAAAAAGCTGTATATAAAATGACATTTTGGTTTTAAATAATGTGAATATAATCCCAAATTTGATTTAAAAACTGCACTTACTACACAAAATAAACATCTCTTCTAATAATAGCACAGCATAACTTGCAGGATAATTCTGACTTCAGAAAGTGTCGCGTCTGTAAATAAACTCTAAACTCCATGTTCAGAAGAGTATTTTCGCATTTTCCACTTCATTTCACATTAATTATTTCGTGACAAAACAGGGTAGCAAAATGCACCTCACACTTTTCAGAAACATGAAAAGTTAACATTACAATGTGTTATTTCACACTGTGTTTTCATCAAAAACGAAATATGCATGTCTGTAAGTAGATTAGAAAATCCGAAAAATTATATCTGTTTATAATTCCTTCTAGATCCATTTACTCACGTATAATGTGCAGTTTTTCCAAAATTTTTGCACCCAAAAACTGGTGCGTATTATGCACAGAATATTTTTTTTTTCATGTTTACGGAACCCTATTATGTTATATATCACTGTAAAGCTTGAATTCTGTAGTTTATGAATATGGCAACAGTATTCCATTCAAGATTGCAACACCAATGTGCAATGCAGTTCAAATAAGCTAATCACAAAATGAAGGAACTTTCAGATTTCTTAGGCACTTTGAATGAAAGAAAAGGTGAGGAGAAAGAAAATAATTAAAATGTATTACTGGCCAAATGATATGACATATATGGAGTGTGTAAATGCCTTAATGAAAGAAATCTTGTTCTGCTAACTGCTAGTTTGAGGGTCCTGAATGGGCCTCTCCTAAAATGTTTCATCAGTCATGGAAAAGTATAGATTTTGAAGTTTTTTTTAGAAAAAGTTAAGAGAAAATGATCAAAACCACGTATAAAATTTTAAAGGCCATTTTCAATGATTTTCCACTTTGCTATGTAATGTTCTGCGACAAAAAAAGCAGGCAGAATTCAATCATGCACCTCCTATCACATGCGATGTGTATCAGCGGTATTTCTTGGGTGAGAAATAACTTTCAGAGCACTGCAAATCCATAACGTAATTTTGATCTCCCTTTCTAATGTGCGTTCATTTCGATCTTCAGCCGAGAGATCGGGAGAAGCGTCGCGGGCGGCGCTGACGGAGATGCCCACATTTGCGGCCTGTAATGCCTGCTTATTTTTATGGACATATGCAGACATTTATATAAATATTGCAAAACGAGCACTAACCTGTGTTATAACACGCAAACGTTCTTCTGTAATTCATCACACAAATAAATATGCTTTAGAAACGATGTTAAAGAGCCACAGATAATAAAACATTTCAATCATAGTTTTGACCAGTAACGTCCTGCTTAAGTTTATATCCTTGAAAGTTTTGTATCGATGGGGATCGTTTGGAGGTTTCGAATGTGCAACACTGTATCAAGATTACGCTGCAGACGAAACCGTTAAAAGTCAATGGTTTTCGTGAGCTTCCTTGCAATCCGAAATCTCCGAGCTCTAGTTTTTGTTCCTTCACGACTAGATTAAGACAGAGCTGTGATTATAGTGGCGAGCAGATGTACACCAAGAGCATGTTAATTTCGTACTGTGCAAGAGTGTTATTCTTGGTTACTTGTTTGTATTATTGCAGTGTGTTGTGTCAGTGAGATGATTGGAATGCCAGCTGCAAGGTTCACGTTAGAACAAAGAATTTTTATGTATGACACTTACGTGAAAACAGACTCGTGTCGAGACGTGTGTAGGCAATTTGTACATAAATTCCCAAGCATTTCACCTCCACATAGAGATATGGTTAGACATCTTGTCCTTAAATTACGATAAAATGGATCGTTAAATTTTAAAACACCTAAGCAAAAACGATGGATTCTAACCGAAGCAATGAAATTGGTGCAGCGTTAGAACGTTCTCCAAACAAACCTCTACGCCGTGTTTCACAGGAGATGGGCGTGTCAAAATCATCAGCACATGCAACCACTAAGGTACAAAAATTAAAACCGTACTCTTATAACACAGGTTAGTGCTCGTTTTGCAATATTTATATAAATGTCTGCATATGTCCATAAAAATAAGTGGGCATTACAGGCCGCAAATGTCAGCATCTCCGTCAGCGCCGCCCGCCACGCTTCTCCCGATCTCTCGGCTGAAGATCGAAATGGACGCACGGTACTACTACAGAATAAATCAGGTGGTTAAAGAGTTAAAGCTTTGGGATGCTAAACACAATGGAGGAGAGGGGGGGAGGTGACTTGGGTTGGCAACATTGTTTACACATGAGGATATTCTCTTCTTGGTTCACATAGCAACAGGTGACTGACTCATTGAATAGGTATGATGTTACTAGCTCTTCATTGGCATAGCAACAGCTTTACGAGCTGCAACTAAGAAAGCTATTTCATGAACCTGGATTATACTGCGCATTATACAAGAGAATTTTTTTTGTCGTTTTACCCATCAAAAACCAGGGTGCGCATTATACATGCATAAATACGGTATTTGTGTGGTTTGCTTTCAGTTTTTCTAGACTTAAGTAATGATCAAACTATTGAGAATATATAGGCAACAACGAAAGCAAACACCAAAATTCATGTGAATGATCTAGAAGGAATTATAAACACATGTAATTTTACTGATTTTGTAATATCATAGCAGCTTTTCGAAAAAAAAAACTGACTGGCATGGGTCAAAGGCCCAGCCGAACTTTAATCCGTGTTGTCTAACAACTCCACGTTCCTCTGGCTCAGAAACACCCCATGAGTTTGCAACCAGGAATAGGAAATGAATTATTTATTTCATTTCCACATAGCCTTTACCAGGCAGTCAGATGCCTTTGAGAAGTGTGGGAGCAGCTTTCACTTTGCTCTGCCTTTGATCTTGTCAATCATCTGTTTCCCAGGAGGGTAGGGGTTTGTGCAGCATTTCTCAGAAAATCTATATGCAGGACTTCTTGTGCTGGCATATCAACCTCTAAAAAGGGGCTCAAAACAATGGTATCGGGGAAAAAAATTCAAACCATAGGCTTAGCCGTAATATTACCTACATTTAAAACAGGGGAATGCAAAAAGAGAGTTTCACTAAATACTGTAGAAACAATTTTTGGGGGGACCAGGCTGCAAAAAACTGAAAATGCAGGAATATGTAAAATTGAGGGAAATTTTAACATTTTGCTATGTTGGGACCATCAAGATTGAATGTATAAAGTGGGAAAATATAAGAAGCACTTTATGGAGGCAAGTCAATCAGGTGATAGCATTTTTGCAAGTTAAATGCTTGTTGCACACTACAGTACTGCACGGGACCATTTTTGTTTGATCATACTAGTTTGAGTCTCCCACAATCAAATGCATAGAATCATTTCAGTGTGACAATAAACAGAAATAATTGTGTAAAAATCCACGATGGTAGTTTCAGCCCACGATCATCTATGCATTCATGTAAGTAAAGAAGGCCATTTTATAACAAAACCGCAAAATTCATACCTGGAATGGTCTGTTCAGAATGGGAGGACCGCTGATCATGGAGGGGGTTGTGGTGGATGACACTGTGCTCGTTGGTGCGGGGGTAGGAGTTGCGGTCTTTGTGGTTGTGGTGGTGCTATTGGGAGTCTCCTCTTCTTCCTCCTCCTCCTCCTCTTCTTCATCCTCCACCTCTTCTTCTTCTTCACTCTCCGCTTTCTCTTTTTCCTTCTTCTCTTTCTTCTTTTCAGTCTTCTCCGGAGACTTCTTCTCAGTTGTCTTTTGTCGTTTCCTATTGCTTATTCGGGCACTTCGAAGGCGACCAGATCGTCTTTTGCCAGAGTCCTTTGAAAAGAAAGATCAAGTGTCAAACTAATATTCAAGGTAAATGAAGGAATGTAAGAATGCACCATTACTAATTGGGCAGTTTCGAGAAAAAAACATGACACCTCAAATAGCAAACAATAACACTAAATTATTTGCTAGCTTCAAGAAAGGAAATATATTTAATACTCGCGTCTTTTCGACATGGCCTTTGGCCACGTCTTGTACGCTCGCATGCGTGACCTTCGGCCACGATGTGAACGCAATCATGTTTTAGATGGAGTTCCTTAATGATCTTAATGACTTTGAAAATGTCTGCATGTTGTATTGGATGATGGGGAACATGTGTACAAGTTCACTCATTTGAAAAGTTTAGAAAGTAACTATGTATGTATGGGCTCTAATAAGGTGCAAATATTCAAAATAATATTGTTTATTTTCTTAATAATGAACTGAGTAAGTAATAACAGTTCCAAGATAAGTAGTTGGATGTTTTGCATCAACGAATTGAATAGAGACTAAATTGAAAATGCAATATTTAAGTTCTTTTGTCATTTTTTACATTTTTGAACGTAATTGGATAATAACTGTTTTCCGTCATTCCCCTCAAATTCCTAGCTTGCCTCTGTAATAAATTCTAATTCTCGTACTTTGAAATTCGGAAAGTCTAGCATAATTCCCTTACAGTAGATTCCGGGGTGAAAAAAAACTTTCTTTAAGTTCCCTAGCAACGTCCGTTTCCATGGACAACAGGCACGGCAAGCTCTAAGGAATTGCATGTCTTTATACCCCCTAAACATTTAGTTAAAGCAAACACGATGTAGATATTTACGCATAGAGTATAACAATATATACGTAATTGTATCTGGGCTGAATCTTCTTATGTAGATGTCACCCTTGTTTCAGGCACCATTTCAAAACCACGAGTTCATTCATCTGTGTGCTATTGATCTGTGAGAAATATAATGTATCTTGACAATTAACAATTGAAGGAAACAATGTGCGCTGCAAAAAAAGCCCATGGCAACGGTTGCTAAGGACGTGAGAAAAGGGCATCTTCACCCTTAAGGAAGGGCCAATTGAGCGATTTTTTAATTTTCTCGGTCTTTTGGGACAATTTCATGGGTGGTCGTAATTGGGTGTTTTTCACTTCCAGGTCTTCCTTCATGGAGAACATTTATGTCAGTGAGTCAGTCAGTGGTGGGATTTGGGCTATATATATATTGGATTAAGGCTCTGAAATTCACGACCTAAAAAATGTCAATGACCTGTAGAATAGCCTTAAAATTATAAGCTATGACCTAAAAATCTATATTTTTTTTTTACTGAAAATGAAAGCTTGATATTTTCATAAATTACAAGGGAGTAGAATAATTTGATAAAACCAGTTGGATGGTGGTTTAAACTAGTGAAGCAACGGCATAAAAGCAATTAAGTGCCAAGTTCTCTATTTTTACTACAAAGTTACAAAAAAATTAATCACAATATTATTCTGTATGTCATTCATCTTTCAAAGTGAACCTTCCACGATACAATAGTAGAGTTGGCCAGGATCTGAAAAGACTTGTGGTTCATGCACACCATATATATTTTTATAAATATTGTGACTAATTTTACTATAAAACTACAGATTAAAGCAATAAGAGGCCACAAAGGGAAACTCAAAAGTAGGCTTCATTCAAAGTATTTTAAGTCTGCTGGAGGAAAAATAAATTTACCGCAATAAATTATTTATTGCATTGCTGAACATTTCAGTTAAAATAATAAGTGCACTTTTCCACTGACCCTAAGAGCGAACTTGCTACGCAAGGTATGCTAGCAAATGCATTTAAAATTCACGAAATGAGGGAGAAGGAAAAATCTTCAAAAATGTAAAGTAAAAAAAGTAAAGTGTTCCCCTGTGGTTAGCACCACGCCATGAAGGCATATAGGGGGTGTGAGGGTAACGCCCCACACTTTCTTGATCCGGTCGTGAGTGGGGGTGATGTGATCAGCACCATGCCCCTGACTGCCTTTACCCCCCAGGTTTCCCCAGGTACCCATATTATTCGACGCTCGGTGGGTGCCGGGGCCGCTTCCATCGTTAGAAAAGTTGTTCCCGGATTTGAACCGGCCGGGGATCGAATCAGAGACCTTTAGCATGGTAGTCAGACGCGTTACCGACTGAGCCACCGAGGCCTTCAAAAATTTAAAATATGCAATAATAATGGCAAATAGTACTGAAAAAGGACCAAAAAGCCAAAAAATGAAAATTATGTTTTCAAGGCTCAGAAAGAAAGATGATTAGTCATCAAATTCCAAGCAGGGGCATAGCAAGGGAAGGGCGACCTCCCGAGGCAACGTGTCCCATGAGGCTGATATGAAAAATATAATAAATAGAATTGAGAAAAAAATATATTAAACATTCTGTTTTTAAATTCTAGTTAAACGTAATTTGAATGAATACGTCAAATCAGGGGCAGGCTAGTACAAAACCTAAGCAAGGAAAAAATTATATTTCTCATGTCAAAGATTTACGCAAAAATTCACAATAACTTGTTTGGACATTCTTACACATTTAATATTATTTACATAAAAAGCACTGTCTTGTGTTTTCTTATTTATCTTGACCTTGCAATCCCGATTTTAATAAGTTAACAATAAAGCACCTCCAACTGCCACAAAGCAAGTGTGATGTAAGGCATTTAAATGCTTGCATTGTTTCTTTCCTTCCTATAGAGCAGGCCCGTGCCCAGCATTTTTTTGAGGAGGTGGGGGCAGCTCCAAAAATGTAGAACAAAGGGAAGACTCGAAATGCTGTTCGATTGATTGAGTTAGGTTATTTAATTCAATTTTCTGACACTTTTGGATAACTGCGACGTTGAATGTGAGTGATGTGAAATTCTTAAAGGGACATCCATGCCCAGCTCGGGATTCGAAACCGGGGTGCATGGCACTGCAGCATCACGGTGGTCGGGAAAAAGCTGTTGGGAGTATTAGATGTGATCACCAATGTTATGGTAGTATTGTGGCTAGTGTTAAGTGTACACCCAACGGCAAAAGTAATATGTCCATTACTATTTTCATTCAGTCTTCCACAGTGATAACATGTTGAAATAAAAAGGTCACTAAGCAGATTTCAACATCAGCTTTGCATCCCTTACAACAAAACACAATGTACAGTAAAAACAGAATTGTAAAAATGAACAATTTCTCTGATATTGGCAGTACAAGGTTACAATGTTGTGGTCCAAAGTAACTGGAAACAAACAAACTCACCAAAACACCCCACACACACACAATGAGCAACACAGTCGGTTACAGACAAAGGTTGTCAAATGGCGTACAGCTTGGTGCTTATTGTTAACATTCTATTCTCAGAAGTATTCGCATTGTACTATCTTTGGCAAATTAACATTATTTTCATTTCTTTAAAAAAATTCTTATACCAGCACCATTGAACAGCCATGATAATTATGTGGTTAGAGAATAATATATTTATAAATTACATGATATGTATTAGCAATGACTACTAAAATGAAGAACATGTGTCTAAATGAGTTTAACAAAATTAAAAAAAACTTTTGGAAACAAGATGAAAAATTTGAGAGATTAAAAAGAATGGACTGCCCCAACTAAATCAGGATGTCTTGTAGACCTGCATCCATGTTATAAAACAAAACTTACTCAACGTTGCAGACTGCAGGCTTCTGGAGGCCTGGCTCTTCCCCCAAAAAAAACATTTATATGCAAGGACTAAATCGAAATTCTTGAACAATCTGAATAATCGTCAATGATATTTCCTTAGGTATTTATATCTCCAAGTTCAAGAGGAGAAGTCATGGTCCCCTTGGTCCCTCCGCTGGGTACCGGCCTGTCCTACAGCTTCAGATTTCAGGTCCCAGAAAACAGCGTGCGAGATAAATTATTAAATATCATTATCATCAGTAATTTATTATCATTATTTAAATATAAAAATTGCTGGCGGATCCCTGAAGATTTTATATGGATTCACATTCAGATTTCAAATTTAAAGACTGGATGGGGGCCTCGCACTCTAATCTCGCCCAGGGCCTTGCGATATGTTGCTACGCCACTGCTTCCAAGACCTAATTACACTCGTGCATGCACAGTTGTTTATTACTATTGTTGAAACTAGATCTACGAAATTTAATTTCCTTCCATCTTTGAATCTTACCTCACATGCTCACTTTCAACATATTTATGGCAAATGTTCACCAGGACAACAGCTGAAATGTGTAATCGAAGAAAATTCACAAGTTAACTTTGACCTCAGATAAAATTTAGTGACTAATCAATGCAATGATAAACTTTCATACAATCAGCATTTTTTTGCTAAGACTGGAGAGGGTAAATGGGCATGGGTTCATTCACAAAAATTCTTGCAGTTTGAATATCACATAAAAATGTGACACAGAAGCACACATGTTAAGACCTAACCCCAGAAGAATTTTGTCTTATCCCTTTAAACCAAAATAGTGAATAGTGCAGTTTCGTGAAGTTCAATTATTCCAATTGGCACTAGAACAGAAATAAGAAAATTTGTTCTGTTGCAGGTATGTTCCCATTACTTATTCAAAACATCTTGCTATTGATATGCCAATAAGGACAAATACAGTGACAAGACAACCACAAATTGGATACAGCAGAATAGGCATTTTCCAGTCCAGCCCATTAATAAAATCAGTTCTGCACAAGTGCATTAAACAGACCAAGATGACAAAGAAACTGCTTAGTCAATGTGACAAGGGTTGCTCATTTCTTGAGTATGACCATCACATGCCACTTTGATCCAAGAGCTTGCAACAGTTGTCTTTTTGATAGGTGAGCACCTGTCATTCCAAGTGACGGGACAAATGCCCTGACGATTTTAAAAGTTAAATATCAAAGTTAGGATTGCATAATTTCAGAATCACTAATACAATCAGCTACAAGAGCAACTAAATTTTAAAAAAATTGCAGAAATAAATAGAATAGAAGTGTACTAACTTCTTCCGTAGGATTCCATGCTGGGTCATCCGAAGAATCTTGCAACTCGTCTGGTTCATCAGGATCGGAGTCTGATTCCCTGTACTTCTTTTTCATGTTTGTTGCCTGGCGAGAGAAATAAGTTAGTAGAAATTTATACGCTAAAAAGACAACTTTACATGCAGATTTTATATCACATTCTCCTATACACCAAATATAATGTGCAACATATGTACACAATTTAGTATAATTATGTCAGTGATGGAAGGACACATTCCACCTATATGTAATCTTGTACTTTTAGTAGGGATGATCATGAAAGTCGCAAAGTTTTCAAGTTACAAAGTACCTATATGCAAGAAATAAATAATCTGAATAGTAACTTGAACAATTACTGCTTAGTTGAAAATATTTATTTTGCAATATCTTGGGCGCAAGAAAACTAAGGTTCCCGTACTTATCACAGCTGCAAGTGCACCAATATCAGGGCTGTTGGCTGAAAAATAATTACCAGCTCAAGCCTAAAATAAAGTTAATTCTAATTTCACACACAGCAACAAACAAGTAATATAGCCCTGTAGCTAGAATGTAACATCAGTGTCAGCCACCATCTACATGTGTGCCATGAAGTTCTTTCCTGGTATTCAGGTGACTAAAAACTCTAGGGTGCAAGAGCATAACATGCAAGAAGACTTTCATCTAACTTCTTGACAAATGAGATATTGAAAACAAACCACCACACGAATGATTGATTTGCTTTATTTTACTTTGCCTTTTTGTGCCACTTTTGGCTAATTTGTGAAGATGAGATGAGTGATGATATGATGGACACTTGCAAACAACCATGCCCAGGATGGGATACGAACCCGGGATCCCTGGTGATGTGCTAACCACTCTGCCACGTGGGCCGGCAAACCAGCACGTGAGAACCGCTGATCCATAACCTAGACCAGTACCACGCACCAGCATTTATCATGTCCTGTATACAGAACTAACAACACATTAAGAATAAATCAATAGGTATTTTTAGGGTAAAAATTTACTATCCTTCAGACACCTCTAATTTTTTCGTTTCGTCAATTTTTGACATTTGTACTTACGTATCTGCTTCACGGAACATTCCTGAAGGTCCTGAAGGTGTATTGACATTGTTTTGATGAAAGTAAGAGCAATTTTTTACATTACAACATTAGAAGTACGTCTTTCTGGTAGGCCTTTTCACTTGCCCGAGACACAATATAGCGAGTACACATTCCTACATAATCGTGCGTCGTGCTTGTCTTGTCAAATTTTTGACATTCGTACTTACATATCTCCTTCGCGGAACATTCCTGAAGGTGTATTGACGTTTTGATGAAAACAAGAGCAATTTTTCACATTACCAGTACTTCTTTCTCCTAGCCTTTCTGCTTGCTTCACACACAATATGGCGCGTACACCTTCCTACATAATGACGCGTCGGGCTTGTCTTGATTTTCAATTGTTATGCAGCGTTTGAACCTTCAGAACCCAAGAAATGCCTATGAACAAAGTTCATCAGATCTATTTCTTTAATTTTTTTTCATTCTTTTATGAAGAAAATTGTAATCTTTCATGGTGCTATCCATCCTGGAATAAGTGGGAAACATCTAGAAATTGCAAAATAAGCCATAATAAGGCATTAGTTTTCGGAACTGAAACTGTCTATTTTCACAAATTTTTTTGTTTCACAACCAAATATATATATTCCTGATACTACCACAACACCAAATTTTAAGAGTTTCCTAATCTAAATGAACTAACCTAACCACGAGCCAATGGTTCGTGGGGCTAGCGCCAATGGTTCGCAATTATTTCCAATTTCTAGATCCTGATACTAACACAACACCAAATTTTAACTATGTTTCCTAACCTAACCACGCGCCAATGGTTCGTGGGGCTAGTGCCAATGGTTCGCAATTATTTCCAATTTCTAGATCCTGATAATAACACGACACCAAATTTTAACTATGTTTGCCTAACCTAACCGAACTAACCTAACCACGTGCCAATGGTTCGTGCGGCTAGCGACATGCCATCCTTCTAACTCTCGTTGCAAATGCAGACAGTTTGAAACACTGGATACCCAACGAACATGAACAAAACACAATCACAACGAGTGATGCATGAAGAAAACTACGTGTGATGGTGTACAAAGGTGTACGTGCCAAACGCTATTCTCAGTCGGAGAATTAATTTTCAACGAACAACATGAATTTCAGCTATGAAACATTCTTCCCACATCACACAAAAACAACTTCCCGATGTTCGACAATGCTACAGGAACTTATTACAGTAAGTGGTGTCTTCTGTAAAAATAAATGTGTCCGAAGGATAGTAAACTAGTACCGAAAATGATATCAACGGGAAGAGAGCAGTTTGAAGAAGTGATTGCCCAGCAGAAAAGTCGAAACTCCCATTTGATTAGCCGTAACTTGATGTTGAAGTTCATTGCGCATAAGGGATACATTGGATTCCGAAAATTCTTATTCATTTTTACAGGTCGTATCTAGCTTAATAATTAACTTTGGAAAATGCTTCGACCTGCCACATGTGGAGAAATTCATACTCTTGTACTCCCACGTTTTTCTTCAGTAGCATTGCCCATTCCGACGATATTCAAATAAATGCACACAGTCCGTAACTGAATCTCCTCGCCTTAAATGGAAGAATTGGAGAAACAAACGGAAAATATTAACGGAAAGACCTGGCATGGAGGAGCCCATCTAGTTGGTTGCACGGTGCAATACCAGGTTGTCACCTTCATCGATTTGGTGTCTGCACCGTTGCACTAAGTCTTGATCAGAGCAGCATGTGGTGTATGCTAACAAAAGGAATGTAGGCAGGCATTTGTTGGAACTTCTGAACGTTAACACTGCTATTCATCTACTTTGTTGAACGTCATTCCCTTGCACCCACCTGGCACTGTGATACACCTGCACTGTCAAAAAATGCAGCAAACTATCATATCAAACATATACAAGGGTTGGATAAAAAGTAATGGCAACACTGCTGTCCCGTGAAAGGGGTGAGTCACAGCGCCACAAGCGTTTCGTGGCTGATAAAGGAATGTCAGACGGGGAAGTATAGTGAGTGCGAGCGATTGTATGTTATTCAGTCAAAAACAGTGCAGTGCTCTGAAGCAGAGGACGAGAGTGCAAGCGCCCTAACAATATGTTTAGGCAAGAACAACATCTCTCAGGCAGACGGTCAATGCAGCCTACTTCTGCACCTTCTTGCAACACCACCTTCGTCTCGCATTAAGAAGGAAGCGACGGCACGGTGTCCCATCATCCGCCGTATTCACCGGTTTGAGACCGTGTGATTACGACCGTTTTGCCAAAATGAACGAACCACTGGGCGGGAAGAACTACGACACGCGCGAAGCCATCATACGTGCTATAGGGCGGTCACTGCGGGACATCGACAGATGGACACGCTGACTGTGTACGACGCCTTCCATACGTGTGACAGAAGGTCGTAGAGATGAGGGGCGATTACTTTGAAGGAATGTAACACGTGATCCTCTGCCAATACAGTCAAGTACCAATTATACCAGTGTTGCCATTACTTTTTATCCAACCCTTGTATTTTATCATTCACTAAAACACTCAAAATCCATAATGTTTGTCAAGGTGCAATTTGTTAAATATAATAATTACCATCATTACCAACCAATTGTACACTGTCACTGGCATGAGTGTCTCGAATGAGACATTTAATGAAGGTGCCTGATAAGCCCACAAAGTGCATTTTGCCTCCTCATTACATTATACTTGTGTTTTTAATGATCAAAATTAATACAGAAATACTGGGAACATCCTAGGGAACAATGTAGATTATTTTCAAACAGTTGAAAAATCTAAAAAGTAGATGTAGAGGGCCTGCAAGTCCTCTTCCCCTCTCCCCTCAGTAAGCTAGGGTTAAAATTGTACCTGAACCACTATACCTAGTCTTACCATAAATACTGTCCCAAAGTTGTAAGTAAATAGACACAAAATGGTGAGAGATATTGTAATATCAGAATAACATGAGGTGCATGGATGCATTATGAACCAAAATCACAAATAATTATTCGAAATGGCCACCTTTAGCACTGACACACTTACGAAGTCTTCGTGGCCACTCATCAATGGAATTACGCAACACATCAAGTGGAAACTCCGCAGCTGCCTTCTGAAGAGACCGCTTTAAACTGTCAATATTGGGATGTCTCTTCTTGCAAGCCATCTCCTGAAGCTTGGACCACAATTTGTATTCCAAAGGGTTTAAGTCTGGACTGGCAGAGGGCCAATCTGACGTGGAAATGAAGTCAGGAAAACTTGCCTCCAACCAGTGCTGGGTGGTGCGTGCTTTGTGTGCTGGGGCTGAGTCCTGCTGGAAGCTCCAGTTCTCTCCATGGAAGATGGTGTCGGTAAGATTCTTGCATAGTTTCTCAAGCACTGTCTGCTGGTACACTTTAGCTGATGTTTTTACCCCCTTTTCACAGAAATGGAGCGTGCCCTCATAGCAAATGTTCCAGACTTCATTTCCACTTAAGATTGGCCTTCTGCAAGTCCAGACCTATACCCTTTGGACTACAAATTGTGGTCCAAGCTTCAGGAGATGGCTTGGAAGAAGAGACATCCCAATATTGAAAGTTTAAAGCGGTCGGTCTCTTCTGAAGGCAGTTGCTCATTTTCCAGTCGATGTGTTGCGTAATTCAATTGATGCGTGGCCACGAAGACTTCAGAAGTGTGTCAGTGCTAAAGGTGGCCATTTCGAATAATTATTTGTGATTTTGGTTCATAATGCATCCATGCACCTCATGTTATTCTGATATTACAATATCTCTCACCATTTTGTGTCTATTTACTTACAACTTTGGGACAGTATTTATGGTAAGACTAGGTACAATGTGTGTCAACTGGGATCTGCTGCCTCTAGGCTGCTACACCATTTTTTTAGCTAGTTGTAGAACATGTTACTACATACCTGTAAACTCATAACTAACTTCAAGTGCAATAGGTTAGCTGTAATTGGTAAAAAGCCAAAATTTCTGGTTATTTTCCAAAAAAGACAGCTTTTTATCGAAAAAACATTCATTCAAAAAAAGCCAGCTTTTTGCAACTCTAGGCAATGTTACAGCAAAAAATCAGTTGTCAGGCTGAAATTTTTAGTCGTCATGGCAACTGGGATTTTTCAAGCCCTACTCCTGATGTTTACATTGAACACCCATGAGAAGTCTAAAATAAAAGGCCGCAACTATTTTCACCACATGGTGAGAATAGCATTATGGCTATTTTCACCAGCTGCAGAGAACAGCGTAAGTGGCTATTTTAACCAGCAACATAATTATCTGAATCATACCATAACATTGTATTTTATCTTAGATTATTATATTCATCATTGTTGAACTTACTGCTAAGAAGTTATTTTAAATTAAAAATGGATGTGACTGCTTCTATCACCAAGTAGCAAAAATAGTAGAAAGTACATGATCAGGTGTTGGGGAAGTATTTTCCGAAGTAATTTTAATGCTGATAGCCTAAACCTCTCAACGAAAGCATTTAGTAATGTAATACCCCTCATAACGTTAGCAGAACCAGTCCACATCAGAACACCGTGAGGTACTTTCCCAACTCCATGGCATATAGATAAAAAAAAAAGTCTCCTGCACGAAAATAAATGCACACTGACGTAAGCTTCGTACGTATCAACTAAAGAATACACACATCCATGTAGCAGGCCAGGCCAGATCATGCACATGCAGTTTAAAATCTAAAGTAAATAGCTCAAAAGCTAGCGGTAACACTTTACTATACCAGAGACGGATTTCTTCAAATTTACAGGAGAAAGTACTTACACAAATCATTTTCTGTAGCGTTGTTGACGTTCGGGAATGTAGTTTTGATCCATTTTAATGCGAATGCATGTGGTTTTTTACGAAAATCTATTTCAGACGCGCTATTGCGCTGCCGCCATTTGCTTTCTGCATGTCATCGAGAAAAACTGATGTCCGTATATGCTAAATTGAACGAAAGGAGTGCTAATGGAACCTAACCTAGTAGGCATACCTCGTCCCTGTGATGGTTCGTGGGGCCATTGTGAATTTTTGAGCTAACGTCAATGATTTTTGTGGCTAACATCAATGGTTTTTGGGGCTAACATCAATGGTTTAATAATTACTCTTTATGTCAAAAATTCAACTTTTCTTGGTTAAAAAATTTCGTGAAATGTTTAATTTTTCTTTTAAATTTAGGTATTTTTCATTAGAAATTCATTATTTCACCTAAAGAAATGTTCCGCAATGTAGAATAGGGTAACAGTTTCATGCATCGGAGACACATTTAAATCGGATATTTTGTCTTTCTCGTGGTTTGTACTTACCAATTATGTATTGCGGAACATAGTGGAAGGTGCCAATATGCTTTTTGCACGAAAACAAACACTTTTTCTGCTAAAATAAACCATTTTCCTTAATGCTACGGAAAGCACGTCACGGTGCGATATCGCTTGCTTTGCGAATTGTAACGCTTCTTTTGTTTTCGAATATCAATGTTTCCAACTCTATTGTGCATGAAAGTTGTAAAAAACCGGGGATCAAAAACCATGCACGGGTAGCCCCACAAACCATTGACGTTAGCCCCACAAACCATTGACGTTAGCCCCAAAAACCATCCACGGGTAGCCCCACGAACCATTCACACGAGGTTAGGTTAGGTTCCATTAGCACCCATTTCACCCCTAAATTCATCGAAAAACCATTTTCCTTTCTCGAAGAAGAAAAAAATTGCGCGTTTGGAAACCCTGATTCCACTAGCGAGATCGCGTGACTTCCGACGCTAGAGCCATCTGCAGGTACATCTTGGAAACAACGGCATGATGTCGATTTTCACAAAATTCGCAATATTATTACATGAAAAGTGATTATTTATTGTTCTGCTGCATTGTAGGATGAAGTTTTAGGAAGAATATATATCGACGGAGGTTGTAAACCTTGGAGAAACTCATTTCCGTAAGTAGTTTCTTGTGTAAAATTGAAGAAATGTGTCTCCGATGCATGAAACTGTTACCTAGAATAGAATGTAAGCAATGTAAAAAATTGCGAAATAAATCATTGATAGGTGTGTACCGGGATAGTAAAGTAGTAAGTACCAAGCTAGCCACCGGCGTGCCCAGGGGGGGTTGGTGGGGGTTAAACCCCCCCCCCCCCATTGGTTTCGTCATTTAAAAAAATTCAAAGCAGAAATACATTTTATTTCATAAATTGCCAATATTGTAAAATGTTTACATTTGGCAATGAGAAATGTATTGCTTCTTCAATTACTTTTGATAATATTGGAGTTGAGTTACAGCAATGCACAGGCATTCATTCATTCCTTAGTCACTGAAAAGGAAAGAGAATTTCCTTCTCAGTATGGTCAAGAAAAGAGCCGTACCCCTTGGAATGCGAACTGAAGGAATCCCTCCTCCCCTTTCTTTCACCCACGATGACCCTCTTAGGAGAATGACCGTCCCTTTCCTGTTACGACAGTGCTGCTAACTTCCCATTTCTTTCTTTCCCCTTCTTATACCATTTATACCAGCAGAGCAAAGTTCTGTGAGATTTGAATCACTACAATTAGTAGGCAAAGTAAGTCAAAATCTTATTTCGCACCTGGATGCATATTTATTTCAAAATATCAATAATTATAATAATAATAATAATTGTTGCAGGCAGTAGCGAGGCATGGTTTTACGAAGTAGGCAATCGATGTTTTGTACAATAGCATGCCGGGAGGAAGGGAGGGATGCGTTATATAGCGCAACTGGCCCAGTCAGTTTCATAAACAAAATAAAAGCAATTAATATGCCAAAATATTATACGTTTTACTCTTGTGCTCTTTACAAATTAGATATTTTTTTCGCAACCAATTTCCAGCCTTCAGTTTATTGAATTTTCTTGTAACATGTGTGAAAGATCTCGCTTGAATTTGTGCGTAAATAATTTAGCAGTTGCCAACACTACTGACACTGACACTACTGGTTGCTGTCAACACTGGTGACGTAATTTGAGCTGGACCAAGATGGATGCATGGTTCAGACATTCGACCGCCCGGTATCTTTCTCCCAAGTCCTGGTGTTCACTGGGGTTGCAGCGAGTTGCAGTCTGCAAGGTAGCAAGTCGAAGTGGTCGTGTTGTGTGTTACGTTTCTGCATGTGTAATAGATTTTTGACGTGGAACTAAAGATGGATAGAAAAAAGAGGAGAAATACATTATTAGATTATTTCAAAAAGAAACAAAAAATGGAAGTTGAAGCTTCACCTTCCACAAATAGAACGTCAGAAAAGGTCGATTTAAGTTAAGAGGAATTCCATCCGAATTGCGAGAGTGAAACGTGCGAACTTTCAGACTCTTGATATTCAACAAGAAGGCATAACAGAAGATATTGCAAACCTTGTTGCAAAATTATGTCAAGGAACTGTCGAGGTAAGTGCCGTTCATTATTTGATAGCAGATATATCCATAGGCGGATTTAGAATTGTTTTTCTGGGAGGGCACAGCATGTGCTGTAAGCATACAATCGTGTGTGTGCAGGGGAGGGGTGTGCCCGAGTGTGTATGTCTGGAAGACGTGTGTAGGATGTCACCCTATATCACCAATAAACTTTCGCAGGGCTAGAGAACATTATGATGAACAAGTTTCCTCAATGATTTCGGGGGCCTCACCGATGGTGGTGTAATCAAAGAGGTCCTGGGTTTGACCCCCTGTGAAGGTGCATTGCACAGTGGTACGTATCCCGATTTAAACTTTAAGACCAGTCCCGATTAACGTATCTGAATATAAAATGGACTTTAAAATCATTTACTTTTTGTTTTGTTCACAAACCCTCGAAAAACTATATTACCTATCTTATAGATCCACCAAGGTATTTGAAACCCTGGCGTCGGAGCAGTGGCACTAATGTCTCTAGTGTATATGTATGCAACCACATTATAAAATCACGGTTGGCACGGACAGTTTTATTATTTTGTAGGAAAGGGATAAAGTTTGTATTACGACACGGGATAGACAAGATAGGCATCCTATTAACTGTAAATATTCCTTACAAATCTTCTGAATGTTTCTCTTGTACAAACGCAACAAATACAATAAGTAATATACGTGTGCAGTAATAAATTCATTTTCTGAAAGCATCTTTTCTGGCATCAGTGGTCGAAGTAGGGGATGCTGCCTTCAGTTAAGAAAGTTTCACAAATCATACCCCCAATTAGAATAATTTTCATATTGAGCATCCTCCACCTACTGTATTGTCTCCATGTTGATCCATACAAGGATGTACCCCCTCGTATTTCCAAAATCGATCAAACATCCCCTCCCTTTTCGGCTACGAATTTGCATTTCGAGCACTGTCTGGCAAGATTTTGTCGGGCTCAGTGACAGATCCTGTGGTGCGGTACTGGGCTTCGGAGCGGAAGGGGGGAGTGGCCCCTTCAACAGTTGGTTTCGCAGTTCCATAACGTTAACATTATACAAAATTCCTCTCCATAGACCTAATATGAAAATGAATATGACACATTAATGACACTGTAGTAGAAAATGTTAATTACTGAAGCGGTTCGTATTTGTTTGTCGACTGTCAAACAAATGTTTTGACCAATAATATAATAATACAATGCCAAAAATGTACACAATATTTAGCAAAACCATCTCCACAACAAGTACAATGTTGATTGAATTGATATTTTAAATCCACTTTATGCACAGTAAGGCTAATCGGGACTGGGCCTAAAGTTTAAAGTGAGATCCGAACCACTATTAGCCTCCACCGGGTATTGAACCCGGGACACCTTGATTACAAGGCGACGACGCTCACCCTGAAATGAAACTGTGGTATCGTCATCTTGCAGCAATGCAAAGACGTCTAGTAAATGCTCTTGAAGCAATTGATATGTGCAGTGAAGTAATATTTCCCTGGGTAAACACACGTTTGCTCATATTATGTACAATCCCAGTAACAACAACATCAAATGAGAAATCATTCTCAACTTTGAGGCACTTGAAGACCTATCTTCGAAATACCATTTGCGAAGAAAGATTAAATGGGTTAGCTGCTCTGAACATTCACCGTGATATAAAAGTTACTTGTGACGACATACTGTCAGAACTCGCACAGAAACCTCGATGCCTAAATTTCAGAATTTAAATTGTTGAACTGTGGTACCTTATTTATTACTGTCTTTAAGACATCAAGTAGTCTTAATCTCTTTAATGTTGTTACAATGTTGAGTGCACATACTTTTTGTTTAAAAATTATATTTGAGCAATTAAATATAAAATATTAATAATTTGGAAATATTCAAGCAGGTGCTTTTATATGATGCAATAAAAACATGAAGCATCCATAGCAAATACATTGATTGCGTTCATTGGGGGTAAAATCCAAGTATATTAATTATCTAATTTATTACAAGAAATTTGACCTGTGAACTGGAAAATGTGTTAGATTCATAACCCCCCCCCCTTACGAAAATCCTGGGCACGCGCCTGAAGCTAGCTTCACCACCTTATGAAAAGTCAAACAATGAAGCATTATTTGTTTCTCTCCTGTGCTTAAAAATAAGCAATCTGACACAGAAGTCAGATAGAGGAAAAAAGTATGAACCTTATAGTCACCTACCAAAGTAGGATGAACATAGCACCCAAAACAACTTCCCACAACAGCAGCTATAATTTCAGGTAGTTAGGTTTAGTACTGATAGTTATTTTCGACGTGTTCTTTTGTTATTTTAGTGTGCATACACCAACAGTTTTTACTTACAAAAAGCGGCGAAAATACTCCAAAATTGCATGTTTTAACTTACTAGGACCATTGAGATCAAATATCTCCGTTATTTGTTCTTTCCTAACGCTGTAACCACTTTTACATTACGTAAAGCATTGAAAACTGTAGATTAAAACAAATTCGACGTAATTCTCGAGGGGGTACAGTAGGTAAACGCCCCCATTGACCTTCCCACATACAGGTATTTAATTGTTCTTTGAATGGAAGTTCGTTGCACCCACGGATTTAACAACGACCTCAGTAACTAAATTTAAAAAGTACAAAAAATGTAATTTTGAAATCCGAACTCCTGTATTTCACATAACGTTCTTCGACTGCCAAGGACATTGAAATAAAGTGTTAACACGTGGTGAAAGTGAGACCTTTAACATTTCTTATAACTTACCTTCTGGTACATACCGGATAATGTTAAGTACAGTGCATAAATTCCACCGGCATAATCGAAAGAATTCTTCCTAACATGAACGTTTTACCTGTTACTTGAAACATTTACAAGAACAAGATGGAAACCCTGAACCGGCATTGCAGCAGCAATATCTACCTTTATAATAATTTACAGAGCTGTCCAACCTATCACAAAACAACTTCTTACATAAATCAAAACATATTGAAATACTAATAGCAAATAATAAAACTTAATCAAATAACTCCCAGTTTAACTGCACTAGAAATTAGGTAATGCTTAACGTGCACTTCATTCAAAGCTTACCGCGGAAAATTAAAAAAAAAGTTTTCGTAGTAAAGAAAATATACCAATACTTGCTACAGATATTTTACGAATCACCACAAACACGCAATTTATAGGAACAACGTTCAATTGTTGCACAGAAGTACTTCTTATAGTCTACCGATTTAAAATAACGGACATTGGTACATAAAATGAGCGTCCAATACAATTAAGCATTATGCTAAATATGTACACAAAAATATGCAAAATAAATCTACATAATGTATTCAACGTGCTCAATTGAACCGGATTAAATTACAGATTCAAAGCAATGAAACGTACTTACTTATTTCTAACTGTAAACTATAAAGAACTTGATGCTCAGCACCTTCTGCACGCTAGCTAGTCAGAGCGCCAAAAAAAGAAAGCAAAAGCATTCACCGGTACAATGAATCATCCGCGCGAAGAAAGTAGTCCTTCATTAATATTTAAACTGTAATGTATAATACAAAAAATAACGCTGAAAAAGTAATTTTTGGTATTTAGGATCATAATATATACGTTATTATGATTTGTTTTACATATTTAACAATAAACATAACACACGTGCTTTCAAATAGGATCGATAACTACACTGTGTTATGTGAAGTCCTTGTACAAAATCTCGTAGGCGAGTTTCAGTCTAGAGGCTCGTGTAAGGTGGCTAAAACAAATATTTTGGCGCGTATTCGACTAACGCGAAGGAGGCACAAATATGATAACTCCCTCGTTGGCAAGGATGTATTTAGAGGGGGGTCCAAGGAGTCCGGACCCCTCCCCCAAAATATTTAAATTTACCAAGTACTAAAATTAAATAATCAAAAAACACATGTTTAGCATTTGTTGTATGATCGAGGGTTGTTCAGTGGCCTATGTACTTGGTATTATGAAAAAAAAAAAACATTATTGTTATTATCATTATTAGGTTGGGATTGAAGATTTATGCACACTTTGACTCCTACTTAGACAAAAAGGGCATGTACGTCCGGAAGGGGGCACGGCCTCCCTGGAAAATGAATGTCCACCTACAAATTATATATTTACACAGTATTCCATTTCAGTCACAGTAATTTATGTTAATTATTATAAGGGCGTTGAAGGAACGTGATAATTTCATATTGAAGCAGTGTTTTTTGAGGGGCATCACAATTATTGGGAAAAATATGCCTCCTTTGCTCCCCCCTGGAAAAAAATACCTTGCTTGCCCCTCTATGGAAAAAATCCTGCGTACGTCCATGCTAATATGTACAAAATATTAATCACGATCTTTATTTTCTTTAACTAGATTTAACATTATTTATGTTGTTCAATAAATATTCGATTTTTTTATTTTTGACATAAATTTCCTTGCTAGAACAGTTGTTTTTATACATATTTTAACGATCTTAACTACAAGTAAGGTTCCTAATAATACGTGCTGTTAAATCTCTATCGTTATACCGTTTTTTACCTATTCATGTGATAATAATATTAATTATAAATAGTATTATTATTATTTGTGAGACACTTTGTTTGGATCCAGTGCCGGATCTACAAACCTTGCCCCCCCCCCGCAAAATATTAGCAAAGGCCCCCATCTGCCTACCTACCTTCACACACACATATATAGTATAATGTGTGTGTGTGTGTGTGTAATTCTTGATCTCATGTTGACAAAGTCACATACAAGGGCCTACAGGGTGATTCAAAAGTCCCTTAACACCCCCTATGAAAAGTAATGGAGTTAGACTGGTCATGATAGAAACAGTTTAGACTATTTTGCAATGGGACTGGCTCATTGAAGAGCATGAGGACTACAGTATTCCCATGCTTTTCTCTCTATTCTCGCACATATTCATTCATAATATACCATGCGTTTTCCTTAATTCATTGTCAGATTGAAAAAGGAAATACTGAAATAGTAAACGCACAAGCACATGAAATACACTCAAACTGAGTGCTAGTCCCACATTATTGAATTGATTGATCAATTGAATTGTTGTTTTAAGTCCACTTTATGTACAGAAAGGCTAATCGGGACTGGACTTACAGTTTAAAGTATGATCCGAACCACTGTGCCATGTGCCTCCACCGGGTATCGAACCCACGACCCCTTGATTACAAGGCGACGACGTTACCACTACTCCATCAGAGAGGCCTCCATATTACTGAATTTGCCCATTTCAGAGCGTAATTTCCAACCTGTTGCGTGCGAAGTTTCTGTGTTCAAAAGTTATGTAACATGTTGAAAGTTTTACATTAGGCTCCTTATAGGTGGAGGCCAAACAAGAACTGGAGGGGTCCTGGCACCCTGCCCCTCCCTCAAGGTTTCGGCGCCCGTGGTGATGTGATATACATATATATGCCAATGTTTTTTCACACCTGGAAAAGGATACATTTGTTACAATCATGCAGTCATAACTTTCCTGATTAAAGATAGGTTTTAAAGATATGTTGAAGAAACCTTCACCGCTGCATTTCTCGTGAAATTCTAGCCTGATTTGATTCTAGTCTGACTACCACGCGGGAGACCCGGAGTGGGTGATTGAAGGTCTTCCGCCTTTGTCCCCGCATAAATAGGCTCCATGGCCCAACCAGCCTCAAAAAGGCGGTTGGAGCGTAGTGCTGACCATATCACCTCGAAGATGTCCGATAGCGAAAATATATGGGCCCCTAAATGTGCCTTCATGGAACGGTGCTATATGCACAGGGAACTTTAAATTCACCTTTACCTGTACATATTGCATTCGTTTCTGTAACCCCTGAGTAACTGCGTTTATTTTTTACGTACGCAAATACGAACCCTCTACTATGTCGAAGGCCGAGGGCCCCCTAAAAGATTACTTGTCTCCGCCCCCCCCCCCCCCGCAGTGCGGGGTTTTGCGGATTGTAGATCCGGCACTGTATGGATCCCTCCCGAAATATATTTCTAGGTCCGTGCCTGCTCATAGGTCGCGGTAAATGAAAATCGAAGAGATTCAAAATTTAAAAAGCTATATATTTTTTAAAAATAAGTATTGCCGCATTGAAACTGTTTCTGTTTAAAATAGGCCTTTTGCCTGCACATAATCTATGCCCCCCCTCCCCTCTTGAAAGTGGCATATTCAGACGCCGGCAACTGGAGGAGCACACACAAACCTGCGAAGTGTTTAAAAAAGTGAAACTGAATTGAAGAAAATTACCACTTTCAGATATTGATAGCGTCGGATAGGCTAGTATATTTAAAAATTTTGTTTCCCGGTCTTCTTGTAATGTTGTTGGCTATGGGTGCGGCCATTGGCGTATGCAGAAGGGAGGCTGATGGAGCTACAGCCTTTCCCCACAAATCTTTAAAAAAAATCAAAATTTTGCAATGAAGAACTCGGGGAGAAAGGAAAGTGGTAACTGAAAATGCAACTTTTTGTGTTTGAGCAGCCTTTATGACGAAGGATAAAAATTGAAATTATGAAATATTTTAGAGAGTCTATCCCGCCCCAAGAACACAGCTATGTAATATCAACCTTTATAATTCCATCCCTCTACGAAATAAGAAATCCTGGGTGCGGCAGTAGATGTATTTAAAATATATTGAAATTAGGCAGGTGCGTGCCCACGGGAGACATGCTCCCTCGAATTATAAAATGTTTTCATGTGTACTTACAAAAATCTAGGAAAATAACATTGACGATTTTTCGGGTTTGTAAGTTTGCAAGTATATATATGGGGGAGGTGGAAGGGGCGTGTATACAGAATGTCGCAGTACATTGCCGAAAAACTTTCAGAGGGAGTAGAGTCTTTTTGCTCCTTTTTGTAGTAGTTACATTGTTGCCTTGTAGTTAAGGCGTACCAGATTCGATCCCCGGTTGAGGCACATAGTACAGTCGTATGCAGGGCTCGAAATGGACCGGAACGGCTTTCCGGTTCGTGAATATCTTTAACCTTCCCCCTTCCAATGGACCGGTCCGCATCGTTTAACTAACTTTTATTTAGATGTTTCACTACACTTTCCATTTCAGTGTGAACTAAATTGTTAATAGTCCTTAATATTACATGTTATAACATTTATATAGCTTCCACTATACATGGAGATGAGTTGTTGCCGCGGGGGTGTTTTAGCAGAGTATGACGACGCCTGTATTACCTAAGGTGGAGACAAGTACTTACGGCTGGAATTGCAACCTGCGCATCTGTAGCATTTCCTCTTTCTTTAATTTCCAATTTTTAGTGCTTTTTCTGTTGCCCTTTCCTCTTTGCCTCGATTAACTCAACAGTAAAACAATACATCCCATCCAATCCTTGATCACACGCAAAATGAAAATATAGAAATACCTTTCACTTGTGCAAATTTATTTTTAAATAAGTATTACTAAGACAAACAGTTGAGGATATGTACATTTAATTCAGAATTATTTCCCCCTTTCGGGAGAGTTGGCTACCATTCACGATTTCTGTCTGCTTAAATTTTAAAAAGAAGACATTTCTAGATGCTTCGTGTATTTTTCATTATTTGATGTTTGCAAATATTTTAATATTAACTAGGTTAAAAAAAGTAAAGTGCTTAGCACCACGCCATGAAGGCGTATAGGGGGTGTGGGGGTAACGCCCCATACTTTCTTGATCCGGTCGTGAGTGGGGGTGATGTGGTCAGCATCACGCCCCTGACCGCCTTTACCCCCCCCCCAGGGTTTCCCCCAGGTACCCATGTCGATCGACGCTGGGTGGGCGCCGGGGCAGCTTCCATGGTTAGAAAAGTTCCCGGGTTTGAACCGGCCGGGGATCGAACCCGGGACCTTTAGCATGGTAGTCAGACGCGTTACCGACTGAATTATTAATTGTAATGCAGCGCGTCATTTCACTGGTCGTTAATCTCGTAGCTGTAATATTTTCAGAGACAACAAAAGACAACACCATGTTAAAGAAAGTCAAGCGTTCCATTTCGAACCTTGGTCATATGGACTCCATGCATCGGCCTAAAAAAAACTTCGATTAGGGCAAAACAATTTTGACTTTCAATCTTTGCTAACCCCCAACCTCTCTAGTAGAAACTATTTTCAAACTCCAGAAAAAAAAATTGTAAGAATAATAATGCAAGAAGCTCCTAGAGCACCTAGTAAACCAATCTTTAAACATCTTTGTATACTACCAGTGCCTTGCTTATATATTTTAGAAACATTCATACACGAGCATGCACACTTGTTTAACCAAAATTACAACTTCCATGAACACAACACAAGAACAGCAAACGTTTAGAGACCATAAGATTACAGTTAACAAAAAATACTATTGACCACACAGGATTAAAACTATACAATAAATTATCCAATGTATTCAAGAAAATGAAGAAATAAACATTTAGAAATCATGGCAAGGAATTTCTCTTGGAGAATATGTATTACAAAGTGGATGAATTTTTTGATATGTAACAAATATATATGTGTGTATATATATATATATACACACATCCATACATCCATAAAGAAATACATTACATACTTGCAATGTGTGTGTATATATATTTATATATATGTGTATATATATATATATATATATATATATATATATATATATATATATATATACACACACACACACATACATTTAAGTGTACACAACATTTCTATATTTACAAATTTGATATATCTTTGTTATTATATGTATTCTGCATTCACTCAATAATTTTCTGTAGGGCCTCCCCCATGGCGCAGTGGTAGCGTCATTGCCTTGTAATCAAGGGGTCCAGGGTTCGATACCCGGTGGAGGTACAAGTGGTTCGGATCCCACTTTAAACTGTAGGTCCAGTCCCGATGAACCTTACTGTGCACAAAGTGGACTTAAAACAGCAACTTAAAAAAATAATTTTCTGTACTATTTTATCATTGTATTGCATTAGGTTTCATTCCATGTATTGTATGTAGATTCACTCTCTTTCGACCGCTCTCTTTGTCAATTCCATTTTTCCTCTGTCTTCTTCTTACTACTTACATCTTTTATTTTTATCGTCACTTTTCTACCCCCTTTTCTATATCTTCCCTTCTCTCTTTCTATACCATCTCTCTCTATAACTATATGATTCTTCAGCTTAACGATAAACGACTTTGAAATTTTCTCATAGGCGTGCGTACGGGGGAAAAACAGGGGACAGTTCTTCCCTAATACTCTGACTTAGCAATTTAGTGTAGAGGAAGCTTATCACGGTTAATAAACGAAAGAAAAATTAAGTATTTTCAAGCCGGCGAAAGTTCCAAGCAGCTATGGAGGGGGACGGGACTGCATTTGTTCCTATATATTTCGTTCTCTAACAAATTTCTTGTTCTTAACACTCCCAGAGTCCCACGTATATAATTTTTTAGTTGCGTTGCTTCTATTTGTCTGCAGACTAAATTGTTCACACATTGAAAATGAATAAATTAGCTACTTGTAATTCTTGTGAATCTGCATTACGAAATCATGTTTGTGTGTAAAATAGTCTCTGAGCCACAGAGAGGGGAAGTAAAGAGTGTCAGAGAATTCAGAATTCTTCTAATACAGTGATTTTCGATGTGTCCGAACACACTCTATATACGTCTCCGTTTCGTTCCCATCAATGCAATAAAACAGTGAGATGAAATGTACTTTTTTCTATCCCTGACTGAACTTTCGCCCCCCCCCCCCCAACAGAGGACCTGCGCACGCCTATGCTACATTGTTTCCATGGGCTGAGACCATTTCTGCTGAGTGCGGTGAGTGTCCCTTCATCCATTTCATCTCACCATCCTCATAGTCGCGATTAGCGTAAGGAGGCAGAAAGATAAGAAAACTACAACTCTGAAATCAAATGTCAGCCAAATAATTTGATATTTGTGGAAGTGGAACTCCATTTTTTTCTCATTGAATTTAATTGATTTAAGTTTACAAGCAAATATAATGGACTACTTGCTTTGCTGTACATGTGGAATTTTTCCGTCCTTTAAAATGCAGGGCCATGGTTTTAGGACATTACCTCAATGCAAGATGCCCTGGCGTTTTCAACCCTTTATTTTCAATCAGCAGATATATCGTGTAGCTATATATATGATATTGGTATGTTACACTCCATTCCGCCAATAATCAGATAACTGCTTTATGACATAAAATTTTATCAACGCTACTCCGTCAATAAGGAATAATTACAATAAGTACAAGTTATGCAAATTTCATTTAAAAAATTGCGAGCTATGTTGTCTGTTTTGAAATACAATGGCCCATGTTTTTACATAGACAACCCTACGCACACACATACACACAAAACTTCAAAATGTTCATGCGCCACTACTTGTAAGAAAGTAGTTCTACTGTTTTGTTCCTCTTTTCAGGAACCGAAATTTCAAATCCAAGTACAACGCCAGTGTTGCCACAGAAGTAAGAAGGATCTAAGATGTGACACGCTGAGGTACAAATTTGCATTGCACCAAGGGACTCAAAGACATACGTAACCTTTATTAATTGCTACATAAAAATTATTTTCCAATATTTATTTTGTCAATGAAACACTCTTTGAAATAAAAAATGTTGGTGCTTTGAAAGGCAGAGCCCAAGGTATGATTATGTAGGTTGGTCAGTTCAGGATATTCAATGAATACTAATAGGTGACGTCACGTCGAAGATGTCAGAAGAAAATGATGGAATTATAATTTCTAACACTTTTATTAGATATGATACTGAGACGAATGAGATTTGACTCGAGTCACACTGAGATTCTCAGTTAGAATCCTGGCCTTGGCACGGGCGTGCCTTATCAATTTCATTTAATCATTATTCATCCTCATCGTCACGATTAGCCAAAAGATACATAAAATAGTACAAATAGAAGAGACGTGACTTTTTCGGAGCGAGATGGAATTATAATGGCGGATATTAGATATCTGCGTTCCAGGAGGGGTGGGGTACACTATAAAATATTGTAATCGGCGTCGAGGGCGCCCGCAGAGAGGGGCCGGGGGTACTTGCCCTGTCTTGTAGATAAGGAGCAACTAGGGTTTGTGCGGGACGACATTGGGAAGGAAATATTAATAATCCTGACTTCGGGACTGGAAAAATCCTTTATTTCCCGACCAAGTCTGGAAAGTTTCGGAATTTCTCGATGCACCATTTTCCATTCAAGTGACTGTGTTTGAACTTCCGGAATAAAAACTTAATTTGAAGAAATATGAGACACTTTTAGCGCAGAAAATGACAAGAATTAACATATTTTAAATAAGATCATTTTCTAATTTCTCGCTTTTCTGGATTACGAATAGTTGGTAAATCATTTCCCGAAGTCGGGACCTGACCTCGATAATTCACACACCGTAATTTTGAATTATTCCTTTTCTAACGTATCCTTCCGCACGGAAAAACATGGATCATGTATATTAAGTGGTGTCTGATTGATATCTGTGCATTGTGAAAAAAGTACAAAACGACAATAAACTGTTCATCAAGAAAGTGATGTTTATTGAAAGGAAGGAAGGCGAATCCAATTTCTATCTAAATAGTAGACTCGATTCTGAACTTTTATACAACGCCAAAGTTTAATTTGATCTCAATTTAATCAATATAGTTTAAAGTCAATTTAATTTGAATTTTATAATTTGTAATAATAATAATAAAAGCAACAATAACAAAAATAATAGCAATAATAATATTATAAAGTATATTTGAATTCAAAACAAACTGTTTATCTTTGTTGTTATAACAAAAACTCTCTCTCCGGATTTTCTTGGTGGGGGAGGGGATCTTTAGTTCAAGATGGTTGGAGGGGAAGGGATTTGGCACCCTGAATGGCAAGATATAATAGAAAAAGGAGGGAAAGAGCGTGAGAGAAAGAAAATAAAGAAATTGAAAGGGAGAAAATAGAGAAGAGAGAGTGAATGAAGGAGAAAGAGAGAAAAGGAGAGAGACAGACAGAGAGAGAGAGAGAGATTAAGAAAGGAGAAAGAAATGGAAAGAGAGAAAATACGCGAAAAAAGAGATAGAAGGAAAGAGAATGGAAGTGAAAAGAGGGAAAGATCTATAAACACAGAGGGTGAGAGATATAGAGAGAGGAGGAGGATGAAGAAGAGATAGAAATTAAAAGAGAGAACCTAGAAAAGAGGGGAGAGACACAAAAGGGAAGATAGAGAAAAAGAAAGAACGAGACAAAGATGGAGAGAGAAAAAGAAAGTCGTGAGCGACGTAAACGCGTAAAAATTGACATAATTTTACGAAATTGTTACCCAAATACACTCCTCACAAAAAGTTACAGTAGGAATATTGTTATCAGTGGCGTGCCCAGGATTTTCGAAAGGGTGGGGTTATGTACACTTTTTCTGGTAGTCAGCTCTCATTTCGCCATCTTTTCTTACCTTTGATGTTCTCTTTTTTTAAGAATACTGGGCCAAAGGGGGGTTTATAACCCCCACCAACTCCCTTTGGGCACGCTACTGATTGTTATATTACGCAATAGGTAATAGGTACGGTGGATGTCTAGTAGACAAAACAAAGATACCATGCGTTGTTGCATTCCAAGGCTGTGCCTATCCCTAATAGGTCATAAATATATGCATAAATCATAACAAATTATTTATTCATACAGCTCCAAAACTCCATCAACTTTCCCGACATCCTCAAAAATGTCTTGAAAGTACTTAATTTATGGTAATTTGGTAATTTACATTTTCGCTCTCATAAAACACATTTGCAACCTCCCCCCCCCCCCGCGGGAGATTCAAAATGGTATATATGCCCTTGCTCGAAAGTCTACACTGATATATTCAATTTAAATTGTAAAATCATTTTTGAATATATATATTTTTTTTATCTTGGCATCGATGGCGCAGTGGTAGCGTCGTCGCCTTGTAATCAAGGGGCCCCGGGTTCGATACCCGGTGGAGGTACATAGTGATTCGGATCCCACTTTAAACTGTATGTCCAGTCCCGATTAGCCTTACTGTGCATAAAGTGGACTTAAAACACCAAATCAACAACAACAATCAACAGCATACAATGTGTGTGTGCAATTTATGAAAAAAATATTGTTGTTCGGAAACAAAAAATATGAACGTATTAGTCACAGAGTATTGAATAAGAAAGTATAGACATTATTGAGTGTTATTATAGTTGTGTCACGTTACACGTTGGGTATTGAACAAATTAGTTTTTTTTTGTATAGTGAAAAAGCAGTGAACTATTATTATGCAGAATTGGGTGATAAAGTGTGATTGGCTGATGTGTTTTCATAACGTACAACCCATTTAGAGCCTCGTATTGCTTGAATTGCACTTGAAGTTTCATTTGCGTTAACATGACAATGACAATGTCCACGCCTTTAGAAGCCTGCCAACGAAATTCTGTGCATTTATTTGAAGTCATTTACTGCCATGTTGTGCCCAGAGAACATACAAGGCGGCCTGCATAGCTGTTAGAGTCTGCCTGTAGCGCATGAGGCACAAAGCAACGCCAGACGCTGGCTTCATACGGAGACGAGATCGACCTTCCTGGTTCCTTTCCTTTTCCCCAGCCCCAGCGGCGCATGCGCGAACTCAAATCGAACAGCGAAAACTGGCTGTAACCGCCTGCAGCAGGTTCGAGCTGTTATCTTTGTCCTCGGTTGGCTTGCATTGTTGCCAACTGCTGCAGTTTAACCCTCAAAATTCTTCGCTTTATGGCAATCGTTTTTAATTCTAAAACAAGTCCGGGAACAATAAAGTGGTGTTTCTAATAAAAGTTACGTGTTGCTTTGTAAAAGGCAGTGTATATTTGCTAGCAAGAGTGAGTTTGTGCATATATTTCTCTGTGTTGAGCATGTGGGAATATATCGATTGCCAGCAAGCAAGCGGCCAAGCCACTTTCCGTTCAACTCCAGCAGCTAGATGAAGTACATGTACGGGCAAAAGTTCCGTGCGTGCTGAGAAATTGCAGAATTTTATCGATCGTTAAAAACATTCCAATATGGTGTATAAAATGTACAGGTTTATGTTCTGAAAGCTTTTCAGTTAAAATTAGATAGAAAAAAAATAAGATGAATCTTTCCTTGCACAAATATATTGTTTTTTTCTCTACAGGAAAATATATATTGCCCCCTTCTACACTCCATAACTTTGTAAATTTACACACACACATACATACATACACACACACACACACAGACATATATATATATATATATATATATATTATATAGGATAATTCTCTGTGGGAATTGTGTTGTGTCGTCCACATATGTTCGTGACTGTTCTAAATAAACCTTTTATTTCCTCTTCGAGCAGGCCTCATCTCCAGGAAGGTATCAACTCGGGGCAAGCCCCGGCACCTACCGACCTGTTGGGTGCAATTTAGGCAAAAATGGCAACGAAAAATGGTAAAGGGAAAAAATGGCAAATGAAAAAATGACAACGGTAGAAATAGCGAGAATAAAAGTGGCAAATACAATTATGATTTTACTTGAAAATTGAAAAATTTCTCGCATTTCACAGTTTTGAAATTAAAATTTAATATTAATATTAATTTGTCTTTGAATGGATACATTTTATTTGATGTTTCCAAAAATAATTATTATGCCGTTTATTTATTTCTTTTGGCAGGAGTTACTGCAGCTATAGAATCACATGTTAATAAAAGGTAACCTTTATATATAATTTGAAGCATGTGTAATGAAACTCGGGGGGGCAGCTTAGTCTGGGTTTTCATTTTGACTGGAAACAGAGAATTTATAGCGACAGTGCTAACAAAAAAGAACAATGCAGGATGCGCTCACCTGCTGAGCCATCTCACGTGTTTGTTACTAATAGGACTTCAAGCCTCCCATTAAATTTCTTCAAAATGAAAATTGTTAAATCTCGGAAAGCTGGATATAAGCTATTCTCTCTACACGTGTACAAAACAGTCTAATCTGAAAAATGTTATAAGGTGGAGGTGTCGAGGAATTCTAAAAACAAAATTATTGAAACAAAATCCTGTGTGTTCCTATGACCATAATCATCGAACTGATTATGATGCTGTAAAGATAGCCAAGTGTCCTAATTCTGGTGGACGGAAAGAGAACATTGCATACAATATACGTGAAGTTAGAAACAATAAAACAACAAGGTTTTTCATTTGGTGGGCTCCAAACATCCTACGAGTACAGACTGTAGGCTATATTGTGGAAGTTAATCAGGTGCACCCAGCAAGAAAATGCAGCAGTGAAAGCGATTATTCTGCAGGCCGAGAGAGGACAACTACAAAAGAAGAAAACTACGAGAATCTATACCGACAGTGCTAAGAAAAGAACAATGCAGGATTTCTTACGAGGAGCAGCACATAACCTAAAGTTGCAATGCATGTAAAATGACAATATCAAAGGTGAATAAGTATTGTTAGTTAAATACAGTAAGAGGTGACGAAACCCAAGGTGAATCAATATTGATTTTGTTAAACACAGCATCAATACTTTTCTTCTTTACAATTTACATATGAATTATTTATATCAATTATTTATCATTTGCTTTTGCTTTCTGTTTGTGATTTTTACTTTCGCCATTTTTCCATTTGCCATTTTCACCGGACACCGTTGGGTGAGATGAACCAAGGCAAGAGCTTAATAAACCTAGCCCCCCCACCAAAGACAGGCAATAGTTATGCTGGAGAGTTCGATGAACTAAACTGTTTGTGACTGTTGTATTCTCCATCTCAACCTATAACCATCCGTCGCGATTAGCCAAAAATGGCAGAAAAGCAACGTAAAATAACCTAATCAAATCAATCAATCAAAAGTCGTTTGAGCGAATGATGTTGCATGTAGGTTGAAACATGTGTAAAAAACAGGAAATGGAAAGGTAGAAACAAATTGATTATTTAAATCACTGTTAAAAATACAAAACATGTTGCTGATAGGGGTTTCATGCGATTATAAGCGCTGTTATGTTCGTTTTTTGACAGCGTGAGAAATCATTTTAGACTGGTGGGGGGGAGAAATATATTAATCTACAAACCTCTCCCCTTCCCCGATCTACGATATACATATTTATAATGTTATTGAAAGTAAAAATTAATTATTAATTACAAAATAAAATTGTCACTTTTATTTATATACAATATATTATAAAGTAGCAAACTACTTCCTTTACTAACTGGTTAAAGATGTTAATAAATTATGAAATAGTTGAATGTTTTATTATGTGTGTGTTTTATTTAGTTCTTGCTTTATGTTAATATAAATCAATTAGATATCATAGTTATTATGGTTTTGCATTCTTGTTTTACTTTTATTGTGCGTATTGATGTAGATTTGTTAATGATCTCTTGAGAGAGAAAAAGCATTGAACATTCACAACTACACTAATTTGTGCATGTTTTCGATATTATTCTTAGTACAGTATATTCGAAATTAGAAGTAATTGCTTATCTTTTGTTTGTTGTAACAGAAACTCTCCCCCCCCGGAAATTTTTGGTGGCGATGATTTTTTTAGGCCTAGATTGTTGGTGGGGGGAAATCCCCTCAGGATTTCGCACACTGTTTTTTGGTGTACAGAGTGGTTCCGTGCTGTTGAACGCTTCAAATTCCAGACCTGGCCGAGATAGTATTCATAAATCGAGACGAGAACGAGAGCATACCTTTGCAGAATTGTCAAAACGAGACCGAGACTTGCCCATCCCCGTGGCGGAGTGGTTAGCACAGCGCGCTACGACACCAGCCTGAGCATGGGTGTTCTTTGTAAGTGTACATTAATCAATTTCATCATATCATTACTCATCCCCATCTTCGCGATTAGCCAAAATTTGCAAAAAAAAGCGAGGTAAAATCAGGGTGCGAAATTCTGGGGGGACAGGGGGTTTCTCCCCAATAATCTTGGCCTCAAAAATACCCGCCACCAAAAATTTCTGGGGGGAGAGTTCTTGTTATAACAAACAGAAGATAAGCAATTACTTTTAATTTCAAATATACTTTACTAAGAATAATATTGAAAACACACACAAATTAGTGTAGTTGTGAGTGTTCAATGCTTTTTCTCTCTCAAAAGATCATTAACAAATCTGCATCAATACGCACAATAAAAGTAAAACAAGAATGCAAAACAATAATAACTATGAAATCTAATTGATTTATATTAACATAAACACAAACTAAACAAAAACACATCTTCAACCAGTTAATAAAGGAAATAGTTAGCTGCTATACAATATCTGATACGTATAGAAGTAACAAATCAATTTCCTTTATGTAATTAATAATAATAATATATTTTAAATTGAGTAATTTATTTTTACTTTTAATAACATTACAAATATGTATATCGTATAATTTACACATATGTTCGTGGGGGCTCCCCCACCAGTTTTCAATGATTTCGCACCCTGGGTAAAATAAACCAATTCAATTATCACTCACTCTCATCGTCGCGATTAAACGAATGTAGCAGAAAAGCGAAGTAAAATAACTGAATTTAATAAATCACTCTGTTAGTATTCAATGTCACTTCTGGCACTTCCCACTAACAGCGACTATGAAGTCCAGTGATGATTACATAAAACTGAAGAATGGACATTCGCAAGCAACACTCATAGCTTGGCCAGGACCCACAGTGATAAAATCGTGAGTCCTTTGCAAATATTTAGCCCTTAGAAGAATATGTCCTCCCAATGGAAGATTCCACACAGCCAGAAGCCCAGAGCATCACTGCAGTTAGATATTCCCCCCCCCCCGCATTTTTGGCGCCATATTTTCTTCTTTTGCCATGCTTTGTAACATTTACATCCTACAAATTTTGAAATGAGAAAACATATGACCCATTAAAAATTAAGAAATGCAAACTACGAATCTTTTAATGTAACTCACATTTTGTTTGCATTTCTGATTTTTAAAAAAGTTTAGCATATTTGAAACAATTTCAGTTATGCTTGAAGAAAATCTTTAAAAACGTAACCCTGGAACCCTGGCATCGTAGCACGTTATACGAACCATGGGGGTCACGCGCATTTTTTTCCAGTCAACTTGTGAATGCGGTTTCATTTCTTGCTCTCTGATTGGCTGTTGGAAAGTTACGGTGCTGTGATTGTGAGAATATCTTCTTTGCGCTGTACGTTAGGTTAGATTAGATTAGGTTAGAAAGCAGCAAATTTGCGCTGAAAAATAGGAAATAAGATACTCTCACAATCCCAGCACTGTAACTTTCCAACAGCCAATCAGAGATCAAGAAATGAAACCGCATTCACAAGTTGACTGGAAAAAAAATCGCGGTCGGTATATTATTATTCATCAGTGGCGCCAGCCCGAGCCCATCCAACAATTTGTCGTGGTATTATAATTTATATTATATTTTTTATCGTGATTTGTGGTGGAGTGCTTATTGAAATCAGTAAATATTTAAAATAAAATTACGATGCATTGTTGGTGGGCATTATTATCATGAAATGGAGGATTTATGACATTTTTATGAACTTATCATTCAGGTTTTTAAGTCCACCCTAGTCTTTTAAAAGGTTGGCGCCCCTGTCAATAATCCTCATCCAAGTATAATGATACAATGCTTCCTTATTTTATTTATTTATTGAAATTTCCGACTACATCAGAAGCCATTATAAATCGGAAAGAAACAACAGTAAAACAGTACACTAGTGTTAAAAAAACACATACAAAATAAGATAAAATACAATAAACTAAAATAAACAAGCAAAAACAATAAACAATGAAATACTGATTTCAATAAGCAGTCCGCCACTAATCACGACATTAAATATAAAACTAATAATAACGAAAAAATATTGGGTGGGCTCAGGCCCCACGGATCCTTATACATTGGCGCCACTGTCCTCGTCGACAAGATCAAGCAACGAAAATAGAACTATGAACATTCTCGGTCACTGATAAATTTGTTGTCACTGGCAACCCTGTCGTTTGTCCACATTGCAAGCTTGTAACCCAAACACGCGGGGGAGAAGTGTATTTATTTCCTGCAACGAGGATAACGAACCTCTCCCCCTCCCCCTCCCCAGTTCCTCAACAACTGTCAAATGACTCACACTCACACGTAAGCGTCAGCTTTTGCATAAAAGGTGTTATATTATTTGTCGATGCTCACTTGCTCAGTTTGTGTTGAAATGGAATCTTGAGCGAGACGTGCTCAGCTGAACGCTCGAATTCTTTGTAGGATGTAGCGGAGGTGGGGGGGGGGGCAGCATTCCTGAGTAGTCAAGCGAGGGTATCAAGTTGCTGTCGCTGAGACAAGAGGGCACCAGGAACAAGTTGGAACCACAGCAGGGGTGCCCACAGGGGGTTTCTTGGGGGGACAAAATTTTATACCAATTCTATCTGTATCTTCCCACAAAAATGGGGTGGATCGTTTCGTTTGATTTACTTGTTATTGCTTTTTAGTTTTGGTTATTATGTACAGTTCTTCTACCTACCTGTGGGGTGATCGCGGCGATAGGGTTGAAATGAAACACCACCTCTTATGCCTTTAGAATCGGTTTGGATGGAGGAGGGGAGGTGTGGTACTCGCATTAATACAAGGTTAGTCGAGCAGACAAACTGTGCGAAATAAGGTTGACTAATGGCAGTCAGCCTAAAGTATCTAAAGTAAACATATATTGCTTAAATATGTACGTATTATACAGTGACGCAACCACAGTGTTGCATTGCCCCCTCACCAACCTTCGGCGGAAGTCAATTCTAGGGTAGCAAGGGGGGACAAACATTGAAGGCCAAGGGCAACTGCAGGGGTGGCACAGAGAAGCAATTACCACTTCGACTTCACATTTTATGCAAATACAAATTCATTTTGTAAAATTTTGTTGCTGCTTCGCTCGCATTATATGCTTTTCTCGTTTTCGTCAAGTTCAGAGCTGTAACTTGGGGCGGCGAAAGTCGGCCATGGGCGCCGAATTATCTAAATGAAAAAAAGTTGTAAAAGAGAGAATGCCATAGCGTACAGTGAAATTATTTGCGCCCTACTAAATCAATATTGTTTTCAATTGCAAACATTGGATCTAAAAATCTTCTTGCTCGCTTCGCTCGCATTCTACTTCTTTTCTGTAATGTAATAATAATATGTGTTCTATATTTGTATTGAATAAGCTTTGAATACGTACACAATTTAGTGTCAGCTTGTTGCATATGTATTTTCTATTTTATGTCGCTCCATGTTGCATATGTGTAAAACATATGTTGTACGTGAAAGTTACACACGTATCTTCGGAATGCAATTATCATTCATTTTCTGCCGTTCAAAAATACAGTTTGTGTGCTTGATATCCATTATTAGCCAATGTGGAATTGACGGCGTTGGAAAAATATTTCAAATCGTTTGTTCCAAACAAATGCCTTACCACAAACTTTTACCCCCTTTTTGCGTAATTGTTGAGGATAATAACGTCTTTCATGCTACTACTACTACGTAGTAATAATAAAGCCATCATTAATGTTATTATTATTATTGGTACGTTTATCCTGGTACTTGCCACACACCCCAGTCAAAAATTCGTGGTTGCACCTCTGGTATTATATTTTTCCGCAAATTTTGTCTGACAAAAGTAATTTGAGTAATTAATTCGGCATAAACGGGGAGGAAATGTTCTACCTTTTTTGGGGGGAGTGCATCATGGGCCTTGGGGGGGGGATGGGCACCCCTGAACCACAGTAATGATTGTTAGTTTGCTAAGAAATAGATCCAAGAGTCCAGTGGCGAAGATATAGTACAAGCAATGCAAGCACTGCTTGCATAATTCGAATATCATTTAATGTACTTAATGTTCTAACCGTATTTAGTTTCCATCGCACTCGATTTCGCGAAAAAATGCTGCCGCAAACTCCCCCAGCAGCTCTGTAGCAAGCACCAGCCTCAATGCTTGCAGCCGTTCTGCTGGAAAATAAGGCCTCCGAAGGAGTCACATGGCGAAGCGTGAAATTTTGGTGGAACCCGTCCACAAAGCTTCTACAAAAAGCTGTGCTTTCCGAGCTTGCGTGATTCCCGAAAATAGCCGAGTTCAACCGAAAGCAGAAGGATTCATGTATGGGTACGTTGGCAGCAAAAACTAGTAACGAATATTTGTCTTCATGAACACGTAAACAAGATCGCAAATATAATAATAATTGTTAGTCATAAAATAACTAAAAGAAGTTATTATCACTGTTCTAAATTCCATATATATATCATATTATATTACAAATTATTTTAGATTTCGCGAAATGTAAAACGCGTAAAAAAAGTTGACATTGGGAGTTGGGGCAGTGGAATTTCTGCACCCCCGTGAAGAGTTTTCTCAGGGAGGAAGGGAAGATTGGACCTTGGTCCTGCACCCTGCTTCCTGGTCGGTCCAGCTCAAATTACGCCAGAAGTGTTGACCGCTACCAGTGTTTGCAACTGCCAAATTATTTACGCAGTAATTCAAGTGAGCTCTTTCACAAATTTTACAATCAATAAATTGACTGCTTTTGAATAAAACTTGGGGTGAAAATAAAGCTATCTGAGAAAGAACTATCTACTGATATTTGTACATGGCATAGAAGTAAATCGTATACATTCTGCATATTATGAGCACAAGAATATGTTTTAATGATTGATTGATTGATTTGTTGTTTTAAGTCCACTTTATGCACAGTAAGGCTAATCGGGACTGGACCTACAGTTTGAAATGGGATCTGAAACACTTGTGCCTCCACCGGGTATCGAACCCGGAACCCCTTGATTACAAGGCGACGACACTACCACTGCGCCATCGGGGAGGCCCGAATATGTTTTAAGTTCTATTATTATGACGCAAGTGGTGTTCCCAGGGTCTTTTTACGGTCCCCATTTTGTCACCTTTTCCTTCCTTTGACGTTTTTTCTTAGATATACTGGGCCAAAAGGGGGTTATATCTACCACCCCCCCCCTTCGCCCCGGGCACGCCATTGAATGACACTTTATTACTTAAATATTAATGTACATACTCGTTCTGCTGAAATGATTCTGATTCCTCCGCGTAATTTTTATCTCCAAACTGATATATCTTTCCTTTGTGACGGATAAAATTAAGGAAATAGGTTGGTATCACTTTCTGTTGTTTCAGAGATTTTCAAAGTGATCTTGTGTGGATGCTTGCATTTGCAGTTGTGGAAAGCGCGTGGGATAGTGTGAGTGTTTGTTGCTTGGTGTTTGTGCTGTGAATTTATCGGAATGAACGCGTATTTACATAGGAACGGTTGATGTGAAGTGCGGGTGTATTATTGAGCAATTGAAAATTGCTTCGTTTAGCTCGAGAGAGATAAGTGTTAAAATGAAAATCGTGGAAGGGGGTCGACCAACACCGCATTTACCGGACTTAAAACAAGTTAGCCCAAGGGGCTTTGTGCGACATTTCCAAAGCAATTTGTACCACAAGTTTATTTGGCTAGCAGGTTGTGAAGCACGCAGTAGGTTGTACTGTTGGCCATGCGTATTGTTCGCCGTGCACAAGACGAACTCCGTGTGGTCAAGTGAGGGATACTGTGATCTGAATAACGTGCACAATGCATTACAGAGACATGAAAAAGCAGAATCTCACAATTTTACGATTGTGTGCTTAAACATTTTCTAGAGAAGAAAAGAAGAATGGAGTATGAATATCGTCACTAAGGGTGGCATCCAATGGACCAAGAGTTTGAAATTTATTGTGGTGAGTACATCGTCTATGCATGTGTTTCTTTGCTTTGAGATGATTTTTTTATTGTTTGTGTTTAACTTTTTATTTAGTGTTTAAGTTACTCCAATGCGGTTTTTAGGGTGCCCAAAAATACTAAATTACATCATGCAGCGTAAAATAAACAAATGATTCCCATTTTTTTTATCTAAATCGGTTTGGTCACCGTTTGACCATATTAAATAATAATGAACAAATAAAGGTACTAATAAGTAAGTAAGAAATTCCGTCTCCCTTTAGTCGTATGCGGAAAGTTTGCATATGCAAAACGTTTAATATCATATGAATAACGTTACCTGGATTTTTTAAAAAAAGTAAATGTGACGTTTGCGGATCATATGGTTTATTTTTAGTACAGTCACTTTATTATGATATTTTGACAAATCCAGCGACTGGGTAAATGAGGCTATAAACCTTGAATCTTTCCCCTCGGCATGTCGTTGTACTACATGTTTTGTTGTACTGAAACATTGCTTGCCTCCTTCGTAAGACTACGCTTCGCTACTGCAAGAGTCCGACTCACGATACCATTTCTGTAAGACTGTAAGCAGTGGCGAAGCGTGACATCTTCACGTAGTCACAATATTTCTCTGCACAGACCTTACAACTACAAAAAACACACAATTCTATCCCATACGATGAGAATTATTAAATATGATTATATCGTTCAATATGTGTTTTTCCTCTTAACAAATGTAAATAGCAGACATTCACAGTGGCGTGCCCAGGATTTTCGAAGAGGGGTGAGTTACCACGTGTACTTTTTTAGTAGTCATTCCTCATTTTGCCATCTTTTTCTGTCCTTGACGTTCTCTTTTAAATAATATTGAGCCTAATCAGGGATTATGACCCTCACCAACCCCTCCTTGAGTACGCCACTGGACACTGGGAAGAATCTTGATGACTCCAGAGAAACCCTGCCGTGGCTGTAAACATGGGGATGGGGGCTGAAAAAAGGCCTGTTATGACCCAGACCTTCAAGAGTGAGGGAAAGTATTTGTTGGGCCTTGTCGTAGGGTCTGTCTGTTCGGAAGCGTTCGGCTGTTCTCGGCACCGACAGAAACCAGAGGGATTCGTACCATTGGCTTCAATAGGAAACTTGGCGGTAGGGTTCGGTGCGAGAGGTAGTATCGTGCTCTCATTTCGATGCGCTACACTTTAGCGAATCTCTTGCGTATTTCGAGCTGTTTCATCCTCTCGCTTGGCTTACTTCGCACAAATATGCGAATATTCTGACTTATTTCGTACTTCTTCTCTAAAATATTTAAAATGCAATATTGTTAATATTTTGCTTGGCCATCGCCGCATCTCCCGATGACCGGACACCTCGCCTCTGACTGTAAGAATCAGATGATTTGATTATGTGCTGTGCATGCACTAGCGTACGCAGGATTTTTTTTCGGAGGGGCTGCGTTCTAAGGGGAGTGAGTGGATACATAATAGAATATTTCGTAATTAATACTTTGATTTAAGTTAAATTTGAAGGGTGGGTTGCATTTACCACTATTGCTTCTCTCCCCCCCGAGTTCTTACTGCTTTCCTTTGGATATGTTGATTTTCCTGAAAGTTCGGAGGGGACTGTACCGCCATCAGCTCCCCCTGCGTACGCCATTGTATGCATAGTACCAAGTGGCAACTAAAGGTTGCTTCTTTTTATGAGACACAAACACAATAAAAAATAGTTAATAAAATTATTTTGAGCTCTGAGACTAAACAGTGAATCACTATAACAGTCAGTGCAGCGCAGTTGCATACACACGAGGAGGGGACTATATAGAAAATGCCCTTTTTTCGAGGGCTCGTAGGTCCGAAACGAGACCTTAACGAGAAAAATGTCTCAATGAGAAGTTGCTATAGTGGAACCAGAGGAAAAAGAGCCTGCGCAGACCTGCGACTCCTGTACATCGTATTTTCACTGGAGGGAAGGGGTGAAGTTGAGCATGCTTCCTTATGGCCCGAGTTGAACCGATAAGGTGCGTGAAGAATTTTAGCCGGTTTTCTTGTTTGTGGTATGGTCGCTCTGTGATGTTTTTCAGTGCTGTGAACGTCTGTCGTTGTTCACTGATTGGTTTATTTTACTTCGTTTTTCTGCCACTTTTGGCCAATCGTGAAGATGACGATGAGTGATAATATGAAATTGATGAAGGAACAATCACTAAGAACACCCATGCCTAGCCCGGGATTCGAACCCTGGACACCTGGCGTCGTAGCGCGCTGGTCTGTATGTGTGCAATCAACATAAAATGTCTTGCCGGTAACTTACAACTTCATCTATTCCTTTGTATTATTCAGTAGCGAAGCGTAGTCTTACGAAGGAGGCAAGCAATGTTTCAGTACAACAAAACATGTAGTACAATGGCACGCCAAGAGGGGGATTGAAGGTTTATAGCCTCATTGGCCCGGTCGCTGGATTTGTCAAAATATCATAATAAAGTGACGGTTCTAAAAATAAACCATATGATCCTCAAACGTCACATTTACTTTCGAAATTCCAGGTAACGTTATTCGTATGGTAGTAAACGTCTTACATATGCGAACTTTCCGCATACGACTAAAGGGGTACGTATTTTCTTATTTATATATTAGTACTTTTATTTGTTCATAATTTTTTAATGTGGACAAACGGTGACCAAACGGATTTAGGTAAAATAACTCATTTATTTAATTTACACTGCGTGATTGTAATTTAGGATTTGTGGGCACCCTAAAAATCGCATTCGGAGTCAAACATTAAAATAAAAAGTTAAACACAAACTTTAAAAAATCCATTTCAAACAAAAGAAACACATGCATAGACGATGTACTCACCACAAAGAATTCCAAACTCCTTTGCATATATAGGAAATTTCCCGCTATCGAACAATTCAACAAATCTTAGGGCTTCAAGGTTCTCAAAACGTGAAGACACTCCCATGCTCTTTCCACAACTGGAAAGCATCCACGCAAGATCACTTTGGAAATCTCTGAAACGACCGAAAGTGATACCAACCTATTTCCTTCATTTTAACCCTCATGGGAAGGAAATATATATCAGTATGGAGATAGAAATTAAGCGGTGGAATCAGAATCATTACAGCAGAAAGAGTATATACATAATATTTAAGTAATAAAGTGTCATACAGAGGCGGGGCCGGGGCTGGGGGAGGGTTGCCCCCCCTTTGGCCCAGTATTCCTAAGAAAAGGAAAGTCAAAGGCAGGAAAAGATGACAAAATGAGGAGACTACTACAAAAAATCCTGGGAGCACCACTTGTGTCATAATAATAAAACTTAAAACATGTTCTTGTGTTCATAATGTGTACAATGTATACGATTTAATTGTGCTGTGTAAATATCAGTAGAGAGTTCTTTTTAGATAGCTTTATTTTCACCCCAAGTTTTATTCAAAAGCAGTCAATTTATTGAATGTGGTTGTAAAATTTGTGAAACAGCTCACTTGAATTACTGTGTAAATAATTTGGCAGTTGCAAACACTGGTGCGGTCAACACTTTTGACGTAATTTGAGCTGGACCGAGCTGGACACAGGCTGCAGACCAAGGTTCGTCGAATCTTCCCTCCCTCCCTGGGGAAACTCTGGGGTGCAGACATCTCACTTCCTGGAAACACAAACCCCCGCCCTTTACCATCTCGCCCGAACTCCCAATATCCATTTTTCTACGCGTTTTACAATTCGCGAAATCTAAAATAAATTGTAATATAAAATGATATATATATATGGAATTTAGAACAATGATAATAACTTATTTTAGTTATTTTATGACTAAGAAATATTTTTATATTCGCGATCTTATTTACGTGTTCATGAAGACAAATATTCTTTACTCCTAGTTTTTGGTGGCAATACTATATCCTTCTGCTTTCGGTTGAGCTCGGCTATTTTCGGGAATAACGCAAGCTCAGCAAGCAGAGCTTTTGGTATAAGCGTTGTGGACGGGTTCCACTCGAATTTCACGCTTCGCCATGTGACTCCTTCGGGTGCGTTATTTTCCCGCAGAGCAGCCGCAAGCATTGAGGCTGGTGCTTGCTACAGAGCTGCTGAGGGAGTTTGCGGCCGTAAATTTTCGCTAAATCGAGTGCGATGGAAACGAAATAAGGCTAAAACATTAAGTACATTAAATGATATTCGAATAATGCAAGCAGTGCTTGCATTGCTTGTACTATATCTTCGCCTCTGGTATTATTATTTAAAGAATGTATTTCAGAACTGAGCACGTACGGCTCGCCGGCTCGCACTCGGGAAGAAATAATTTTGTACTTATCCAGCAACACTGCTTTGTAAAGATTTCCTTATCTAATCTCCTGCTTGGCTGTGAAGCCAGTCAGAAAGGTGGGAATACAAAACGGTTGTTGACCAGATATCTCACGTCACGTCCCTATGTTTTGTTTGGGATTTGGCTGTGCTGTTCCCATGGGCGGAGTTTGAGCTTTTGCTTTGGGGGGGGGGGGGGGGCAGACTCTGGGAGAAGCATATGATGTACCTGAGGGTTATTGAAGGGGTCCGGAGGCCTTCCCCCGGATTTTTTTTAAAAAAAAAAAAAAACAACTTAAAAACACTGACTTCTAGGCCTTTTAGATTTGAAAATGTTAAATATCCTCGCTTAAGTAAACAAATATTAATTAGTATATTGGTTGTCAGTTTTAAAAGAAGCAAAACAGTACGATTATTGCATTTCATTAACTTTTTATTGATGCAATAAATACTCGTATTACTTTAAAAAAGTTACGGTACAATAGTAAGCTTCAGAAATTTTAGAAAAATTAAATTGAAAATTCTTTTGATGCCTCAGCAGTAACTGTTGACTCAACACAAAGTAATTTTACATTTTTCTTTCTTCAAACTACACATCAATCAAATCGTCTAAGGCCCGCTATTGCAGCGTAATTACCGCACATGCCATCATGCCAAACGTCAAGATTTGCGGTATGGCTTCATAACAAAAATGTAGTAACTGAACTTAATCATGTGTTATTTTTTAGCCTTTATTAAATTGGGGCCCAGGCCCTCCCTGGCCTCTCCAGAACTCCGCCTATGGCTGTTCCACTTGCCAAATATGGAGCGCTGAGAGTAAGGGATATTTTACCACAGATAAACATATTATTCGTGTATCTGTGATTTCACTGAGCCCGAGAATCTTACAATGTCTCCTCATTGCCAGCATGAAACATTAGCTCTGCTTGAAAAGTGTTACCAGTCAGTCATCTTCACTGAGATTTATTGGTATTCAAGGCGCTGTAATATTTGTGACGTTTTTATTTAAAAATATGGAGGTATAAATGCGTAAATGTGATGTTCCTCACGTTTGGTTCAATTTTTATTTCCAAGACAACCATTCTACTACTACCAGCAATTTTTAGCATTGTAGGGGACGGGGGAGTCAGCGAATTTCCCCCTCTTACAATTTCTTTTCAATTTGTACAGCTTTAAACTAAAGTCAATTCAGTGCTCTCCTCAAAGAATTTCTAGTTCGAATTGTGTCATTATTGTCATTTTTCTTAATAAATGACACTTTTTTTCTGGTATTATTCAAAATTTCAGGAGCACACAGAGAACATTGCGGGGGGTTGGGGGGCGGCCGCTACGTCCCTGATACATGTGAATGTATATTACAAGGAGTGCACATTTCGGAATATTCTGTTCTGCTCAATGGCGTACAGAAGGTGGGGCGATCTGATGTTACAGCCCCTACAGAAATTTTGAGAAAATCAAAATTTTCAAATGAAATCGTAGAGGAACTTGGGGAAAACGACAGTGCTAAAAACAAACTCCCCTTAAGGGTATTTCAGACCGAAGCGTCAAGCGACACGTGTCGCTTGGGGATTTCACCAATCAAACACAGGCTTGTGCAGCCTGTTATGCAGTTACCAGCGAGCACATCGTTACGAAACTTTGATTGATTGGTTCGTTCCCAAGCGTTGTGTTGCGTGTCGCTTCGGTTTGAAATCTCCCTTAAAATAACCTCCGATTACTATTTTTGTTTTTCAACAACTTTTAAAACATATGTTAAAAATTGTAATTACAAAATACTGTTAACCCTCCCCCACCTCCGAATGTAGCTATATAATATCCACCTTTACAACTCCAGCCCCCTACGAAAATAAAATCCTGCGTAGGGTAGTGTTTCATTATGGGGGAAGGAGTGTTCCTTTAACCTTTTCTTGGATTTGTAGCCAGATGTCTGTACTTAGTTGAAAATCATGAAAAATACACGCCAGTGTATAATCCTTTCTTGTTATTGATCTGGGCACATTTCAAATATTAATACATTCTGTTCTTCTCTTTTTGCATTGTAAGAAATACAAAAAAACTATATAGATGGTTGTATGACTGAGTTTGATACAAAGCTTGTAACACTCATGTATGTTGTCATGTCCAAGTTCAGCGCTTGCCGCCAGCTGATGGAGTGAGATAATTAATTCACACAAACACCTTGGCTTGGCTTGTCCAGTGGTGCCAACTTGTAGAAGGGTTACAGGTAGCCAGTACAGCTCGCCGAGATATGCCGGTTGTGTTAGCATCCCTTCAAATCGGTAACATGGGTTGGATATTTATTTTGCGTGTATCTGTATATTAGCATCTTACGTCGATTATACTGTGGATAGGCTTGCCAACTTTAAAGAATAAAATTCCGGGAGATTATTTTACACCTTTCAATCAAATTTTAATCTTGTGAGCTTGAAACTGGATTTCAGTTCCGTACCTATATATTTTGGCGCCCCGGCAGCACCCCCACTACTAAGCACTGCGGCGAAAGAAATAGTAGGCAAATTGTCCATCACCATTTTCATTCAGTCCATTTTCCACAATGTGATGATCATGAATTGAAGTAAAAACGTCAATAGGCAGAGCACAACATCTGCTATGTACCAACAGAAATTCATTCCTTAAAACAACACAGGGTGTGGAATAAAGAGTAATGAAAATAGTGATGGATAGCTAATTTGCCTACTATTATCTTTGCCGTTGACTGTACGTCCTTCGATATTTTCTTATGCCATGGTTTGTGATGTTTACATCCTACAAATTTTGAAATTAGGAAACAAAGAAAAACTCATTCATTTAGCATTTCTGATTTTAAAAAGTTTAGCACATTTATAAGAATATTTCAGTTCTGTCTTCCAGTCTTGGTGTTTTAAGAATATCTTTAAAACTAGTACTTTTGGAAACAGAAAATTCCAAGTGTAAATTTCTCCGTCGCATTACTCACATATTCTGACTTTGTTGTCTTAAAAAAGAAAAAGAAAACTTTGAATGGCGCTCTAGGCTTCAGTCCTCCTTGCCTAACCCTCGCTAAGGACATGCTGGACTCTGAACTGGCCATGACAACATGGACACTGAAGCACACATAATACCACATACTACGAATTAAATGGAAGTAAAATTGGGTGAAGGAATATAAGGAAGTCTTGAGACTTTGACAAAACAATGTCTTCCTTTTCTTTGTGTACAGCTCTTCCTCAGTTTGTCTATTCCATTTTTTGTTTCTCTATCTCTACCACCATTCACTCATCCTTTTCTATTTCAGTATTCCTTCCTTTGTTTCTGTCTCTCTCCTTCTCTCTCTCTCTCGTTATATTATCTTCTCCTTTTTCTATATTTTTCTTTCCTTCTGCGTCGGACGACACTTCTAACAAAAAGTACCTTTAACTTTATATTCTCCCTTTTCCCACTTATGCCTCTCCGATGGCGCAGTGATAGCGTCGTCTCCTTGTAATCAAGGGGTCCCGGCTTCAATACCCAGCTGTCACATAGTGGTTCGGATCCAACTTTAAACTGTAGATCCAGTCCACATTACCTTTCTGTGCATAAAGTGGACTTAAAAACAACAATTCAAATCTTCCCAATTGTTTACTTGATTCATCCTTTAAGTCTTAAACGATGATTCATTTTTCACTAGGGTGACCATAATATTTTGTTCCCAAAAAGGGATATACCGAAGGTCAGTTTATGCACCCCCCCCCCCCATCCTTTCTGAAAAATCGATTAGAGCCAATTTTAAAATTATTGTTATTAAATATGGATCACAAAAATGATACATCATGAACAATAAATGAAATATGATCTCCCGTTGTCAAAAGGCATATAAATGCGGTATGACTTATATAGTGTTTCTGGTCTCTTCTGACCTTTGATGTTAGCCTGATGCTGAAGTTGAGGAGTGCCAGAGTCCCAGAAGTATTCATCAAAAGAACCAATCATCTTCTTGAGAACAACTTTATTTTTCATCAACAGTTCATAAAACTCCCCACACATCTGACACAAAACAAGATTTGTCTTTTCAGTTTGTGTCATGATGGAGGAATTTAAATTCTTGTTGCAGGTTTGTATTGAAACTGCATATACTGCATTGGTCATGCCTATTCATTGGTCTACAAATATCGGAACTCGTACAAAGCACTACAACTATCTGTTTGAACATTCTCGACAACGGAACATTTCGACTGTTATTAAGTGCTTGAAACAGTAGAACTGTTTTACCACGGTATAGCCATGATGCTATTTTAAAAATTCCATCTTCCTCTTCAAAGTTGAAACAGTTGTAAACAATCCACGAAGTGTCAAACCATGAAACTCTGAATTCCTTTGTTATATGTACAGCCAACGGCAAAGACAATAATAGTAGTCAAATTGTCCATCGTTATTTTTATCATTTTTATTCTTCATCCTGTGTTGGTTTAAGGAATGGAATTCTCTTGACGCGACGCAGATGTTGTTCTCTGGTTACTTACAGTTTCATTTCACTTCATGATCAAACTGACAATGAAAATGGTAATAGAGTAATCGCTTACTATTACTTTTGCCGTAGGGTGTATGAATGTAAAAGGACACCCATGCCAGCAGTGGCGTACCCAGGATTTTCCAAAGGGTGGGGTTTTGGACACCATTTATGGTAGTCATCTCTCATTTTGCCATATTTTCCTAGCTTTGACGTTCTTTTCTTTAGGAATACTGAGTCAAAAGGGGGGGAGGGTTATGACCCCCACCAACCACCCTTGGGCACGCCACTGCATGTCAGGATTTGAATCAGCAAGCTTTGATGGTGAGATGATGATCCAAAAAATATTGTACTTCAGATGCCTTACCCTACCATTGAAATAAACTTACAAATTCCACAAAGAGTTGTTTAATAGAAGAGGAAGTTTTGCACCTAATTCTGCAGCATACTAAATAAACAAAAACACATGTGGAATTAAACTATGTTAACAAGATACAAATATAGTTCATTTTCTCACACACTTTGGAACTAATTACAAGAAATATTTGAATGATATAATTCTTATAAAAACAAAAATAGATCAGGAGAAGAAAGGGCATGCCGAGAGGAAGTTCACCCCCGAAATAGCATCTGAGTAGTACTAACAGATAGAGTAGAGGGTCCCAGGTTCGAATTCCGGTAAGGGCATGGGTATTCCTTGAGTGTGTATCATCAATTTCATCATATCATCATTCATCTCACAATTAGGCAAAATTGGCAGAAAAGTGAAGTAAAATAATGAAATCAGTCATTGTTATATGAACATTGGACTGCAGGCACATATTTAGAACAGCCCCCTCCCCAAAGCTTTCAGGTTTATTAAAGTTTACATTAAGAGTATTTTTGTTAACCTCCTACCATTACCAGATCGCTATGAGGGAAAAGTAGGACACAAAACATTTGCAATAAATAATACACATTTGTACAGAACATGTTAGAAAGTAATTTAAAATTGACACTTTTCAGTTTTAAAAAAATGATTTCTTATGAATTCTTAAATGCAAAATTTACAAACTTGTAATCATACTAAACAATGCACCTCTTACTACATGTTTTAACTGGTACTTCTCAGACACAATTATTCTCAAAATTTCAGGTTTAGTCAAAATATACTTATGAGAGACTCAGTGGCGAAGATATAGTACAAGCAATGCAAGCACTGCTTGCACTATTAAAATAGTATTTAATGTATTTAATGTTGAGTGCCTTATTTAGTTTCTATCGCACTCGATTTCGCGAAATTTTACGGCCGCAAACTCTCTCAGAAGCCCGTTGGCAAGCACCAAACTCTCTGCTTGCAGCCACTGTGAGGGAAACCAACGCTTCTGAAGTATCATATGGCGAAGGGTAGATGCTGGTGAAGGTACGTCCCCAAACCACTAATAAAAGCTCTGCTTTTCGGAGCTTTTCGGCTTCTCGAAAACAGCCGAGCCAAGCAGACAGCAGACACTACTAGCAGAAAGCATATAAGTGTTAACATGATCTCGAAGATGTATATTTGCTTTATTATAAACACAGAATTATTGAAACAAATCATTATAACTGTTCCAATTCCACGTAAACATACCTTAAAGCATTACTTTAACTTTCACGATTTGTAAAACGTGCAGATAAACATGTTGTCCCCGGCGCTGGAGAGCACTGGAATCTGCAGAACAGCTGGCTATTGTCCGCCTCACACTCTCTCATCTCAAATTGCAACCCCACGCCAGTGTTGACAACTACTACCAAATAATTTACACGATATTTTTCGTGAGTTTCCATACAAACAAATTCAATAAACTGATGTTTTTTCGATAACACTTATGTCAAGAAAGCAATGAAACACTCTTCTGGACCTGCAAATAGCAAAAACGTTAAGTCCTAAATGCTATCAAACTCAAAATACTATTTTTATTAATATGATACATAGTCAAAAAAAGAACCGGCGTATTTTATTCCTGTTCTAATGACTTATTATTCCAATGCTTCATATAATTTTAAGCTTCAAGTCAGTTATTTTACTCTACCGTGAACAATAATTTTTACAACGAAGTTGGTATCACTTTTCTGTTAGTTTCTGAGCTTTTCGGAACATTTTCCATTTGTGTGGGAAGAACGAGTGGTTCAAGTACGAGTTCTCTTTTGTTTGGTGTGCTGAGAATTTACCAAAACAAACATGGATATTTCAAATTGCGTATGGGAAACTGTAAGTAATAGCAAGTTATATCAATAACGTGACCAAGAATTTGAACTAACAAGCATGGCTGTTGAGAGAGGAGTTGGGGATTATTATTATTATTTAAAATGCCCTTTCTCTCCTAGAAAAACTGGGATAACCCCACCCTCTCCCACTCTTTCGGAGTACTGCATTGCTTGCCTTCCCCTTAAGACCAAGCTTCGCCACTGGAGAGACTGGACAGTGAAACTTTTGAAATTATAGGGACCAGTACCAAACGTTTTGCAGACTTTCTGAAAAAAAAAAATCTCTCGTGAGTCCGTTGTGCTGGTGGTAATGAAAGTACTCTCTCAACATTTACATTATGATCTGTAATGGCAAACAAATATTCAGCAATTACCGAAATTTGAAATGGTTCCACAAGTTTCATGGCAGGCAGTTCAATAACAGGGTATCTTATCAAAATAAGAAATCCAAAATTCTTGGCTTATTCCTGACTTCTTCCCGTTTTTCAAAATCTTTATTTATTCAACCCCTACATAAGTAAAGTGGGAAATTAGCAAATAAGAAAATAAATATTTTTTTAATGAAAAACTCCTTTCAAAATGCTAGTTAAGATAAAAACTGATGCTGTATTTAACAAGAGAATTAGTCCTGCTTTATCTATTGAGTCAGTGCATAAGTTCGTAGCATTTTATTATGGGTTGGCAACACTGCATTGCCAAGACTTCCTTTGTATTCTAATTCTGAGTTGTGTATTTAGTGGACAAAATCGAACATTTCTGGCACATTTTGCTCTTCGAGTTTAACCAAGAATCAAGTTCAGCAGTAGGAAGTCTTTCCTACTTGCAACTTTGCTGATTTCTTCAACTCAAAAATAATTTGGGCTGTGTACGGGGTTAATGCCCTATACTGAAAACACAGCAGTTCTACAGGCGAGGCATCGAACTCCTCCCCAAAATTTGCAGATGGTCATTGACAATGGAGGCGACTACATTAATGACTGAGTGATTGTTGTTGACTGTGTATTGTTACACTACAATAACAATATCTCTTCATACCACCTGGGTACTTGTATTAATTCATTATTATATTCCTGTTAATGCATGTTATAAAATGCTATGAACTTATTAATGCATCCTGGAGTGTATTTGGCAGACTAGTGAGCCTCTGGCATCTGAACTCAGCCAGTATAATCTTACCATATATAGAGCTCGTCTTCCCTACATGTTTGTGACTGTCCATTCATCCATCTTATCTTACCACCATTCACTCTCATCTTCACGATTAGCCATAGTGGCAGAAAAGTGAAGTAAAATAAACTAAATCAACCAATCAGTCATTGTGATAGCACAAAAATTCTTGACCACAAGTATAATTTCTTCAATTCTTATTGACTTTCTTGACTAGCAGACACTCTGAACAGTGGTGTGCCCAAGGGGGGGTTGGTGGGAGTTATATCCCCTCTTTTGACCCAGTATTCCTCAAAAAAAAAGAAAAAAAAAAGAACGTCAAAGGTAGGAAAAGATGGCAAAATGAGAGCTGACTACCAGAAAAAGTATACGTAACCCCTTCCTTTCGAAAATCCTGGGCACGCCACTGACCCTGAATAACTTTCTCTGTATCCACTGCTTTACAATCAAAATATTGAATAAGACTGGGAAACACCTTGTTCCACCAGTATAAACCCAAAGACAAGAAATTCCACTCAAGCACTGAACATTGATATCATTAGAAAGTCACCACGAAACTTTGTTCATTAATTGCTTCAGTTTTCCCGTTTGTTCTCTACCAGGACAATCTTTTAGTTTCTTTTTGGGCAATGACTAAATCAAAATAAATTTCATTATTGAGTTTGGGAGCTTAGTCCATAGAATTGGAACTTACATGATTTCTCTTTGTTCAACTGAAACGCGTATTTTTCCAATTAATATTATGACGCTCAAAATGTTGGACATGTACGATATTTTTCAAATTCCTCCCAGACGCCGGACATAAGGCTAAAATGTATGACATGTCCAGGAAAACCCAGACATCTAGTAATCCTAACCATTAAAAAAGTGATATTAGTTTATATGCAGTTTACATTATCAACGGATGTTTAGCTGCAGTGGTGTGCAGGATTTTTCATACTGGAGATATTTTGCCATCTTTTCCTGTATTTTACAGGTACACAAGTTTAGCTACATACTTTCCCTACATCATATACCTCCAAAAAAATATAATATTTCGGATTTCTTGCAGCACATGGTGCACATAGACACTGCTGATAGAAATCAAACATATATATCATTTAATGGTCAAGATCTTGAGAGGGAAGAGTGGAGATAACTTCATGTTTGAGATCTACCTCTGAAGTAGAATGTGTTCTCTCGGACTTTAACTCCCCCCTTCCCCCCCACACAAAAACTCCAATATAGTTTTATCCATTATGCAATATTCGTAATAGTTTCCGATTACCATACGAGGGGTCACTATTTATATTTTGAGCCTAAGAATGAAAAAACAGGAATTTGGCATTGAAAACTGCTTTATTGTTTTTCGAAGGATTCTCCTTTATGGTCAATACACTTTTGCATTCGTTCAAACCATTTGTCAAAGCAGTTTTTCCAATCTTCTTGAGACACCTCCATAATATGGTTTTTGAACGCATCAACGGCGTCTTCCGACGACGAAAATCGTTGTCCACGCAATTTATTCTTGACATTCGGGAACAAGAAGAAGTCATTGGGTGCCAAATCAGGACTGTACGGCGGATGACCCATCCATTCGATTTTTTGACTGTTCATAAAGTCGGTTGTTAGACGAGATGTGTGACAGCTGGCATTGTCTTGATGAAGAATGATCCGACGGCGTTTGTTTGTTTTTCGTACTTGACCGAAGACCTCTGGCAAACAAATTGTTGTGTACCATTCAGAGTTGATTGTTCTACGTTCCTCTAAAGGCACAGTTGCCACATGACCAGTTTTCCCGAAAAAACAGGCGACCATTTGTTTCGATGTGCTTCGAGCGTGAACAACTTTTGTTGGATTGGGTTCATCTTGAAACACCCATACAGTCGACTGCTGTTTACGTTCCGGCTCATATGCATGTATCCATGATTCGTCACCTGTTACAATCTTATATACATCTTTTGAAGCACCACGATTGTATTTATTGAGCATTTGTTTGCACCAATTGACGCGAGCGTCTTTTTGAGTTTTTGTCAAATTGTGTGGGATCCAACGAGAACATACCTTTCTCTCAGCTAAATGATCATGTAATATTTTATATATGCTTGTGGAACTAATGCCTATGGTTGCCTCAATCTCACAGTATGTCACATGACGATCTTGCAGTATTAGGTTTTGCACAGCATCAATGTTTTCTTGAACAACAACTGATTTTGGACGACCTTCGCGAATCTCGTCGGTGAGCGAATGGCGGCCACGATTAAATTATTTATACCAGCGTTTCACAGTGGCAAAGGATGGGGCTTCATCGCCAAATGTGGAAGTAAGTTGATCGATGCACTCTTGTCTTGATAATCCACGTCGAAAATCGTAAAAATCATCGCCCGAAAATGTTCACGAGTTAATTCCATTTTATTGTTGTCGCGCAATCTCCAAGGCAACATAAACAACACAAATGAAGCTATTGACAAAACATTTGAAGTACGTTATGGTCAATAATGCCAGACGATTCCGTGCAAATGACAAATCGTGCCTAACTTCAATCAGTGTTGCCAAGGCTCAAAATATAAATAGTGACCCTCGTAAGATTATTCTGTGATATATATATTTATGGGAAAAATATGTTGCACATAAGACTAATGTAGTTCTTGGAAACAAAAGACATGACATAATTATGAAAAGGCCAGTAGAGGGTAAAGTGGCAGATGAAGGTATCCAAAAATTTCAGAATTTCTAAAGATTATATACAATGTTGTATGTAGTAATAATTATTATATGGCGAGTCAAAGAATTTTTCTAAAACAACTGAGGGATCCCATACAGTAGTGCAGGGATAGGGGGCATTGTTCAATGTTCCCTATCTCCCCCTACCTATTTCCAATGTTAGAACAAGTATCATATGCCAGAAACTACAAGGTCATTTCAGATTATTCATGACACCATATAGAAATAATAGTTACTTAGAATACACATGATATTAGAGATGTCCAATGATTTAGAAGGTAAATTCTGTGAAGAATTGGAAAAACAAGCATTATATTTCAAATAGTACAAGGTGCATTCAATAAATAACCGGAAGAGTAGTATAAAAAATCTAAAATACAACCGTGATTGTTATATGTTTGTTATTTTGTGATGGCATCTGTAATCTATTCATAGCTGGGGCTGGCTTACGCTGGGAAACAGTTGCACACGATGGCAGCACCCTTACAGGAGTGCTCCAAGCTGGAGCAGTGAGTCTCGTGAGATTTTTGTTAAGTGAAGGCGTGAAACTGATAGAAATTCATCGCCACATGACAGTTGAGTATAGTGACCAACTGTATGAGTCGATCACAAGTGTACGAGCGGCCTGGGACGTTCAAACAGGGCATAACCCGTGTTGAAGATTCTCTGCATCCAGGTCACTCTTTCACTGCAGTCACTGCTGGAAAGGTCATGTTAACTTTGTTTTGGGACCACAAGGGGCCAAGTCTTGAACATTACATGCCCAGAGGTCATAATGTAAAAAGTACTACCTAATCCAACATCTTGCATGAAAAACTGAAACCAGACATTCTGCAGACACACGTGGTCTGGTGTCCACTGGTGTGCTTTTGCTCCATGGCAATGCGAGACCACACACTGCCAATTTCACATTGTCTACCATCGAGGACCTAAAGTTTGAGTGCTTACCCCACCCTCCATGTTTGCCCGATCTCGCACCATCCGATTTCCACACCTTTGGCCCACTGAAAGATGCACTAAATGGATCAAGGTTCCAGAATAATGACGAAAGCCAGTCAGCGGTGCACGAGTGGTTATGCACACGTCCAAAATATTTTTTTCCCCTGTGGAATCAGTGCTCTTATCAAGCGCTGGCGTAGGTGCATTGAACTAATGGGAGACTATGTTGAAACATAGTACTGTAGTTCTTTTTGGTGCTTGTAATAAATATTTGTTACATGTTTCTGGTTATGAGGGTTAAGTCATAAATCATGGCAACTATTTTTTTTCTCGAAAAGAGGGGACAACACGAAAAATCTAAGATATACATTTGAAAGTGTATGGAATGTACTTTCGAAAGAAGCCACCATATTGTGTATGTAATCAAAGGTGGGGTAGTAAACACGCACCCAAATTCAGTCACAAATGGAGGTCATGAAGCAGGAGCAATATTCATGTTAAAATAGCAGTTCTCCACGACAAAAATGCACGGGAATGCCATACAGAGCTACGGGAAACACTGCGTGTGCATGTCATGCCCAATCAAACAGTGGCAAGGTGGGTGGAGGCCTTCATTCGGGGCAGTGTGTCAACTGCAAAAATAAAACACTGTTGTCCAATGTCGTGTGTTCTGCCTCTTCCCTACGAGAGTCTCCTGCATCCAGACTTCATCTGGTGGCTTAGATTTTTCGTCTTGTCCCCTGTTTACCAGAAAAAAAATAGTTGCCATGACTTATGACTTAACCCACGTATATTGAATGAGCCTTGTACTAATTTGCAATCATGGGGAAAATTTACTCTACAACATTTGTCCTTCATATTTTTGTAACAGATGGATGGTAACCGATATATTTCATTTTTTATCGAGATTTCTGAAATAGCAGGCGTGTGCTAAAAATGATGGGTGTAGGCTTTGGGGATATAATAACAGTTACCATTTTCACCTATTTAGCATAATTCATACATAACATGGCAAAAGAGTTTCCAAGGAATTTTCACCTACGCAATGCTGAAAAAAAAGCAACAACTTTAGACTGGTAGTAAATATAGTAAATAGATTTTTCTTAGACAATTTTTGTGCTCTACAATTTTGGTATGTACATTATTTATGTTCTTTTTTAGTTTGAGTTGTTGTTTTAAGTACACTTTATGCACAGGTAGGCTAATCGGGACTGCACATACAGTTTAAAGCGGGATCCGAACCAGTATGTGCCTCCACCGGGTATTGAAGCCAGGACCCCTTTATTATAAAGGAAACAACATTACCACTATGCCTTTGGTCCACCATTTTTGAACAAAATGGACACCATATCTGCATCAGAATTCAGATATCTTCCCTTCTGAAATCACTTCCTTTTCTTTCTACATGCATGCAACGTGGCTACTTTCTACCCGATTGATTGATTTGGTTTATTTTACTTCGCATTTCTGCCACTTTTGGCTAATCACAAAGATGAGGATGAGTGATGATATGATGAAATTTATGAAGGGACACTCGCAAAGAACACCCATGCCTAGGCCAGGATTCGAACCTAGGACCACTGGCATCGTAGCTTATTGTGCTAACAACTCTGCGATGGAGGCCAGCACTTTGTATCTGGAAGTGAAGCATAATGCCAAATATTGACTTCTACAGCCTGTACTATTATGAACATTAACTGGATATTATCCGTCATCTTATTCTTTTAACTATACCCTATCCCAGCTAACTATGGAGCAGGGCTGCACACAGTGGCAGAGAAGGAGGAGGGAAATTGAATGGGCAAAGTTAATGCGAAGCAGGGGAATCAGGTAACTCATCGCCTGACCCCCTCCATTATGCAATCCCGTTCCTCTCACTGTTCATTGGTGGAGTCGTCTCGCGTCACTACTTGCGCAGAAACTTGTTCTCGTTCGTCTGCTTCACAGATAGCTCGGACAGGGTGTACTATATATTCTCGTTTCAAGAGAGCATCTTTCTCTCATCTGCAGCAGCGGCGACTCATGGCTTTGTCGGGGTGTAGGAAGAAACTATGGTAAACGGAGGAAGGTTTGGAAAATGCATTCAATTACAGTCACACGTATCGTTTGTAATCGTTGCACGTAACATCTAGAATGTTAGCTGCAGGTCTATGCACAAGGTAGGGCAAGGGACCCTTGCCTCCTATCAACTATGAAATATTTTAATGTAAACCTGCAAAAATAGCATTGAAGATATTTTAGATTATGTAAAAATTTTGATTTCGTCCCCCCTTCCTGTCATTGTGTGGATTGAGGATAATAAAAAACTCTGAAATTGAGCTAGGATTTATTACTTTTTTCTGGATAACTAGTTTTAAGTTCAATTATGCATCTACTTTTCGAGTTTCAAACTTGCGGTACTTATTATTCACTACAGTTATGCAATATTGTTAATTTCCCCCCAAAAATGTGTACAATGGCTCAACAAACAAAATGGATTCATCATAGAACTTGACACGGATTGAGAAAATTGTTTACCCCAACCTTCTACCGTTTTCCTGCCATAAAACTTTCTCACGAACAAAATCAGTCAGGATAAAGAAAAGGTACAGGATGGACCGTGGCATGGTTGTAAAAAGCTTGTTGCTGTGTAGGCATACTCCCTTTTATTTCAAACATGTCTACTGGTGAAGTATAAATAAAAGTTGGACATAATTTTATTTTTATTTCCTGAAAACATATTCCTTTGAATTAGATTTCCCTCTCTCTAAGACTCACATTTGCAGATTATGCTAGATTTTACTATTATGCCAAAAGCAGGGTGCTAGAAGTCAACAAAGATTAAACTGTACTAGGTTTAGTACCATTTTGATGGGGTTGGTATCACTGATGAGGAAACCTACGATTCTTCCTCACTGGAGCTTTAAAACACAACCTGCCCCTTCCCCTCCTCACCTTTCTGTTTGTAGTGCTACGAGCATGGTACCTAAGGGTAAGAACACGGTGAGGCACAAGGACCCTTGCACATCGCACGGAGCCTGGTCAAGCCATAAAAATTGAATGAACTGGCTGTCGGACAGGCACCTTGAACACCATCGCACAAGCTTGCAAACGACAATTCTGTCAAAAAAAAAGTGGGGAAACAGGAGGGTGTCTTCCAGGAAAGGGAGAAGTGACCTTGAGTGGACCAATCACAGAGCCTTCTACTTGAAACAATGGACCCAAGATCAAACCGTGTTTGTTCCTGGGAACCTTTCGCGATGAGCGGGGCTCCACTGTTTTTCCCCATTTAACTCCATGGTTTTGAATTACCGGAAACTTGTCCCCGTGAGTTTCTGGCGATGTGCGATGTGTGATGTGCTTCACTGTGTTTTTAGCCTTAGCAGCAGCAAAGCCGTGTCCATCATCTTTGGACTGGGGCTGGAGCGAATGACGGCAATCAACTCTTGACAGGAGCTAAACTATTTAATTGTACATACATTGCGTTCATGTTTTTATAATGTGTATTATTATTAAACTCCTAAAACAGAGAACTGGAAGCAAGTATAAATGAACTGTAGGAAGTTCCTCACTTCATCCATGGAGGAATCGCCCCTGATCTGATCCTTTTGCCAGTGATAAGGATAAAACCTACAAAAGATCTGTGATTTTACTACAAACCCAGTGTGCAAATCAGCTACTCACATGATCCTCCAGAAGAGTACAAAAAGAACCTAAAAAGTGACAATGAGTGAGTCGAAAAAATGGCACCAGCTGTATGTCAACAAAGATGAAATCACATGTGCATAAATTTATTTTCCAACAAATTACAACAATATACAATGATGAGAATGGATTTTTACAAACATACAAATCAAATAAATATGATGTGTCACCTTGGGGTTGCTTCACTCACACCTACAGGCTCACATGCATCTTCCTCGTTTTCATCCGAATCTTCCGATGGTGGGTAAAGTGATATGTCTACAAAGGAAAGAGGATTATCTTGTTAACAATGACTCGAGGGTTTCAACATAGCATAATGGTTTACACACTTGCTCTTGGAAAAGGTGGTCCATGGTTTGATCCCTTTGGACTGGGGTAGATAAACTAAGGGTGCCTGAAAATTTTCACCTGGCACCTGAATTTTCAAATTCAGTTCTAAAAAAATATGTTTTCTTTAATATTTCGAATTCACTTATGGAAATTTCCATTACCTTTGTTTAAAATAAAGAGTACAGTGTTATTTTTAATTGTTCTGCGTTTTCTGTAATATGTGTCATTTTATAAGAATAATAAACATGAAATTACAAAGTGTTGCACTGTTGCTAGCCAAATTTTAATAATAATAATAATAAAATTTTGAAAAATGAGAAAAAGAGGCTGGTGCATGAATTATTTTTAAATTTTTCTACCCCTGCCTGTGGGTACCTGGATATTCAGTATTGAACCAGTATCGTAAGGACATTCTTCAAGTGTAGCAGAGACGAGTGTAGAATGTCAAATAAAGTGGTTACAGAACTGTCCATCATCAAGGGGCTGGTGTGTAAGAGCTGTTTCAGTCATAAATGCTATTTTATGCACAACAATATTAATGAGTCAATACTGAAAAAATGAAGATGAGAAAGTGAATGAAATAAAATTTAAAAAAATAATTGATTCATTGATTTGTTCTTTATGCTATTTGGCTTTTCTACCACTTTTGGCTAATCGCAAAAGATGAGGATGAGTGATGATATGATGAAGGAATTCACAAAGAACACCCACGGCCAGGTCAGGATTCAAACCTGGGACCCATAATGCTAACCACTCCACCAAGAAAGATGGCATGTAAAAATAAAATAAAAAAGAAAGCATGTAAAAGATAATTATTTAAGAACAAGGAAATGCAGTGAAGCAACCTTAAATTTTGAAGATCACATTAGAATGGCACGGAATGGATATTTGCATGTACTATGGCATGATTTTTAAGTTCAACAGTTCTGTAGTTCTGGAATGGGTGTGGTTGTGGAAAACCTGGACATGGAGCTGTATTAAGCGCTGTAAATGACACAATGACCATAATCTTGGGTAGATTTTTTTCTAAATGGGAAGGGAGTACAGTGACATATTAATCTTTTGAGTCCCAAGGCCATTTTCACATGTAAGCCTCTCTGTCCCGAGCCGATTATGAGCAAAATGCAGTTTCAATTAAATAAGTGTAGATCGGAGACTAATTGTCCTAGAGAGATGAGTGATCTACCGTTGTACGCAGAATGAACCAGAGATTCAGACTATATGAAATTTATGCAAATTAGGTGTATATGTGGTGGGGGGAGGGGGCTAACTCTCAAAATTCCAAAATTTCGGAAAAAAAAATTTGGTTCCCCCACCCTCCCTCCAAGAAAAATGTACATGACAGTGTCGACATGCACATGGAAATGATCGCTGACATGTAAGGAACACAAAAATATTTGCATTATTATCATAAGACCAATGTAACTTGAGTTGTACCCCCAAAAGGAATGGTCGGCACGCCACTGATTCAAGCTTCAAAATGCAGCGGTACCTTGAAATGACTTTAGCTCAGATACTATTTGCCCTGGAGATATGAACGATATACCGTTGTAAGCAGAATGAATCACAGATTCAGACGATATATAATTTATGCACACTCGGCGTACATATGGAGGGGGAAAGGGGGGAAATCCCCTCAAAAATACTTTTCTTTAAAAAAATGGTGTATCTCACTGACTCTTTCAAGGATGATAATTGTAGTGAACATAATGGAGAACCAGATTTTCTGAGTAATAGATTTTGTCTTTATGAACCTCCTGCAAAAGTAAGCGTTAAGGCTTTGGCTGGACCTTTGGCTTTCGAATGGGTAAATTTTTTCAAATATTCCTCTCCATTCGAAAAACCTCTTGGATATTTCAAAATATTAAAAATTGCATACCCTTAGAATTCCTTCTAGAGCATTGACGTGAATTTTCGTGTAGTTTTCTTTCACTGTTGTCTAGATATTATCAATAGTTTAATAGACTTACGTAATCACGAAACCTGCTAGTAAAAATTGGGCATGTGCTGACCCCCCCCCCCCTCCAAGGGGCAAACCTGACAGATGCAAATTAATATATGGTTATTTTAAGAAGAACCTAGAAAGCTGTGGGCCTTCCCGATGATCCAGTAGGTCCAGTCTCGATTAGCCTTACTGTGCATAAAGTGGACTTCATATATAAAAACACCTACTCAATCAATGAAACCTAAAAAGCTGACAGAGCCTGCATATGAAATATACAAAAACCTAATATCCTGTGATACAAAGTGGATTTATGATCAATTTAAACTGGCCCAATACAATAGTACTAAGGTAATGCATTGTGAAAGTAATTGATATACTTGCCTTGTAAACAATGTCTGTGAACAAATTCCTATGACATGATTCAACAATCGCTTTTCATTTGAACAATGGTTAGATGACTACAAGGAGTGGTCACTTACCTTCACGTTCAGACTTTTCTTGCTCAACGTCAGCCAGGTATTTGTTTTGAACAGCGACGACTTCCATGCTTCTGGTGCAGGCCGAGTAGCTCTCAAGCAGCTCTCGGTTCAGCTCAAGAAATGTCTTTCCCCACTTGAATTTACTGAGGTACAGCATCGCAATGTCTTTGAAACCTAGAAACAACAGTGCATATCATTTGTACACTATGAATAATCTAGTATTCTTCTACAGTGTACCCAAAATAATATTTCCGCAAGATTTTATCGTGCTCAATAATTGTCAAGCAAATTTATTTATTTTTGTGGACAACTGAATGAAATTACTTCCTCTCTTAAAATAGTGAAATTCCGAAAACTCTAGCCTCACCAAAAGTGTGTTACTGGGGAAATTAGGTATGAGTTCAAAATATATATTTTATTATTTCAATGTCCTGCTTAAAGATTTGCATAACCAATGTTGAATATAACAAAATATTACTTTACAGTAGTCCTTACTTGAAATTGAGGCGAAACCAGTGCTGGGAAAGCTTGGGGGGGGGGGGGAGGGAAGAGCATACACTGGATCACAATTTCTCAGTATAGATTGACTAGCCATGTGAGTATATACAGGGTGTTTCAATGACCACAGAAATTCAGGGTTGATGAAGGAAAAAGCAGCAACATGAGATAAGAAATCCATGCCCAGAAACACCTTGTTCAGACATTACAAGCCAAAACGATTGTGAAGAGAAGGGTATGTAACCTCACAAAAGGCTAGGGGAAATAACTTACACAAAATGCCCTGGATAATGAATAATAATAATCCACACCTGTGGATAATGAAGAGGCATACAGTTCCTGTAACAATTGTTTTTGGCATGTAACAAGGCCTGAACACAGCATTTCTTGACAATGGTGCCTTATCTCACGCTGGTGTTTTTGTTCCTGTCCTCATCCCTGAAACACTCTGTATAAGCATTATTACGTTAATAATTTTCTGATCAAGGAGAAACATGTATAATTTTCTCATGTCAACTTTTAATCAATACCATTTTAAATTAACCCTGTATTTTGAGAAATCAGTGCAATAATCCAGAGCATGGTGTAATGATAGAATCACTACATGATCCTCTTTTTTATTTGTTTTTGTGTTATGTTCAATATTATTTCTTATTTAGTGAAAGTAATACTTTTATAATACAATTTCTGATGTAATCTGCTGTAGGGATGGCCTATGTGACTGTGAAACTCAGCTTGCAGAAGTCTGTTAGTATCAAATACTTGTAGCTTCAAACCTGTGAGGCTCTAAAATTCCAGTTTATTGGTCTGTTTTTGAATCGCCTATATAAAGAGACCCAACTGAACAGCATGGTTGGCATTTCTTACGAGTTTTTGGGCAACAGGGGAGACCTCGGTGCCGGTAGAGTGGCTGGGCTAGTCATATGGCTAGCGGTCATGGATCAACTATTTGCTTTCATTGAAATACATAGATAAGTCCACATATTTTTTTTATTTGTTTGGTGACAAGCTAACGCTTAGTTTTTTTCGGTGGACATTTGTTATTATTCTTATAGAAACGTTGTATCTGAGGGAATTAAGGGACGCGTTTCATTTCAAGTATATATCTATCCGTTGGTGAAAAGCCAAGTACATTGTTGCGCAAAATTATTAGTTTGTATTTGTAGATTTGTCACTGTCAAGGATCCGGTTTTGTTTGGGAAATGTTCAGTGTGCACAATGACTGTACAGTTTACGTTACGTTACATTACATTATTCATGGCAAGTTGGTTAAAGAAATTACTCTTTCTGTGTTAGAAATATTGTAGCAAGAAGAAAATTTTCTGCAAAACTTATAATTACAAGCATGTCATAAAGAGTTTGGATTAAATATATCACCTTGTCTGTAAAAATTTTCAAGTGTTGCATTCTTTTTGCACCTCAGTGTAGTTTGTTTTTTCTCTCTCTTTCTTTTCTCCTTACAATTATTATTTTTACTAACTCTCACATTTTAGATTGATTGATTTAGTTTATTTCACTTCGCGTTTTGTGCCTCTTGGCTAATTTGTGAAGATGGGGATGAAATGATGAAATACATGAATGGACATTCACAAACAACCAAGCCCGACCGGGATTCGAACCCGAGACCCTTGGCGTTGCAGCACAATGTGCTAACCACATGGCCACAGGGTCGGGCCCTCACATTTTAGAGACTCTAACTTATTTAATATCATTCAAGAAATAACAATTGTTCTACTCCCCCGTCATAACAAATTACACCTTGTTATATGACTACCGTACTGATTAATACATATAAATCCTATTTTATTGCTCTACTAGCACAAAATGTTAACTTGCATTGCATTGAGTTGGTGTTTTAAGTCCACTTTATGCACAATAAGGCTAATCGGGACTGGACCTACAGTTTAAAGTGGGATCCGAACCACTTGTGCCTCCACCGGGTATCGAACCCGGGACCCCTTGATTACAAGGCAAAGACGACAAAATGTTAACTGTAAACCAAGCTTGTTTCTGGTACGCCGAAACAATCTTGGAACACACTTCCATGAGACATTAACCAGTTGTGGGTTATCACCTTAAACAGGTATAATTGAAAGCATCAATACAGGAGGAGGAAAAGAAAAACGGGGGAACCGATATTCCGCTTATCTGACGCCCTGGTTTTATTTTAAAGGCACCACAGCATTTAGTGCCTACCCCTGAATGTATATGGGTGGAGGTTGAGCATCTTCAGGGGTTCTCCCCCTTTTTCTTCGCTTAACAATTAGGTAAGTAAACAAGCTGTCTAAATGGCTGAATACATTAACGCCATGGATCAAGGAAACGACTTTGCCACCCTTACGTCTGAGACATCTGGTGGTAAAACTTCCGAATTACTAGCAACCACCGACGATAGTTTCGCGAGCAGGTCCAACGCAAGACTGTGGCTTATTCCGCGACTGAATATAGTTCCCTGTTTGATTTGCATTTTCCTCCGTCGCTGCAGTTCTTCCTCTACAATTTACCTGTACTTAGTGCAACACACGAAACGTAGATGTACTTTGGCTGTATGTTATGCATTAGAATAGACAAGATGAGAAAGGTTGTTTTATATTTCGATTTAATTTAGCTAAAAAAAATAAAAGATGTAGTTGAATGTTTGCAAACTACTGCAAGGAAGTGTTATGGTGTTCTCTGTGTACAAAGTTACCATTTGATTCCTTTCCTAAAATATAAGTTAATTACTCTGTATTTTACTTACAAACAGCGAAATATAGTATACGCTAAAATAAAACTTTCACCCACAAAATACGAAACACGTGCCGACCCTCGTTCAAGCTCCCCTCCCCAAACATCCGGTACTGTAAATTCCTTCCTCGCAGAACATTCAACCACCACCCTCCGACTGCTTTTGTTTTGATTTTGTCTGTCCCCGAGGCAAGGTTGACCACTCAACTGAATGTCTGTAGTGCTAGCCCTTAGCCAGCGACTCAGGTTGGGTTGGAATTTCCTATGAGCGATTGTTTTGGTTTTGGTGATAGCAGGGGTGGAAACTATTTAAGTGGTAAAAATTATTGATTTAATTGAACAAAGTAAAAAAAAAACTGACAAATTACTGACCACTTACTTATTGTAACGAATCAGTCTCGTTACAAATTGTATGGGATCCACCTTTATATGAATAAGCTTTCTTAGAATCTAAGTATTGAAAATTGAATTTTTGTATTATAGTTAATATTCAGGATTGAATACACTCTTTATAGTTCATATATCCTACACTCGTCTACGCCACTTTTCAGGCTGCCTCGATAGCGTAGGGGATAACGTTGTGGGATTGTGATCAAGGGATCGGAAACTCCACTACTCCAGTTCCGATTTGCCTATCTGAGCAACTAGTGACCCAAAAACTTCGTCACTTTCCACGGCAAGGATAAATGGTGATCCGATGATACAGGGAATAGAACAAATGCCCTAAAATATGTAAACCATGGCCATAATTCGAACCTAGAGCCTTTAGAACAGAAGTCAGTTAGTTCTGCGCCACCGAGGTAGCAGCTTTGGAATATGCGTAATAAACTCCATGGTGAAAATTTCGTCTGAGGTTCAATACCTACCGAATGGCTTATCTTTGGAGTACACCTGCTCAGCGCAACGAGTCCAATTATTTTTATCGTGCCGACCTTCGACGCCGAATGGTTGGCACAGCGCGCTACGACGACAGGGTTCCCGGGTTCGAATCCAAGCTTGGTTATGGGCTTCCATGTGAGCGTCGTTTCATCAATTTCATAATATCATATCACTTGTTCTCATCTTCGAGATTAGCCGAAAGTGGCAGAAAAACGAAGAAATATAAACCAAATAAATAAATCGATCAAACCAATTGTTGCTGTTATTTGGCTTTCCAGGTGAAGCTTAATTGGCTTTCCTTTTTAATGAACTCGCCATTATCCTCACGATGCTTGGCCAACACCAGACAGTTCACACCGAAAGCAACATTTGGCTACCTGGGACTGCACATGAATTAATAATTCATTTCGTAATATTGGTATGAATATTATAAATTCGCTCACACATAAAAGATCGTTATTAAAAATCGTAATTAAAATTATGTTTCAATCTGAAAAAAATTGACATAAAAATATATTAAAGGCCCACATAAATACAACGTCAAGGCAAAAGCAAAATATCTCACCAGGAAATACTTTTCTTTTTGCGAACAACAGAATAAATTTCAAGAACCAAGAAGAGTAAAATAATACTAATAATATTAAATAATACAACCTCAGAAAGTGGAATATATCTGACTTCACTGATTCACTCATTCTGTCGTTTATGTAACGAGTAGCTACTTTCCTACTTTTTGTTTACAAGACTGTTCGCGAATAGGAACTCGGATCTTTCCAATGTCTCTGATAGTTTCGCCTGAAAGTCAACCTCCGTGGCGGAATGGTTAGAACAGCGCGCTACGGCGACAGGGGTTCAGTGACGATGCCAGGGGAGGGGGGCAGATGTCCCCTGGCACCTCGCCCCCTAACCCCCAACTGACGTTAATGAAATATCGAATAATAAGATAGTTCATTTCTAAGAGTATGACAATTTTCACAGTTTTCGAAGTGGTGTATTCTGTATGCTCTCACTTTTCCTGCTTATAATACCAACACCACTATAACAAAAAGTAATTTTGTTTTAGTATATATATGTGTGTGTGACTTTCGTTCAAGATTCCAGCGCCGACCTGGGCATAGGTGATATTCATTTATGTCCTGTAATTTTCGCAAATAATCTCAGTTTTAACCAGTTTTAAGAACTGGAAAAAGTGTTGAATTGTTGCAATCTACACTCCCTCCATTTTATAAGGGGTGGTCACGGACTTTAGACTCACCCTGTATATTGCAATATGTATACTTTACATATGTTTCTTCATTGAAATTCGTCCTACAGGACAACTTCAGTTAGCCAACTTAACGTACAGGGTGTGTCTTACTGAGTTTATGTTTGCGTAGCGCAACTGTAAGTGTTACAAAAATTACCTCAAGTTCTCCAAAAATTAACTTTTCCCCAAATTTTCTTATTTTCTTCTTCTTCTTCTACAAATTGTGCGTGATGGAACCTAAATGTACTTCGTTGGAATCTGAGTTCCATAAGCTTTCCAACGAGGTATCATTTGTGATTCTGGGATGATAGCCCTGTCTAGTTGGCTGCACGTTTTGACTCGCTTTGACTCTCTTTGCACCGAAGCATCTAGTTGGTTGAACGGTGCAACACCGAGTCCTCTAGTTCGTTGATTTCGAGTCAAGTAGTATATTTGGTGTCTGCACCGTCTGCAGTACCTTCAGGACCGGTGCAAGTGTGGTGTATAATGACGTGGTGCGTGCCAACTAATCAAATGACCGTTTAAAGAAGCAGACAGGCATTTGTTGAATCTTTTGAACTTGAACACCGTTTTCCGTCTAGTTGGTTGAACGCAAGACTTCTAGTAGTCTTGGGTTGAACGTCATTTCCTTGCACCACCCAGACACTGGATACACCTGCACTGCACCGAGTGTTAAAAAGTGCAGCCAAGTAGACGGGGCTAATTAGTAGAGGGGTACAAAGGCCGCCAACATGAAGCTCTGCAATTTCCTTCAAATTTTGGCCGGGGTCTAAAGGTTGATGCTATAACTGCCATTAATTCTAAATCTGAGGGTGAAGAACACAAACCAAGTTCAGATTCGTCTTCAGCAGCTCGAAAAAAAAAATTCACTGTCGACCAGTGTTATCATTCATCCTCGTTGTCGCGATTAGTCAAAAGTGGCGTAGAAGCGACGTTAAATAAGAAAAAATAGAGTTTCGTCTGAATAAGAAAATTCTCAAAAGTATTTCTTTTTTAATCACTGTCAATACAAGTAATTGTGGAACAACTTCTACTTCATCAAATTCTTCTAACGTTGGCGCCTTTCCTTTCCCGTATAATCAACGGTCCCGGGTTCGGATTTGGTGAGATGTAAAAGTGGATGTAAAAGAAAAACAGTTGTTTCATCCTTGCATTTGTCTTGGAATCTTGTGTCTACCCATAATATTCTCAATATTACATCCTGTCGTATCTTTACGGCATATTTTGTGACCCTCCCAGGAAAATTGTATGCGTCCACCTATGCTTGCAGTCAGTCTATTTCATATCTCGTTTGTCTACAATTATTTTTGTAGGATACCGTACATAAGCAGTACGGATTTCGTGAGAATACGTAAACTTTCATTTGTGAAATTATTCAAGGGAAGCATCTAGGTGAAAGAAAATACTTTTACACAATAATAGAATATGCAGCTTATTGTGCAATCAAAACAATAATTATTCACACATTTTGTAGAAACCCTTTCCCAATGGAAAGACGTAAGGGTTTCCAAAAAGAGGAAATGTTTCTGGTTGTATTGCCTAATCACTGGGATCTGTTGTATCGTAAATAAACACACCGTTGTGTCATTCCGAAAAGTTGACCTTGACCACTCTCAAGTGAAGTGACAAACATTTGGAGCTCGCTCCTACCGAGGGACGGAAGAACCATAGCGGTATCCCTCCCTCAGGCAATTTCTAGGCTTCAGACCAGCAAGGTTTTCTACGACCCATGAATTTGCGGACAAAATTGTTCGCGTGACGACTGCGCAGTTTTAAATTATCTACGTTACAGGAAGTAATATAAATACATATTTACATTTATCTATATTGCTTTTGTTATTCTCTCCAAATTTTCAAGTTAATTGCTCGCCTCGTCTTTCTCTTCCCTGACCTGATAGAGACAATCTTCTCTATTTTTTGGCGATTGTGTTAGTTGACAGCACTCGACGAACGTGAAGCTGCCCAACTCAAATATCCCTCCGCCTCCTGGAAGTTCCAAGAGTAATGGTAGGTGGCAGCACAATATGCTGCGAAAAAAATATGCTGCAGACTTCGAATATTATAGTAATTGCATAATAATACGCAAAGTTCCCAGTGACAAGTATACATCAATCGCAGCATAAATGTTTCCTCTAGTGAACTATTATGTTGGATTTATAATATTCTTCTTGTGAAATAAGAAAATTAAGTGGAAAGGCATGTCAGCTGCATTTTGTCAGTTTTTATTATTTTGCTCTCAATATAATTATAAAATTTATGCTTCGAAGTATTAGAACACAGGCGACGGTTACGAAGAACAAGGCCCTACAAGCAGATGGTCGAAGTTCCATTTCAGAGCAACGCAATTATGGTAACAATTTACCATGTAAATGAATGGGACGAATTTTCAAGATGGCGGCCGTAGTCCATCCCGTTAAGTAACTGACTCACATTCCTACTACAGGGTTCCCGGTTGGAGGCTTTACATTACTTTTTGAGCATCATTTGATGCACCTTCATTGTAGTGCTCAAGTGGCATATAAACAATGCAAGTTAAGAAAATACAACTATTGCAGACGAACATATGGTCATCTTACCTGTGATAAAAAACGTGGCTGCAAGCGCCTCAACACACGACAACTGGCACGGCTTCCCGTAGTTTATGGGATTGGCAGCCACGAGGAAGGGCAGGAGACGAGGGTGTCCGGCCTTCATCCGGGAGAATGGAGTTTCCTCTAATCGTGCCCATGAGCAATCAACCACAGCAACTCCATGCTGTTCCACCACGGCTCGGTCTTCTGGGGCCACGCACTGTTATGGACAGAACAAACACAATAAGAATCTCCGGTAGGCTTAGATAATTGACTGAGTTTGTGTTTTAAGTCCGCTTCCGAACCACTATGTGCCTCCACTGGGTATCGAACCTGGGACCCCTTGATTACAAGGCAACGACGCTACCACTGCACCATCAGGGAGGCCCAGTAGGTTTAGATAAAAGTTAACGAGAACATCAATGTCAAATTCTTCTTTGTAGCTATTACTTGTGGCTGATCCATGTTGAATTGTTGGACCACTGTACTTGGTTTATTGTATGTATAACTTTTCAGAAACTTGCTCCATACCGAATTGAGAGCCTTTTCGAACAGGCAAAACAAGTGGTATACGCTCACAGCCCAATAGTACATGTGCAACCATAATTTGTCTGTGGTAGTGTTCCCTCAAATATAGATTGTGAAGTGAAAGATGCAGTGAAATTGAAACTTAAGTAAACATAGTCAATAACTCCATGTTAAAATGTAGTTTACTCTATCTTACCAATACACAGTGATATATGAAAATGAAATAGATCATTGTGGGCTGAAACTAGTAAGGTGGATATTTTACATGCATAGGTCTATGATTATTGGCCCATTAAAATGACATTCCACTGTATACGCTCAAGGGTGGGAGACTAGAGTGAGTTCGAGCGAGCGAAAGTGGTCTTGTTCAGTATTCTAATCTCCATCCTCTAAATTTTAGAGTCTAAAACTAAACTTCATAGCGCAACAGCTCTTGAACGGCCAGGGCCTGACAGAGCAGCTTTTCATTGGGTGACGCATGGTCAGCGCATAGGATCTCATCACCGCTGTTTTCTGGCTTTCGTCATTGGAGCCCGCTACTTCTTCTTTTCAAGTAGCTTCCCAATTGTCCTCACGATGCTGGGTTAGCGCTGAAATTTTAAGAGTACTCACCAGTAATCGAACCCAGATCCGCTCGCACCAAAGGCAAGAGCGCTAACCACTTGGCTATGGTGGCGTATTTGTTTCTATCTAGTCAGCAGTCCCAGAACACAGGACGTGTTTCTCCCAAGGATCCATATGCACAGTTGGCGTCCTTCAGCCTTTACATAGATCATTCATGCAAGAAGCTAAACACCGTATGTTACCAATTAAGAACTTTAAAAAATAGTTTCAATACAGCGTGTATGCTAAATATCTATTTCTCAAACTTCGAAAGTATTTTGAGGTATGGTATCCAATTTTGGGGGAACTCTGCTCCATCGCAGAGGATTTTTAAAATTCAAAGAAGAGCATTGCGTATTTTGGCAAATGCACACAAAACTGATACATGTAAACCTCTTTTTAAAAAATTCCTTTTATTAACACTTCCAAGTTTGTACATACTTGAAACACTTACTTTCATACACGAAACAAAATTGAACTATCCAAAGAACATAAGACAATTACAATACCAGACAAAAAGATAACTTCCACATTCCTAACTGCATACCAAACAGGACATTTTTACTCAGGCATTCATTTATACAATATGTTACCAAAAAGTTACAAAAATTTTGAAAGAACCACAATCTTTAAAAGTGAAGTGAAAAAATTGTTATTGGAATACACATTATAATTCAGTTCAAGAATTTCAGGAATTAAATAACTTTATAAAATAAATTTAGATTGTATACACTATAATATGTACTTTTACAGCACTAGAGTTGATGAGCTGTATCTTTGCAGGTGACTTTGGCTACTGTGAGTAGAGAGAGATATATATTTCCATAGTTGCCATCTACTCTCCGTTTTGGTGCTTAACCAGCTATTGCAAAGTAATAGCAGAATCATGCACAGTGGCTAAGGCAGCCTGGAACACCTGCAATTGCTGCTGCGTAGCCGGACTTAATCGGAGTTCACCCAGAAAGATACAGCTCGTCAACTCTAGTTCACTTCAAGAAATAATTTGTCATTGTATGTTTTACTATTATGTTATATTATTATAAAAAAAAAATTTGCCAAATTGATCTATAGAAATATATTATGTGCGATGTCAACATGTTGTATTTTGTAATGTACATGCACCAATGTCCCTCAGGGGTACTTTCGGTGTGAAAATTGCTAAATAAAACTCAAAACTAAAAAAAAAAACTCCAAACATTTTCCTATGTTGAGCCATTCTCTTAACTCCCAGTATGGTCTTCCCTCTTTTGGTAGGCATCTCCTACATATATTGTTCCCACTCTATTCTAGGTCTTCCTCCTCATCTCCCTGCTTCCAGTAACACTCACAGATGTCAAGATAGCAACAAATACACCACCCTGAGAACCAGCGTCTGAAACATTGGTCCATACAGAAACTTAAGACTGTGGTTAAAAGTCACAAAAGAGTGGCAGACACAATGGTGAATAATAATAATAATCACGAGTATAAAATGCAGGATGCGTGAAATTTTTCACCTGGCACCTGAATTTTCAAATCAAAGCTAAAATAACAATAATAAAAATTGAGTTCGCTTATGAAAATTTCCAATACCTTTCTTTTTTTAAAAAAATAATGAGTATGCTATGTTTTTCTAATGCTTGTGTGTTTTGTGTATCACGTGTGTCGTTAAATCAAAGTGATAAACATTCCAATATATTTTTTTCATTTGCTAGTCAAATTTTAAAAACTGCAGCGACATGATAGAGTTTGGCACATATTACAACATATTGCATACTTATTCTTGGTGTTACCAGTTGAGCCTTCTTTAGGAAAGCCACTCTGGCGCAAGAATGAATTACTTTTAATCCAATCTTGTATCAATTAATGAAGTATATGTTTTAATATCATATTTCCAAATTGTGTGGCTTTATCTTAGTTGAATTCATAGCTGTCTTAGACCATATTTGGAAAAAAAAATGAAATAAAAGACAGCTGGCTCCTCAGAAAAAGAAGTTTTTCCTACCCCTGATAATAATAATAATAGTAATAATTTTGGTAAGAATTTACAATACCGGACCCTTCCGTAATTTCTATCCTACTTCTTATACTCACGAAATATGTAGTCCCGATGAAGTATCTGAGGTTAATATGTGGGGGTGACGTGTTGAAATTGTAAAATAAGCTTTTCAATTACTGCGATCGTTCTCCATATACAAGCATGGAAACCATGTTTGTTCAACGTAGCGTTCACTTGTTCAGTAATCTGCGTGTGTGAGGAAGATGGCAACTTTGAATGTAGGAAATAAAGTTCTTTCTTTCGTAAGTTTTTTTTAGTGACTTTACTTGGGTACATACTAATAATACAGGGCATTCGTTCATATTTCGCATAGTCAATAATTTAGGTCACTTGATCACGATTGTGTAGTTACATAAAATTTGTCACTCAAGTGCTACGAAACTGACATTTTTTTACGGTACACCACAAACCATTCAAAGTAAGGTTAGGTTAGGCAAACATAGTTAAAATTTCATTCTAAAACATAAAATATTGAAATAACCATTGTCTTCGTGGAGAAATCCAGGGTTTCTGTTCCGATGCGGACCACTTAATTTAGCTTATTTTGCAATTTCTACATGTGACCCCCAAATTTTAACTTCAAATTCGTGATTAGGAAGCCTCAATTAGTGAGTATGCTAAATATTACAAAAATCGGGGAGGGGTCCGGTATTGTAAATTTGCTCCATAATTTTCTGTACGAAGCAGGTAAGGTTCACCCCGAGCCTGCTCTGCCACCTACCCATTGGCAATATGATATTACCCATACAATAGGATATATGTAAAATAACCAATGTACTCCATATTTTTTGAGCTGTAACATAAATATAGTGAAGGTAAACGCAACGTTTTGCACTGGAACCAGCAAATTAAATAATGTATTTCAAGAGCAAGGAAGTTCATAAGTAAAATATATACCTGCCTTTACCCCTAAAGGAGTGAGAACAATTCCACTGAACTTTTGCCCGAGCCTCAGGGTGCGCACAAGCCCGTGGCGAGACAACTTCCGTCCGGAACACTTCTTGGGATCGCACTGCTCCAGGTCCCACATGGCAACGGGAAATGGCACTTTTGATGGCCTCTCTTCTTGCACAACACCATCACTTGATTCGTCAGCTGGAACATGGAAAAAGAAAGTACTGTAAGTCATTGGCGTAACTTGGCGGGGAAGAGCACTCCCCCTAACATTTTCAAGTTAAAGGTACTTTTGTTCCTCCTATAACCTGACAAGTTAAGTCCGAATATGCGCAGATCGCTGCGGAGCACTTCCTATTACGTCATCCTCCCCACCACTCTTGCACGTACTGGTCTGGCCTTGAGAGTACCAGTGGTGCCAACTCAGCCAAATTAAGCTAAAACAAATATGACATCAGTGGTTCATTTTATTTAATCTGGTCTTTGAAAATGCATGCGGTTCACGGATCGTAAACTGTAGTATTACGCATGTGCGTTAAGGTTTATAAAGAAGAGAAACTACTGGGCGAATGACTTCATTTTCTGAATGCGACATCGAGCAGTTACCTGTTTTTTTTAAAGCCGAGTGTTTTGTTTATCGTACAACAATCACTACGAGAAGGCAATCTGATAACACACTTGTCTGCATTCTCTTTTACAGCATTGAAATGTTCTTGCTCTTTACTCTTGGCTGCATATTTTTGAAATGAAAAAGCAAATCATGCCGGGTTCAACAAAATCCACAATTTGCTCTGAGAAGCCCCTTAGAGGACAGGCCAGAGAAATTGTTTACAATGTTGCAACATATTTGCAAAATCAGGAGTTACATAAACTTAAGTATAATGTTGTCAAGTCCACAAGTGCCGCCACGGGAGTATCTAAATGGATGGTTTCTCAAGTTTTAAAAGAAGGAAAAGAGTCATTGGCGAAAGGTGAGCTAAATTTCTGTACTCCCACAGGTAGAAAACAGTTAATACAAATTTAGTTGAAAATCCTCAGACCATTCCGCTTCCTCCAGGTTGCAACACTGCGAACCAAAGTTGACGCAGAGAAGGGAGTGGGAAATGTGGTGTGAGGTGCGCAATAGCTATTTGCAGTGTCTTGTTTTTAAACTTGTCAAGTTATAGGATCTTACAAGCATAGAAATACAGAGTAAGTTTTGAATCTCGTAATTGTAACAGTAGTTTAGCAAAATAATCGTGGATGTTATTTTTACGGGATAGGATTTTTTTTTATTCCGCCCACAAAAGTTAAGCCCGAAGTTTGATTCTGTCCTCTGAAAGTTAGGGCTCAATTACACCCATGCCATAAGCTCTATACACTGAACAGTGTGTAAGCTAAATGCACATGCAACCATAAGAACAAAAATTATTCAAACTGAAGATGTTTTATGATGTGTGAGGTGAGCGAATGTGTGTGTGAGAGAGAGACCAGATGGATCTCAATGTTTAAAAAACATACAAAGGCTGTTGCAGAGAAGGTGAGACTAATTCCTGTATAGAAAAACCTCCATTGGCTAGCAAATGTACTAGGGTAAAAATTTGGTTCATTAGCTGCCGATTGAGACCAAAATGAGCGCAATAGGTCCAAAAGTCGTGACTGCGTAGCAGTTAAAAGACAAGTATGTACATGGACCACTCCAAGAATCTTTAAAATGAAACAAAAAAATTACAAACCACAAAATTTTTATTCAGAATCAGCCATATCTTTTTCAAAATAGGCACCATTGACAGCTAAGCAAGCGTCCATACGCTCCTGCCACTTTGTGAATGTCTTTGAAAATTCGTCGTCAGGTAGCGAACTGAAGAAAACTTGCACTGCAGTGATCACTTCTTTGTTCGTCATGAAATGACAACCACGTAAAGTGGCCTTTAAAAGTGGAAATAGCCAAAAGTCGCAGGGTGCAAGGTCCGGGCTGTATGCTGGAAAATTTCTATATTTCTCTTAGTCGCGTAATCCTGAAAAGCCCGCACGGAATGCGGGCGTGCGTTATCACGGACGGTCTTTGTCCAGGATGCAGAAGCAAAGTGCCTGATTCGTGCCCGTCTTCGAACAACTTGTGCCATCGGTACACTGTGGCTCTACTCAGTCTGTCTTGATCGGCATATGCCTGTTGAAACATTGCATATGTTTCCCCAGCACTTTTCCCTAAACGCCAACAAAATTTTATGGCATGTCGCTGTTCATCTTCAATACACATCGCTAAAAAAAATGTTATACACAAAAACCTGGAGAGGTAAACTAAACACATTCCACGTAAATCAACACAGCTGCTCACTAACATGGTTTCGCAACATGTGACAACTTGCTACGGAAACAGAATGAGTCATCCTACTAGTGCCGAAACCATAGGCAGTGCTGCCAAGCCAGGAAAAAATCTGTCCCACCTTCTCTGTGCCAGCCTCTGTTTTTCAGTTGTTTTATTAACTTTTGTTCACAGCATCCATAATGAATCCCTGTGGCTTGTGATTGTACAGAGACCTGTGGAGTGTTCGCCCATTTTTCATAAAGCCATACTCCAAAGTTTACTGATGTGTGCGAGAGCAGTTTAACAAGACCTACAGTACAAATGATACACCTTGTGTTTACTCAATTTACATGCTGCAGAACATCAATACTAGGCATTAATTTAGGGAAAATTTAAAAAAAGATAGATTGCTGAAAAGCTTGCCTTTTATGTACCTGCAGGAAGATTTTTTAAAATTAAATTACAGTGCTGTTGTAGCACACACAAATAATTCCTCAATTACAAGCAATTCGATAAGAGCTGACCTGGTGTCGGGCAAAGATCCAGCCGAGCCTTAGTAAGAAGACTCATTAGCTAAAATATAGTACATTTATACCATTATGCAGACACACACACACTAGGTTGTAGTTGCAAACTGATCAAATAACTAATCACAGCATGGAGGAAGTTGAGAATCATTTGTGAGCAAAGATGAGGATGAGTGATGATATGATGAAATTGATGAAGGAACACTCGCAAAGAACAGCCATGCCCACACCAAGATTTGAACCCAGGACCTCTGGTGTCATAGCTTCGCTAGAGGCCGACAGGAACTAGTCTTAAACGATATATTAGCACACAACCACATTGTCACCTGAGCAGTTGTCCTTCTCCGACTCATTCAACTGAAGTGCTGTCATGTCACTTGAGCAATCATCCTCAGAATATTTGTCACTTCTCTTCCTATGTCCAGATTTTTCTTTCTGTCTTCTGGATTTATCTCTGGACTTTCCCGATTTTGATTTGTGCATTTCTGGAAAGAGAATAGAAAGAAAATAACACCATTTGTCTGGAAATCATGTATATGTGTAGCTCAATTTCTCATTCTTTGGATGACGTGCATCGAGTCTCATCACAAGTGTGATCTGGCTTTAGAGACTAAAGTTCATTGATTTTTTTCCAAACAGCTCTGCAATTTGCTACATGATGCTGGGTCAACAATGACATTTTGGGACTCCAATTGGGGATTGTACCTGTGGCGCTCTACAGTCTGCTTTGATTATACGACGCACGCTTTTAGAAGCGATATCGGGCGGGGCCACGCAGAGGGTGTGCGTGGCGATCAGCCAATGGCAGGAGGAGTGCAACGTTGTACGGTTAGGAGACTGCGGCACGGAAGTTAAAAGCCGTGTTCTGTATTTTTCTTACATGCAAGGAGTTTTCATAAAACTCGCCACTTTAAGGTTCATCATAAGATGGGGAAAGACATTTTGAACCTGACTGTCCAAGTCCCATGAATTTCCGTCGCCTACAGAGGGAGTTATCGTTCCTTGAAGAAACACGGGAAATGTCACCTTTCATTTCCTTCCGCCTGTTTTTTTCGTTGCCACCGTGTTGACGCAGCTGAGTTGTTGTGTCTAGAGAAAACTGTGGGTGTTAAATTCGTCTCGATATAAAAAATGGCCCTTCATTGTTCTGGGCGTTCTCGAACATTGAAAGTCTGGGTCACTTTGAGTTCAACGTTTTCGTAGCAAGGCCGGTGTAAAATTATTCGCTTATCGTTCACTCGTGCGCCACAAAGAACAGTCTGTGAAAAGACCAAATACAGCCCTTTCGTGCAATAGTGTGTGTTCCGTGTGTTCTTTTTATTTTAAATAATGTCACTCTCGAAACCTGGCACCAGTAGTACAGGTACCAAGGGTACAATAATACATTCACAAGGGAGAAATATTATTTTTAAAGTGTATTCGTACTTCAAGGAATTGGCGTCGGAAGAAGTGCGTGCTGAAACAGTGTTTTCACATGGTAGAGAACTTACGGCTAAAGCTTGTGGTGTAAGTGTTCATACTGTGTCGCATATTGTAAAACAGGGTAAAACATCTACCACAGAAATCGATGAACCCCTATTTAAATCTCCTGGGAAACATACCAGAAAACAGAAAAATGTTACTAGCTTAGATGATTGTGCGTCATGAGGGAAAGAATTAATTACACTGGTTATTCTACTTCTATGGGGTTAATAAAACGGTTGGGCTTCAAATATAAAAAAAACAACGATGGTCGTAAATTTCTGTTAGAAAGGGCTGTAGTTGCTGTGAGAATTAAATTTTTGAGAACAATGCACAACCTGAGAGCAGCTGGTGATAATCTTCGCACGTCGAATCAGGAAGAGGATTTTCACAAGGAAGTGGCCCGAGACAGCATAGTGCAAAATCTAATCATTAACTTCCAGGAGAGTGACTCGGAAATAAGTTAAATCAGTGACACGGAGACCGAGGAAGACGACGAGAGCGGTGATGATGACCTGGCAGTTCCTCTACAATAAATACCTTTAGCTTCTTTCAGGTATGGGTTTCTCGTATATGCTACAGTGATATGATATTATAATCCTGTGTAGAAATATTCACTATATTATTTCACTGTACTCATAGTCATATATACTGTGCATTCATTATCAAAATAATGGACACCGCGAATTTTCTGTACTACCCTTGCGCTAGCAGTAAGTTTGGCAACAGCGCAGTAGCACTGGCTGGGTATTGGCCGAACTCATGTTCCTTCTAAAAGCGTACGCCGTATAGTTATTCAGTATTTGTATTGTAGGCTAAAACGAACAGTGACAAACATCATCTTCCTTTAGCCTGCGACTATTTGTGGGCCAAAATTATGATTGTATAACAATGAAGAAAGCATTTAGTGCTCGAAATGCATTTGAGATTTGGAGATACTAATTTACACATTTTAAAGTTGCATAAATTATTTTGTGAGAAATCATGTTGAGAAAAGTGGCCTGCAACCACACTCATAAGAAACATTTTTCTTTCACATGGAAAATGTTATGTATACGTGCTGAAGGGGAAGGTAAAGCAAACAAACTTAATAATCCTAATCTATTCAGAATGTATAAATAACAACACTGTAAGATTGTTGGAGCATAATTATAAATAATGCACAAACCCAAGTTGAACCCACTCATGTAAGGCATAGTCCATATCAATTCAGGCAGGCAAAGAAAAAATCTTACATCTCAGATGTTATTGAATTAAACATATGTTAAAATTCAGGACAAAGAAAGAAAAATGTATTTTTTTTTTGTTTTGTCCCAAAAAAAATCCTGGCTTGAGATACAGGCTGCCAAAGATGGCGCCTCGGGCATCATTTCTCACATGCAATTTTCGGCAAAATATTAAAATGCTCTATCTCTGGAGCGGTTCAAGATATTTTGTTGCTCTTTTTTTTATTTGAAAGAGAATAATTTTCTGATTAAAATGATAAGCTCCGTTTGGAAATATGTGTCCAAGTTCTCTTGCTGTAGCCTTCTGAATTTCTTTTTTAAAAATCATTATTTATATATATATATATATATAATTTTTACTGTTGATCAGTAATATTCCCTGAAAAGGAGAACTTCCACTTTTGAGTTTAACAAGTTTTATAAACAATTGAAAATTTTGCCATACATAAACCACTTTCCATTACCACATTCTCACATATTGGTCTCATGAAATCAAAATCTAGTCTTATTTGACATGGCATTTTAATTCTTCATAAAGATAAGTAACAGACACAGCTTTCAAAACATATTAAAGCTTCCAAAATATATGTGCAAGTTCCAAAACATATTACAGGTTCCAAAGCATACCACTTCTGTGCACTCTGCTTAGAACTGAAATTAGCAATTCAATGAACTAAAAATTTGTTCAACTGCATCAGTATCTTCCTTTCATATTGAGTGATGCCTTCCTGTTGAATCAATAGGAACTGGGGCACCCACGAGCTTTAAAACATCGCGAATTGGAAGTGAGCACTGGTGGTGGTGTTGCTGTCTTGCAGTTGGAAATCTATATCCAGCAGCTGGTCCATGTGGTAGGCGACCATTTCATTTAACTCACAACTGATATGTATAACCACTGCAATCCACCAGTCACAGTCATACACACATGCCACAAACATCCCTCTTTGTAGGTTGTGAATCTGAATATTCTCCTGCCGTTTCTGAGATCTTGGTTGGAGAAATGAAATTTCTTCTTTCTTGCTCTTTAAAATTTGTGCAATGTAGGTTCGCCCATCACTGCAAGTCCAGACATGTGTCTTCTGAATTCTTTTTACAGGGATAGTTTGGTTGGACCGTTCTTCTATTTTCTGCTGGTGGAATTCTTCAACTTCCTCTTTGGGCAACAGGATGAGGGATGTTGATGTATATGACTTCACCACTCTTGTAAAATCCTCGGCATTCTGAATTGCAGTTGTACTTGGGCTGGAAAGATTATGTTTTGTAGCGTGGTGCTTCCCAAGGCCTCCTACACCATCGCAAGGCCCCTTCCCATGACCAGTAGCACTGTATACCCACTCCATTGGCACAAGTGACTTAGTCAATTCAAACAGTTGGTAACGATTTTTGAAGTGACTAGGGGCACCATCAGAAATAATGATGATATTTTCTGCCTGTGATTGCAGCTGTTGTTGAATTTTCCGTATTGCCAACAATGCATGTGCCGAGTCATGTCCTCTGTCATCACTTATAACTGCAACACTTGTGGTCTTGTTTTCAAAATATGTGACTCCTGTAAAAATTGAAACTTGGTCATTACTCCAGTGATACCCCTGTACTTCTTATGGCAGAATCACAGACCAGCAAAATTACAGGGAAGCGCTAAACATAGTTGTTCAGCCTCTACACGTCCCTTCACTTCTGCAATGCGTTGATGTTGCAATTTCTTCAGATGTTGGTGTGTTACTGCTTTCACTGTCCACTTCCCAAGTTTGTCGATGAAGGTGTCAATGGCAACAGTTTTCTTAATGAGTTTATTTTCCTCCCACGTTGCATATGTAACTTCCGAAGAGTCATCTGCTATGTTTTCCAGACCAAGTGTCTGTAAGGCAAGTCCTCCCTTTCCAGGGCAGTCGCCACAAACAAGTCTCTCGCTCTACATCACAGACTACTAACGACTTCTCACGTCCAACCAAGGAGTCATATGTCACACCTTCAAGTATGTTGTTCAAAGTTACCACGCAAAGTTCAAAATTGGCACAATACACACACAAACAGACATCTCTAGGTGGGTGTGGAACCACCCACTTAGGTCGTACTGCATAAAATTTTGATCTTCCAATGTGGAATACTGAAAGTTCCTTCTTATATATGGCGAAAGTTTCTTTAATACTGCGGGTAATGTATCTTTTCACTTTCACCACTTTTTCTCCTGCAACTGTTATAGTGATAGTGTCTTTTTTGTTGGCGCTCTGGCAAGAACAGTCCCATTTATCTTCCAGATAAAATGACTGTGCAACTTGAACATGTGATTAATTCACAGGATGACCATAATAGGGATCCGGTTTTCCAAACACTCCTTTTGCAGACCTCACATTTCATGTTTTGTCCACCATGTATTTTGGTGCAGATGGAATGTGGTGCAAAATTTGTACCTTAGAAAGGGACACTGGGATAATTGTTAGAACTTGCACTTTTTCATTGTAGGATTCACACGATTCAACAGCTGAATTGATGTATAAATTCCCGGCAAGTTGCACAAGCTAATTTTGGTTCATTTTCTTCTGCAGATGGAATTTCTACTTTGAATAATTTGGTCAGTTTTATTTTGGTGTACTCACCCACAGCTCAGGCCCGTATCCAGGAAGGGGGCCGGGGGCTGGCACTGCCGCCAGCCCCCTTGACATTAGCTAAAACTATTTTGTATGCTAATTTCTTTGAGGTGAAGAGTGAAAATGTAGACAGCATATATTATTTTGTTCACAAGGGATAAATTCACATAAGATGAACAGCAGCTATTAGATTTGTTCATCTTGTTTGTGAGCAGAAGTCTAAGTACCCGAAAGTATTTACAAGATTCTCTAGACTTCAGAAAGTTCTTTCATAGGGGAGCTTCTATATCTGTAACTTCCCTGCACCTGTCGCAACCTCTCGTTTGACAAATATCTGGGACTTTAAAGTCATCATCCACATTGCATTCACAAATGTCAAATGACAACAGATCCATAGTTTTGGGAACCAAGAGGTTATTGCTTCGGCATATTGTAGGCACTATGATTGAAGTGAATATTGTACATTTGTACTTGTATGATATAAATACCTATATCATCAAAAATAATATAGAGTGTGTAGCAGTTAATTAACACTTCAATAGATGTTTTAGAAGATACGGAAAAAGCTGTAGTTTTTGCATGATAAACCTGCGAGCTCCCCCTGGTGATCAATTCTAGCTACGGGCCTGCTCCAGCTTCAGTAATTTCTCTGCGCTTTCTTGATGCATACAGCTTACGACTTGACTTCACTGACCATGGTTTCTTAACAGGGCTAACACCAAACCTCTATAGCTGACTCATTCAGGGAATCTAATTCTTCTTCTGCAGTTACAAATTCTTCACCATCCACACCATGGGAGTCATCTTCTTGTTCAGTTAGTGTCATTAATGATATTCTGTCAAAGCATCTAGAACACAGAAAGTCATCACTGGAAACTTCTTGACTTTGAAACAGAATCTTGAAATGAGCACTCTTATTCCTAACCTGAAGAGAGCCTGTTTTTTTGCTACTCTTATATATATCACTCTTTTATGGACATGCAAATAGTCAGCACACTTCACTCTGTGACGTGGTCATTACTTTTAAACAAAAAATGTTTAAGAAAAGAAATTAGCTTTAAGCAATCCAAAAAAAAATGACTAACGACCACCTCACATCAACATTGGCCAGTCAGAGGAAACAGGTTGAATACTTAACATTAAAGTAAACTACGAATAAATCCTACACAACTTTGCTTACCCCTTTTTTAACTACCAAGAGTTTAGGCCACGATGTTGACTTCAGAATACCATGGATCATTTCTCGTACCCAATACTAAATTCACAGCTTTCCATCTTTTCCATATTATTGGATCACTGGTCCAGCCATATGTGATCGTCTAGTCACGGCATTTCCAGATCCGCAAATACAGAAATGATTACAACTAGAACTCCCTTGGTCCTCTCCAATTTTCTCATTTAACCGAAAAAGAACTACTCCATTAAACAGTTTAGTAGATGACTAGAAAGATTAACTATGTTGATGCCAAAAACAAAATTAGCCACGTTGAACTTTGAACTAGAAGTCCAGAAGGTTCTGTTACATTCTGGAATAATATGGATAGTTCCAGAATGTTCTAGATGGTTCTGTTACATTCTGGAAATATCTGGAAGCTTCCACATTGTTCCAGAAGACCTTTAATGATTTGGAAGGTTCTATGTCAAGAAAATCCAGAAGAATAGGAACATTTCACCAGTTTCAACTTTGTTTAATTTATTGTTTTAATTCCATCACATTGAGCACACTGGTCCAAGAGTGGATTTTTTTAAAAAAAAAAAAAAAACATTATGTAAAATTCCAGAACCAAAGTGGCATGTTCTCCTTTTCAGGATATGTAGTACCCTTAGATATACAATTCCTGTAAATACTCAGAATTTTTGAGATTGGTGTTTTTGAGACCAAAAAGTTAATAAAAACTGCAATAAAGAAATTAGCCACGGAAGTTAAAACATGAACATTGTTTATAAAACCTGTTAAACTCAAAAGTGGTTCTCCTTTTCAGGGAATGTAGTAACTGTATGGTACTGATCAACAGAAAGAAAAAAAATTGGCATTGGCATTTTTGAAAAAAAAATATTTTTGAAGTTTCAAAAAAAAATTCAGAAGGCTACAACAAGAGAACTTGGGACACATATTTCCAAACGGAGGTTATAATTTTAATCAGGAAATTATTCTCTTTCAAATTAAAAAGAACAAAAACAAAAAAAAACAATATCTTGAACCGTTCCAGAGACAGAGCACTTTAATATTTTGCCGAAAATCGCACGTGAGAAATGACACCCGAGCCACCATCTTTGGCGGCCTGTATCTCGGGCCAGGAATTCTTTTGGACAAAAAATACGTTTCTTACTTTGTCCTGAATTTTAACATATGTTTAATTCAATAACATCTGAAACTATGAAAGTAAACCCCCTGCCTGAATTGATATGGACTATGCCGTAAGTACATAGCAAAGATAGAGAAAAATCTGCACAAACAAGTGGTGAGAAGGTAAAGTTTACGTCTCTGCATTGTACTGCACCATGAAGACACATATAAGGTGTGGAGGAGATTGTGGCTCACACATTCTCAACCTTGACCATACTGAAAGTGATATGATCAGCACCATGCTCCAGCTGCCTTTACCCAAAAGTTTGCCCTGGTACACATTGATTAGAGGGTGAGTGAGCTCCATAGTCATCTTCACAGACATAGTAGGGAAAATTCCCACCCAAGCTCACCCACCCTGCATGGCTGTCAGATGCCCTGCCATTCAGATCACTATAGTCTGCAGTGATGTAACTTAAATAAACCTGTCCAATGCTTATTTATAGAGAATTAGTGCAGAAAATGAATGCCGATAAAGGAGTTACCGAATTTAGACTAGAGCCAAAATAATAATAAATTGACTATCATTTCCTAAATCCAAGCTACCTCAGCATCAGTGATTTATCAACACCACAATATATTTTTTTTGGTAAATATGCGATATCGCCCAAACGGATTTCTCCAAATTTACAGGAGAAACTACTTACTGAAATCAGTTTCTGTACCATTGTCAAAGTTCTTCGAGGTATTTTCTTTCGCGGAAACTGAAAACTTCACCATAGAATGGTGTAGAACAAGAAATAATCACTTTTTATGTAAGGAACTTGCATTTTCTGTAAAGCGACAACATTATGCCGTTCTTTCCATTATCTACCTGCAGATGGCGCAAGCGTCAAAAGTCACGCGGTCTCCCCATTGTTTCCAAACGTGCAATTTCTTTTACGAGGTTTTTTTTTTTAAATTTAATTATGCTTATACTACCTAACCGGGGAGCGATTTTACAATACCGGGAATTTCTCCATTTTGTTTGAAATTTGGCATACTCACTAAATTAGGGCTCCTAATCACGAATCTGAAGTTAAAATTTGGCGCTCACGTGTCAAACTTGCAAAATAAGAGGGTCAGTCATCGCAACCGACAATGCACAATTGCTCATTATTTATCGCAAGATTTTCCGTTTCGAATACTTAAAGAACGAAATATATATATTCCTGATATTACTACGACCCTAAAATTTTTTAACTATGTTTCCTAGCCTAACCTAACCACGTGCCAATGGTTCGTGGGGCTAGCGCCAATGGTCCGTGGGATTCAGATTCGTGTGCAGATTCGTGATTAGTGACCCAAATTAGGAGATACAAATTAGTAAGTATCCGAAATTTCAAACAAATTGGAGAAATTCCCTGTATTGTTAAATTATACCCTAACCGGTAACGGTTCTGATTGTTTTATGATTTATCCTAGCACAAAGACTAATTATCGTAGAATTTGAAAATCATTGTCAGACGAAATTTGAAAATTCCTTAAAGTAATGAGTGCTGTATGGACTCGAAAATAAGTTATTTATGTTGAAAGAAAACTTGAAGATTACCTTACGCACATCTCATGGACAAGATACTCTCAGTCGCCAACCGACAGTAAGTAAATATCATAGAAGCTTGGGAATGAATGTAGAAGTAAATCGGAACCTTAGTATAATGCATTTAGGGACTTTATTTTAATGCTAAGGGAACGAAACCTAACCTGCCTAACCTAACCACGATAGCATATATTGAAAAAAATATTTAGTGATCGCTAAAACTCCGCATTATGTGTTAACATACATAAATCGAAATCGAACTATGTAAAAATTGCATTCGTAGCATGATGAAATCGCAATAAAACAAAAGGAACTTGGGCAAATTCTGGATTATCCCATGCTTAACAATTTTTTTAAACTTAGATCCTATAAAATTACCTTTCTTGTGCTTCAAAAACATACGGTAACGATTAGCTAAGCCGGAGACATATTTCTTGAAATTTACAGGAGAAAAGACGAGAAAGTACTTACGGAATTGAGTTCTTGTGGACTTTCTGAAGCCGCGGAAATTGTATTTTCGAATCATGCAACTTATTTGGCCTGTAAGTAAGGTATTTTTGTCATTCATGCATCTCCGTTGCACGATAGCTCGTGCCACCATTACCGTCGACTACGTGAATCAAATGTTCCGTACGTTCGATTACGTAACCTCCTGTCAGTGCAGCAACCACGTGGTAGTTTTACAAGATGACGTGTGAGCGTTTTTTTTTCCAATTAAATTTTCGGTAACATTATAGTATAAGGGAAACGGATTTCTTCAAATTTACAGGAGAAAGTACTTACGGAAATCATTTTCTGTAGCGTTGTGGAAGTTCGGGAATGTAGTTTTGATCCATTTGAATGCGAATGCATGTGGTTTTCTACGAAAATCTATTTCCGACGTGCTATTGTTGCTGCCGCCATTTGCTTTCTGGGTAACACTTTACTATACGGGAGACAGATTTCTTCAAATTCACAGGAGAAAGTACTTACGCAAATCATTTTCTGTAGCGTTGTTGATGTTCGGGAATGTAGTTTTGATCCATCTTAATGCAAATGCATGTGGTTTTCTACGAAAATCTATTTCCGACGTGCTATTGCTGCTGCCGCCATTTGCTTTCTGCACGAGAGCACAATCCGCAATATTGCTGCTGCTACAAGCCGATGTTGTCCGTATATGCTAAATTGAACGAAAGGAGTGCTAATGGAACCTAACCTAGTAGGCATACCTCGCCCCCGTGATGGTTCGTGAGGCTATCGTGAATTCTTGGGCTAACATCAATGGTTTTGGGGGCTACCCGTGGATGGTTTGTGGGAAATAAGGAACAACAGTAAGTACTCGTTAATGTAAGAAATAGACATTATTTTCGTTAGAAATTCATTATTTCACCTACTACGTTAGCAATGTAAAAAAGTGTGAAATATATGATTTATAGGTGTTTCCCTTATACTATAATAGTACCCAATTTTCTGTTTGCCTAACCTAACCTTCCGTGAATGGTTTGTGGATCAATTTTCGCTTAAAAACCTCATGTGAATAGTTTGTGCGGCATTTATCAGTTCATAAGTTTGGAAACACTGCACATCAGCTGACGATACTGCATATCAGCTGACAATAGACAACGTGAGTCAAGATTTGCCCGCCGAATTAGCAACGACCAATAAATAATTATAATGTTAAAAATAACGCTTTTTTCATGGGCAAAAAAAGTGATCTAAAGTTGAAAAATGTTCTGCTATGCATATGAGGTAAGTAGAAATGAATTTTATTTGAAAATAAACGAGTTAAATGTGTCTCCGGCTTATCTAACTGGTACCAAACATACAACAGACAACATTCTTCTATGTATTCATAGATATCATTTTCACTGGTGTCTGCCAAAACTGCACTTGTCTAGGCGAACACGTAAATAGAGATCATAATGTGTAAAATTATAAAATTAACACTATTTACCCAGTGAATAAGTATCATATCAAAATCTCAAAAACATTAATTTCTTACTAGAAATTTAACTCGGTATCCAAGCGGAATTTGAATAATTAAGTCATAACGTAACTAAAATTCTTTAAGACGCCAGAAATAAAAAAACTATCAAATCCACAACAAGAATTATAATTATCTATCTCCCTTGTCCATCACGAACCAAACCAACGTTTTTCGACAAAACACTGTTGAATTTCTTTTCTCTCTCTTAGACGGGTTTCATTTCTCGCACAACGAGAATACAGACGAGAACCTCTGCCCTCTCATCGTGTGACATCAGGATCAATGCTCTCATTGTTTGGTGAAGCAGGTTTAGGGCTCTTAGCATAAAAATAAAATTTTCGTCAAGTCCCAAAAAATTGCAGTGTATTGATCGTGTTTTTATTCTAAGAGCATTAAACATAACAACAACAGGCTCTTCTGACTTACGTCAGACAGACGAAGGGCGTTGTGAACTCAAAATGGTCAATGGTGTGCGATAAGTGCAGACAAGGCTAGAGCACAGTTACAGCGCCTATATAGAATAACGTAGTGTGGAAAACGGCATGCTTCTGCGCTCTCAGGCTGGTTCCACTCGACAATGATACCGCTAGAGGCGCTGGTGTCGGTACACGTGCTAGGCATTCGTCTGCTTATAATGGAAGTAAATGGAGTTTTCGCTGCAACGTCTGATTCTTTTACATGAAGCATTTCTATGAATGTGATAATTGCTATGATATTTGGTACAGTGGTCGCGAAGATATTAACGAACATTCTAGACAGTCGACCACGTTCTGTTATCGTTATACTTTCGTTAATAATACGGGAGAAAAAATACGCGTGGCAAATAAATTTTTGTGTATGAATTAGGTTCATTATTATTATCATCATCATCATCATTTCTTTTAAAGATATACACACTGAAGCATTTGTATTTTGGATATTTATCTCTTTTCTTCTGCTTTAAACTAATCGCGGCGATGATGATAATGATGATTGCATGAAACGACAAGGGGAACCCCACAAAACTATCTTAGTGCCATCGACATGAGTGTAAGGCAACTTTCGAACCAATGGGACAAGCGACACGGGATGTTCACACTGTCACACTAGGACACACACTTCCAGATTGTAAAATAGCATTCATTGCACATGAGGGTCCCAACTAAGTGACAAGCGACATGGTGCCTTCAGTCTATTAGCAAGCGTTGCAAGCAAGCTTGCAACATGTTGCCTTGGTTTGTTGTTCGCGCATACGCGATGCAATGAGTGTCTTGCTTTAGTGAGATTGCGCACCAAAGCGACAAGCGGCACGCGACACTTATCGCTTGAGGTTTTCACCAACCGAACGCTGGCCTGTGCTTCCCGTCATGCCGCTACGATGTGAAATGTTGCTCTTGATTGGCTCCTTTCCAAGCAACTTGTGTCACTTCGGTATGAAAGTTGCCTTGGACCGAATGACCCGTGTCGCTTTGGTGTAAAATCTCCTTGAGGAAACGGTGGAGTCAGAGCTTTTGTCCCTATGGTTCGAAAGGCTGCATTATTTCCGACTGCTCGCTTTCAAGCGACATTTGTGGTTTGTCTCCTCGGTATGAAATATCTCTCAGGATACTATTTATATTCTAATAACATAGAAAAATAAACTCTAATACACAGTCCAAGACCTGACGTCCGGAATCACATTGCGATGTTTCTTCTTGTGTTACGCATGCTATTTATTTATTAATTTTATTTTACTTTTCTTTCCAAATTAATGCCATTTCTTGACTGCAAATCACTCCACAAATATAACTGTTTCCATCAATTCACTTACCGCCTTTCTAGAGAAACAAATCTACACAATATATTCCAAAAACTAACTAAGCCGCATTACTTTCATAACAAAATTAGCAGCTGTGTCGATCGCACTGCCATCTACTTGTCATCGTCTCGGGAACCAGTTTCTTGGGTAGTTTTCCACACTACGTTATTCAAGGCGCTGTACGAGTGTGACTGTGATATGGTGACATCTTACGGCAAGAGTTCCAAACTAGTCGTTTCAGAAAAATTGCATAGATGTCGCTGACGCTAAGCGGTGTAAACAAATTAACAAAAGCGAGTGAATTTTGATTTGTGAATCCTGTAAATCGTAAATGTCGGTAAATCGAGCCTTAATTAGATTATAATGGAATTACAAGCGTTGTCACTAAAGAAAGGAACATTATGTTTTGTCCTTGGAGCTCTACTGTATCACACTGTTCTAAAGTTAACAGAATTTTACTTTAATAGAAAATCAAATAAAGAGGAAGAGTCCGATTCAATCAATGATGTCCTATTTTTCCCTGATGAAGTTACTGTTGGCAAATTTTATCTTGAAGGAGGATCCAAGAGAAACCCGAGCCCGTATTTGCATGAAGATGCAAGTCTAGGGTATGTGGAAAACAACAACCGACACCGCTAGTTAGTAAATGTAAACACCAGTGGTACTTGTTTACTATCCTTGGGACACATTTATTAATTTTTACAGAAGAAACTACTTACCGTAATAAGTTCCTGTAGCATTGTCGAACATCGGGAAGGTGTTTTGTGTGATGTGGGAATGTTTCATAGCTGAAATTCATGTTGTTCGTTGAAAGGAAACCATTGGCGCTAGCCCCACGAACCATTGGCGCGTGGATAGGTTAGTTCTGTTAGGTTAGGAAACATAGTTAAAATTTGGTGACGTGTTAGTATCAGGATCTAGAAATTGGAAATAATTGCGAACCATTGGTGCTAACCCCACGAACCATTGATGCGTGGTTAGGTTAGGAAACATTTTAAAATTTGGTGTCGTGTTAGTATCAGGATCTAGAAATTGGAAATAATTGCGAACCATTGGCGCTAGTCCCACGAACCAGTGGTGCGTGGTTAGGTTAGTTCGTATCAGGCAAGCGAAAAGGCCTATCAGAAAGACGTACTGGTAATGTGAAAAAATTGCAATTAATTTCATCAAAACAACGTTGATACACCTTCAGGAATGTTCCACTAAGCAGATACGTAAGTACGAATGTCAAAAATTGACTAAACGAAAAAATTAGAGGTGTCCGAAGGATAGTAAATTTTTACCGCAGTAAGTATCGTAGACTAGTGTTGGAAACTTCCTGAAACGAATCAGTAGTTTTCATTTCGAAAAAATTCAATGTATTGGTAAAATAAGATGTTAGAGGTGCCTTGCGGTCTGCGATCAGTAGCAGAAAGCATTTAGAGATCTTATTTTAATGCTAGGAGAACTTAACCTGACCCACCTAACCTAACTTCAAAAGTATTTAGGGTTATTAAAATGCTAAGGGAACTAAACTTGATCCTCCTAACCTAACTATGAAAGCAGGTATTGGAACAGTTTGTAGTAAACAAATGGCTGTTGGCAAGTACAAAATTATAGTATAGACCAGGAGGTTGAACCTAGCTTGGCTTCTGCCGAAACCTTCTCTGTCTGCAGGGTGTCGTTGCCACTGAATACAAGCACACATGTCTCCACCACCTGGGCATTAATGACTATAAGAATGTGGCAACAAATGACTCAAATTGCCCATGTGAAGGAAACGGCAACTCCTGGTAGGCAGAGATCCAAACACGTGATGTCTCCAAGGCTTCTGCCAAAGGATGAAAAGGTCCACGTGATGCCTGGGAAAGTTGGCTAGCAAAAGGAAATCTATACCAGGTCAAACATTCTAGCCTGTATTAGAAATATACGGAAGCAAAACACCGTTGTCAAGGAAACATGCAGTAAGTAATCGCTAAAACTCTGCAGTATGTGTTAAAAAAAAAAAAAGGTAAAGTGCTCCCCTGTGCTTAGCACCTCGACATGGTGTATAGGGGGTAACGCCCCACAATTTCTTAATCCGGTCGTTAGTAGGGGTGATGTGATCAGCTTCATGCCCCTGACCACCTTTACCCCCCAGGGTTCCCCTCAGGTACCCATGTTATTCGATGCTGGGTGGGTGCCGGGGCCGCTTCCGTTATAAAAGTTCCCGGATTTGAACTGGCCGGGGATCGAACCCGAGACCTTTAGCATGGTAGTCAGACACGTTACCAACTGAGCCACCGCGGAACAGACGTAAATTGAAATCGAACCATGTAAAAATTGCATGATGAAATCACAATAAAACAAAAAAGGAACTTGGGCCAAAATTGCTTTCTTGACATAATTATTCACAATTTAATACTTTATGCAAGTTTTAAAAGTACAGATTAGTTTACACACTTACTTCTATAGAGCATTCCCTGACATTCGCTACGAGACTCGGCGGAAAGCTGCCCTGCATCAGCGCTTGTCTTTCCCGCTGAATGGGTTTGCGACAGTCGCTAGAGTCGGCTATTAAAATTACAGTTTTCATATTGTGTACTACCCTTGACTACAGAAGGTGTTGAAAATGATGTCCCTCTGCTGCAACACATTCCTGGCATCTCCCAAGGAAATTGGCATTTACACGTGCAAGTTCGTCTACTTTAATTCTCCCGATTTTTCGTACAATACTCTCTTAACTCACGGATGGTGTGCGGATTGTCTTTGTATACTTTATTTTTTAGATTTCCCCATTTTTCTTTCAACTTTTATTCAGAACTGACCCTGTTACTCTAAACTTGTTTACGAGGTTGAATATAGTGGTCCTATGTGGAACGGGAACACCAGGAAATTTCGTTGCAAAACGTTGTCGCACTTCTCCACAATTCCTCTTTCCGAAGTAACACTTGACAAGATAAATCCTTTGTTGTAATGTAAACTTTTGTGGTGCCATATTAAGTCACAATCTTCAACACAACTTCCGAGGGAAGATTATACTGGCGTCAGTCTGCAACGTCAACAGAAAGGGAAAGAGAGCGAAAAAAACAGACTGTAGCGTGCGATTGTCGCAGACCCGTTCATCGGGAGACAAGCGCTGATGCCGGGCCGCTTGCCGCCGAGTCTCGTAGCGAATGTCAGGGAATGCTCTGTACATGCACATTTTCAGTATTCTAAATGCGGTACTAATTTACTATTCATCAGACAGATTTCTTCATTTTTACACAAGAAACTACTTACGGTAATAACTTCCTGTAGCATTGTCTAACATCTGGAAGGTGTTTTGTGTGATGTGGGAATGTTTCATAGCGGAAATTCATGATCTTTGTTGAAAATTAATTCTCCGACGGACAATAGCCTTTGGCGCGTACACCTTCGTACATCATCACATGTCGTGATTGTGTTTTGTTCATGTTCTTCGGGTATCCAGTGTTTCGAACTGTCTGTGTTTGCAACGAAAGTTAGAAACATGATGTGTTGTGGATGCATGGTGAAATTCGTACCGGGTGTGGAAGATCCAGTGGATTTTTTACATTTAATTGAACACGGGATTGTGAAGAAAGGAAAGGAATGTCGAAAATGTGGCAGTGAATGTAAGCTACTCGTTAGAAGGAATGGGCTGTGTCTTAATATGCCATATGTCTAATATGACGTGTCATGGATGCGTGGTGAAATTCAGGTAAGTTTTCCGTATCCTGGAAACTGATTTCTTCAAATTTAAAATTTTGGGGCTAAAACTCCAGCCAATTTCTAACATGCCTTTAACAGGGACTCTATAGAGAAAACCGGGTAGCCAGAGAATAGCGGACTGGAGGCGGGGCCGCGGTAGCAGTAGGTCGATTACCCCAGGGGTGGAGCCCGGAATCGGTGGGAAATTTGGACTCAAAAATTTCAAACGAAAATAATTTTTTAGTTTAAATTTCCCACCAATTCCGGGACGGATAGCTCCAAAAACTATTCACGGATAGCGGCACGAAAATTACAATTTTCTTCGTAAAACAATGCGAAAATTTTTTTAAAAAAAAATTGGATCAAATGTGCTTTGTTCACGGGTATTTCTTGGGTTCCGAAGGTTGAAACACCGCATAACGAATGAAAATCGACAAAACACAAGCACTACACGCGATTATGTAGGAAGGTGTATGCGCCATATTGTGTCTCAGGCAAACGAAAAGACTGCGAGAAAGAAGTACTCGTAATGTGAAAAATTGCAATTACTTTGATAAAAAAAAAAGTCAATACACCTTAAGGAATGTTCCGCGAAGCGGATAGGTAAGTACGAATGTCAAAAATTGACAAAACGAAGAAGTTATAGGTGTCCGACGGATAGTAAATGTCTACCCTAAATGCCTTCCTCGTCCTTCTGTGCAACTTGTAAAATTCAATGCACGACCAGAACATAGAATGTGAAAGCAACAATTTTTTCCTCCTTTCCTGGTATGATATTTGAGTCTTTTTAACCCTGCATTGGTCGCGCACGGTCTCTAGTTCCGGGTGTGTAGTTTTAACATGGTTATTTATTATTTTTTTGTCACCACTCCCCCTCTGTCTAGCTGAGTTTTTAACCTTCCTCTTTTATACCATGATTTTATTTTTAATGTTAGTAAGATTTTCAAACCGCTAGAGAGGGTTCGTTGTAGCCCCTTGCTGTCCGACTCCATGCCCGACTATAGACGTACCTAGTTTATACTGAAAATCCGGTCTGCCGTTCCGTGCCCAACTAACGAAGAGTGCCTTTTTATAATTTTACAGAATTTCAATTTTTATAGTTTCATAGAATCTCAATTGTTGAAAGAAAAGATGTATTTGTAGTAATTGAGTATTTAGTGTTTTAGTCCATTAATTTAGCATATTTTAAAAACACGATTTCTGGCACAGTGCGTGACCATGAACATAACTTTTCTCATGCGACCCACGAAGCATTAAACATGCCTCCTCCTTAACATTTTATTTTGGTTGATAATGTAAACTAATATTAATAAGTGTTACAATAATTGGCATCTCATGCCATTTGCTATTGCATAATGTCATGTTAATTCTAGTAGTATTGTCACACTTAGTTTGATAACTTTGTTTTGCCAGGCGACTTATCAAATTCTTGGAGAGAGCTACTACGTCCTTGGATGTGTGCATATACTTAATAACTTGCCATGACCTAGCAGAAACTATTATCAGAGTGCATCAAAGGGGTGCCAAGGTGAGAGTCATTGCAGACTACGACATGGCTGTCAGTAATGGTTCCGAGATTGTGAACCTTCGAAAAGCTGGTAAGTTAATGTTCAATTTGCTATTTCATGCTTTCTACAACTAATAATTATCCATGTAGAGCTTCCCAATTATTGAATGTGTGCAAACACAACTACACCTCAACACTGCACTGATATATTCTCACATGCTACTGCAGTTTGGCAACACTATTGATCTTGGCTCCTAGTGTACAGTGGGATCCACTAGTATTGCTCGGCAAATTGCCCATGACTATTTTGATTAATTTTTCTCTTACATCCTGTGTATTTTTAAGCGATGGATTTTTATGTATGCTGGTGCAGAAGTTGTCAACAGCTTGTTTTGAGTTTTCTTTCAACTCTTGGGTCAAATAATAAAGTCCATGAACATGGTGATGGACAATTTGCATGGTAATACTCATGGATCCCACTGTACGTTCTTAGAACAGTCTAGGAACTTTGTTTGTTCAGCCGTGTGTGAGCTCATATTTCAGTGGAGCACAATAGTGATTCGCTTGACCATTGACAGGAGTTTTTGGATATGTAGTGTTTCTATATATATAAGTACATGCTCCTAAAATGTGTTATAAATATATGAAGTGGGGGTGTCAAGATCGCCAAAAAATCTATTTTTGAATTTTTTTGGGAAAAAATAAAAGTAAGATTCTAAGATATCTATTTTTGTTTGGTTTCATCACATCGAAATGTAATGCACTTGATTTAGAATTTTCTCCTCCTGCAATGTGTTGAGTGAAATAACTTATAGTGTTTTGTTAAGTGACCAAGAATACTTCAAAAAGGACATTCTCGCTATGAAACCAGATAAATTTTGACAAATAATGGGTAAAAACGATAATATTCTATGGATTGGAACAGTGATCTGTACAACCACTGTAGTGTTAAGAACGAGAGGCACACAAAAACTTGGTAGATAGTAAAACGTTACAGTGGCAACGTTAATTATTTTTAATAACAGCATATCAGTAAGAACTTTATCAAACCCAGACAGTCATTTTTCAAAGCTCTGTACACAACGTGACTGACTTAAGTAGAGTTGTCACAAAGTGGGTGTACTCCACTTTAAAAGTCTAGAACATCGGCAGGGAGATTGTCATTTCCCGGGTGGTGGATTGGAAGAGGTACTGAAGGTTACCCACCCACCTTAGCCTGGCCTTCCAAGAAGTCCCAACCTCACCTCTGGCGATTCATCCACACAAGACTTATGAGCAGCTGTGAAAGATGCCTTCACATATGTGACCCTGTATTAATCTCCGCAAAAAAATCTGGCAGAACATGGCAAAGAGTTTGGCTGTGCTACAAAAATGGCATCTCCATACCATTACGTATCCCTCATTTTCATATTCGAGTTACGTTTAGCTAGGTACCCTGGCAGGAAATATAAGGAATGTGTTAACTTCAGTGCCAGCTCAGTGAAAAGCATTCACCAGTATTTGCAGAGGAAAATGTGATGAGAGAGAAAAAGGGGAGGAGTTTTGATCAGGGTGGATGCAAGTTGCATCTTGCACGGGACAGTTGGTCTTGGAGTTAGGAAAGGAAGAGAACAGGAAAGTTGTTCGGGAGTAAGAAAAGAGGGTTCTTGAGTTTTGAAGAGAGGAGAGGGAGTTTACTTTTGAAGGAGATTCAGGCTGCACACTTTTAGAAACTTGTTTGGGAGTGAAGTGCTGCGAAGCTGAGAGACAATTTAAGTGGCGAACTTCAGCAAGCAAGTGAGAGTTAATTTAGAAATTCTTCGATCCACGCTTCAAGAGAGAGACAGGTAATATGCTTTTCTAATGCCATCCTTGCCTTTGCAGACTTAAGGTCATTGTAACCCAAATACAAGAGAGTTGCCATTCTTTAAAGGGTTCTGTAAATTTAAGTTCATTTAGGTACCTCCCGCAGTTAGCAGATGCAGCCAAGTGAGAGCTTGCGGGCTACCGTTAACCCCCAATGGTAAGAATTACATTCATCTAAAGGGCTCACAAGCTTAGTAAAAGTATGTCTCAATACGATACCAATGATCTGGACTCTTAAACCGTCAGTTATATGTCCGTATCAAGCATTCAACCATAACGACCGTAGTGCTGAAAATAAAGGGGGTACGCCCACTTTGTGACCACTCTGTACATTTAGAATTGTACATTTTGATAACTTACAAAAATCAGTACACATTTGGTACCTTGGCCATTATAACTAATACAAACGTTCAGAATAAAGTGCTACCTTCTGCCAAAGATAGCTTACAGCAATGGTTCCCAATGACAGCGAGAGGCAAAAGAAAGATGCAGGCAGTGGAGATGACATTTTAAGGAGTCTATTGCGGAAGACTAGAAGGAATAAAATAAGGAATGAGGAGATCCGACAGACAGTGGGTGTGGTGAAGCTTCAGGACAGGATAGATCTGGCACAGATGAGATGACACATGAAGAGGATGGATGCAGAAAGACTACCAGTAAGAGCTTACCATGCACAAGGAGTGGCAATAAGGCCAAGGGAGAGACCAAGATGTCAGTGGAAAGAGCAGATGATAGAGAGTATTAGGAGTGGTGGAAGACCAGGAAAAAATGGAGAGGCTTGATTTCTATGCCGACCCAGCCAGAGGCAGGAAACTGCAAAGGATGATGATGATGAATGGTTCCCAAAGTGTGCGCTGTGGAGCCCCGGAGTGGCTGGCTTCCAGGGGTGCAACAAAATGTCCCAATATTTACACCGAAATGACACTTACTTGTTAGTCTACACGTGGTTTTAGAATTGGACCATCGCATCAATCCAAATATGTGTTTATTTAGCACTGTTTACATGTGAAATGTCTCTGAATTTGAAACGTGTGTTTATTTTTTAACTTAAGGCAAGCAACCTACCCACACTAATTGAGCATTTGCAAATGTTAGATAGGCCTACAACTGACTTGGGCACCGTGGAAAAATCTTGAAAAACTAAGGGTGTCGTGAAAAGAAAATGTTTGGAAATCCCTGGCTTATAGTATTGCTAATGTATTCTCTCTCTCTTCACAGGTGTTCCAGTCCGAATGAAGAAGTCTCCACACTTGATGCACCATAAATTCATTGTTGTGGATGGAAAGATGGTGGGAACCGGGAGCTTCAATTGGACGTGGCAAGCCATATCAGGGAACTGGGATAATTTGCTAATTACAGGGAATGCCAGTTTAGTGCAACCTTACCAGGAGCATTTCCAGGGATTATGGAAGGAATTTTCTGGAGAAGAGTCGTGAATTTTAACACAAAAATAGATTTGACGGAAATATTGCATTTGTTGAAATTAAATATGATGATTGTGCAATGACATCTGTGAATCTTAGAGTACGAAAAAAAACGAATCTATGGGTTAAAAAATTTTACTCTAATATGTAAATATTTTTTCTACATGGATTTCATGTTGATATTAAGCATTTATGAAGATTGTATAGGAACTACTCTTGTTTCTCTCAAGAGTATGATAACATGTCCCTGTGTATGTCTGTGATGTCAACGAATTAGTATCGTAAGGGTTCAGCTTAAGATTTGGACTGCCTTGCCTTTCTTATGCGAGTCCCCATTCATTAATTTCATGTTATCACAAGTTCAAGTGTGTCACAATTAGTCAAAAGTGGCCAAAAAAAAAACCATGACAAAGTAACGTGAGTAAACAGTAGCAGTGGGACTAAACACACCACTAGGCTTGCCAGAAGAATTTTCTTTGTTTACTTCCAAATAATGGTTGCTATACTCTGTCTCTGTTATCCCTGGAGCATGTGAATGAAAACAAGTGTCTACTCAAGTAGTGACGCAAGACGGCTCTGCCAATGAACACGTGAGAGGGAATGGGATTGTGTGGAGGGGGAAAAGTGACTGCAGCAGCGTGTATTGCTTCGCTCTGACCACCAGATCCCCCCTTCCTTTCTCTGCCACTATGTGCAGCCTTGCTACAGAGATACACAGGACAGAGTATAGGTTCTTTTGATCAAGTGGATTCAATTTTGTATTCACAGTAGCAAGAACACACCCAGATAACGGGTGACATTCTGGATATTAGACTTCCAGATTGCCAAGTCTTTCACCTTCAAATACTGTAACACCATGGAATAAGAACATATTTTTTTCTATATTTGCCCCCTTTTATGAGACATTTTCCCTAGGGCTGAGCCGATACTCGCACCAATTTGTACCGTACCGATGCTTCAAAATTTTAAAAGTTAAAGAGTTGTTGAAATTATTAATATTAGTGTTTAAGTATGCAATTATATGCATCAATTTACCAAGAGTTTAGCTTTAAAAATATTCAATAATTTTATCAGAATATTAAAATACATTACGTACATGAACTTTCGTTTTTCCGCATTCCAGAATTGGATTAAAATACATGTTAAGGAATCACAGAATCAATTTTTTCATGCAATACTTTAACACATTTTGCATAACTTCCAGGATAATTAATTACATAAAAGTCTTGCATGCCAGTTTTGCAAACAACAAAAAATTGCTTCTGGTACCGATACCTGCTGATCTTCGTGATTAGTGCATCGTGATGCCAGGGAGCCTGGGTGTTATTTGCAAGTGTGCCTTCATCATATCATCCCCGATTCCACGATTAGCCGAAAGTGGCAAAAAAGCGAAGTCAAATAAAACAAAGCAATCATGATACCAATTCCACTGGCTCGGCCCTAATTTTGCCATATCTTTTAACTTGACCCTTCTCTAGGGCTGACCAACAGGTCTACTCATTGGTGTTCTGTTTTCTAGCCAGAGGGTCTATTTTTATATATTTGAATTGTAGCTGTAGAGTATTATTTTTATTACCATGGTTTTGAAAATATGTTATTGTATATATTTGTTTATTAACTATGTCACCTATGTAACTGTGAGGAAGTCCTTACTGGGAAGAAGAAAAAAGCATTTTTCTTAGAGATAAAATTAGAGACTGTAATAAACCATTGTACAGGTACCGGAAGTAATTACTGGATTTTGATATTGTACACTCCTTTCATAAATAAAAAAAAAACACACACACACAGAGAGCGAGCGTGCGTGCGTCCGGATCAATGAATAGTAAGTTTATTTTTTGTTCCCTTGGCATTCTTACCAAATAAATTTGTTTGTATTATGGACTGTCGCACGTCATTCACTTCTGTACCTTACGTAATACCTCATTTGACATGGTTGTAATAAATAATTACACTTTTTGTTTCTCATGGAAGTTAACAAAGAGAAAACTAAATATATGCTTACAGGCCGAAACCAAGTGTTAGGTAGTAATCAAAATCTAATTATTGATAACAACTCGTTTGAACCAGTTTCCAAATTCAAATACTTAGGAGTAATATTAACAAATGAAAATTATATTAAAGAGGAAATAAAAAGTAGGCTTAATTCAGGAAATGCATGTTACTTCTCTCTTCATAAACTTTTATCTTCTCGTTTAATATCTAAGAAACTGAAAGTTAAAATATACAAAACAGTAATTTTGCCTGTAGTGTTATATGCATGTGAAACTTGGTCCCTTACATTGAAAGAGGAACATAAATTGAGAGTATTTGAAAATAAGATCCTTAGGAAAATATTTGGACCTAAAAGGGATGAGGAGACAGGTGAGTGGAGAAGGTTACATAATTTAGAACTACATAATTTGTATTCATGTCCAGATATTATTAGAATAATTAAATCAAGAAGACTTAGGTGGGCAGGCCATGTGGCACGAATGGGAGAGGAACGAGGAGTTTACAGGATTCTTGTTGGGAAACCTGATGGTAAGAGACCAGTAGGAAGGCCAAGACGAAGATGGAGGGACAACGTTGAGATGGAGCTAAGGGAAATCGGTAGGGATGGAAAAGAGTATATAGAACTTGCTCAAAATAGGGAAACATGGAAGGCCTGTGTTGCTGCAGCCATGAACCTTCGGGTTTAAGAAGGCTAGAGAGTTAGTTAGTTAGTTAGTTAGTTTCTCATGGAAACAAAAATAAAATTAATTATTAATACCATTTATAATATAACTTATTTATATATGAAAAAATGTTTCAAATGATTAGTCATAATTTCCCACAAATTGCAAATAGGAAAGCTACTCAACAGACTAACAGTGTATATTTTCAGTTATTTTTAGTTATATTTTATAGGAGATTTTAAATGTAATTTACCAATAAAAAATATAGTTAACAGAAAACACATCCCTTATTATTGAATATAATTTACTGCATTTGGTGGTGTTAATAAAAACATGTGTGAGGTGTATCAATCTCCTCCAAATAGAGAAATGTAGCAAGCCAGAATTCTTAACCTCTTATCACTGGCCATTGCTCTCTCAGGTATTTGTAGAATGCCATGTCAGTAATTAACCGATCTTCCTGGTCTATTGGAGTTAAGGTGCTGATCACCTGGAATGGCAGGCCGATGACCAGGGGATCGGAAGAAGGAATAAGTTAGAGAGCAACGGGTGGTGTGGGGTCTTTGGTCTTGGAGCAGCAGCAACTGGGGAGATTGAGCCAGTACGGATTGATTCTACGAGCGTTCTGCAGGGAGCTACATTATCGGAGATACAGGTATTACCCTATTCCAACCATGTTGATCTAGACTTGAAGGTATAAACCCAAATGCTTGCGTTTTGCCATTTCTAAGTGTGTAAAGTAACCTCTCGCCCATTACCATTAAGTTATCTGCCAGGGGCGAGTGCTCACCAATGAGGTTGAATGATTAAGTAAGCTACATCACCCACCATAATGGTTAAGGTTCTTGGTTTCATCCCGCGTTCCTCATAGAACGTTACGGAGGTATGAGAACAATTATGTGCAACATTTGAGTGGAAAAAGAATATTACATTTTACTACCAACCATTCTTTCACAGCTGTTTATTACACGGTAGCAACTTTGTTAGAGTAAACTTTACAAATTTTAAAATTTATTTAGACACAGGTTGTTAAAAAAGTGTTAAATAAATAATACCTCCTGTAAAAAAAGTTCCAATGAATTATTTTTAATATTTAGTTTAATATTATGTGGCCGCGGTGGCTCAGTCGGTAACGCGTCTGACTACCATGCTCAAGGTCCCGGGTTCGATCCCCGGCCGGTTCAAATCCGGGAACTTTTCTAACGGTGGAAGCGGCCCCGGCGCCTACCCAGCGTCGAATAACATGGGTACCTGGGGGAAACCCTGGGGGGTAAAGGTGGTCAGGGGCGTGATGCTGATCACATCACCCCCACTCACGACCGGATCAAGAAAGTGTGGGGCGTTACCCCCACACCCCCTATACGCCTTCATGGCGTGGTGCTATGCACAGGGGAACACTTTACTTTTTTTTTTTTTACCTTTTTTAATATTATGCTTCTTGACAAACTTTGCTTTTGGATAGGGGTGGATGGATCCTGCATAGGAAAAAAAAATCATGTCCTGATCCTGACTGAGAAATTTCAGATGACTGTATATTAAAAGTGATAATTCTCCAAGTTTTCTGCACTATAAGTGTTGGAAATGTTTTGGGAACTTAATTTGTATTAAATGGAAAAACACATTTTCAATTGAAATAGTGTGTAGAATTTGAGATATACAAAGTGTTGGGAAATCTTGAATATTTTCCATTTCTAATGTCAGGATTTTTCTAATTTCCCATCCTGACCCAAAAAAAATGACAACCCCCACATCTATACTTTTGGATGAAATGCAATTGTATGTTGATCAAAAGCAAAATTATTATGAATAGTAAAGTGGGTATAAAACAGCAAATATTTCACATTCTTAATGAATATGATCATGAAACGAGAATTTTGCTGTAGAAAAAATCATTTATTTTACAAACTGGTGATACATGATCATATGCTTATAAAACAAAAACTAAAAGTAATCAAATATAAATTGTTTGTAGATATATTGGATCAGCCCAATTTTTGGCAATTTTAGTGATGAGCTATTACTGGCCAATCCTAATACATTAAACATTCACATCCATTGTTTTGCTTAACATTTAAACATGTTAATTGAATTTTAAAAAATCCACTTTATTCTCATATAGACTAATACAGGACAGGACATACAGGAATTGAATCCAAGATGCTTTGATTACTAGTCAATAGTGATAAGTCACTATGCTGTGGAGTTCAAGCAAGTTGAATTCTCAATACCATACAATACAGCAGGTAAAAATTTCTCTTTCATGCAATTTATCCGTCTGATAATAAAAATAATAAAGTAAGGCTAAACCGATGCCAATGTATGAGGGGGTACCCAAAAAAAACAACTGGAATAGCGCTGTGCTGGGCGGAGCTTCCGTAGTACGAATTTTTCCCGCTAGGCAAGCGTCGAGCAACTCGTGAGTTCAGTGCACCTAGTGGCTTCGCCGGGGAAGGTTGTCTCTGGTCACGGTGAATTTTTTTTGGAAAAGCAGTTTTGCTCGCACCTCGTTATTTGTGATGGTCGATGTACAGAACAGAATGCGGCTGTGAAATTTTGTTTCCTGCTCGGGAAAAATGCCGCAGAAACTGTTGTGACAGCGCTATGGGAAAAACTTCAGTGTGCGAATGGTTTTCTTGCTTCAAAAAAGTGACATGTCCATTGATGATAAACCTTGTTCTGGACGTCCGTCAACTTCCAGAACAGACGAAAATGTCGACAAAATTCGTGAACTTATGCTCTAAGATGGACCATTGAAGAGCTGGGGATGTTATCTGGACTATCTTGGAGCTCGGTTTAGCGAACGGAAGATTTGGGAATGAGAAGGGTCGCTGCGAAATTTGTGCCACCATGACAATGCACATGCGCACACAGCCATCTCAGTGCACAAGTTTTTGGCAAAAAACAGCATGACTCTCTTGCTCCATGCCCCTTACTCACCTGACATCGCTCTGTGAGACTTTTTTTTTGTTTCCCCGAATGAAGAGGGACATGAAGGGACAGCGATTTGACGACGTAGAAGAGGTGAAGAAAAAAACAAGGAAGGAGCTGTCAGCCAACTCAACAGATGAGTTTAAAAAACGTTTCCAAGAATGGAATCACAGATTGGACAAATGTATTAAGTGTCATGGAGAGTCTTTGAAGGTGATAAAGTTGTTTTTTTTAAAAAAAATCTTTTTTTTTGGATACACCCTCGTATCAGTATCAGTTGGAATTTCATCTACTGCCGATACTTTTTCGGCATATTAGTCTTTCACGGGGTCCGCAAAAATACCGCATGCCACTTTCGAGGAATTTAATTATCCTGGAAATTATGCAAAATTCAAACTTTCTATTTATTTTGCACCAATAAACTATATTTTGCGATTACATGGTACAGTAGAGCGTCGATTATCCGAACGTCGGTCAACCGAACGACCGCTTAACCGAACTGTGTACTCGCTCACTTTCAGATATCTGTAATGAAAAAAGTACGTGACTTAGCTGCTCGTAAGCGTGTAGGCTTGCTTAGACAGACCAAAATAAAGGATTTTTTTAAACGTTAATTTTGTGTACTGTGTGTATTGTTCATGCAAAATGCATATGTAATATGTACATATTTTTGTTTAATAAACTGTACCACATACTATATATTCCTACTAAAGTTGCCTTTGTACGTTACTTTGTAATACATACTTAAAGAGATGCCTGTTTTTATGAATAAATTTACTGTACAGTACTTCTTTTTGGCAAATAAACATGTACAGTTCGATTATCCGAACAAACCAGTTTTCCGAACACCCATGTCCCCCAATTACTTCGGATAATCGACGCTCTACTGTATCTATTTTAACATTCTTGTATATTCTAAAACAAAATTCTTGGTAATTAATTGGAGAAGAATATTCACACACCAATATTCGTCAATATTTTGAACAAATTTTAATTATTGCAATTTTCAAGTTTCAGTATCGGTGGGAATCTGTAAGAGTATCGGCATCGTTTCATAGTGGTTCAGCTCAGCCCTAGAATAAAGCCATGATGGATGTGGTAAACGCAAATTAGGTACGTGAAGTTTCGTATTTCCACATTGCAGAATTGATTGTTTTTTCTGATTAATTTTGAAGGCTCACTGCCAGTGGCAAAGCGTGACATTTTTACGTAGTCATCGCAAGATTTGCCAAACGTCAGGGTTGATCTTTCTATGGAAGGGGGGGGGGGGAGGCACAATATTTCTCTGCGATAAATGCCTAGGTCACTGCCAATTCACAGACCTTACGACTATACAAAAGACACATAATTCTATGCCATACGACGAGAATTATTAAATATCATGGAAACTGAAATGCAAACACCTCAATTGTCGTGTTTAACCTTTTGAGTCCCAAGGCCATTTTCACATGTAAGCCTCTCGGTCCTGAGCCGATTTTGAGCAAAATGCAGAGTTTCAATTAAATGAGTGTAGATCGGAGACTAATTGCCCTAGAGAGATGAGTGATATACCGTTGTACGCAGAATGAACCAGAGATTCAGACGATATATAACGGGAAAGGAAAGGGGGGAAATCCCCTGAAAATACTTTTTTTTTTAAAAAAATGGGGTTTCTCCCCCCTGAAAAAAAGGATATGAAAAGTTCAAAATGCACATAGAAATTATCGCTGGCATGTAAGAAACAGAAAAATATTTGCATCATTGTCGTATGACCAATGTAACTTGAGTTGTACCCCCAAAAGGAATGGTCGTCACGCCACTGATGGAAGCTTCAAAATGCAGCGGTACCTTGAAATAACTATAGCTCAGAAACTAAATGCCCTAGAGATACGAAAGATATACCGTTGTACGCAGAATGAATCACAGATTCAGACGATATATAATTTATGCACATTCGGCGTACATATGGAGGGGGAAAGGGGGGAAATCCCCTCAAAAATACTTTTCTTAAAAAAAATTGGTGTTTTCCCCCGCCCCCGAAAAAAATGTCAAAATGCACAAAATGCAAAATTTATGCAAATTTGGCGTATATATGGAGGGGGAAGGGAGAAAAAAATATTTAAAAAAATTGTCACCACCCAAAAAATGTCCTTGCACTTGGGCACAAAACGACACCTACGCACAACATTCACGGACGAAAAGCTAGAACGCAGTGAAAAATGAACGCGGATTCTTGTAACTGCTTGACATTCTATTTTTAGACAATGCAGGGTAACCTATGTTCAACCTTGTGGAACACTTGTGCTCACAAACAAAGGTTTCCTTCAGCGCGCTTCGAAATTCCATTCTCACAACGCAGATTCAACAACCAGTCTTCCCCCTCCCCCTGCTTGCGCCCTCACGGAAAACTTTTATTTTGACATCGGATACTGATAAACAAGCTTCCTTCGAATGCAGTTAACAGGAGGGAGTGAAAAGCATTGCTTTAGAACAACAAAGCCGGTCTTCCTTTGTCGGCAAAAATTTGACCTTGAAAAGAGAAGTCCCTTTTCCCGCCTTTTCCCCTCCATTTTCATGAAGACAAAAAAAATGCAAAAAAAAAACATTTCTGTTAAATACATGTGTTAGGAACAATATATATAAAAAAAATCGAAATTCTAGCCAAAAATAGAAAAGTTATAACGTAAAAACTACGACCTTGACACAGGGTATCTCGATCGAGATACTTGGGACTTTGAGGCTTACATTTGGGTATCTCGATCGAGATACTTGGGACCCAAAAGGTTAAAGGTAAGAAGAACCTTTATGGTTCGCCTCCAATTGTTGTTTTGATAATGAAAAGCAGATTCATATCGTTCAATGTGTGCTTTTCCTCTTAACAAGTGGAAATAGCAGACATTTGAGTGGTGTGCCCAGGATTTTCAAAGAGGGAGGGTGGGTTACCTGTACTTTTTAGTAGTCATTCCTGAAGTCCTCATTTTGCCATCTATTCCTGCCTTTTTTTCATTTTTTTTTTCAAAGAATATTGAGCCTTAACAGAATTATGATCCTCACCACCCCTCCTTGAGCATGCCACTGGACATTCGGAAGAATCTTGATGACTCCAGACAAACCCTGCCGTGGCTGTAAACATGGGGATGGGGCTGAAAAAAGGGCCTGTCTGTTATGACCCAGACCTTCAAGAGTGGGGGAAAGTACAGGTCCTTGGACCTGTCTGCCTGTTGGGAAGCGTTTGGCTGTTCTCGGCACCGGCAGAGACCAGATAGATTCGCACCATTCTGCGATGAATTTCATCTCGACCTTCCAGGGAGCCTCAACATTGGCAAGAAGAGTCAACGCAGGAGTACCTCAAGGCTCCATGCTGGCCCCGATACTGTATGCATTACGAGGGTCGTTCATGGAAAAAGTTTCCCCTTTTTTTTTTGGAGAAAGTATGAGCCCGATAAATGAAATGAAACTAGCAATGTGTTCTTTGTCTTTCCTCTACATTTATACACAATGTAAGCCATGCGCGGCACGTGATTAGAGTCATGCAGTGAGAAACGTGCCCTGGCCATAACGAGTAGAGAGTCATGGCGGAACAACATGTTTTGCGGTGTGGAGTATTGCTCACAGAGTTTTTGAAGAAAGGGGAAACAGTCAATGCTGCACGTTATTGCCAAACACTGGAGAACGTGAAAAAAGCAATTCGCCGCAAACGTCCTGAACTCCTTTCTGCTGGTGTCATTCTTTTGGATGACAATGCTCGTCCCCATTCGGAAGCACCAACACAGGATAAACTTCAAGAAATGAAATGGGAAAGCCCTGACTTGGCCCTGAGTGACTTGTTTCCTGCACTTAAGTCCCAGCTGCAGGGTCAACGTTTTCACACTGATTTGGAGGTTCAGACAGCCGTGAAAAGTGTTCTTCGTTCCCTGGAACCTGAATTTTTGGCAGATGGCTTTCAAAAACTTGTGCAACGATGGGACAAATATTGTGCCGCCTTGGAAATTATGTTGAAAAGTGAGAAAGGACCATGCTACTTGGTGCAACTTGATTTTTGTCTCTAACTTAAGAAATAATTTTTTTGCAACATAGGGTAACTTTTTCCTTGAACGACCCTCGTATATACAGCGGACATCTCGATAACATTCCAGCACTCTTCGCAGATGATGCAGCATTCTTCGCATCCAGAAGACTACTAAAGGAATGCTACAACACAATAGATAAGACAACTCCAAGAATTCCAGTATTGGTCGACCAGATGGAGAATCAAAACATAAAGGAAACCAGCGCATAGGCGGATTATATGCTCTATTCAGAAACCTTCAGCTCTCACTAGCAACAAGGATATCACTCTACAAGACTATGATCAGACCAGTCATCTTATAAGCTATACCAGTGTGGCATCACGCAGCCAGGATAACCATCGAAAAACTCCAAGTTACCCAAAACAATGCAAAGCGGATCATCAGCGGCCACGACAGATATACTACAAATATCCAAATTCATGAAGACTTGGAAATTAATCCAATTGAAGGAGTCATTCGACGAGAGAAAATCAAATTCTGGGAAAACCTCAGAAGACACAACAACCCCGCAGTCAATGAAATAGGAACAGCGGCCATACTTAAACTCACTCATCCCACCCCTCAACAAGATTGAGCCCTGCACAATAAAAGAAGACCAACCCCTCGAGCGACAGTCGCAGAGGAGACCACAACAAGACAACAACCCCAACGGAAGGGGAAAAGAACCAATAGAAGTCAAGGAGACAGCACTTCAACACCAATAAACAAGAAACTTCATTCATTCAGGCGTAACTGAGCTGGAGTCCCACGTCTCTGTTAAGTTTGTTCCGTGATATGGCTATGGCTTCTTTTACTCGTCGGTCCCAATAACTGGCACATTTACTATTATTTTTATGCCAGTAAATAAAAACCCTGCATCCCTCTGTGATGCTGTGTTCTGCAAGTCCTGACTTTTCTGGTTGGAATAATCTGATGTTGCACTGATGTTCATTACGTCGCACCAATCTTTACAGGGACGTGTGATTCCAGCTCAGTCACGCCTGAAACTCACTCCTCCGTAAAAACAAAGCTCCAGCCAATAAGAACACCAGGTTCCAGAACGAGCCAATAAGAAGACAAGAGTCCAAACTCTGGCCCATAATACACTGGTATCCATTTCTATATTCCTTCATGATGAGAGCAATGTATGCGCTCGAAACGTTTGAAGCCAACATCGACTTAACCCGAGAACACTTGTTCGAATCATGTTACCAGGGAAGCTACAATTCCTAAAAATGGACTCCTTTATACTCTGATAACTACACAAATGTGTTGGTAGAAAGGAAATGTTTATTTTGTGTAATAAGTATAGTTTTTAAATCAAATTGAGGTTTATATTCACCATTTTAACACCAAAATGCCATGTTATAGGCATTTTTGGTCTGACATTTTCTTCTATCTGTTACCTTTCCATTCCACGATTAACATGTTTCTAGAGTAAACCAAAAAAATAATACTTCCACAAGTGTCCATGTACATGTAGTTTCCATCTGACGGTACCACAGCTCTCACCTGGCTCTTCGGGCCCCATGAAGGGAACTGTATCTCTTATCCTGGTACAGTTCTGGATACTGTTTGAGTATCTGGTTTGAGTGAATTTCACAACCATCGAACCTCAGCAAAAATCCAATCCCCCACAATTTTTCACTTTCCATCTTTATCTATCCTGGCAGTTACTATCATCTAACAACCACCTTTTCCTTCCCAGGCCCTAATCTCAGATCCCTCAGCTCTTTGTCCTTTAGAGCAAGTTGCTCCCTGAGCTGTGCAAGCTCCCTTTCAAGTTTGAGATATTCTTGTTCACACTGGAAAATATTCGAGAACTCTTGCTTTTGATTGGCATATTTTGAATTCTTGTTTGTCAGCTCAATACGAAGGGTGTGTCTTTGTTGCTCGGTCAACAGAAACCCGGCTTCTAGGTAGATCCTTCTTAATCCAGCTGCCAAACCCTACAAAGAGAATTTCAATATCCTTAGGGAAAAAGAAGAACTAGTTTGCTAGCTGCAATTTGCTATCAGAGGTCTTTACACAGGGTTCCCTAGAAAGTCAGGGAAATTGGCTTAGGAGTGAAGATTTCATGGAAAAGTCAGGGAAAATTGGTTTAGGAGTGATGGACATGGAGAATTGGCTTACGAGTGAAAAGGTAATGGACAAGTGAGGGAATTTTGTGAAAACATTCAAAACTATTGAAAAGTCAGGGAAATTTGGATTTTTTTTTGTGCTGACCAGAATTAGACACACAACATATTTCACGTTTTCTCGAACAAGGTTTTTGATTGTAGATATTTTGTGTAATAAAATATTTTATTTTTGTTCAGTGGTTTTCAACAATGTTGTATAAACATCACTCATTTCATCATAATATCTTGCAAAGTTGAATACTTAAAATTTATATATTGGTATGTTAAAGCATTGTATAGTGAATTTGGCAACATGCGTGGAAATAAATTCTGTTGTAGTAAAATTAAATGTGCAAGCTTTATTAATAACATCAAAAACATTAACATTCATGAAATAATGTGTGCAAATAAAACAGCTGTGAAACTTTTAGATTCCAACACAGTGTTAAATTAAAATTTTCTGATACCAGGTCAACATGAAATGCGAAAAGTAGGCTGTTATAGATGCCACATGGTGATTAATTTTGTACATCCTGCATTATATGAATTCTTTTCCTATCTGTACCCATGGACCTATGACATATGCATACCTCCTCAGAGCCCGTTCGAAGCATGAGGTTGTATTTAAACTTGGTATGGAGGCTATGGGAACTATGGAGAAGCAAAAGCTGATGATAAATTAGTTCAAATTTTCACCACCAGGTGAAAAGAGGAAGTGCACTGCACTCTAGCTGGAAATAGTCTTGCACTTCACCATGGATGACACCAGTGCATGTATGATACTCTTTAATTTATAGGATAAACTGTCTTACTCCCTCTATGGTGTTTGAAATGCACTCACAAAAGAACACCCAAGCTCAGACCAGGACTTGAATCTGGCACCTCAAGTCAACCACTCAACGGTGCTTCATCTGCACCCAGTGCTTGAAACCAAAATTATACAAAACAGCACAAACTAATTGCTCAACTGAATTCTGTTGTGCATTCTGCATAAGTGTTGCAGATTTTATGCCAATTTTTTTTTGCAAAAAAGTGGGGCGAGACACTTATGTGAAGCTTTTTTTAAAAAAAGAAAAGAACTGTGTCAGCATTACCGGTAATTAAAAAAATAATTTATTACTAAATAATTTATTAATAAACTGTCTTTCGTGCATGATTAGGATGTATGGAATACTCATGAATATGCTATGATAAAATTAAATATAGTCCAAATCGAGAGATGTTATTTCTTATGGTAGTTCAGCGAACAGTTTTGCTGTCTGAGAAAAAAGTTAACACATTACTTATTGATTTGTGTATTATAGTCAAAATATTACACTACAGTGTTGCTAAGTATAGACTTAAAAAATTTACTCTTCTGTGTTCGAAAATTCTGCATCATCATCATTGGTTTCATTATCTGACACATCGATGCAACAATTATGCGATGAAAGCTCAAACTAATTTTTGGACTGAAAAAGCTGAGCACAATGATTATGCAGTGAAATATGGTTTGTTACTGCAAAATTCAACCAGTTACCAAAAAAAAAAAAAACTGCATGGAATGAAAAGGCATTAACACACTAACCTTCTCAGTCACGTATCCATAATAGAAATCAGTTGCTAACTCGTCCCACTGCTTTTGTAATTCCCTGCTTAATCGTGGATACACCAGCATCGAATGATTGTGACACACCAAGGGAGTTGCAAATGCTAGCAGATATTGACATCGCTTTGGTTCTGTCACGTTAAGAACTTGGTGGACACTGCTGCATTGAAAGCTCACCTGCCATAAAACATACGAAGGTCAATCCACATGAATTGGTCCAATTTTAAACTCACCCCTTACTTACATATCTACAGTTCAAAACCAATACTATTTTACTTTTTATCACATCTGGTTTAGCAACTGTATAGTAATATTTGCATTTTCAAACCTTTACATAACTTCTGAAATATATTTGTACACAACATTTATGAAATTTTATCAATTGTCTGACCCCTTATAAAAATTTCTGGTGACATCTATGTAGGTAAATAATAAACTATCTCATATTTTGTATATATATATATATGATGTTAATACTGAAGAAAATTATTATACGTTTTCATACGTTTGGCAATAATATAGTAGGGTTGAACTTAATAACATGAAAAATCAATTTATACTTTGTTATTACTAGACCTCGGATTTTAAGTTTTTAACATATTTTTTCCTTTGCAGGTAAATAAGAAATAAGTTATATCAGCGTTTCATAAAAAAAACGAAACAACTGACGAAGTTTTATAGAGCCTAAAATAACCTATTTTGCTTGTTAGAACCTATTTTAAGTTTATGTGCCTACATTAAACCTTTTTTTTTAGGTTTTATAGGATTTTTATATCTCACAGAGGTATTTACTAGGTGCGGTGGCGAAATAATTCAATGACTTACGTGTTTGAAACATGTCTTTTGTCGATTTCCCTCCCTCCAAGTGTATGATGTTTACAAAACAAAAATGTCTGACGTCACTGTTACAGGGTGGCTACAAACAAGCAGAAATGAAATTCCCTGACTTTTCCAGGTTTTCCAGGACAAAAATTTGCATTTTTCCCTGACAATTACAAACTAAACTAAATCGATGTTTTTGCAAATGGAAATAATAAACTCATATAGATCCAGGTATGCATTTGTTAAGTACCAATATTATCTTCTATAAAATTGACTCAATTTCTCTATTCTCTATGATTTGAATTCAAACTGCAAAATAGTGAATTTGGAAAATTATTACAATTCACAAGCTAGGGAAGGATTACAGAATTTTGTCATACGCAGTAAGTTTAAAATAAAATACTTGATTATTTTTAAAGTTACGACTAAATGAAATTAAAGTGATTGATTTAAGAAATACAATTTGTAATTTATCAGTCTCCTTATGCATTCCACTGAGGTTTGGAACCCTCTGCTTGCAAGAACCATGAGTGCGGACTCATTTTTCAATGCATAAAGCTCTCTTCTCTGTAAAGCAAACAACTTAACTCTTGCATGTAAGTGAAACAACTGAATCGAATAAAATAAAGTGTCATATTTCCTTACATTATCCATGGGATTTCTGCTTCAGTACAGTATATCCAAGTGAAGTACTGTGAAACTGACAACATGCAGTTTTACCATTAATGCTGACGAAAAGGGTATGTAGGTATTAGAAATTTAACGCAAGCAATTTATAGAATTTCATTGTATAGGTACCTGACTTAGCTTACCACACGTTAAAACAGGAACACACTAATAATAAAAGCTTCTGAAAGTTCATATACGAGGGGCATCCTGAAAAAAGGTCCAATGGCCCCTATACGCAGCACTAGTGGTTCGGAGAGCGACACACACACATGCAGGCAGGAAGAAGTTGCATGTAGCTGTAATCTGGTACAGTTGCAATGCAGCCGTTTTAGGAAAGTTCTAGGTTAAAGATTGCACCTGTCATACAGTCTCCCATCGAGCCTAACCTACAATGCACACTCAGAATTTGGCACAGAGCCACCAGCAATTGTGTGAGGTGTGCAGACAGGACGTCGTGTATGGTCAGACGATGGTGCAGACAATTCACGGAAGGCCAATCGAATGTGCACAACCCCATACAGCTGAGTACACACGGGCCCTTTGCATCACTTCAGGTGAGAGATCTTGGACCATTCCCTGTACAGCCCTGGCCTTGAATGTACCGACTTTCATCTCTTTGAACTAAAGAGGTTTCTGGCAGGGTAAGGATTTGACAGCTACACTGAGGTAGAGATAGTTCCAGTCTTTGCTGTCCGACACATATACCATGGGCATACAAAATTTAGTGCCATGCTACTACAAATCCCAGAATAACGGTGGTGATTATGCTGAAAATTAGGTTAAGATTCACTGTTACTTATGCAATAAATTACAACTGATATTCATGTTTTATTTATACCTAATCGGTAGGGACCTTGATATTTTGTTATTTTTTTTTCAAATTGGTGTATTTTCTTATTTTTTATTTTTTACTATACGGTGTTATTTTTCTCAAAATTCACATTTTCATTTTAGCGCATTTTCTGGCAAACATCTGAAATTATTCCTTCATGGTATTTTTAAACTACTGTTTCAAATTGTAAGTCACATGGCTTACGCCTCTTCATGAGAGTTTGATATCTTGAAAGTTCTTTTGGGAAAGTTATTTTCGATACACCTTTTTTTAAATTTTAAGGTAAGGATTTTAGACAATGGAATTTCCCCCGTATATACTGAAGGGTGGATAATGACCATAAGTGGCGATGTACCCAAAAAATTAAAATCAATCAATCTCACGTGACAGATACCGATATATTATGGCACCAAAAATTGGCATTATCATTTTTTTGACTTGTCAGTATTACATTTCCCAAAATTCGCGTTTTTGTTTTAGAACATTTATCTGCCAAATATACCGAAACTTAATACTCCATTGTGCTTTTAAACGATTATTTAAAATTGTAGATCACATGGTCTATGTATTTTCGTGACAGTTTGATATGTTGGAACAGATTTTTGAGGAAGTAAAAGTAAAGTGGAGTTAGGGCCCCACACTTTCTTGATCATGGCTAAAGGTGGAGGTGATGTGATCAGCACCATGCTCCTGGCTACCTTTATCCCTAAAAGTTTCCTCAAGGTACCAGCTTCATACGATGCTGGGTGGGTGCCGAAGCAGCTTGAATAGGTAGAAAACATCCCGGTTCTCCCCCGCAGGAGATCGACATTGACATTGAAAACATATCTCGTGCGACAACTATGAGGATATGGATCCCGTGTGACAATAGATACGCACTTGATCTCCTGTTAGAACCCTGCCACTTTTCTCTGTGATGCAAATGGTTTTGATAGAAGTTGAAAAAATCGTGGGAAATACATGATTTAATGTGGCTGTCGGAATTATTCCATGTAAGTATAACTCAATAGTTTACTCTTGAGTAAAATGTTGGAAAACTTGCATATTCTATGTACACAAACATGGCCTAGAAAAGACAAGAATGTTGGATTTCATGGATTTTTTTGTTGCTTTAGGTCATTTCTTTTAAAAAAAATCAATAAAAACGCCAACAATTCACGTTTTATGCCAAATTCGCATTATTTTGATATTTAGAAAGGGCGAAAAATGTGTCCAGACATCACTGCACATTCCTAAACATAACTTCGCAGCAATTACCATTTTTCATGGTTTTGGCGTTTGCGAAAAATCAATCGGAAATTACTTTCTGGCCACCCCTCGTATAAATCAGTAGATGGAAAGTGAAAATTTAGCAGGGCTGGCAGAAAAAAGTCATTTCTTGAAGAAAGTGATTTGCTTTCATGATTGAATGATTCGAGTAAATATCATATTAAAATATTAACGTATTATTTTATTTCATAATATTGGACATTAACCTTACTCAGTGAGAGATTAATGACCATCTCTCACTAGTTTAAACAGACAGGACAGAGAATGGTGTTAATTTCATTGCAATACTAGTGTTGCAGTAAATTTGAGGTTGGGAGCATGCACTTGCCAATTTTTATAACGTTCACCAATGCAGGTTTATGTTTCACTTTTTTGTGATAGTATTCAATATATATCCAGTTTTGTTGGATTCTTCTTGATATCTAAGAATAGTGCAATGTCATTGCAAACGTATGTTAACTTGTGCGAAACCAGTAATACATCAGGATGATGTAAGAAAACCTTTGTAAGCACTGCTACATTAAATAAGGTGAAGTAAGCCAGAAAAGTAATACAATTCCAGCAGCATATTTGCAGTCTAGAGCTCTTCTTGTTTATGCATACGATTTTTGTCAGTCTGAAGACATCGAACAAAAATCATAAGAGTACCATGCATGCAATTTCTGTCACATGTTGCAGTGAGATACTTTGTCGGGTGGCGATATTCGACAAAAATCGTATGTATCAATGGAACCTGTTTGTTTCCATGTTCCTTCAGTTTGCCCAACAAAATGCTTACTACGACATCCGACAACTATCGGACGGCACCACCCGCTCCCCTCCATCTGTTGACAGTTCTGTCTCCTTACTACTCCCATACGGACAAGAAAAAAATGATAATTCAATGCATTTTCCACGTAATATTTAGAGGCTTAACCTTTACTCCCCCGATGATATTATATGGTATCATCAGAGTAAGGTCGTTCTGGCCCGATGAAACCATATGGTATCATGGTGCAGATTACGAAATGAATGTGCTTTTTGGACCCTAAAACTCTTCTGTTTGAGTTGAAACTCTGACACAGGTCTGGAGCAAGCCTGGGTAAATTCATATTGATGACCAACCTCCCCCCTGCTCCGCAACATATCCATGACACATTTCCGAATAGTCTCACATTTTGGCTCATTATTCAACTTGTATGGCACCCAGGAACATAAAACAAGTTTCAATCTCTTTGGAATGGTCCATTCTTTGAAGAGAATACTAAGGTTTTGCGCCTTCTTCCGAAAATAGCGAGAGAAGAGGGGGGCAAACTAAAGATATTTTTTTAAATTGAAATTCTATGGTCACGCCCCCAAACCCCCCTTCCTCGGTTCGGCGATTTTAATTGTACACGGTTGCATGCTATGATGTTTTAGCTGCAAAACAAAACTTATCCGAAGTAGATTGCTCCCATAGTGCCCGAGTTATAACAATTTTCCTCCAAAAATGCTAATTACCTATTTTTCGTAAAAAAAAAGAAAAAAAAAAGAAATCACATTTTGGCTTATTATTCAACTTGTATGACACCCAAGAACATGAAACATGTTTCATTCTCTTCAGAAATCTCCTCTTTAAAAATAATACTAAAGTTCGAGCCTTCTTCCCAAATAGCGGGAGAAGAGGGGGCAAACTCCAGATGTTTATGGTTTTTTTCATTGAAATTCGGGGGTCGCGACTCCAACCCCCCCCCTTCCTCGTTTGGCATTCTGAATTGTACTCGGTTGCATGGTACGATGTTTTAGCTGAAAAGCAAAATTTATCCGAAGTAGATTGCTCCCATAGTGTCCGAGTTATAACAATGTTCCTCCAAAAATGCTAATTACCTATTTTTCGTAAAAAAAAGAAAAAAAAAGAAATCACATTTTGGCTTATTATTCAACTTGTATGACACCCAAGAACATGAAACATGTTTCATTCTCTTCAGAGATGTCCATTCTTTGAAAGGAATACTAAAGTTCACGCCTTCTTCCCAAATAGCGGGAGAAGAGGGGCAACCGCCAGATTTTTATGGTTTTTTCATTGAAATTCGGGGGTCGCGCCCCCCCAAACCCCCTTCCTCGGTACGGCGTTCTGAATTGTACACGGTTGCATGCTATGATGTTTTAGCTGAAAAACAAAACTTATCATAAGTAGATTGCTCCCATAGTGTCAGAGTTATAACAATTTTCCTCCAAAAATGCAAATTACCTATTTTTCGTTAAAAAAATCACATTTTGGCTTATTATTCAACTTGTATGGAACCCAGGAACATGAAACATGTTTCATTCTCTTGAGAAATGTCCATTCTTTGAAAAGAATATTAAAGTTTGTGCCTTCTCCCCAAAATAACGGGAGAAGAGGGGGCAAACTTCAGATTTTTGTTTTTCCCATTGAAATTCGGGGGACGTGCCCCCCCAAGCCCCCTTTCTCGGTCCGGTGTTCTAAATTGTACAAGATTGCATGCGCTGATGTTCTAGCTGCAAAACAAAAGTTATCCGAAGTAGATTGCTCCCATAGTGCCCGAGTTATAACAATTTTCGTCAAAAGAGTGTTCAAAGTCAATGAAGACGATATTCCCTGACATTTCCCTGACTTTTTTTGACACCTCAAATTCCCTGACTTTTCCCGGTTTTCCAGGTTTTCCAGGTCTGTCGCCACCCTGTGTTACCTGCAGGTAACAGTTCCCCCCTACTTTTTACCCCTGCACTATAGACTCTTATTGGAGTTTGAGTGTGGATAACACAAAAAGATTCATGGCGGTCACTAGGACCATGATAAAATTCAAGTACAATTCCTGGTTTTCAAGGTTAACTTTCCAAAAATTCATGATACAAGGAGATGTTTTCTCTATTCCAACCTTACGTATTACCGACTCTCACCCTCCCTTCCATACAAAAAAATATTCACAATATAAAGGGTTTGTATGATTCCAATGTAACAAAAAATTTACCTAATCAACTTCAAGATATATTATTTTGTAATAATCTTCCCTTTGTCAGATAGATTGTTCTGTAAAAAACACTAACAAAGTAAACAGATTCAGAAAATTTTGTTTCATTTTCTGTGTAGCTTTCTTTGTCATCATCAAAAAAATGAATTAAATAAAAACTAAATTGAGAGATACTTGCCTCAGGGCATTTATGAACATGTAGAAATTTAATGGGACATGGATTAATAAAAGTTGCAATTCTTCACGTCCACGAAGAAAAAAATGGAATAGAGAAAACATCCGCTTGTAGCTTATTTCATGTCTTTCGAAAATTCATGAATAATTTCCAGAGCCAATAATTCACTAATAATTTCCGGTGCCAATAATTCACGTGTAATTCCTGGAATTCAAGGAATTCCAAGTGAGTAGACACACTGATATTGTGCAGCAAATCATACATACGTAATTCATTTTTCATATCAACAAGTAACTTTTTCTAACAGCACAAGTGCAGTATTATAATAATTTGTAGATAATTTTGAAAATGATATAAAGAAATGAAAATTTGTTTAGAAAATTAATATTTGGTTATTACGGTTCTTGTGAAATTTTGCATTTAACGATTGTATCTAATCAGTATTTTTCAGGAATTGTGTACCAAATTACGTCTTTTTGCAACCTACGAGGGACATTCCGAAAGTAAGTTTCATTTTTTTTCCATAGGGAAGCTGTATTACAAAGTGAGAAAACACATTGCCATAACAAAAGACAATCTTTCCTGAATTCACAACGGGAGGAGCGAGAGCAGAGGAGCGATGGCGCATGCAAAGAGTGCCGAAGAATAGAGATAAGCAGCAGACCGACGTGCCCGAGCTCATTCGAGTGCAAACCAGTATGGCAGAAAGACATGTGCTGGAAACGTGGTCTCAAATGGAAGTGTGTGCTATCGTGTGCTATGAATGGGTGCATGGGACTAGTGTTTTAAGATATTCAGCGATGCCTACAGAGTGTCTATGGAGACGGCGTTGAAAGGTTTTGTTCCTGGATGACAATGCAAGACCACCACACAGCAAGGGTCCTTGCAGAACACATTCGTCATCTGGGATGGGAGAGATTGAATCACCCAGCCTACAGCCCCGATCTTGCCCCATCAGACTTCCACCTTTTTTCTGCATTGATGTCAGCACTATCTGGACATCACTTCGGAACCAACGAAGAGCTGCAACAGGCTGTGAAGAACTTCTTTAAATCGCTGGGCACCGATTTTTACTAGGAGGGTTTCTTGTAATTGATTTCACGGTACGACAAATGTATCAATGTCGGTGGCAACTATGTGGAAAAATATCCAAAAGATTGTATTTTGTTATGACATTGTATTCTTCTGTTTGTAATAAAGCTTCCCTGTGAAAAAAAAAGACGAAACTTACTTTCAGAACGTCCCTCGTATTTCAGGATTTTTCGAGCCTAATTTAAGGTTTTTAGAACCTAAAAATCCAAGGTCTAGTTATTACCAATAATACATTTAGAAAATTGATTACATTACATGATAAAAAAACCTATAAATATACAGAAATAAATACAATACAATTAGAACAGGTGTTCTCGGGTTACCAGCCAGGTTAAATCAGCGTTAGCTTCAAACGTTTTTGAGTGCATACATTGTTCTCCCCTTCAGGGAATGTAAAAATGGAGACCAGTGTAGGGTTATATATATGACCATGATGGGGTGGAGCTTGGATGATGTCTTCTTATTGGCTCGCTCTGGATCCTGGTGTTCTCATTGGCTGGCTTCACTCTGGATCCTGGTGTTCTCATTGGTGGGTGTCGTATTTTTACGGACGTGTGGGCTCCAATCATGACTGAGCTGGAGTCTCACATCCCTGTTGAGATTGGTGCTTTCCCGTGAAATGCCTATGACTTCATTTACTCGTCGGTCCCAGTTACTGGCACATTTGGCTATTATTTTGGTGTCTACACATAAATCCTGTGTCCCTTGGTGATGCTGTATTCTGCAAGTCCTGACTTTTCTGGTTGGAATAATCTGATGTCGCGCTGATGTTCATTACGTCACTGTTCAATGCTGCATCCTTTTTGGCCTATATATGGTGTCCCACACTCACATGGCATACGGTATACTCCGGAATGTGGAGCTCAAGGTCATCTTTGAACCGAGTGGGGCCTTGGTTTTTCAATGGCGGCCTGTGAATGGTCTTCACCCTGTGCCTGGCCAGAAGTCTGCTCAACTTCCCGGAGGTGTGTCCGACGAATGGTAAAACTGCTACAGTGTGGCATTCCTGCCCTGTGTTGCTACTGGTAGAGGGGCTGTGCGGTGCAGAATTGGTCCTTGTAAGGGCCTCGTCCTCATGTTTAGATTCTCTGGGTTGTGAAGAATCGGCCCTTCTAAGGGGCACACTGTTATCCGTGGTTGGTCTCTGCTGAGATGAAACTACTGGTTGATATCTCTGATGTGGTATCCATTCTGCTGTAATGAGGTCCTGAGGTGAGTGAATTCTGATTGTAGATTCTCCTGGTCCGAAATGGTTACTGACCTGTGGGCTATAGTGTTCAGAACAGCTAGACAGTGTGCTTTGTGATGGTAGCTGTTGGCATTTAGGTACAGGGCAGTGTGGGTGGGTTTTCTATACACACTGTGTCCGAGGGTGCCATTAGGATGTCCAGGAATGGGAAGCAGCCATCTTCTTCTATCTCCATGGTGAACTGAATGTTTGAATGCAGATTGTTAAGGAAATCCAGAAAACTATATAATGCCGGTCGTCCATGCGGCCAAATGACGAAACTACCAATCACATATCTGTAAAAATACGAAGGTTGGTTAGGAATATCTTTCAGTGCTTCGTGTTCAAAATGTTCCACGTAGAAGTTCACAACCGCCAGTGAGAGTGGTGAACCCATGGCAATTCCGTCAGTTCGTAATATTTCCCGTTGTAGAGGAAATGTGTGGAAGTTAGCATGTGGTGGAAGAGATTATCTATGGCTGGTGGAAAGTGGCTTCCTAGAAGTTCCAATGTGTATTTTACAGGTACTCTTGTGAACAGCGAAACTACATCAAAACTGACGAGAATGTCAGACTGGAAGACCTTGAGTTTCTTCAGTTCCTGGACTCAGTGTAGTTCTTGACGTGATGTTCACATTGTCCGACTAAAAGTTGAAGCAGGGATGTGAGGTACTTGGCGATTCTGTAGGTTGGACTGCCTATAGCACTGGCAATGGGTCTCAGGGGGACACTCACTTTGTAGATTTTTGGTAAGCCGTACAATCTGGGAGGCTGTCGGGTGTTTGTGAATCTCTTCAGTTAAGCTGGATTTCTTGAGAAGACTGTTCTCTGTTCCACTGATGTTGTGAGGTCCCTCGGTAGTTCTCTGTATGCCTGGTCACTAAGAAATTCTGCTATTCTCTCACGATAGGCAGGCGTTGGTAGTAACACTATTGCGTTCCCTTTGTCTGATGGTAGAATCGTGATGTCAGGGTCTGAACAGAGGGATTTCAGTGCTGCTCGTTCTTCTCTGGTGATGTTGGATTTTTGTAGGACCGCTCTCCTGAGGGCCCAGCTGACTTCATGACGAATTTCGTCTTTGGCATCTAGAGGGACAATGCTAACAGCTTGTTCAATTCTGGAGATTATGTCCTCGAACATGAGGGAGAGGCCCTTATAAGGAGATTGATTCTGCACCGCACAACCCCTGTACCAGAAGCAACTCAGGACAAGAACGCCCCACTGTAGCAGTTTTACCATTCGTCGGACTCACCTCCGGGAAGTTAGACAGAATTCTAGCAAGGCACGAGGTGAAGACCATTCACAGGCCGCCACTGAAAAACCAAGGCCCCACTCGGTTCAAAGATGACCTTGAGCTCCACATTCCAGGAGTATACGGTATACCGTGTGAGTGTGGGACACTACATATAGGCCAAAAAGGATGCAGCATTGAACAGTGACGTAATGAACATCAGCGTGACATCAGATTATTCCAACCAGAAAAGTCAGGACTTGCGGAACACAGCATCACCGAGGGACACAGGATCTTATGTGCAGACACCAAAATAATAGGCAAATGCGCCGGTAACTGGGACCGACGAGTAAAGGAAGTCATAGCCATTTCACGGGAAAGCACCAATCTCAACAGGGAAGTGAGACTCCAGCTCAGTCACGCCTGGAACCCACGCATCCGTAAAAATACGACACCAGCCAATGAGAACACCAGGATCCAGAGCGAGCCAATAAGAAGACAGCATCCAAGCTCCACCCCCATCATGGTCATATATATAACCTTACACTGGTCTACATTTTTACATTACCTGAAGATGTATGCACTTGAAACGTTGGAATATAAAGCCGATTTAACCTGGCTGGTAACCCGAGAACGCCTGTTTGAATCACATTGCCAGGAAAGCTACAATTCCTAGAATACAATTATTCACATCAGAAAAATTCAGTTTTGTAATTTACTGCTTTGACGAAAAAAGAAACATCCGGCTAACCTTCGCACTGCGGCTGGTGTCTCCACATGGGTCGCCCTCCAACATCATCATTTGCACAAAATGGTTGTTGACTATATTCCACTCGCCCCAGATGCTGCAGAGAAAGTAAGCTGTAAGTATGACACACACGTGAGACAAGCATTCACATTCAGAAACAAAACTTAAGCCATTCTCTTAAGGTAAAATACCAAAAAAGATTGGTAGGTTGATTTGGTGTTTGAAGTCCACTTTATGCACAGTAAGGCCAAACGGGACTGCACCTACAGTTTAAAGTGGGATCCAAACCACTATGTGCTTCCACCGGGTATCGAACATGGAACCCCTTGATTACAAGGCAACGACGCAACCACTGCACCATCCGGGAGGCCCTAAAATACCAAAAGGGTCCTCAGAGAAATCACATCAGGGGTAAGAACACAGAATCCAACAAGGATATACTCTACTAACTAGCTAACGAACAGGCTAACAAAAAATAAAACAAAGTCAAAGGAAAACTAAAAAGCTAGAAAAGAGTGTGCATGAAATATGGTTATGCACCACAAAATACTCACCCTAATATTCCACGGTATGGGTTCCAAGATGCAGAGAGTTCATGCTGAGTTATATTATGGAATGGGCAGAATACAAACTTATACCTGAAAGCACGAGCAAGATATTGTTGTTGAATAATAATTATTATTATTTTATAATAGCTACAATCACAGTGAAATACAAGGGTAAGTCACTAAATAACAGGAATTTTATTCTGAACTACATGGAAATTTATATGCAAGGAAAATTTGTATTTCGGGACTCAAAATGGTTCCTTAGCAACATGCCATAAGGGTGTTGTGATGATCGAGCAGTAGCTCATACAACATGGCCACTCCACTGTTGACTTGCACCGTGGAAGAGCAACGAAGTGTTATTAATTTTTTGTGGTCAGAACGATTGTAACCTTCTGAAATCTACAGCAGAATGAAGGTTCAGTACGGAGACAATTCTTTACGTCAGGAGAGTGTGTATGAATGAGTGGAAAGATCCGGTATTAAAAACGGAAGACAAAATGTCAGTGATGAACACTGGTGTGGGAGGCCAATTTGCGTGACAACTGAGGCAGTGAAACAACAGATCAACCAGCGAATCTGTTAAATTAATACACTCTCCTCTGACTTAAACAATTGTCTCCATACTGAACCTTCATTCTGCTGTAGATTTCAGAACGTTTCACTTCCTCTGACCACAAAAAACTAATAACATTGCATTACTCTTCTTAGGTGCAAGTCAACAGTGGAGTGGCCATGTTGTAAGAGCTACTGCACAAGCACATACTGCTCGATTGTCATGACACCTTTATGCCGTGTTGCTAAGAAACCATTTTGAGTCCTGAAATGTAAATTTTCATTGTGCATAAATCTCCATGAAGTTTAATGACTTCCCCTCATAGATCCTTTGTAGCGTAGGTTACAAAATCAACCACTTATAAAACTCTGAAATATTTCTAAACTTTAAATTGTATCAATCTGCTCTAAATAGAGAATCATATCGAGCCATGATTCTGAACCTCTGTCATCGGCCGTTGCTCTATCAGGCATTCAAAGAATGCCATGTCAGGTATTAACAAATCTTCCTGGTTTACTAGAGTTAAGGGGCTGAGCAACTGGCATTTGCAGGACAATGACCAGGGCTACAGGGAAGAGCCCTGAGAGCAAAGGGCGGTGTGGGGTCTTTTGCCTGGAATCGTTGAACAAGTAGCAACGGAGGAGATTGAGCGGTCGATCACAATTCGATTCGATCAGCCATCAGCGGAACTTTATCATCAGAGACAGACAGGTATAGTCCTTTCCAACCATGTCGATCTAGACTTGAAGGTAGAAATAGAAATACTTGTGTTTTGCCATTTCCAAGTATGTAGTTAGTACCTCTTGCTCTTTACCATTAGATTTACCATGAAGAGCGAGCACTCAAATCAAGAGGATGAATGATACTTGGAGTTGCATCACCCACCTCAATGGTTAAAGGTTCTTAGTTCAATCCCATGTTCATGAGAGAACGTTACGTGGATGGAGATGCTGGAAATTTAATTCATTTCAATTTGAAATAAATGAAAATTAAGAATCTAGAACCATCATACCATTTTTGCAGGATTTCAGTCATATTTCTTTTAACGCTTAATCACGATAAGAAAGGATGAAACTTATGATGAAAATGTTAATTCAATAACTGTTTACGTACGCATTTAAAATAAAGAATTCATAAGGTGGCGGCATGTTTTTGTTGTTGTTGTTGTAATGCTCAAAGGTCAGGGAATATTATGTCCAGTTTCAGCTCAGAGGATGAACTCCCTGGAAACTGGCATTGTTCATTTCAAGTTACAAAATAACAGAAACCATGATATTTTTGGTGTACACCGCAACAGTGTGAAACGACAAATATACAGATACTTACTTATCACTTGCCCAATTGAAACATTTCCCTGCCAATCTACGGAACTGGTGAGGTCCCGAGATATCTGCAGGGTTTGTTTTATGAAAGAATACATCTTCTGCAGGGGCCGGATCAGAACCGTGGTCGAGATTACCAAATCTGCAAAAATGGACTAAATTACTCTTCTCGATAAAGATAGCATGTTGTATCCACCAGCATCCAGTTACACCATTGTGTATAATTTAGTTCTGTATTTTTCTTATTTTGTGTAATTTTTCTGCCAATCACAAGAATCATTGGATGAAACTGATGAAGGGACATTTGTATGCCTAAGCCTGGACTCATACGCAGTGTTATTCGTGGTTAAACAAGCTGTGTTGCAACATTTATGTTTTATGAAACATGAATGGTTTTAATTTCGAATAAGAATATTTGGTACTATTTCACTATGGGGGTGACACCTATAAATCATATATTTCGCAATTTTTAACATTGCTAACGTACTATTTTGGAATGCGGAACATTTCCTAAGGTGAAATAATGCATTTCTAACTAAGATAATGTTTATTTCTTACATTTACGAGTACTTTCTGTTACTTGTTACTTCGATTCTTTAACACACATTATGGCGACAGTGTACTGGTTTATCGCACGTTGTGCGAGTGTTTTGTCGATTTATGCAGTGTTGCAACCTTTTTCACCAGAAAATATCTACTTTCGTGCCCGGATTTGAAATTATACTAATACCTCGCAAACCATTGATGTTAGCCCCACAAACCATTGACATTAGCCCCAAAAACCATTTTCCCGTAAGGTTAGGTTAGGTTAGGCAAGCATAGTTAAAAAAAATAATAATAAAAAAAAAAATACTCAACACGTCACGTTCTAGTGAAAACACGGTGAGTTTGAAACACTGACTACGAGGTTTACATCATCTAACACACGGAACATTGTGCTCTCTTGCAGAAAGCAAATGGCGGCAGCAGAAACAACGTGTCGGACAGAGATTTTCGCAGAAAACAACATGTATTCGCATTAAAATGGATCAAAACCACATTCACGAACTTCCACAACGCTACAGAAAATGATTTCCGTAAGTACTTTCTCCTGTAAATTTGAATAAATCCGTCACCCCCACAGTGAACTGTTACCGAATATTTTATCCAGAACAGTAATTACTTAAGCCCAGAAGTTTGGCAAATTGCCCTTTCTCCTGCTGCATTTATTCTTAAAATTTTTCTTGACGTGCTTTTTTGTGAAGTTGCTATTTTGCCAGTTATGTACCCTACTACCTATGTTTAATTTTAATGCCTTTTATTTTTTTAAAAAAATATAATTTTTCTTTTGTTAATTCTACACAACTTATTTTTCTTTCAAAAACATTAGCACATTATGGTGCTGTCAGAGACAATTACAAAGCTGGGAAAAAGGGATAAAACTCTTTTAGCATCCATGAAAGTCTTCGAGGAATCGGTGCAGCACCTGATTGAAGTGCCACAAGAAAAAGTTAGCTGTTGAAGAACAGTAACAAGTACAAATGTGGAATTGAAAAAATTGCAAACAATTTGTGATATTGTTAAATGTGAAAAATCTTTGCTTGATGACACGGATCCAGTTAAAATAACTTGTTTCATGTATGGTCCAATTATTTCTGTCAAAGTAGGGAGAACATATTCTGTTATGAAAAAGCATTATTTCTATCAATGAATGAATTAAAAATAAAACTAGTGGATATGCACAATCAAGGCAACAAAGGAAAGAAAAAACTTTTATCTCCATGTAGATTTTATCATTTTGAATGAAATTATCAAGCAATAAATGCATTCTTGCCTGACTACTTTAACCAAAATAAATACCTGAAATTCTGGGCTCTAGTAAATACAAATATAATGCCAACGTACAACATTTCTACTCTGTTTTTTAAACATTAAAATTAAATTTGATTACAATTGAATCAAGCAAAGGTTATTTATAAATGCAACACTTCAATCTTGCTCATGAAGGCAAAATTAGTGTCAATGACTAAACATCAAGAGTATATTATCAAGAAAGTATGAAGGGGAGTCAGCGACACTGACTTTCTTAGTGTAAGGCTCTGTGCTCAACTGCCTACCCTGCTCATGTACACCTTCACTTTTTCACTGAACCTAACCTCACAAGCACAGAAAAAGAATTAAAATTAATATTCTTTACAAAACAACCATTATTGTATCAAAACATTTCTTCACACTGGTCAAGTCAAGTCAGTATCTTGGCAGGTTGTGATTGTATTTGAGTGTCTTTATTCGACTTATCTTATATGTAGTTATTAGGGAATTATAATTAATGTAGCTTTACATTTTATATTTTTTATATAATAATATTAGTGTTTATTTATGAATTGGGGAATGTGCTTCTGGTTAATATATTGATTATAACTTTATAATAAAATATTGTATTTATTGGTTTGGAGATTGCTAGTTTCTGTAATCATTATTTTCATTGTACTGATGACATGGTAGGAATTTCTCTATGTTATTTTAGTTCTCTTCGAAACTGTCGCATTTTGGATTTCCTTGTTTTTCTCCTCATGGCAGGATAAGGTGTAGCAGTTCGAGATAGCTTATACAGGATGGCCCAAAAAAGGTAACCAAACACACAGATGACGGTTCTACATTTCAGTTACATTTTTATTTTGGCCACCCCATATATGTCATCGTGGATAATTTGTTAAAACTATTATGAATGTCTCACCCTGTAGCAACAGTTATAAGGAAAGATATACAGTTTCAAACTGTACTGAGAAAAACACATATTATTGAAAGTATTTTCCATCTCTGCCTTAGATAACAATAAGTGGAGGGTACATTTTTTTTTGTAAAAAAGTTTAAAGCGTGAAATATAATCCGAGAATCTAGTATACCATAACTCTGGAATTCTCAACATTTGGCACAAAATTCTAAGACTGCAAAGAAACAAAAACAACAACACACACGACACACCTCCACCTGATATGTCTGGTATGAGAATTGCCATATCTAAGTATTTCTCATCAGTTGTACCAAAAAACATCATTACCATCTCCCTTGAGAGTTTCAATTTTCTAACAATTGCAATTTCCTGACATTTTTTCTTATATGTACACATTGCTTGCATTGTAGAATTATTTATCTTGAAATCTATGGTTACGGTTAAAAAAAAAATAATAATAAATAAATGTCTGGTGAAGGGAGCGTGTGTTCTCCTGAAACGTCAACAACGAAAAACTGTGTTTTTAATCTTGTAATAACCGTAGACTACAAGAGAAATAATTCCCTGACAGTTAAGGTGTATCACAAAGCTCAGTAAGTAATTTCACCGGTAGTAATGGTTCCCATTGTTTTATGATTTTTTTCAAATTCTCCTAGCATGAAAACTAATTATCGTAGAATTTTGGCAATCATTTTCACACAAAATTTGAACCTTCCTTAGAGTCATTCCATGCGAAATCAACACAGCCCCCAACCTGACCATCTCCGATTTTCATGAAATTTTGGGAGTTGAAACTATGCTTGGAACTTAGTAACTATGAAAATGTTTAGTCTCGTGCATCTTGTAATTGTTAAATTATTCAAGGTCAAAGTTAGCAGAAATTGCCCTTTTTGAGTCCACTTAGCTATACTAAATGTGTTGTAACTCTACCACTATTTCGTCTAGGAAGCTCAAATAAAGCTTATTGTACAGGGAATTGAACAAGCTTTCCAGTGATATTTAACAAGCCCACCCTTGGATAAAAATATAATTTTGTCATGTGACCTTGACCTTTGACCTTGAATATCTCAAAACATGCCATCACCAAAAATCGTGAAAAAAATATATTTGGTCCCTCATTTCATACCCTAAAACATATCAAAAAATCATTCTGGGACTGCAATGGGATCAGAAAATACAAAATAATATGTGTAACTATGTGACTGATAAAAGTCCCATTACATGAACTATGACCAGTGATGTGCACTGAGGAGTATCTAGTCTAGCAGAGATAGGTCAATCAATCTCACGTCTCTAAATATTTTCAAATCACAATATTTATTGTCTTGAAGCCTCAGTTCATATGCAACACTTCTTTCCACGCGCTTCTCGTCCCTCGATGTGATCAGCTGGCAAGGCTGGAGACCCTAGCTGGCTCTTCTTCCGCCTTACCAGATCCAGGTATAGACAACTGCCTGAGGAGAAAGGGAAGATTTCTGTCTCTACCTGCCTTGCCCCTCGCCCCCCGCTCCTATGGTTGAAAACCCAGTCTATCTCCTATAGGACAGATAGGGGATTGGTTTCCCTTCGATTCCTTTGTAAATCCTCTAAAGAACTCCGCAGTACTTATGTTCTCTGTATTTACACAACCTTTTAAAAGTTGTACAATATGTATGGATAATATGGGATGTAATTTTACTTGTATTATGTGCAGACAAAAATGTTATGGTTTCTTATATCTTTTTGTCAAATATGGAATATATAATGATTAAATAGCAAATATTTGCTCACGCTCTCTCCCGCTCTCGTTTTACTAGTGTTTTATTTAAGTATACTAATAATTTGGCCTCCAACAAAAAATTGGTAAGCTAAACAGTCATAAATACGGATGTATTAATTTGGGCAAGAAAACATGCGTTCTAATTGTTGTTGTTGGTTTGGTTTATTTTCCTTCACCTTTCTGCCTCATTTGGTTATCGCGAAAATGAGGATGATGATTCTCTTTAAAAGTGGGAACTTATATATAATTAATGGCACATAATTATTAAAAAAATTGAAATCTAGCAGTTCGTTATATCTAAAACAATATAATGAAATTGATGAGGGGACCTCACAAAGAACAATTCAGGCCGGGATTCGAACCCGTGACGAGCACGCATTCTTGTTCATATGTGTTGTACTCTGCAGTGAATAATGAAATAATTTGGAATGAAAAATGTATCCCAGAACTCAAAAAGCCAAATGAATATCATTCAAGAAAGTAGGAAAAAGTGTGTTTCATTACCTGTTTATCTCCTCTAATATATTGAATTCTTGCCACCTTCCATAGCTTTTTCTTGCTGCATTGATTTAATCACGATAAGTAGCTAATGAGCTTATGAAAGTCACGAGGGACAATCATAAACAGAGAACTCTGGACTCCTGATTTCACAGTGCCCTGCAGATGCACTGGGAGGAAATTACTTGTATCCCCCCCCCCCTTTCTTTAGCATTGCTTTTCCATCACTTTACCTAAATTCTGCCATGACGATGAACGTTGATTAAATTAAACAAAGGAAAAGTAGTTACAAAGGAACACTCATGCACAGGCCAGGGCTCGAGCCCAGATCCTTCAGTAACGAGATCGTGAGATGGAGAAATTAGGGAAATCAAGCAAAACATTTTTTTTGAAGAAATGTTAATCATATGCAAATACGGTGTTTCAAAAATCCAATTGAAATTTACCACTGAGGAAAAATGCAGTTTACTTTACTGATAGCTTTCCACTCATTCTTGTTGTCGGCCGACCTCCGTGGGGGAAGTGCAAGTGGTTCCGGATCAGTACCCGGTGGAGGCACATAGTGGTTCGCATCCCACTTAAACTGTAGGTCCAGTCCCAATTAGCTTTTATGTACATAAAGTGGACTTAAACACCAAATCAAGCAACCGCGGGGGAGTGGTTATCACTGCATGCTATGACACCAGGAGTTCTGGGTTCGAACCCCGACCTCGGCATGGGTGTTATTTGTGTTTGTCCCTTCATCAATTTTATCGTATCATCTTGACGATTTCCGAAAGTGGGTGGGATTAACGTGTGCTTCTTTTCAGTAATCCTTCCTCATTTTGCAATCCTTTCCTTTGTTTGACATTCTATTTTTAGGAATACTGGGTCCTATAGGGGGGAGGGGGTTTATGACCCACACCAACCTCTCTTGGGCACGCCACTGATTGCTACCCCAAGTGTCGACATCACCGCATGTCACCGACTATGACGAGTCAAATGTCCCTTCACAACCCCTACAAAATGTAAAGGAGATATCCTGGCCATGAAAGAAATAGGTTAGGCATGGGGAGATCTCTAGATTTGTGTGTCAAGCGCAGGTCCGGCATATTGTTGACCGCCATATTGAATTCAACGCAAAAATTTCAAAGGAAAGGGGGTGATGTGATATATCAAATCAGGCTAGAATTTCACGAGAAATGAAGCAGCAAAGGGTTTTCCAACTTATTTTTAGGCAGCAAAACGTTATACGCATATCTTTCACTTACGGTATATGCACATTGTAGTGTTGTCAATATTCCTGTGAGCACACTCGTTGACGTCTCTCACACTCATATAGAACATTTGGCAATGTAGTAGGTTCAACATCATCTCAAGCAGCAACTATGCCTTCTCTCAGATGGTCAATATCAAGGACTTTTAGTGCATGCACCATTCTCTTCAAATGTTTCTGAAGGTAAAAGTCCTCCTAAGATGTTAGATCTGGAGAATGTGCAGGCCATTTAATAGATCCCTGTCTGCCCATCAATCTACCTAGAAATTTACCATGAGGAAATTGCCAAAATGTTCACATAGTGTGGTCACACACTGTCCTGTTTCAAAACTCTGTAAAAGTACCATATCCCATAAGCAAGGATGAAAAACCTGTTCGCTTAACACATCCAAGAAGCCCTCACCATTTAAGGTTCCGTTGTTGAATATGGACCAACCATTCCAGTTCTCCATACACTATACCACATCATTAGCTTACCAGCAACAACCATTCGACTGGGATCTGTCTACTGTAGATTATCAAATCACAGGTATTGCATATAATTTTTATTAACTTTACCGTGAACATAAAAATTAGTCTCGTCACTGAAGAATTTTTCATTCCAAAGGAGTGTCACCAGGCCCGTAGCTAGAATTGATCTCTAGGGGGGGCTCATGGTTTATCAGGGGGGGCTCACGGTTTATCAGGTGACTTTTTAAAAAAACGTTTCACATTAAATAAAGGTAAGCTATTTTGTGTGTGTTAAGGGGGTCATTAAAGAAATAGAAATATAATACAAATAATACCCTCTTTTTCAATATCTTCTAAAACACGGTCATCTCTCGAAGTGTTAATTGAATGCTACTGACCTCATTCCTTACTAAACACTTCATACACTTTTGATTACACAAATATTTGTATCCCATATGAAAAATGCATGTTACTTCTCTCTTCATAAACTTTTGTCTTCTCGTTTAATATCTAAGAAACTAAAAGTTAAAATATACAAAACAGTAATTTTGCCTGTAGTATTATATGGATGTGAAACTTGGTCCCTTACATTGAAAGAGGAACATAAATTGAGAGTATTTGAAAATAAGATCCTTAGGAAAATCTTTGGACCTAAAAGGGATGAGGAGACAGGTGAGTGGAGAAGGTTACATAATTTAGAACTACATAATTTGTATTCATGTCCAGATATTATTAGAATAATTAAATCAAGAAGACTTAGGTGGGCAGGCCATGTGGCACGAATGGGAGAGGAAAGAGGAGTTTGCAGGATTCTTGTTGGGAAACCTGATGGTAAGAGACCTGTAGGAAGGCCAAGACGAGGATGGAGGGACAACGTTGAGATGGACCTAAGGGAAATCAGTAGGGATGGAAAAGAGTATATAGATCTTGCTCAAGATAGGGAAAGACGGAAGGCCTGTGTTGCTGCAGTCATGAACCTTCGGGTTTAAGAAGGCTAGAGAGTTAGTTAGTTAGTTAGTTAGTTAGTTAGCATATGAAAAATGCACAATATTCAATAATAGTGACTACAGTACATACCTCTGCCTTAAAAAAGTTGAAGTCGGCGATTCTTCATGTTGTTGAACCTGTGAAGCAGTCTCGACATATCTATGTTTGATGCTCGTTTCTTCTCAAATGCCAGAAAAACAAGATTTGCCAGGCGCTTGCTGCACATTGACAGTTTCTGAGGGCTATTGATGCGGGTTAACACAGAGAAAGTGGATTCACACAATGCTGTACTGCATGCAAAAGTTCTTATGCCAGCAAGTAGAGCATAAGTGTCTTCGTAGGCCATTCTAGTTTTGTACAGTTCTTTAAAAGTATCAGGGGAATCCAGTTTCTTGAGATATGCATTGGCAAAAGTTAGTTCCTCTTTTGATGGAATGGTGATTCCAAAGGCTGATAAATATTCAATGTTGCTAAATTGAAGGGACTCAGCCGATGATATAGCCTCCAATAAGTCATCTTTATTGGTAAAACGTCTATTTATTTCTGTTAGCACAAGATCTAAATATTCGTAGAAAATTTGTGTGAGAGATGTGAGCTTTTCCTCTCCTAGGACGTCAGTGATAACGAAGTCTTGCAACTGTGTATTTCGTTTTCTCTTTCTTGTGGGGTGCTCAACAATCTCGTCATGAATTCCATCCTCTTCTAGCAGTACATTACTTTCTTGCAGAATGCCTTCGTACACATCTTCCTGGCGCATGCTCCTTAATGTTTCTGTGGCAGCTTCAATCATCTTTCTACCAGCATCCAAATGAACATTACGTGCTTGAAGCATTTTATCAACTGGGCTTAATATTTCAAGGATCTTTTTCATGAACACTAAGCAAAACCGAAACTGAGGTTTGCTAATGACTACAAGCAAACCAACACTTGCTGCTACGTCATCCCCGTTAAAATTTCCATTTTTCACCAACTGCAAAACGTGAATTATATCTCTGTAGTTTTCAAATATTGTTCTCGTCATTTTTAAATGTCATGACCAACATTGTTCTAAAAGTCGCAAAAGACTTCTCCCCTCGTATAAAATGGCAACTTTTCCCTTTTTTAGAAAATTGTGCAACATGGAACTCTGTTCGAAAAAGTGTTTAATTGGAGAAATTTCATCCACACATTTAACAATTACCAGATGTAACCGATGGTTAAAGCAATGAACGTAAGGAATTAGACGCCCAAGCCGTTGCTGGATTAAAGCTTGCACACCCCCTTTCTTCCCACTCATAACTGAAGCCCCGTCAAAACACTGGCTGAGCAATTTCGCACTATCCAAACCATATTTCTGAAAAATATTTAGTGTTAGATCTGCAAAAGACTCTGCATCAAAAGCTGACAGTGTTTCTATGCACAGAATTGATTCCATGACTGTCCCATTCTTTACATAGCGGATTCCTATATGGCTACGTTTTCTCTGTTGTTTTTATCTCGTGTACCATCTTCAAGCAAAGTATACAAAGGAACATCTGCACTGTTAATGTCACTAACAATGTTTTCACGTACGATGTCAGCCATTATTTCAATAATGTCGTTTTGAATTTCAGGGGACAAGTAAGATGCGTTTTTAGGCACCTGCTTAAAACAGTCTGCCAGTTTCTCATCTTTTCGAAGCGTGAACTCGAAAAGATTTCGAAACAGGCTTTGTTCCTCATGTTCTTCTAAGTGGTACGTTCCCCTAAGAGGCAATTCGTTTATTGCAAGGAACTGAATAATTTCAGCAATGCTCTTGATATAATATTGATTCTTTTCAAGAACATTCTGATTGACTAGTGTAGAAATAGATTTTCCCACCAACGAACGATTTTGCTTTTCTGCCCACCTTGACATTGCTTCTATGTGTGTAAGTGTCGCATCATGTTTCACTAGCCCTGCTTTGGTTTTATCGAGAGCTGCCTTCCAGTTCTTAAAACCTTTAGATGTAAAGGCCACTTCTTTGCATCCGAAAGGCCGATATTGTCTACAAGCATAGCAGAATGCTGCATCTAAAAATTGTGAATACTCTAACCATTTGAACCTTTTAAACCAGTCACTTTGAAAACACCGTCCATCAGCATTTCGGGGGTAATGTTTGAGTTTTAGCTGTTTAATTTCCTCACCTGGTTTGGAAATGTCCTTTACTTCTGTAGGCAAGAAATCCTCTTCTTGATTGGAGGCAGCCGTAGATGGGGAAAGAGTAGGTACGGTGGTCGCCGTGGTCAAAGATTCAGATGTTTTTTTACGAATTATAAATTTATCCATGGTGCTGGGGAATCGTTAAAATATCACAATACCACACACCAAGGACGAAACATGGTTATATTATTCGTCACTAAAACCACTCACTATCACACGAATCAGTTTTACGAAGATACGAAACACAAGAACACCCGCGCAAACGCGAAACCTTCTTTACACGAATGAAGAACTCAACAAAGTGTCTTTGTCAATGTTTTCCCCCAACAGGGCATGGGCAAGCCCTTATATTCCACCCCCGACCGGGCAATAAAACTTCCCTTTGCAAAACTTGGGAGCCGATGACTTTTGATGCAGATGGAAAGGACCTGCTACAAGGAAAAGCCGAAAGAGGGGGAGCGAAGGTGCATAGATCCCCTGTGGAAGAAATTTGGAGAACCTTCTAAATACTTCCCGTTACTTAAACTTCGGTTTATAAACAAGAAGAACAAATGTGATAGCTGCTCTTCATGTACTGTGAATTTATCCTTCTATCAAGTTATGAGCAAATAATATCCACACTACATTTTCACTTGTCACTGCAAACAAATTATGCAATAGTTTTACCTAATACCAGGGGGCTGTCGACAATGCCAGGGGGGGCTGACGACAATGCCAGGGGGGGCTCAGCCCCCCCTGGCCCCTGCCTAGCTACGGGCCTGAGTGTCACGTAATTGTTTGAGATACTTTTCCCAATATTCTCCACTATTCAACTATTTGGTGAATGTTGCTCATTAAAATCATATGCAATGGTGCGTATACTTCTTTCTCTCACAAGATGTCAGCGTGATCTCGACGAGTTCCTAACACGTTAGGAGCATTCTTAATACTTTGTTTTTAACACCTCGAAAATGAGAAAATGGTTACAAGCATGCAGTAATACCTTTTGCTGGTTAAAGATACTTTGGAAAAACGTTCGCCGTTTCATTTCTCGTGAAGTTCTAGCCTGATTTGTATATCACTTCACACCCTTTCCTTTGAAATTCTTGTATTGAATTCAATATGGCGGTCAACAATGTCCCAGACTTGCGCTTGACACACATAGCTAGGGATCTCCCTATGCCTAACCTATTTCTTTCATGACCAGGATAACTCCTTCACATTTTGTAGGGGGTGTTAAGGGACATTTGACTCGTCATAGTTCATGTAATGAGGCTTTTATCAGTCACATAGTTACACATATTATTTTGTATTTTCTGATCCCATTGCAGTCCCAGAATGATCTTTTGATATGTTTTATAGTATGGCATGAGGGACCAAATATATTTTTTTCACGATTTTTGGTGATGACATGTTTTGAGATATTCAAGGTCAAAGGTCAAGGTCACGTGACAAAATTATATTTTTATCCAAAGGTAGGATTGTTATATATTACTGGAAAGGGTAACACTTTACTATACCTGAGACAGATTCCTTCAAATTTACAGGAGAAAGTACTTACGGAAATCATTTTCTGAAGCGTTGTAGATGTTCCGGAATGTAGTTTTGGTCCATTTGAATGCGAATCCATGTGGTTTTATACGAAAATCTCTCTCCGACGTGCTATTCCTGCTCCCGCCATTTGCTTTTTACACAAGAGCACTGTACGCGCTATTGCTGCACTAAATTGAACGAAAGGAGTGCTAATGGAACCTAACCTAACAGGCCTAACCTAACCTAGTAGGCATACCTCGTCCCCGTAAGTAAGTAAAAAAGTCAATTTAAAATTCCTAAAGTGTTTTTAATTTTTAACACTGCATGCACACTCCAAATCAACAAAACACTTTCTCAACGAACGATCAACGGTAAGCTATCACCATGTTGTGTGTGGAAATAAACAAGAACAGTAAGTACTCGTAAATGTAAGAAATATACATTACTTTCCTAAGAAATTCAATTATTTCACCTAAATAAGTGTTCCGGAATGCAGAATAGTACGTTAGCAATGTAAAAAAGTGCGAAAGAAATGATTCCCAGGTGTCTCAGGTATAGTAAAGTAGTACCCTGGAAAGCTTGTTCAATTCCCTGTACAATAAGCTTTATTTGAGCTTCCTAGGTGAAATAGGGGCGGAGTTACAGCAGATTTAGTATAGCTAAGCGGGCTCAAAAAGGGCAATTTCTGCTAACTCTGACCTTGAATAATTTAACAATTACAAGATGCACGAGACTAAAAATTTTCATAGTTACTAAGTTCCATGCATAGTTTCAACTCCCCAAATTTCATGAAAATCGGAGATAGTCAGGTTGGAAATTGCACATATCTGTGTTGATTTGGCATGGAATGGCTCCTTAAACTAATGAGCACTGTTCGGATTTCGAAAAAGTTATTATGTTGAAGAAAAAACAACTTAAAAATTACCTTACACAAGCATGTGCGCTTCGCATGGGCAATGTATTTTCTGTACTGCTGTAAGTATTGTAGACTAGTGGGAATTAATATAGAAGTAAATCGGAAGCTTAGTAGAATACATTTAGGGACTTTATTTTAATGCTAAGAGAAACAAACCTGGCAAGACTAACCTAACTACGAAAGCATATATTGAACAAAAACTTAAGGAATCGCTAAAACTCCGCAGTGTGTTAACAGAAGTAAATTGAAATCCAACCATGTTAAAATTGCATTCGTAGCATGATGAAATCACAATAAAACAGGCCAATTTCACCAACCAAAGACAGGATTTCTCACATCCCTAATTACTAAATTCTATTATGAATAATCTCCTCTACTAACAAAACTACATGTATTACTTACTCATAATTCATTGGCTCTTCTACAATCTTTATTGGAATTCTCTGAATGGCACTAATAAAGCTTGACATTAAAGATGTAACTAAAATTACTTTGAAATTAGCCATTCTCCCAAATTCTGCATCATGTCAACAGTCTCTCCACAAATGAACAATGACTGCAAAAACTGTTTCGTGTACTCATGTATTTCCTGTGGTGTCACATGTTCTATGCTAGTTTTTAGAACACAGATATGGCAAATTTATCCATTGTAGGCTGCAAGCAGATAAGAAAACACGTAACTATCCACTAAGCTTACAAGTTCTACAAGTGTCAATACTGCAGTATTAAATAATCAAAAACAATGCTGTTCCAAATTACATTCTTGCATCGACAGCTATAAGACTTCACTTTTCAAAAGTGCACCTTAATTTTATGGTTAATGAAATGTACAATAAATTGAAAGTGAGATCTTAAATGTATTTATAATTTTTGTTTGCATAAATACTTTAAAGATTACATTACCGCTACTTTGCTACTTAACCCACAATAAATTACACTGTAAATTTCAGTATCACATGTGAAACTTTGACCTGGTATCATGCATGAATTCTAATTTACTGTACATATTTATTATACACACCAATCTAGATTAATTAGATGTAATAGAAATGGAAACAGGAAGACTGCAGAATATGGGCTGCTTAGGTGGAACATGGTTCCTAATTTTATGGTAATGGTTTGAAATTTGTAATCAGGAAAAGGGCTAGACTCTACTTTACGTCCTTATTGCCTTTTGGTGGTAACCGATGGGAGTTAACAACACTGCAGGCTCGTCTTTGTGTCCGCGTTGTGAATGCATGTGGTTGGCTAGTTTGCGTTCTGCGTGATGATTGCTTCTTTCCGTTCGCGGTGCGTTGAGCGTGTGTATGGTGCATGAAGATGAACAGGTTCCAAAAACTTGTAGATAGTGTAAAATATGTTTATCCCCAATAATAATTTAGTGCATCGTTCAAAACAGTGCTTGCAGACAGCCGGCATCTCTTCGGGTAAGTACCTTTTTCTTTTTACACTTTCTGTTCACGATAGCCCCACTAACCATTCACGGGTAGCCCCACGAACCATTCACGATAGCCCCACAAACCATTCACATTAGCCCCAAAAACCATGCATGGGTAGCCCCACAAACCATTCATGTTAGCTCAAAAAAGACCATGCACGGGTAGCCCCACGAACCATTTACGGGGACGAGGTATGCCTACGAGGTTAGGTTAGGTTCCATTAGCACTCATTTCACCCCTAAATATGTGCTTCATCATCGAAAAATTTCCTCAGTACATTCAATTACACACATCCGGACAACATCGGTTTTTATCGATTTCCTCCTCCAGGTAATTTTCCCTTGCTTTGGGATTTATGTTGTTGAATCCCTTATACAATAAGCTTTCCAACCATATATGACACACATCCTTAGGAAAAGGACGTAGAGTAGAGTCTTACCCAGGAAAAGTAACTTTCAAGGTGATGAAATGTGTGATTTTCGACAAAAAAAACCCTGAGAAATACAAGTTCAGGTTAGGTGCTCTTGAAATCTTAGCAATGAAGGAAAAAGTGACATGCAAAAAAATAAAAGGAGGAAAGAAGAGGGGTCTCACTTATCGCAGAACACTTGAACAAACTTGTGTTCTAATGTCATGGGAGAAAGTTTCTTAATTTTAGGCTAGATGCCTACATTGTCAGGTTTGGTTCTCTTAGCCTAAATAATATTTTTTATTGTATTTATGCTAATGAAACCTAACCTAACCTCGTATGCATTCCGCGAAACAAAAAAATAATGAAAGAAACTGTGCGTAAACAATATGGAAGCGAGCGAATGGAGAAATGCATTGCTTCTCAGCAATAACATTTCTTAAACGTAAAAATATAATAGTAATCGGAAAAATAACCCTGGAAAATGGAAGCAGAATGTACGTACTTTCAGGGGATATAAATTTAGTTCGCCTATTTAGAGGAAAAATGCAGCCCATGTTCTGCAGTGAGGCCCAAGAGCAGTCCGAACTATATCATTTGGTAAAAATTTACGGTAAAACTGTCAAAGCTGGGGAATCGGATTTCTTCAAATTTACAGGAGAAAGTACTTACGGAATTGAGTTTCTGTGTAATTTCAGAAGGTCGTAGAAGTGTTTTCTCGCATTTTTCAATGTATTTGGCCGCTAATTCATGTATTTTTCTATAATAATGTTTGTCCGATGCATGAAGGCTGTTGCTTGCATTTCCATCCATGTACTTGAACCAGATGTTGTGAGCATCTGATGACGAAATTCCCGGTAAGTGTTTCCAAACACACAGTTGTTTCACTGGTAAAAATCTGATATTCCCCGGACACCTATAACTTCTTCGTTTTGTCAATTTTTGACATTTGTACTTACCTATCTGCTTCGCGGAACATTCTTTAACATTCGTCCCGGAATCGGTGGGAAATTTAAACTAAAAAATTATTTTTGTTTGAAATTTTTGAGTCCAAATTTCCTACCGATTCCGGGCTCTGTCCCTGGGGTAATTGACCTAAAGCCCCCAACCGCTAACGTGGCCCCGCCTCCACTCCCCTCCGGCTCCCCGGCTTTATCTATAGAGTCCCTGTTAAACAAATGTTAGAAATTGGCCGGAGTCACCTGGCCCCAAACTTTTAAATTTGAAGAAATCCGTTACATCACACAAAACACCTTTCAGATGTTAGACAATGCTACAGGAACTTATTACTGGAAGTAGTTTCGGTAAATATGCGATATCGCCCAGACGGATTTCTTCAAATTTACAAGAGAAAGTACTTACTGAAATGAGTTTCTCTAGCATTCTGGACGTTCTTGCAGGTATTTTATTTCACGGAAAGTAAAAACTTCGTAGTTTAATGCTGCCGAACAAGAATTAATCACTTTTTACGTATGAAATTGGCATTGCCTGCCACATTATGCCGTTCTTTCCATTGTGTGCATGCAGATGGCAAGAGTGTTGAAAGTCACGCAATCTCTGCAGTGTTTCCAAACGTGCCTTCTCTTTACGATGAATTTAGGAGTAAAATGAGTGCTAATGGAACCTAACCTAACAGGCCTAACCTAACCTTGTATGAATGGTTTGTGGGGCTAGCCGTGGATGGATTTTGGGGCCTACGTCAATGGTTTGTGGATCCACCCATGAATGGTTTGTTTAGGTAAACATGAAAAAAAAATCGAAATAGTACGTAATTTTCCGTCATGAAGGTTTGAAACACTGCTTGCGCACTGAAAATCGACAAAACACAAGCTGGCACGTCATGACGCGCGATGATCCATTACGAGTGCACGCCATATTGTCTATTACATAAGCGGAACAAGTAAGACAAATAATCAATCGTAATATGAAAAGTTGACAGTATTTTATGGAGAAAGGCATAACTTCACCTTAAAGAATGTTCCGCAAGGCAAAATAGGTAAGTACCAGTGGTAAAATTAAGGAAATAAATGAGTGAAACGTGTCCGGGCGTTATCGCATATTTACCGTAGTGGTATTCTTCTGTAAAAATGAAGAAATCTGTCCGGGGAATATCGGATTGGTACCTTTTCACTATATTGCCCAACCTAACCTAACCTTACCGTGATGGTGTGTGAGGGTATCGTGAATGGTTTTTGGGGCTATTCGTGGATGGTTATATGATCCAGAATGGTTTTTGGGGTTATGCGTGAATGGTTTTTGGGGCTATTCGTGGATGGTCATACTATCCCGAATGGTTTTTGGGGCTGTGCAGGCATTTTTCTGTTAAGAAGGTTGTTTTGCCGTTTCAAACACAACGCTAGTCAAGATTTGCCTGCCATTTTGCGTGTTCAGGAATAGAGAAAAGAACGAACAATAATTACTCGATATGTCGACAATAGATACGAATTTCGTTAAAAAAAAAAAAGCGAAATCCCTTGTTAAACAATCATTAACATTTCAGTAACCACCAAACGTCTCTAATTCCCTTATTTTCGTATTTTTCACATTGATACTTACATATTCTGCATTCGTAAGGATTCTTATATTTCGCGTTTCGTTTTTTGCAGGCAAATAATCTCAATTTTCGAAATATGGAGTATTTTTATTTTCTTCGCTTTTGCTTGCGTTACACGCGATATGGCGCAGAAATCTTGACTAGCGTAGTCCATGATCAGTGGTTATGCAGTGTTGCGACCTTCTTCATAGCAAAATATCTAGGTACTAGTATGGAGAATACGTAAGTATGAATGTGGAAAATACGAAAATAAGGGAATTAGAGACGTTTGGTGGTTACTGAAATTTTAATGATATGGATAACAAGATAGGCCTTTAGCCTAAAAATAAACTTCAGTCTGCTGACGTCAGAACGCAAGGTAGCAAGAGTGTTGTGCGATAAGTGATTGAAATAAAACAAAGCAACTGAAACCATTGGCGCGTGGATAGGTTAGTAGGGCCACGCAAAGGTTTCAATAGTGAAAAAGATAGCCCCACGAACCATTGGCGCGTGGATAGGTTAGTAGGGCCACGCAAAGGTTTCAATAGTGAAAAAGATAGCCCCACGAACCATTGGCGCTAGTCCCACGAACCATTGGCACGTGGATAGGTTAGTAGGGCCACGCAAAGGTTTCAATAGTTAAAAATATAGCCCCACGAACCATTGGCGCGTGGATAGGTTAGTAGGGCCACGCAAAGGTTTCAATAGTGAAAAAGATAGCCCCACGAACCATTGGCGCTAGTCCCACGAACCATTGGCGCGTGGATAGGTTAGTAGGGCCACGCAAAGGTTTCAATAGTTAAAAATATAGCCCCACGAACGATTGGCACGTGGATAGGTTAGTAGGGCCACGCAAAGGTTTCAATAGTGAAAAAGATAGCCGCACGAACCATTCGCGCTAGCCCCACGAACCATTGGCGCTAGCCCCACAAACCATTGGCGCTAGCCCCACGAACGATTGGCGCGTGGATAGGTTAGTAGGGCCACGCAAAGGTTTCAATAGTTAAAAATATAGCCCCACGAACCATTGGCGCTAGCCCCACGAACCATTGGCACGTGGATAGGTTAGTAGGGCCACGCAAAGGTTTCAATAGTTAAAAATATAGCCCCACGAACCATTGGCGCGTGGATAGGTTAGTAGGGCCACGCAAAGGTTTCAATAGTTAAAAATATAGCCCCACGAACCATTGGCGCGTGGATAGGTTAGTAGGGCCACGCAAAGGTTTCAATAGTGAAAAAGATAGCCGCACGAACCATTCGCGCTAGCCCCACGAACCATTGGCGCTAGTCCCAAGAACGATTGGCACGTGGATAGGTTAGTAGGGCCACGCAAAGGTTTCAATAGTTAAAAATATAGCCCCACGAACCATTGGCGCTAGCCCCACGAACCATTGGCGCGTGGATAGGTTAGTAGGGCCACGCAAAGGTTTCAATAGTTAAAAATATAGCCCCACGAACCATTGGCGCTAGCCCCACAAACCACTGGCGCGTGGATAGGTTAGTAGGGCCACGCAAAGGTTTCAATAGTGAAAAAGATAGCCCCACGAACCATTGGCGCTAGTCCCACGAACCATTGGCGCTAGTCCCACGAACCATTGGCGCGTGGATAGGTTAGTAGGGCCACGCAAAGGTTTCAATAGTTAAAAATATAGCCCCACGAACCATTGGCGCGTGGATAGGTTAGTAGGGCCACGCAAAGGTTTCAATAGTGAAAAAGATAGCCCCACGAACCATTGGCGCTAGTCCCACGAACCATTGGCGCGTGGATAGGTTAGTAGGGCCATGCAAAGGTTTCAATAGTTAAAAATATAGCCCCACGAACCATTACCGCGTGGATAGGTTAGTAGGGCCACGCAAAGGTTTCAATAGTTAAAAATATAGCCCCACGAACGATTGGCGCGTGGATAGGTTAGTAGGGCCACGCAAAGGTTTCAATAGTGAAAAAGATAGCCCCATGAACCATTCACAGATAGCCCCACGAACCATTCACGGATAGCCCCACGAACCATACATAAATAGCCCACGAACCATTCATAAATAGCCTTAGAGATACTGGGCGAAAGGGGGGGGTTATCACCCCCATCAACCTCACATTGAGCACGCCACTGATCCTGTGCACGTTATGTTGTCGCAAGTTCGTAATCAGAAAAGATGAACAGTAACTCGCGTTTATTTACGTTCTAGAACTGTTACACAGTTACAAAACCGCGCGTTTGGAAACACTGACCGGTTGTTACGTCATGAGACGCTCGCAAATATTTGGTTCACGTAGTAGACGGACATCAAGGGAACAGCTTTCATGCATCGGAGCGACATTATTGTCGAAAATTACATGATTTATCGGCAAAAAAAATTCAACGAGTTTAAAGGAAACTTCCAAGACCTTCCTAAAGTATAAATAAACGCATTTCGGTAAGTAATTTCTCCTGTAAAATTGAAAAAAGACGTTTTGGGGAAACGTAAATTTTACCAAACAATCTTTCGCAATGCAGAATAAGTAAGTACGAAAGTCAACAATTACAGAATAAACGAGTTACAGCCGATTCCCGACTTTGACAGTTTTACCAAATTTACTATTCGTTGGACACCTTCTTCGTTTCGTCAATTTTTGACATTCGTACTAAAAAATGAAGAAATCTGTCGGATGAATAGTAAATTAGTACCTTTTATTTAAAAACTCGTAAAAAATAATGAAATAATAGTTGTGTATTGCGTTGTATCAATATTTGTTTTATACATTTGATCAATATTATAAACAAAACAGTTGCAATATTAATTACCTTGAATGACAAATCTGCTCCTGGAAACACAAGCAGTTGAGGAATTGATGTATATAATATTTGCACGTGTACAAGTATGTTGTATAAAAGACATGAACCGGGACGAAGTAGCTTCCAGTACAGGACAATCTTACGTAACAGTTAAGTGGCCAATACTTAAGATAACAGATGAAGGACGCATTCAGTACAGTGGAAAATAATTACCTAAAAATTGAAAGGAGTACTTGAGTAGTAAACTTGCCATTCTACAATAACACAGTAATAATATATTCAAGAAAGAACAACTGAAATGATAAAAACAAGTGCAAGCGGACAAGGAAGAAAGTTGACTTGACCGGATTTCTCGACTTCTCTATCTCGATTAGATGCTACTTCGAGTTCGACTTCTAGTACGTTTGACAGCTAACGTTAAAGTGTGCGGAATTTCAAACTGTAGGTTACGTTAGACGAAATTTTGGCGAAACCAAGACAAGTAACAGTAGAAAAGAATGCCGCAAAGGAAGAAACTACCCAAAAATGCTTTCTACTTTTATTTGAAAGATTATCAGTTGCAGCTTGAAAGAGAAGGAAGGCCTGTTGCTGGAGGAATGCATGTGCTAGCTATCATCGGCCTACCATCATGGAATGCTCTCCCACCAGATAAGAAACGCAAATATGAAGAAATAGCAGAAGAGTTTAAAGCTCAACAAAGGGGTTGCCCAGAAGGCAAGTTTACAAATGCTGGAATAAGTTATGCACAGCATGTAAGAGAGGAGCAAGAGAAGGAGGAAAGGAAACGGCGAATGGTTCTCGAAATAGAAACAACTGTGCGAAACTTGGATCGAGCCCAAAGCCTACAAGAGTATTGTTTTTATTTTATACATTTTAATTACTATTGTCGCACAGAAGAAGGGCTCTTTTATCCGTGTGAAGTAGCAGTTGTCGAATTCAGTCTGGAAAATGGAGTACAAAGAACGCTGCATACGTTCATTGATCCTGGAGATTTACCCATGGGATTTACATATGAGGCTCAATTAACATCAGATGAAACTCATCGTATTGAATTGCCACCTTTAGATAGAGGAATTACTTATCAGGAAACTCTAACTAAAATAAAAGAGTTCTTAACAGCAAATCGTTCCACGAAGCGACCAATTAATCAGTTGCCACCATTGTACACTAGGCCAAATTGTGAAGAAAGTGTGACAAGTATACTGAGGGAATTTAGTAGAATTTCATGTGAAGATCCCGATGCCTATAAGGTATATCTTTTACCGAAGCTTTTTTATGAGCTCAGAAATGCTGCAGCAAGTGGGGATCCAAATAGTGTTTTCCCTGCACAAAGTATTGCAGAACAAGAACTAGAAGATGATATATTCAGCTTCACTAAAGGCATATCATGCTCTTGGCATGAAGAAACCGATGCTACACAATTCTGCAGCTTGTCTATTGTAAGAAGGTGGTGCTTCACTATTGCCGATCATTGTTGTCACTTCCTAAATATACGCTTGATATTAGGACGTCATTGTCCAGAAATGGCAAACACAAAACTTTTGAATAGTAAAAGAGGCAGTATCATTAGGCCTAAATTCAATAACAATGATACTGATTGGAAAAATGATGAAGTACAGGTTCAACAAATAAAATCTCCTGAAAGTGGTGATGCAAAACATGACAAGATAGACTCTGAAGACTCCGAAGATGATGAGAGTAAACCCATACGCAGACCAATGACTAGGGGAGTAGCAGCATTGTGGGCTGTACGTGAAGCTCCACATGGAATACAAGAACCTATCACTGTGGAATGTAGAGAAATGGTTGGTCGGGGAGCATTCAGGTCACTTCCAGAAAATCCTGTTGCTGTGGCAGGTAGAGGTGCAGGCCCAGGTCGAGTTGCTGCTGCAGGATATGCATCTGCAGGCCATGGACGTGGACGAAGAATATAAATCAATGCAAAGAATCATACTAAACCCAAATCTGGTAAGTGATTTCCAAAAGTATTAATTACAATCGGCCCAAGTTCTGATTGTTTAATTTCAATGTCATCATTGTACACAGACATTTTTTCATGGTTCGATTTCTATTCATACTTTGGAGTTTTAGCAATTACTTACTGTGTGTTTTCTTGAACTGTTTTTTCATGCAACCAGTCATTTACTTCCATCTTCGTTACAGACTGCTGATGCCATTTAGGTTATGTGTTAGGTGTGAATGGGTTTCATAGGTAGGTGAGTCAGGTTTAGGGCTCCTAATATTCAAATAACGTTTCTAAATGCTTTCATAGTTAGGGTAGGAGAGCCAGGTTTATAGCTTTTAGCATTATAATAATTGGTAATAATTTCCTTAAATGCTTTCAGCATTTCATCATGTTGGTGGGTGCTGGTTTAAAGCACAACATCCCTTTGAGCCTCATGGTGACAGTAGTATGTCGATATTAGTGTTATGTAGGCTTTCACATCTTCTTTTTGATGATAAATATAACTTTTTGGAACTGCAGATAGGGCTAATTACTTTCAGATAGCTTTAAATTTACTTTCACAATCATCCGCAATTCTGTGATACTTAACTTTCTCCTGTAAATGAAAAATGCCTCATCAATGGGAAGCACAGACCCTTGCGTAATTTAATTTTTAGATCTTTCTTTTTGGCGATAAATTCTACTTTTCATTACTCCAAATAGTTTAAATTACTTTCATTAAGGTTCAAATTTAGTGTAACAGTAATTTCTACAATTCTGCAATAGTTCGTCTTTCTCCTAGAAAACTTTGAAACATCATTAAACATTCAGAACCGTTACCGTACAATCTTCTAAGTGTGAAATAATGCTGCTTCGATTATATGGTACTAGTTTACTATCCTTCGGACACATTTATTTATTTTTACAGAAGAAACTACTTACAGTAATAAGTTTCTGTAGCATTGTCGAACATCGGGAAGGTGTTTTGTGTCATGTGGGAATGTTTCATAGCTCAAATTCATGTTGTTTGTTTAAAATTAATTCTCCGACGGAGAATAGCTAGCCCCACAAACCATTGGTGCGTGGATAGGTTAGTTCTGTTAGGTTAGGAAACATAGTTAAAATTTGGTGTCGTGTTAGTATCAGGATCTATAAATTGGAAATAATTGCGAACCATTGATGCTAGCCCCACGAACCATTGGCGCTAGCCCCACGAACCATTGACGCTAGCCCCACGAACCATTGGTGCTAGCCCCACGAACCATCGATGCTAGCCCCACGAACCATCGATGCTAGCCCCACGAACCATTGGCACGTGGTTAGGTTAGGCAAACACAGTTAAAAATTGGTGTCGTGGTAGTATCAGGAATATATATATTTGGTTGTGAAACAAAAAAAATCGCGAAAATCGACAGTTTCCATTCCGAAAACTAACGCCTTATTTTAGCTTATTTTGCAATTTCTAGATGTTCTACACCTTCAGGAATGTTCCGCGAAGCAGATACGTAAGTACGAATGTCAAAAATTGACGAAACGAAAAAGTTAGAGGTGTCCGAAGGATAGTAAATTTTTACCGATTATATTGTGTAGTTAATTTAGTTCAATTTGCAATTGCTGAATGATAATCTCATCATTAAGCATGCATTCTCGTGGAGTTATAAATATATTATATCTTTATTTAAAAGTCTGTACAGTTAGAATCCATTTGCTCTACATATCCTGTTCAGTTGTATTATATGAGTACGTTAGGCAGAATCACTTACATGGTCTTATTATTTCCCCTTATGGTTTTGATATACAGTGAAACTAGCCTTAAATGAAATCAGAAGGAACCAGAACATTTTCCTGCTAAAGTCAAGTTTCTGTTTAATGCAGGTGTGATGTGTAAAAATTGAGATTAACTTCAATGCATGCCGTATCCAATGTATTTTGAAAAAACTCTCCTACAGTCCCGCAGAATTAACTTGAGACAAATGGCTGCCAGCATTGCTGCAGGAGTACCAACCTACAGCGAACGCTTGACTCACGCAAATTACAGGCAATCAGCTGACAACGGGAGATGGGAGATTTGAAAAATAATTACATTGTGTAATGGAAATATCACTGTATTAAGAGGACATGCTAAGAAAATTATAAGCATTATCAGTATTCTATCTTACACAATAAATGGATAAACAGTTTATACTGTGCGAACGGAATCTGATTTGTTGCCCTTATTAAGAAGAATTTGTATACGTTGAATACAATGTTCCTTGCATCACTATGCAATGGTTTACCTTTTCTGATTTGGCTTCTATCCATTTATTGCACTGTCGAAACAATTACACACAAACACTCACTAATACACGAAATAAAAAATCAGAAAGAAAGATCTATGCACAGCCTCTTCGCTTGCTTCACCAGTCACTCACTGCATGCGAGTCCTTTCAACAGTTGGTAACATTTCGTGCGCCCGAACATTAGAGTTTCCGTTGGCAGCGGGAAGTCCCCCACTTTAGCCAATTCGAGCACAGTTGCATTACTCACAGAGCAGCCATTTCTCTCAAGTTAATTCTGCGGGACTGTCCCATCCATTAGATCTTTTGAATTTAGTCTTCCCCAGTTTTTGAGCAACCTTTTTATCGTATTCCTGTAACATTGGACTCTACACGCCAAAATTATTTGCCCTAGTACAGTGGGATCCATAAGTAGTACCAAGCAAATTGTCTATCACCACAATTACCCCCTTTGTTTTATGCAATGAGAGCTTCAAGAACTGACACAAAACCCAAAACAATCTGCTTACAACTTCTGCATCCCACTGTACCTTCGGGCTTGAGAAGTATAACAATTTTCATAAAGTAGTGATAATGCTAAGAGTACATTTTTTCAATCCACATGTTGCATACCGTATTTAATGTTTTTGTATTAAAGAAGGGCTACATAAGTTTTACTCAAGAGATATTCACACACTGCCTTGCATTGCATGCTTGAAAAAAATGCTGAAAGAATATATAACTTTAAACAATTCTTGAAGGTTTCCTGACGGCAAATGATAATGAAGTTTCCTCAGAATATTAACTAGGTGATTTCCGGATAAGCTTTCGAGTGGAAAATGCTATTTGAAACAAATGATGTATTGAAGAAATATCCATTCATCAGCAAAATATCAATGAATGACTTCTAATTTCAAATGACTGCTTGGAGTGCAATGCATATCACCGTATTGTGCAAGTTATTTACACAATATTTATTTAATTAGCTTTCAAACAAGTATTTACGACAGAACAGTTTTTATATTAAAATGTGAAAATTTTGGTGTCCCACTTTTTCTTCAGGAAAATATGTAAAATGTCCCATTTTGTTTTAAAAATCTGGTCACCTTAGGTTAGCAACAATTTATCATAGAATGTCTTTTTATTCTGATTTAATGATAGACATGATACAGAAAACATACAAACATTAAAAAACACATACTGTATTTATTATGAAAAACTCAATATGCTGACCAAGGCAGAAATTTATTTTCTTTTAAAACATAAACTAAATGTAATGTTTCAACCTTCTAGCAAGGTCTTCTTCAGACTCTGTAGCAAGTACAAATGAAACAAGGTACAAAACAGGAAGAGATATATATACACACAAAAATCACACCCCTCCAGACACAAGATTATTAGAAAGTTATATCTTCCTGTTTTGTACCTTGTTTCATTTGTACTTGGTACAAAGTCTGAAGAAGACCTTGCTACAAGGTTGAAACATTACGTTTAGTTTGTTTTTAAATAAAATAAATTTCTGCCTTGGTCAGCACAGTGAGTTTTCCATATCATGGAAACAAGGCTTAATGGTGTTATAATTGCATTCATTACAAAAAAAATTAAAAAAATTGAAATTTCGAAATATGAAAAACATTTTTTTTAGAACTGAATTTAAAAATACAGGTGACATGGTGACTGTATATTTCACTACGTGCATACGTTAATGATTGGAAGCTGATGGCTTTCATAATGCTTTATTTTTAGCCCCAAAATATTTGAATTTGTATGTTGTAACATTAATACACATAATATTTCTTTTCCAGTTTGGCCAGTAACCAGTCTTCCATTTTCAACTCAAGAAGTGAATAGAAATCAGAATATTGCAGGCAAACTGCTTTTTCCCAATAGTTTAAACGGATAAATATTTATTACGTTAATAGTAATTTTTTAAAAATTGCATCTAGTTTAATAGTTTTGACAAAAAAGTAAATTTCCCAGTGTTGAAGCAGAGAAGACGGAAGAAAATATCAATAAATTCAAAGTTGAATATTTCACATTTTTAACCAAAATATAAAATATCAGAGTGTAGCGTTTATATCCTGATTTTGTATTAAGAAATATATTAATTTCTTGAGTTATGTGTTGTCTTATTTGTAGATGAATTCAGGTTCGGGCTAAAAATGTGCCACAACCCAAGAAGTGAGAAGGTTTTTTTTTAAAAAAAAGGAAAAAATTGTGAATTTATTGCATGTAAATGTGAGCACTGTTTCAGGATGTCAGTTTGGATATGATTATACTAGGAATATATTAAACACTTGGTAAATTAACTAATTCTGTGAGCAGCATGCACATTAATAATAAATATGAAGGTAACCAAACAAAAAATATTGTCCAACTTTTGCATATAACCTTAATATATTGGGTACTGTGAAGGAAAACATGGAACATGTGTTTGAGCAAGACGTTGAAATAGGGGTTTCAGAAGATACAAACAACTTTTTAAAATATTAATATGAGTTCCTTACAAATAATAGTGTCCAATAGTGTAAAAATATTTTTGCTATCACTATGCAATCTATATACGAGTGTGCTTAGATGCGTAATGTTATGTACTGCTTGTATTTACAGTTCCACTCATTATTTGCTTTGTTTTTTATTGATAAAGTAGTAAACATCTGCATTGCACGGAATTGAATTCTATATATATTATTTTATGTTCATTTTTTTGTACCACAAATAAAAAAAACGTGTGTTGGAATGACAAAGTATTTCAGTTATTCAAGTGAAATTTTAATGAAATTACATTTTAAAAAATATGATGTGTGGAGCAGATTACTAATACATAAATATATTCTGAAGAAACAAAATAAATACAATCTGCTGAATTTTTGTGTATCATGTTAAGGTGGCAAACTGTTCTGCATGGATATTTTTAAAAACAATGTTTTTTTTTTCAATATTGAATGACCAACATTTCTGTGTATTTGAAATAGAACAGTGTTATGCTTACTTCATTTCAAGCAAATCTTCTAGTAGAAGCAAATGTTAGAGATAACAAAGAAAATAATGAATACACTCATAGGCAATAAGTTTTGCTTGGAAATTTTAACAAAAGTGTATATACAGTATTGGCTTATTCATTTTTGTAATAACTCTTTGCTCATGCTTCACAGCACAAAACCAACACATCTCAAGAAAAGGTTGGAAAATTTCTGGAATATAGGGTCTCATAGTCTTCTCCGTATGTTCTATTTTATGTTATGCTCTTCACAGACTAGGAGCAGAAAATAAAGATTAGATTAGAAGTTCCTATTATAAATCAAATAAACATCGTACAAAGAAATGTGATAAAAATATTAATATTCCTATAGGTAGAACAGAATTTAGAAAGATAACACAATTACTCAAACCACAAACTGTTTAAAAGAAAAAAACATTATTTGATCCTTGTAATAGTGTTTTTTCAAGTTAGTAATAACTGAAGTATATTCTTTATGGCGATATTTTCTTTTCAAGAATATAGTCTTATTTCTAATTTTTGTTAACAAAAACACATTTATTTTAAATCATTATTTGTGTTAATCAGTATTACATAAGATTTTATTACAGTTAAGGGAAAATGGAAAGATTTGCAATCATTTGTGATGCATTTAGTGATATTATGTTAGAAAGATATTGTTCTTTGTCATTATAATGCTGTGATTTAAGTTCCTAAGTCATTAATAGTTATAAAAAGTATTTTATTTTTTGTTCTTTACTTAAATAGTTTGTAATATAAATCTACTTATTTCTGTAAGAATGTGATGCTATGTTTTTAAGAGACTAAGTACGTTATGGCCCAGAACTTCAGTGGGACCAAAATTATACTGGAAGAAGAAAACACTACATGGAACCTAGTCATACTTTTTTAAAGTATTCGAAAACAGTATCGCAAATTTAGTTGTATATTCATTCCACTTGTATTTAATAAAGAAGAGTTTAATTTAAATAATGAAGTTTGATTTATCTTCAAAATAAATGTCAGTCGGTAAGTATTAGGGGTGTGCGGGACAGATTTTTTTGGTCGGGACTGGAAATATTCGCAATTTCCCGACAAAGTCTGGAAATTTTCGGGACAGGAAATGATCAAAATTTCCCCAAGCTCTGAAAATCTCGAATTATACACGTAATTTTCACTTTAAGTGAATGTTTTTGCATTTCTGCAATAAAAACTAACAACTTCCGATAAGTTCCAGAAATTTACAATGCAGAAAACATCGAAAATTAATGACTTTTTAAAATAGCCATTCGGTATTTCCCAACTGGTCTGGATCCCGAAAAGTCAGGAAGTCATTTCCCGAAGTCAGGATCGGGACAGGAAATTTTTTTCCTGATCCCGGTCCCGACTTTTCGGGATCCCGCACACCCCTAGTAAATATATTTGACCGACAAACTGGTGGAAACCTCCTATTCCTCTCTAGTTGTACGAGTTATTTTAAGTCAACTTTATGCACAGATGGGCTTACTGGACCTACAGTTAAAAAATGGGATCCGAACCATCATGTGCCTCCACCGCCTACTGAACCTAATAGCATAGTGGCTAACGTTGTTGCTTTGTAATCAAGGGGTCCTAGGTTTGATTTCTCGTGGCTGCACAATACAAACTGGTTTGTAACCCACTTTTAAACTGTAGGCCCAGTTCAGATTATGTATTTGTTGCATTATATTATTTCACTGCACAGTTTCCAAATTACGTACAATTTATGTGGAATTAATCACAAAAGTTGTACATCATCACCGCTCAGTAATGAACACGTGAAGTTTGGTTTTAAATATTAGGCTACTAGAAAGATCCTTGCATGGAAATGTAACTTTGCCAATGTACAAAACTAAATATCCATAGAATTTAAACACATATTATATGGACTTCTTATGTATGTTCAATTTTTTCCAATTCTCTCTACCACAATTGAAGATACTACGAGCAACTAGCGACTTGGAAATTATGCTAAGCACCAAACCTGACCTGCCTAACCTACTCAGGTGTGCATTTATACCCCAAATACTGTATTTCACTGGATAATTCTCTCTCCCAGTTTTTACAGCCCAAAAACTGGTTTATAAGCTTCATTGCATAATTATTGCATCAACAAGTCGGATAACTAAACCAATAATAGTGGCCCAGAATCTTTGGACACAAAATAATATATATATTTTTTTAAGTCTGTACCCTGTAACACTGTAGTAGGTGTAATATTTCAACTATAATGCACAAATCAGTAAAAACTAATGTTATTTTCTTTTTCAGACCAGAAAAATGTTCACGAATAAATGATTTGCATCAATTTGGACTATTCAATTGTAATGTACATTCACGAGCATTCCTTGCATCCAAATCTTGCACCAAAGACAGTTTAGTAATAAATGATTTTAAAGTACTGAAATACTGACATATTTTTTTTATTTTAAAGCTCACATCTCACTTTAAAAAAAAATGATGAAATCTTGTACGATTTTGTGGTGAAATAACGTCAACATGTGAATAGTTAGGCAGGTTAGGTGTAGTGTTGTCAGCATATTTTGCATAGCAGATAATAAATATACGACGACGTAACATACTGCTGGGAGTATAGCTGCAACATGATAAAGCTGTCACTAGCCTCTTGTGAAAATATGAGGACCCACAATTAAGTAATGAGAATGATTTTATATTGTCCCACATGTGCATTCTATCTCTGAAGTAACGCGTTCCTGATGTAGTGTGGTCCATAATCCACAACCTGGCAACACCTCATGAACTTGTGATAGGCATGCTGGGAATTATGTCGCAATGTCGTGAAGGAGGTGCAAGGGTGTCGTCACGTAATAGCTATGGAGCAGCGAATGAACATCAAGTTTCATGAAGGACATTCTGAAAACTGCTTGCTGGAATAAACATGTCTTGAATTCTATTGTTGTGGAGGACAAAACAGCATTTCACTACTGTCATTGTAGGAACTAACAAATCGCTGAATGGAAGTCACTAAATTTACCAAGAGGCAAGAAAATGCAGCTCGAAAAGCCAAGGGTGAAGACAATGTTTTTTTTTTTGTTTTTTTTTAAATGATAGCAAAGACATTATTCATCATGAAATTGTTCCAGAGGGTGAAAGTGTAATTGGTTGTTACTACGAGGATCACTATATTTTGAGCCTTGGCAACACTGATTGAAGTAAGGCGCGATTTGACGTTTGCACGGAATAGTCTGGCATTATTAACCATAACGTACTTCAAATGTTTTGTCAATAGCTTCATTTGTGTTGTTTATGTTGCCTTGGAGATTGCGTGACAACAATAAAATGGAATTAATTCGTGAACATTTTCATGCGATGATTTTTTGTGATTTTCGACGTGGATTATCAAGACAAGAGTGCATCGATCAACTTACTTCCACATTTGGCGATGAAGCCCCATCCTTTACCACTGTGAAACACTGGTATAACGAATTTAATTGTGGGCGCCATTCGCTCACCGACGAGATTCGCGAAGGTCGTCCAAAATCAGTTGTTGTTCAAGAAAACATTGATGCTATGCAAAACCTAATACTGCAAGATCGTCATGTGACATACTGTGAGATTGAGGCAACCATAGGCATTAGTTCCACCAGCATATATAAAATATTACATGATCATTTAGCTGTGAGAAAGGTATGTTCTCGTTGGATCCCACACAATTTGACAAAAACTCAAAAAGACACTCGCGTCAATTGGTGCAAACAAATGCTCAATAAATACAATCATGGTGCTTCAAAAGACGTATATAAGATTGTAACAGGTGACGAATTATGGATATATGCATATGAGCCGGAACGTAAACAGCAGTCAACTGTATGGGTGTTTCAAGTTGAACCCAATCCAACAAAAGTTGTTCGCGGTCGAAGCACATGGAAACAAATGGTCGCTTGTATTTTCGGGAAAACTGGTCATGTGGCAACTGTGCCTTTAGAGGAACGTAGAACGGTCAACTCTGAATGGTACACAACAATTTGTTTGCCAGAGGTCTTCGGTCAAATACGGAAAACAAACAAACGCCGTCGGATCATTCTTCATCAAGACAACGCCAGCTGTCACACATCTCGTCTAACAACCGAGTTTATGAACAGTCAAAAAATCGAATTGATGGGTCATCCGCCGTACAGTCCTGATTTGGCACCCAATGACTTCTTCTTGTTCCCGAATGTCAAGAATAAATTGCGTGGACAACGATTTTTGTCGGCGGTGTCTCAAGAAGATTGGAAAAACTGCTTTGACAAATGGTTCGAACGAATGCAAAAGTGTATTGACCATAAAGGAGAATACTTCGAAAAACAATAAAGCAGTTTTCAATGCCAAATTCCTGTTTTTTCATTGTTAGGCTCAAAATATAAATAGTGACCCTCGTATCGTAGTGCTCGGATTGATTATGGAAGAGAACTGACCGTATCAGACCTCAGTATCCTGAACCAGGCAGTTGGTTCCTGCTCCACGATAATGCACGGTCCCACAGAGCAGTGGTTGTCTATACATACCTAGTCCAAAAACAAGTGAATGTGTTGAATCGTCGTCTTTACTCCCCAGATTTATCCCCCTGTGATTATTTCCCGTTCCCGAAAGTGAAGCATCAGTCATTGTGAAAAAGAGAACATGAAAATAAGCACCAAATATGGCTATTTATGCTATTTAAACATACTGCCAAAGTCCTTACACCACACTATATAGTTTATGTGCAGAAGAATATCATGTGGTGGTGCACACGCTAGTCATAAATATCATTTGTGTTGGATATTTTTGAGTAAGTACAGAGTTGCATACACACTAAAATCTCGTTAATCTGAACCTCGATAACGAGGAAAGGCAAAAGCCCCCCCTAAAAAAAAAGCAGAATGCAAGGTTTTAAATGTGGCTAGAAATCAACAATCGCATTCGTCATATTGGTCCGTAACGGCTATGAATATATACATCCAAACTCCATCGGAGAACTTCTCAAAGAAAAGGCAGTCAACCACTGATGAAATTCTGTTTACGTACTGCATTGTCGTATTGCTTTACATTTTACTATACTGTGTAGTGTATTTAGACCTATGCCCTTTAAATACACCATAATAAACGTGTTTTGTTGCTATAAACGGAGTTTTAATGCACTTTCTAATGTTCTTTTAGGTTATTTCAGTTAATCCGGACTTTCGTTATACCGGTCAACTTATCCCCCCATTAGTCCAGATTAACAAAGTTTTACTGTATTCGGATTCATTTGTAATTATTTTAGGAATAAAAACAGTATGGGTTACGAAACAATATAAAGATTCAAGGTCAACATAAGATATAAAGCAAGTTGGTCATGCCCAAAAGTTGAGTTCCACCAATGAGAAAACCCACTAAATATGCATTGTAGCAGCTTGTAAAAATTACAACCATATATACTGTATAGTCCAGATAAAATTGCTGCTGTTATGGAATCATTAAAACTACTAAAACCCCTTTATTTTCATTTTTGGCAGACGAGCCGGGTGACGGAAAAGTCAAGAGAAAATACATGAATGATTGGTTTGGTTTATTTCGGTTTGCTTTTCTGCCACTTTGGCTAATCGCAAAGATGAGGATGAGTGATGATATGATGAAGGAATACTCAAAAAGAAGACCCATGTCTAGGTCGTGATCCGAACCTGGGACCACTGGCATTGTACCATGCTGTGTTAACCACTATGCCACGGAGATTAACGAGAGAAAATAGATGATGCAGGTCTGCTTCTCAGGACAACATGTATATTGTGGGAATTTGAGGGTGTTTTTTCAATGAGTCCCTAACAATGGGAATTTTCATTGCAACAAATTCTTATGACAACTGCATGTATGAAATTAGAGGAAATAACTTGCAAATTACTTTTTAAAAAATCAGATAATGCAGGAATGATGCACATGTCTTCATGCTAATATTTTACTGTCTACAACTATTTTTTTTACTACAAACGTTTTGAAAGTTTGGCAAATAATGACCACAGAAAAGTATATTGAAGTATCTATCTATACATCGCGTTTCTTTCAAACATCAGTTTATGAGTTTACAAGGAAATATACATTACCATAGGCCTAATTAAAAAAAAAAAACGGCATCATGTTGTAATGAAGGGGTCCTTGTTTGATAACTGGTGGAGGCACATTGCACAGTGATTTCATTCCCACTTCAAATTTACGGAGGTACGGTAATTCTCTCCCCTCAAAATCTAGTTCAAGTCTGCGCTACTGATCACTATGTTTCTAAACAAGAAAATGAAATACTCGTTAAGAGCTTTTTTTTGTCAGAATGAAAATAGTTTAAATTCAATTTACATCACACTTCACTTTATGCAAGTAGTTTGTCAGTTACACATACATTTAACAATATGTTAAACAAAGCAATCACAGTTTCATTTTATATACACAAAATTTAACATTAAATTTTCCTTGCAGAACAAAATTTTGGCTAGTTATCAATAGGATGTTCTGCACTTAGAAGACAGTTAATATACTATTCAGATTTCATTTCCAATACAGAACTAATATATATCAGTGGAAACCTTGAATATGCTCCTTCTTTTTATACATACTTCAAATAGTACCAACTCAATGATATCAATATATATATTTACATTTCACTCACTTCTACAACGTTCTATTATTTCTAACCTGAACAAGGTTTCAGTTGATCGTAATTATATTTTATTAAATTTCACTTAACATAGTTGAATTTTTTTCCAGCAGTTCTCAAACTAGAAAGAGAGATTCACACATCTCTCATCAAAGCAAAGGATACACCAGAAATATTAAAAATGTATATATGCATACAAGATGAAGACTTCCAATTCTGAGCTAAGAGAAAATACATTTTTGTATCAATGGGCAATCATTGTTTTTGAACCTTGGACTTCGCACACCCTTTGATTTTTACATGAGATCACCTCAAGAGTGTACCAGGCGAAAATCTGTAACTTGTACCATCTGCAGGCCTGCTTTGTTGACACTTGACCATCATGTGATGCTGGTGGAAATGCATTGATCTGTGCCAGACTCGAAAGCCGCCACATTGACGGGAATCAGGTGACATTTCTATTTGTACAGGGTGGGAAATAACCTTTTGCTAGGGGTCCACGGTAAAAAGTAACAACAATTAAGAAATTATGGTAATACCAAATGTTTACTACGACAATTGTGGTTACAAAAACAAAATTAAAAGTTAGTATGTCCGCCGTTTGCTTCTCTCACAGCAGGAAGACGATCAGGGTAGGAGCTCAGAAGATTCGCAAACAGTCCGTATTCCATTCCTTGTCACGGAGGACTTGTTCCAGATGTGCAAGGAGTGTTGGCCAGGAATAGCGGTCCGGTCCGTGTTCCACTTCATCAAGGACTCAACTGCGTCCTTCAGAATAGCCCCAAAGTGCTCCGCTGCATTCAGGTCCGGTGATGCACCCGGCCATTCAGAACTGCTGAAGAAGTCAATGCCACTTCGCCGAAGAAGGTCTTGGTTTTAGCATATGCCTTGAAGCAAGGTGCTTTGTCGTGAACTAACTTTTAATTTTGTTTTTGTAACCACAATTGTCGTAGTAAACATTTGGTATTACCATAATTTCTTAATTGTTGTTACTTTTTCCTGCAGACCCCTAGCAAAAGGTTATTTCCTACCCTGTACATGGCATATTTGTTTAAGTAAGGTCCACTTGTAAATAACTGCTTATATCTCACGCAGACACGGACAACCGGCATCCCTTGCACATAAGAAGACAACATTTGGAGCCACAATGTCACTGAATGCACTTCGTACTATGTGATTGCAACGTTTAAGACGATCGAGTGGCCTGCCGACTGTAAGATATGGTCGGTGATCCGGTTCTTGGCAGCAAGAAACATGGTAGCAGCAGAAATTCTTGCCAGATTTGTGAAGTGTACTGCCCCAATGCAATGACTGATAGCAAAGTGTGGAAATGGGCGAGAATGTTGAAGAATGGGCGGGACAATGTGCATGATGAGCCGTGCTCAGGTCGGCTATCTGTAATCAGCGACAATTTGGAGCTTGTGGCAGATGGCAAAAGATATAAGTTCCTCTGCGGTAAGTGTTTCAGCAGCGATGAAGAAGTTAAATCGACAGTTGGAGAATAACTTGCCTTGCAGGTGGCCGACTTCTATGACGAGGGCCTACAAAAGCTCATCATACTTTATGGGAAATGTTTAAATAACCATGGAAACTATGTGAAAACATAGATCAAAGCATGTAGTATCTGATACAAAATAAATTTTCGCTAAAAATTCAGCACTGTAGTTTTTGTTGGCAAAACGGACCTTAGTTAAAAAAATATCCCTCATATGTATGCGGCAATATTGTGTGTTAAGATGAAAACACATGCCTGTAGGGTTACTGGATCATCGTAAGTAAAACAGCAGGACACGCTGTCCCAAAATTACAATTCACATTCACAGTAAACATAGTGACAGAGAATTTTAGGTAATATTGTGAATTTAGAATTTTCAGTTCAAAAACCATGATTTTTAAAAATGAAACCTCGAGTAGAAAATTCCGAAACATTATGAAATTTCTCCAAGGAACCATGTTTTAACCAATTTTTTCTCAAATTTCCCCAAGTTTTCTGTTCCTCCAACTGAAAAACCTGTTTTTTAAAATGCAAATTACGTTATGTTCAAACTGGACATCATTTAGCTTCTTTTAAAATACAAATTCCTCCGATACCAAACAAAAGAAAGAGTAAAATGTAGGACATGTTCAAGAACAAGAGTAAGTGTGGTAACCATATCTGTTCACCATTGTCTTCTATGGAACAGAGCTAAGGGATCTTTCAGACTGAAGTAACAAGTGACACACGGCAAGTGACAAGTGACGGGAAGTTTTGCACTAAAGTGACAAGCAACAAGCGAAACAAGCAATTCCAGTCTATAAGCAAGCATTCACCGCACATGTGTTACCAACTAACCAAGGCGACACGATGCTCGGCACAGTCCAAGCAACACATGCAGCTTATTGTCTTGATCAGATTTGAAAGGAAAATTGAATGTAGAATTTGAGATTTACCATGTGTCTTGAAATCTGCAACATTTTTCATACCTAAAACTTCCTGGCTTTATGCCAATAGTGAATATTTCCCATGACAAATGGCTGTTTTTTTGTTATTCCCTCCCCTAATTCTGTTCCATTCAAGAACATTCCATCCTACACACCCCTTTTTGAAACACATATGACAGTGCCGTTGATTACAAGTTTGGTAATTCGGTATTCCAAATTGAGCTGAAAATGTGCCATTTGCACACCACAGTGATCTGCTAGCCCTATGTCAGTGGGAAGGAAAAATTGTTAAGTCTATTTTATTTCACATTAAATGATGCAGAAATAGCAATGGAACCTTCTGCCCTATTGTTTGATAACATGCTTAGAACATTTTCAGTTGAGAATGAGTGATTCTACTTTGCCTTTCTGTCATTTTGGGTAATCACGAAGATGAGGATGATTGATGAGGACGAAGGACACTCATGTCCATGCTGAGATTTGAACCTGAGACTCTGGTTGAGATAAATTAAGGATGTTATGGAGATAATACAGGGAGGTTATTTCAGTCGTTCACCGCCAGCGGTTCGGCCGTTCGGCGGACTCTTCATGCAACAGGTCCCGGCAAATTGCGTTCAGGAAGTCCGTAACAGAAACCGCTTGTTTTGTAATGTTTCCACTTTTCACAATTACAGTTACAATTACAATTGAAATAAGCACGTACCTTGTCGCAAGGATGCTGGAAAAGGTGTCCTCCCAAATACAAATATTTCTGGCACCTTATTTCTGACAGAAAATCTTAGATTAGACATCGTTACTTTATCGTCAGTTGTCAGAAAGGGAAGACAGCATCCTGGCGCATAAAGCAAACCGAAAGCGTAAAATGATATTTAAAAGTAATAATAATGATGATCACTAACCTCCTGTGTTATAAGAGATGTTGAAAATGACCTCCTTTAACAGCAATACAACACGTTTCTTAGGTTCAAGAGATCCTGTCTATCGTAATTCCCTGACCACTTTTCTGCAAGAATTCGTTTTCACGTAATTATCGTAACAGAAACCGCTTGTTTTCTAATGTTTCCACTTTTCACAATTACAGTTACAATTACAATTGAAATAAGCACGTACCTTGTCCCAAATACAAATATTTCTGGCACCTTATTTCTGACATCTAATCTTAGATTAGTCATCGCTACTTTATCCTCAGTTGTCGCGACAGCGCCGGCAGCTTATCGGGGGTTGGGTGAGTTGTCAGCCGCGAGAGGGCGCTTCATACTGCACGTGTCGGCAGTGATGCCAACCGTAGGGACATGTCCCTAACCATAGGGACTTTTCACTAAATTTCGCCCGCGTAGGAACGTAGGGACAGATTTTGCCAAATGAGGGAAAACGTAGGTACTTTTTTCAATCTTGGTAAATGACATTTTATGAATTAGTTTATCTGGATACTTTAGCGAAGAGGAGAAAAAAGAAGTAACTAACAAATCTCCATCAGAATTTTGGAACATGTTATCGGTTACCAAAAACTTTCAAGGCAAGTTCCTTTTTGAAAACATTTCCACTCTCGCGAAAATAGTGCTAACATTGCCACATTCTAAAGCGGAAACGGAAATAATATTTTCAATGTTAAGTGATACAAAAACAAAAAAGGGAAATAAAATGGGACCAGAATTGTTAAAGACTGCAGGAAATACAGCATCACCAACCAACATCTATCTCTGCACAGCAGCAGCATGTATGACTTCAAATAACATAATCAACAGTAAACGACTCAACGTTATTCATTAGGGGTGTGCGGGATACTTTACTTTAAAAAGTCGTTAATTCTCGACGTTTTCTGCCTTGTAAGTTTCTGGAACTTATCGAAAATTGTAAGTTTTTATTCTAGAAATGCAAAAACAATCACTTAAAGTGAAAATGACTTGTAAAATTCGAGATTTCCAGTGCTTCGGGAAATTTCGAACATTTCCCGTCCCGAAAATTTTCCGACTTGGTCGGGAAATTGCAAATTTTTCAGTCCCGAATGTCGGGATTTAAAAAAAATACCGTCCCGATCCCGTCCCGACCCAAAAAATTCTGTCCCGCACACCCCTATTATTCATTAAGGCAAGAATTTACAATACCGGACCCTTCTGTAATTTCTATGCTACGTCTTATACTCACGAAATAATTATTCGTGATGATTTATCTCAAGTTAACATGTTGGGCTGAGGGGGAAAAAATGTTAATTAACGTGTAGAAGTTGTAAAATAAGCATTTCAATTCTCGCAATGATTCTCCGTATACAAGTATGGTAGCCATATTTGTTGATATGAACAAATTACAATTAGTTACGCTGTCTACAGCGTTGCCACACTGTTTATTTCATACTTGGAGAGCATGGATTGTGTAAGAATAGCGGAAGAGAACAGTAAAAAAGTTGTTAATGTTATACAGATTGTTAGGTGGAGTGTGCAGGAGGGCTAATTAATAAACTTATTCATTTCAGTATATTGCCCAAAGAACGTGCTTACATGTGACAGCGACAATCACGATGTAGAAGAACTGATTTCATTACAGGTAAATTTGGCAACATTACATCAATCATAAAATTGCAGGATACTAAAATGGCGTCCTCGATGATGTTAAAGTGCTACGAAAAAAATATTTTTTATCGGTTCGTAATCACAATTACCGCAAAACCATTCAGGAATAGCCCCACTGAGCATTCTCGGTAAGGTTAGGTTAAGTTAAGTTAGGTTAGGCAAGGCAAACATAGTTAAAATTTGGGCTCGAAAAATGGGTAGCCCAACAAACCATTGACGGATAGCCCCACGAACCATTCAGGTACAAAAAAGGTAAAGTGTTCCCATGTGCCTAGCACCACGCCATGAAGGCGTATAGGGGGTGTGAGGGTAACGCCCCACACTTTCTTGATCCGGTCGTGAGTGGGGGTGATGTGATCAGCATCACGCCCCTGACCGCCTTTACCCCCCAGGGTTTCCCCCAGGTACCCATGTTATTCGACGCTGGGTAGGCACCGGGGCCGCTTCCAGGTACGGTTAGGTTAAGTTAGGATAGGCAAATGTAAATTCGCTCCTTCATTAATTGTGGAAGCACCGAGCAGAAAGATTTGGTAAGTAAATGTGTATATTTTATCTTCTGTTTTGCATGCTCATGAGGTGATAATTTTTTTAGTCGCTTTACTTGGCGTAGGGACATTTGGTCAGTTGTAGGGACATTTTGACTATGTCTGTAGGGACATTGCCGAAAAATGGTTAGCAACACTGTCGGCTACCAGACGTCAGTGTACGTTCATGTTCACTTCTGTTTGCGTTTATCAGTACACGTGTTGCTTATACTGTGTTATTGTAATGTGCTACTCATGGCCAGTGCTTTATTGTGTGCTAATTGTTATTCATTCATTAGTTACGTCGTTAAACAAATATAGTCTTGAACAGAGAGTTTTTATGTACGATAATTACGTGAAAACGAATTCTTGCAGAAAAGTGGTCAGGGAAATACGATAGACAGGATCTCTTGAACCTAAGAAACGTGTTGTATTGCTGTTAAAGGAGGTCATTTTCAACATCTCTTATAACACAGGAGGTTAGTGATCATCATTATTATTACTTTTAAATATCATTTTACGCTTTCGGTTTGCTTTATGCGCCAGGATGCTGTCTTCCCTTTCTGACAACTGACGATAAAGTAACGATGTCTAATCTAAGATTTTCTGTCAGAAATAAGGTGCCAGAAATATTTGTATTTGGGAGGACACCTTTTCCAGCATCCTTGCGACAAGGTACGTGCTTATTTCAATTGTAATTGTAACTGTAATTGTGAAAAGTGGAAACATTACAAAACAAGCGGTTTCTGTTACGGACTTCCTGAACGCAATTTGCCGGGACCTGTTGCATGAAGAGTCCGCCGAACGGCCGAACCGCTGGCGGTGAACGACTGAAATAACCTCCCTGTATAAATTCACATGTATTTTTTCTCTTTCACCACAACAATGCACAGCGACACTTTTTTACTGCTGGTAACATGGCATGACCATGAAATTCTGTTTAACGGTATGCAGTACTGCTACCGATACACTTTTAAGCGTCATGGTCTTCAATCCTATGCACTCTGTGAATTTTTACTATCACGGTAATGCACAATACACAGGGGCAGATCAATCACTGGTTGTTAGGAAGTGATGGAGAATCTTGTGCCTTTCCAGCACATACTTCCGAGTATACCCCCGGTGGCAGATTTTACACACGTGTGGTTTGTCACCCGTATGGACTTTCATGTGTCGCCTGAGAGTGCCTTGCTGGCAAAATTTTCGTCCGCAAGTTCCACATGCAAATGGTCTCTCTCCGCTGTGTATCCGTAGGTGAGATTTCAAGATGGAGTTCATGGTAAACCTTGCCTGGCAGATGTTACACGCGAATGGTCTCTTGCTCATGCACTCTGTGATGTGCATTTCAAAGACGGACGGGTCTTCAAAATGTCCACCACACATGCCACATTTGTGTAATGGGGAAACAGCATCCTCCAGCTGGGCTGCCAGGAAGTGGTGATTGACTTGGGGTTGTATGAAAGACTTCCACTGACGGGCAAAGTTGTTCCCAGGTGGCCTATGTTTGGCAATATATCTGAAAAATCAAGGATCAGTAGTTTTAAATTATGCTTTGAATCGTATACACAAGGGTTGTTCAAAAAGTAATGCCCCATTTTTAAAAATTAAGAGAACTGTTTATTCTATGCAAATTAAATTCACAGTCAGTAAAGGTACATGTTCAGCTACATATGTTATTTTTCTACAAACTCTCCATTCAGTTCCATGGCCTTGCACCGTTCCAGAACGAGGGCATGTATGTCATTCCTGCACCAGGCCCTGTAGCCATCCTCTGACAGCCACATTAAACCCTTCATGCCATGTTCCATGCACTGCGTTTTTTATTAGGCTGAGGAGAAATCTGATGGGGCAAAATCCAGGCTGTGGGGTGGATGGGGGACCACAGTCCAAACAAGCTTAGCGATGGCCTCCATTGTCCTCAGGCTTGTGTACAGACATTCAACAGTAAACTCAAGACACGTACATCAAGATCCTCCACAAACGACTCCGGTGAATGCAGCCTAATAGGGATATCTCAGACATCTTGCTCCTTCATGAGAATGCCCACCTGCACACAAGCCTGAGGACAATGGAGGCAATTACTAAACTTGGTTGGACTGTTTTCCCATCTACCCTACAACCTGGATCTTGCTCCATCATATTTCTATCTGTTCAGCCCAATGAATAATGCAATGTGTGGAACAAGGTACGAATACAACAGAAGCATTGTTGGGGTTATCAAAATAAGCTATGGGAACAAGATAGGACTTGGTACAAAGATGGCATACATGCCCTTGTTCCGTGATGGCACAAGGCCATAGAACTGATTTTACATTTTCTCACTTTATACATTTTACAATATGTTATAACATTTTTCAAGGTTATATATTTCCCCGCATTCAAAATCAAAGAGTAGGGAAGGTTGTGTATCATTAATGTTATAACAATGCTGAATTTCTATTGGCTGTAGGTGGTGTGCCTAATCACAGAATTTTAATATATCAAGACATAACACTACTTCATTAATACTTTTATACATGAAATGACAAGAGAAAAGTAAAGAAGCAGAAAGACTTATTCCCACGTTAAATGAATGAAAATTATTACTTGTAAAATTTACTTCTAGGTTAAAAAGTTGTCATTAAATTTTACACCACTTTTCAATAAGTTACTACATTTCAGTATAATAAATATTTATTCTCACTTGTAATTAACGTCTCCAATACAACTACAGTCAACACTGCATAATAAGATTTGCAAAACTGGTTTGATTGATTTTACTTTGTGCCACTTTTGGCTAATTTGCGAAGATGGGGATAAGTGATGATATGATGAAATTGATGAATGGACACTCGCAAACATCCATGCCCAGGCCAGGATTCGAACCCAGGACCCCTGGCATCGTAGCACGATGTGCTAACCACTCCGTCACGGGCGCCAACTTACAAAAATGGATCAACACCTTTGAACCTTATGAAAATCTCATGTTCATATATGATGATGATAAGAATAATAATTATAAACCAAGTGGTCAATATTATATTTGCTTGTGCAGCTAGGTATGTTCTTCAATGTCACATTTATATTCAGATGCTAACAGAAAGTTGAAAAGTTTTCCAAACAAAGCCTTGATACCTAATCACTAGTGCATTGTGACAAGCAGTGGCGACTCGTGGATTATCTTGGGTGTAGGTGGTTATGGTAAACAGACCGAGGATAGTTTACGAATATGCGTTCAATGACACAAGTGCACGTATCGCTTGTATGTGTACCTTGTACTATCCATTGCATTTATAATGAATGTAAGCTGCAGGTCTTCCCTACCTGGGAAGGATTGAGGACAGCTTTGCCAATACCAACCTCCTAAGAGAAAAGTGCTGTTTCAACTCTTAAATTACGCTAAATGCGATATAATTATGCTAGGGTCTATTATTATTACACAATTATTATTATCATAATCATTTTCTGATGACTGTAGTAGTTTTAAGTTCAATTTATGCAGCTATTTTCGAGTGGTGAACTGCGTTGTTAATTGTTTATTATCGTTAAGCAACACTTCGAATTTTGACCATTCAAAAAAATGGGTCCAGTAAAGTGCTTGAAAAAAGTTGAAGTATATTCGACGACTGGTAACGGCGTTCGTTTGTCCTATTTGTCCCCCCTAACTTTCCCCCGATTTTCTTTTATAAAATGTTCACTTGTTAAATTGGGGAGCATAACGAAAAGATGAAAACAAGAGGATAGACCAGGGCCTGTAAAAGCTTGTTCCTTGGTCCGCATGCTTCCTTTAGTTTGAAACAAGTCCGCTGGATAAGTACAATGAAGATCTGGAGATTTTTTTCTTTAACGTATATTTCCTCAAAATATCTTCATGAGAATTCAATTTCTCTGTTTCCCAGACACACCCGTTTTTGACATGGTGTTAGATTTTCCCATTATGCCAAACACAGAGTGCTAGGTGCCAACGAAGTTCAAATTTTGCTAGGTTTAGAACTATTATGCTAGGGTTGGCAACATTGATTGAGGATACCACTGGAGCTTCCTCGCAGTCTCGTATAACTGGGCAAGCCCCTTCCCTGCCTTTCACTGTCCCTCGACCATCTTGTTGTAGTATGAGGAGACCTTTCTCAGCGGCAGGCAAAGACACTGACAGAAAGGGTCGTCGTTCGGCAGCAGTTGAGTAGCGAATCTACATTGCACTCATAATTTTATAACGTGCATTAAACTCTTAAAAAGTACAGAACTGGAAATAAGTAAAATGTAGGAAGTTCCTCACTTCCTACATGGAGGAATCGTCCCTGGTGACAGGTGACGAAATTGAACTTGTGCGCCACTAAGCAAGAATAATTAAAATAATGATGTTTCTGAAATGATTTAGGGCTGACGAATAAGGCATTTAAAAACTAAGCATTCACATTTTATTTATTGAGCATACTTTAGGTTGTAACAATTCAGGAACGCATCAATACATAGCACAATACCAAACATTGCAGTAACCATCTTCTCATGCAGTTCCTCATTTTGAAATTATGTTAAATTAACCATTTAAATAACCCAAGATAGTGTATAAACTTTTGCTTAACATTGAATATGTCACCAAAAGAAGACGAAGAAAAAAAACAGAAATTTTACAAGTATTATGTGCCCTGTTGACTTTTTCTATCCATCATTGGTGCAATTCACGGTAAATATGCGATATCGCCCAAACGGATTTTTCAAATTTACAGGAGAAACTACTTAATGAAATCAGTTTCTGTAGCAGTTCTTCGAGGTATTTTCTTTTGCGGAAACTGAATACTTCACCATAGAATGCTGCAGAACAAGAAATGATCACTTTTTCTGTAAGGAACTTGCATTTTCTGACATTATGCCGTTGTTTCCATTATGTACCGGCAGATGGCGCGAGCGTCGAAAGTCACGCGGTCTCGCCAGTGTTTCCAAACGTGCCTTTTTCTTACGAGAATTTTTTTTTTAACTATGCTTACCTAACCCAACCCAGCCTAACCTAACCCTGCCGGAAATGGTCCATGGGGCTATCGTGAATGTTTTTTGGAGCTATCGTGAATGGTTTTTGGGGCTATCCATCAATGGTTTGTGGGGCTATCATGAATGTTTTTTGGGGGCTATCTGTCAATGGTTTGTGATGACATAATGAACACGAAAGTATGTATTTTTCAGTGAAGAAGGTTGAAACACTGCATACGCACTCCAAATCGACAAAACACAAGCACGACGCGTGATGATCTGTGACGAGTGCATGCCATATTGTCTGTAAGCGGAACAAGGAATACAAATAATCACTCGTAATATGAAAAGTTGAGACTATTTTATGGAAAAAGGCATAACTTCACCTTAAAGAATCTTCCACAATACAGAATAGGTAAGTATCAACGGTAAAATTAACGAAATAAACAAGTGAGAGGTGTTTGGGCGATATCGCATATTTACCCAAATCACAGGCAGGAATTTGTTGTGTTGAATGTGACAAAAGTATAATCCAAAAAATAAAATAAAGCTTTTTACTAAACAGCAATCATTCAATCTGAATCTGATGATTTTGTCTCCTTAAATTTTTTGACCATCATGTGTGTATTATTAATCAAACGAATGCCCATGTAAAAACTTAGAAGACAAAGCAGCACTATTCTTTCCCAAAAGCTCGTTCATATATTGGCCATATTTTATCAGCATTACTCATTTTTCCTTTGCCTACCTAGGCCTATTCATGCAAAAGTTATTCCATAGTATAAGATTAACTGCTATTATAACCATATATTTACACAGGACGTGTACTAGTGTCCATTTGCTCAAGTTTGAATTGATGCTTTAAGTCCACTTTATGCACAGATAGACTAATTGGGACTGGACCTACAATTATAAAGTGGGATCCGAAGCACTATGCAATGTCCATCCACAAGGTATGGAACCGTGTCCCCTGGATTACAAGGTGACAACATTACCACCATGCCATCAGGGAGGCCCTAGTGTCCATTTGTGTAAGTTGTATATATCTATAAATTCATGTCTGACCTGATGTCCACTGTATAGCCGGGTTCGATTCTAGGGGTTGCTGGTCTAAAGTCTGAATTTTTCAAGCCTTGTCCCCACACAAAGCAGCTCTGGGGCTCACCCAATCTCAAATCAATGGGTACCTGAAAGGTTGGGGGTAAAGGTGGCCGGAACATGGTGCTGATTACATTAACCTAACTCCAAAATTGCCGATCGAGAATGTATGGGGTTCTAACTCCCACATCCCCTAAATGTGCCTTCCTGGCACGGTGCCATATGCACGGAGGAATTTTACCTTTACCTGATGTCCAGTAGTTGCCCCTGTTCATGTTTCAACAAAATGGAAAAATATTAGAAAATACATTTCTAAGTACACAGTATCCTTTCTGAGAAAAATTGGAAAACTAGCCCCCTTAATGGAATCGGTCACAAACGTTGTATCCAATAAAAAACAAATGCCACCAGTGGCAATTTTGATACATTACAAATTGGACCTAGATTTCCCTGCACCTAGAGGAATTTCCCTTCATGTAGCAACACTGCCTCTGCCGAGTGTCACACAAAAAACAGTAAACAACAAGCACATTTCTCCTGCCAACAGTGTTTGCAGCATTGGACTGCAGGGTCATCAGTATTGGAGACAGACCAGTGGCAAACATAAAGTTCTTTAAATAGATTACATAAATTATGGTTTAAAAGCTTGTTTTCATAACATGTAATGTTGAAGCTAAATGTATAATAAATACATGATAAAAGTTGGTTTACCAGCAGTCCTGGGTTGCATGACTGTCCATGCTTCTTGTTCATAGCTAGTGCTTCCATTTGAGGGAGGGGGAGACTTCAATTAATGTTAGTTTAAGTGTTCATGCTCCTAGTGAAAGTAGGTCAGGCAAGTTCATTTATTGCCCTTGCATTTCTTGTCTTTAATATATGCTTATTCTTATGCGCGTAAGTTAAAATGATGTTCCCGATTTCAGTGTCTATTTATTTCATTGTAATGATACGTAAATGACTGATATTACACGCACAAAAGAAAGAAAAAAAGGTAAAGTGCTCCCCTGTGCTTAGCACCACACCATGAAGGCATATAGGAGGTGTGGGGGTAACGCCCCACACTTTCTTGATCCGGTCATGAGTGGGGGTGATGTGATCAGCATCACGCCCCTGACCGCCTTTACCCCCCAGGGTTTCCCCCAGGTACCCATATTATTCGACGCTGGGTGGGCGCCGGGGCCGCTTCCGTTAGAAAAGTTCCCGGATTTGAACCAGCCGGGGATCGAACCCGGGACCTTGAGCATGGTAGTCAGATGCGTAACCGACTGAGCCACCGCGGCCACACACACGCACAAATTGAAAAACTCAAAAAGTTTTTCCCAGCATATTATAAATGTTCTATGTGCGATCTACATGTTACACGACACACATCTAGTCTATAATCAAGTTGCTGCCACACACTTCCTAGCATGTCCAGATCCACGTCGGCTATGGCTGCAGTGATGCGATCACGCAATTCCACCAATGTTGTAGCAAGTGGTGGCACAAAAACTTGATCCTTGATGATATCCCATAGGAAAAAATCATATGGGGTAAGATCTGGGGATCGTGGTGACCATTTCATTAAGTCTTGAAGTGGACCCGGACATGCTAGGAAGAGTGTGGCAGGAACTTGATTATAGACTAGATGTGTGTCGTATAACACTTGGATCACACATAGAACATGTATAATAGGCCAGGAAAAACTTTTAGAGTTATTCAATCTGTGTGTGTAATCTCAGTCATTTACGTATCATAACAATGAAATAAATAGACACTGAAATCGGGAACATGATTTTGACTTATGCTGTATAATTCACACAACAAAAGGTTCCTTTGCCAGTTACAGGCACGTTAACTACATCAAACTTCAGTTTGGGTTGGGACAAAGCATGCATACCTTTAAAAATTAATGCTCCATATCAAGTATAGGCAAATACAGGGCAACTGGTGGTCATGGTGCGTGAATTTTCAAATCAACTTTTATTAAAACAACAAGTACATTATATGTTATTTTATGCTTGTATCTTTGCCATGGAATATGAAAGCAATTTCATAAAAGAAATACTGCAAAAAAGAAGGTAGGCAAATACTGGTATTTTGTTTCAGTTAATTTTGTGCCATGTAATTATGAAAAAAATAACCTAGATTTTCCATGGTAGCGACTTGTTCAGAAAATTTCACATTTAAGGGGTTAATGAAATGTTTTAAAGTAGTTATCTTAGTTGAATTCTGGTTTTTATAGCCAATTTTTTTTAAAAAAAAAGTACTGGCTCCTGGGAAAAAGGGACTGGTGTTTGAATTATTTTTTGTTTATCTATCCCTGCTATACCCTTGTAAAAAAAGTAAAGTTCTCCCCTGTGCTTTGCACCATGCTATGATGGCATATAGGGAGTATGGAGTTAGGGCCCCACACTTTCTTGATCATGGCCGAAGGTGGGGGTGATGTGATTAGCACCAAGCCCTCGGCCACCTTTACCCCCCAGTCATACGACGCTGGCTGAGTGCCTAATCCACTTGAACAGGTGGAAAAAATCCTGGTTCTCCCTGCCGGGGATCAAACCCGGGTCTCTCGCATGGTAGTCAGATGCCCTAACGACTGAGCTACCGTGGTTATATATACCCTTGAGGCAGTAAAAAGAGTTCTACCAAAGTTGAAATTTTAAATTTCACTCTTACCTTCTGTGTTCGTTCTCTTCCCCTTGATCACCAACACAGTCCCAACGATCATCTCTTGTACTTATCGCATCACTGCTCCCAGAGTCATCGGACAAAACAACTACATCACACATGTCTGACACATTATTTGAACGTCGCCTCTTCTTGCCACCATACGCTACAGCACTGCTATCAGTAAGGTCCTCCTTCACTTCCGCTACAAGTTCAGACGCATCGTTCCAAAGGCTACCCACATCTGAAGTTTTTCCATAATCCCCCCTATCCATTCCCACTGGAGTCACAGTCACCTGCGGGAGAGGGAAATCCAAAAGGGAGTCATCTTGTGGCACTTCGCTTCTTTCAACTTTGACACTACAGTTCACCTTGTCAGTGCTCGATCTATCTGGCCGTGTCTGCCCTCTCACGCGATTCTTGTTCACGACTCTTTCTTCCTGAAAAATAAACAAACGTCTTTGTTTGATAAATAAGATATGGTACACACTGGGTTGTATGAATAAAACTGAGCATTTGCTCTCACAAGGATCACCTACTGTTCAGTAATGTAAGGGTCCCAAGTTTAATACACCGGTGGAGGCGCATAGTGGTTTGGATCCTACATTCTACTGCAGGTCTAGTTTGGTTAGCCTATTTGTGGATAAAGTGGACTTAGAATGAAGCAAAGCAAAACACACACACAATCTCTCTCTTTCTAAATCTCTCTCCTTACCTTCCATCCTTCTCTCTCTCCCTCTACATCAATGATAGGCACCTGTAATGTCATGTTTGAAGTATCATGTATGTCATGGTTCTGCATTAAAAATTTCATAATTTTGTACTGAGGTATTCGCAACAGTGAAGACATGGCCCTTACCGATACTAGTAACATAGTCCGACTTTAATGTACTTAAAAAATTGTCACATTATGATGGAAAATACGAGGGGCGTTTACAAATGATTTAGACTAATGACACGTACCATGTCATGGATGGTCCGGGCTCCCAGGTTAGGCTTCAGCCTTTTCCACGTATTCTCCCTGAAGAACGATGCAACGTTGCCACCTCTCCGGTAGCTTTCATATGGCTGCACGGTACCAATCTCTTGGGGTGTCATGTACCCAGTTTCTGACAGCTGCTTGGATGGCATCATTGTCTGGGCTTCTTCATTTCATTGAAGACGGCATAGTCACTTGGTGCAAGGTCTAGTGAGTAAGGAGGATGTGCCAACACAGTGAACTCCAGTGAGCTGAGCTTATCCTCTGTGTGGTGGCTGGCATGCAGACGAGCATTGTCATGAAGCAACAGGATGTTCTTGACTCACTTTCCCTTGCGATACTGCTGTATCCGGCGAAACAACTTCTGTAGAGAAGCACAGTACACATCACTGTTGATAGCCATGTTCGGTTGGAGCCAATCCACCATGAGGATGCCATGTTCGTCCCAGAGGACCGTTGCCACTTATCGACCTCTGCCCGTGATAATCACACTTCACGATCTGTCAGTGACGCCACACAGGTTGCCCGTAAAATGGCACGGTAGTCATACTACTACTGACATCTACCAGCTTCCTGCATCATTATTCATTCTTCAAGGTCGACTCTTTCAGACTACTGTATTGTTGCCGGCTTGCCTATTCCGGGATTCAAATACCAGCCCCAGTCTAAATCATTTGTAAATGCCCCTTGTATGTCGGTGTACTACAGCGTAAAGTTATACAATGTTCAATAAAGGCACATCATACTCCCATGAACTTTAGCACCCACCCCCCTCTTTCCCTCATCCCAGGGCTACTTTTTACTAGAAAAATTCCCCACTCAAGGAACTGGACCCCAGTCTCCCATGTAGCGCTAGATAACATCAAGGTTCCTATATTATCATAGAACACACACATCTTGTATGTACGAGGGCAGATCGGAAAGTAATGCACAATATTTTTTTCCTCCCCAGGTATTGCAGCTGGAATGCTGAAATTGCACGACGAGAGAGTTTGAAGTTTGCACCACAGAGGGTATTTTTTTTTTCATGTGCAACTCTAGCGAGAGAAGCCTGAACTATGAAACAAACATGGCGTGCATATTACTGTCGTCCACGTGTGAAGAGCAGCGAAGTGTGGTTCGATACTGTAGGCAAAAGGGCATACACCGAGTTAAATTCACAGGAACATGCGTGGCGTGTATGGGGACGACTGTCTGGACAGTAGCAATGTCTCCAGGTGGTGTGCATTCTTTCAAGAGGGCCGTGTGAACCTTAGTGATTCGCCACGCTCCGGGTGGCCGGTAACAGCTTCAACTCTGCAGAATATCCGCGCCATTGAGGCAGCAATTGTGAACAACCGGTGTGTGCACCTGCGAACCTTATCGCATACGTTCAACATTTCCTATGGTGTGGTGTACGACATTGTTCATGACACGTTGAAATTCCGTAAAGTTACTGCTCGCTGGGTGCCTAAGAACCTGACAGACCACCACAAGGGCCAGCGAATGATGACAAGCATGGATCACTTAACGCGTTACGCCGCAGAAGGGCGTAACTTTCTGAAAGGAATCGTCACTGGTGATGAGTCGTGGGCATACCACTACATGCCCGAAACCAAGCAGGCCTCTATGGGGTGGAAACATGCTGGTTCCCCAGTACGAAAAAAAATCAAAGTGACTCAATCTCCTAGGAAAGTGCTTGTGACAGTGTTCTGGGACATGTTTGGTGTGTTATTGGTGGACTTTGCTGAACACGGGACCACTGTGAATGCTGCAGCCTACATTAAAGCTTTGGTTAAGTTGTGTCGTGCCCTTCGTGACAAACGCCGCAACATTCATGCTGATGGTGTCAAACTTCTTCATGACAATGCCCATCCCCATGTTGCTGTTCCTGTTCGTGACAAACTCACCAAATTTGGGTGGGAGGTGCTCCAGCATCTACCATACAGTCCGGACCTGGCACCATCAGACATTCATCTGTTTGGTCCCATGAAGAAATTCCTGGCCGGCCAACACTTTGCGACAGATGCAGAAGTGAAATCAGCAGTCCGCAGATGGCTATACTCCAACCAAACGGACTTCTACGAACAGGGCATATTGAAACTGGTACCACGATGGGAGAAATGTGTTGAGAAACTTGGTGACTATGTAGAAAAGTAGGTCAAAGATGTCAGTTCATTTGTGATTTGTTTGGATTTTGATACATTTTAAACTTTTTGCGCAAAAAATTATTGTGCGTTACTTTCCGATCTGCCCTCGTAAATGATCTAGTTTCTATTGATGTCCAAAAACACACACTGTAGACTCATGCTCATTACTTACAGCAACTTTCACAATGAATAGTTTTCCAACCATATACACGTGTCTATCAGCAAGCTTGCCCATTCATCATCTTGGATACGGACTACTGCTAGCATCTATGGAGCATTTCACATGTGGCCTGATCATAATTCCTCTGTACCCCTCTCGAGGAAGTGAATATTACGGTTATGGTTTATGAATATTACATTGTTTATGAACGTTTTCAGTTCAGTTATCTCGCCGAAATGCGTTATTTTGATGTAAAGTACCTCTGTTACCTTAGTGTGTTATCTTACGGTGAAGCAGAAAAGCTCGAGGGATTCGCACAAGTGAATATAGCACCAAACACGACATTCCAAAACAGCAGCTATAACTTTACATCGTTAGCTTAGGATTGATAGGTTTGGGGCTTGATTATTTTCGATGTGTTCGTTTGCTTGATTTGATTTGTTGTTTTAAGTCCACTTTATGCACAGAAAGGCTAATTGGGACTGGACCTACAGTTTAAAGTGGGATCCGAACCACTTGTGCCTCCACTGGGTATTGATTACAAGGCGAAGACGCTACCATTGCACCATCGGGGAGGCCTCAGTGTTCTTTTGATATTTCAGTGTGCATACCAATGATTTTTACTAACGAAAAGCAGCAAAAGTACTCTAAAATGGCAGGTTTTTACTTATGTGGGCCATACTTTGGGATCAGATATCTCCGTAATTTGTATTTTCCCCATGCTGGAACCAATTTTATATCATGTAAAACATCGAAATTTGTCAATTAATAAAAAAATTCAACACAATTCTCGAGGTGTACAGTGGGTCAACACCCCCCTATAATTTTATTATGTAACGACTCCTAGCATTACAATCACACCTCTAAATGCTTATGTGACCATTTTATGCAAAATAAATCCATTATTACTAATTGCCATCTCTTACTAGGCCCAGATTGATCAGAAGGCTCGGGCAAGCTAAGGTTGCACTTCAAACAGAATTACTACTACTTCCCAAGGATAGAAAATGTCTCTTTTTCGAGGGAGTGTAGCATCTAAAAGAGGCATCAATGATAGGTTGCTATATTGTGAAAATTCGGACACTTGGATCAAACCAAAGATTACAAGGCAACAGCATTCTCACAATGCCATAATCGAAGCCTCTTGTCCATATCTTGATACCAGATTTTTTATTCACATTCTTTCCAAAGTTAAATAAATTACATAAGTTTATATATTATAAATTTTCAGTCATATATTTGCCTCTGTGTATATGAGAATGTTTACATACCGGAAGATAATTTTTTTCTAAAAAGTTGAAACCTTAACTATGAAACAGAAATTTATGTAGTACTCGTATCACTCAACAACTGTGGCCCATGTTTCGATTGTTTAATTCTGAATTCATCATGGTACACAGGCAATTTTTTTTACTGCTTTGATTTCTGTTTATGCCTGTTAACACATACTTGAGAGTTTTAGTGATTACTTACTCCTGTTTGCTTGAGAATAGTATCTCACTTCCATATACAGTAAAACCTCGTTAATCCAGACTTGCAGAATGCAAGGTTTTAAGTCCATGAGTCACATCATAATATGGGTATCGCGTATGTACGTACTGCATTGTCGTATTGCTTTACATTTTACTGTACTGTATAGTGTATTTAGACCTATACCCTTGAAATACAACATAATAAACGTGTTTTGTTGCTATAAACGGAGTTTTAATGCACTTTCTACTGTTCTTTTAGGTTATTTCAGTTAATCCGGACTTTTGTTAAACTGGTCAACTTATCCCCCTCATTAGTCCAGATTAGCAAGCTTTTACTGTACTCTGTATACGGAAGTGAACTCCATTTAGGAGTATTATCTGTATACTTCCATCATTCTTCTCAGGCATTCGTTTCCTGTCGTCTTGGTTAGAGACTGCTGCTGCCATCTAGGTGACGTGTGTGTGGTGCGATGGGGTTTCGTACTTAGATTACGCGAGTCAGGTTAAGATTATTAGCATAGCTCTAATTCAAATAAAGTCTCCCGATGGCGCAGTGGTAGCGTCGTCGCCTTGTAATCAAGGGGTCCCGGGTTCGATTCCCAGTGGAGGCACATAGTGGTTCGGATCCCACTTTAAACTGTAGATCCAGTCCCGATTAGCCTTATTGTGCATAAAGTGGACTTAAAACAACAAATCAATCCAATCCAATCAAATAAAGTCTCTAAATTCGTTCATGGTTAGGTTGGGAAGGTTTAGGGCTTTTAACATTACAATAATTTCCCTAAATGCTTTCAACATCTCATCATGTTGGAGCTGGTTTCAAGCATGACACCCCTTCAAGCCTACTGTCGGCAGTAGTCTGTCGAATGCCTTGTCAATAGGAAGCAGGGATATTTGTGTAAGGTACCTCTTACACCTTTTTACATCATCTTTTTGCTGATAAATATATTTATTTTTGAACTGTAAACCTTCAAACTTAATTTTACAACAGTTTTCACTATACTCTGATGCTCTTTCTTCTATGAACAAAAAATGCCTTGTTGATAGAAAGTGCAGATCCTTGCATAATGTAATTTTTATGTCTTTTTTTTTTTTCACCGACAAATTGCACTTTTCAGAACTTCAAATAGTGGTAAGAGACACGTAGTAGCTCAGCTGGTAGAATGTCTGGCCACCGCAGAAGACCCGGGTTCGGATCTTGGGCAGGTGATCTGGTTCCCTGTTTCTGCATAGCTCTGAGGCACACTCAACTTTGTATCATTTGGTACCGGGGGACAACTCTGGTGAGTAAAGGTGGCCGGGCATAATGATGATCACATCATACAAACTATGGCCCAGATCAAGAATATGTGGAGCTCTACCTCCACATCACCCCATATGCTTTCACGGCTTGGGTGCACATGTGCAGGGGTAGCTTTACCTCTTAACCTTTCTTTCACCAAGGTTCAAATTTACTGTAACAATAACTTCTACAATTCTGCAATACTTTGTCTTTCTCCAATGAAACTTTGATTTGGATTGAATTGGATTGATTTGTTGTTTTAAGTCCACTTTATGCACAGAAAGGCTAATCAGGACTGGACCTACAGTTTAAAGTGGGATCCGAACCACTATGTGCCTACACCGGGTATCGAACCCAGGACCCCTTGATTACAAGGCAACAACACGATAATGAACGCAACTCCAACTGGCGGTTGACCTTGATGGCTGTTTCTGGCGAGTCCAGCCCCCCAATTATTTTCGGGGGTGTGCGCTCCGATGGGCGTCAACAAACCTGAAGGGATCACATCGCTCTACCGAAGCAACATTGCCAAGCGTACTTCTGTTTTTGCCATTGCCGACCTGTGGGGTGGTCCTTCCGGAAACTTCAACGTGCAGAATCACCTGCTGATTTCTGGTGTTGACCGAGAACACTCCCTTTACGGTACGTTTGGCAACATGTGGTGAACCCAGCACTCATTTGTTTCGTCCTGCGAACAATGCTCGGTACCTTGTGACTCGAAAATGCCCGATCTTAGTCGAAGAAAATTCAACTGACCGCTGATTCGCTGTTTCCCAGCTGCCAGTTGGAGTTGCGTTTAATATACCATTGCGCCATCGGGGAGGCCCCACCGCAACTGTTGTGATGAATGCAAGATAAGGCCATCATGCAAATAAGTTAAGGCAGGCAAATAACAAGCTAACAATTATTTTTGCCAAAACGAAAAACAATAAATATTTCCTCCTGAGAGACAGATCATAAGGAATAAAAAAGACACCATAAAATATTTTACAAAAAACCTACCTTTGGTAAAGCTTCTTCAATTGATAATTCATCCAATGATAGCAACCTGTTCAGGAAATTCTCGGATTTATGGCAAATATCCCTGAATTCCTGAAAGTCTTCCAACTTATCAGCACATGGAATGCAAATATATTTCGGAAGGGCATCTTCATCAGAAACCTGCAGAAAAACAATGTGGAACTCAATGAAAGAAAATGACAACATTTAACAACTTAGAGCATGGAAATGTGCTTCAACGATGCCCTTCATTTGGTTATTGGGTCACTCGAGCAAGTGTCCGTGTGGCGGCGGAACTATATCACGTACTGGTGATACTGAATATGTGTGTCCCCTCAACTCAAATGCATTTGGAAGCTTTGCAAGTTGAGGATTCATGAAATTTCTCTTTAACGACACCCTCATCCATGTTTTCATGCTACAATTTCAAAATTTAAATTATACGAAGACTTTCCAGATATCTCAGGGGAACCAAGTGCCCCCTGGCCCTCTCTGTGGACATTTTTTGTGTGTGACGCTATTTCTTCAATAGCTGCTTTCAAATATTTACGGAACAATTTTATGACTGTCACAGTGTCAGCATGGCAAGTCCTTCTTGTTAATGATAAGTATGGAGCTTTTGGAAGGGGAGTAAGGGGGGGGGGGGCGGAGTCAACCAAAACTTATATATTTCATTGTAATTATTGCAAGGACATTGCAGGAACATAAATTCAAATAAAGCAATATTTTTTCAGAAGACAACACTTAAGGGAGAAAATAAGCCTCGTTTTCCCCTTCCTGAAAAAAAAAAATCCTGCTGACATCCATGCTGATAACTAAAAACTAACTCCCTAGCCTTCTTAAACCCAAAGCTTCATGGCTGCAGCAACACAGGCCTTCCATCTGTCCCTATCTTGAGCAAGTTCTATATACTCTTTTCCATCCCTACCAATTTCCCTTAGGTCCATCTCAACGTTGTCCCTCCATCTTCGTCTTGGCCTTCCGAAAGGTCTCTTACCATCAGGTTTCCCAACAAGGATCCTGTAAACTCCTCTTTCCTCTCCCATTCGTGCCACATGGCCTGCCCACCTAAGTCTTCTTGATTTAATTATTCTGATAATATCTGGACATGAATACAAATTATGTAGTTCTAAATTATGTAACCTTCTCCACTCACCTGTCTTCTCATCCCTTTTAGGTCCAAAGATTTTCCTAAGGATCTTATTTTCAAATACTCTCAATTTATGTTCCTCTTTCAATGTAAGGGACCAAGTTTCACATCCATATAATACTACAGGCAAAATTACTGTTTTGTATATTTTAACTTTTAGTTTCTTAGATATTAAACGAGAAGACAAAAGTTTATGAAGAGAGAAGTAACATGCATTTCCTGAATTAAGTCTACTTTTTATTTCCTCTTTAATATAATTTTCATTTGTTAATATTACTCCTAATATTACTCTCATCTCATCCATGCTGATAGGGACTTTAAAAGAAAGGTGTTTCTGTACTGTTTCTTTTAAAATTCTTTACAAGATACCATACGAAGCTACATATGTATTGGATTATTGTAGAAAAAAGTGCCACCTTTCCCGGCGATGTGATTCGAACAGGTGTTCGCGGGTTACCAGCCAGGTTAAATCAGCGATAGATTCCAACATTTCGAGTGGATACATTGCTCTCATCTCATCCCTGAAGATGACAGCAATGTATGCACTTGAAATGTTGGAAGTTAACTCCAATTTAACCTGACTGGTAACCCAACAACACTTGTTCGAATATAAACTTAGTGTTGAGCTATTAGAAAATAGGTTCCTTTTACAGCAGCACCTTGAGTCCTCCAAATTATTTTTGGGGGGTACTGGGATACAACTCAGATCTATGGTTTAGGGGGTACTGTAACCTCCTTCAAAATTTGTTACTGATAATAGTAAGTATCCAGTAAATAATTTTTGGTTTAAATGAGATAAAATTAGGTGTGTGAAATAAAATAATGTGACGACAATTTAAGGAGGGAAATAATTATGGAGGCAAGATGGAGAATGTTCTGTAACCCTTTTGTTGATAATATTGAACGTAAACTTTTCTTGCGCTTTCGTTGTTGTCGCAGCGAGTGTGAGCATTGTTTTAAAGATTTGTCAGCATTTGGAAGCTGCACAAAGCAATCTCGAAGATAGCACCACAAGTAGAACGTTTCATTGTAAAGGAAGATTTCACACCAAAGCGACATGGCCATTTGTGTCACTACGGTGTGAAATGTTGTTGTTGACTGTCCTGTTACAAACATGTATCGCATGTTCCTTCGGTCTGAATTCTTCCTAAGTCAAGACCAGGTCTCAAGGAAGGGAAATTAGGGCTTTCTTAAGGTTAGGTGTGAAGGCAAATGACAACACCCTAAGGGACCATATCCAAACCAGCAGGAAGAACGCATCTTACTTCAGTCTCCAAAACGAAATGATAAAAACTTCTGGTGAGCTGATTAAAAAAAATGTATCCGAGATAAATGACTCAGCATTTTTTCACAATATTGGAAGACAAAACAATAAAATTCTGATCTCCGGGAAACGTCTCAAATTCATTTATTTTGTCATTTTTCACATTCGTACTTACGTATTTTGCATTGCTATGGATTCTTTAAGGTGGGATTTTGCTTCTTTCACGAAACTAGTTTCAATTTTCCACATATCGAGTAATTATAGTTCGTTGCTTTTTCGCTTGCGTTACACACAAAATGGCGGGCAAATCTTGACTAGCGTTGTCTATCATCAGTGGGTATGCAGGGTTTCCAACCTTCTTCACCGAAAAATACCTACTTCCATGTTACTGATTTTGTATTTTTTCCTGGGTTCGAAGACCCCACGAACCATGCACGCATAGCCCCACACACCATTTACGGATAGCCCCACAAACCATTCTAATAGCCCCACAAACCATGCATGGATAGCCCCACAAACCATTCATAAATAGCCCCACGAACCATGCACGGCAAGGTAAGGTTAGGTTAGGTTAGGTAAGGCAAACATAGTTAAAATTGTCATCTTCTTGCAAAACAACGGCGTGGTTGGAAACACTGACCGGGGGTTACATCATCAAACGCACTGAACATCTGATTCACGTAGTGGGAGGTAATGGAGGCAAGAGCTTTTGTGCATCGGAGACAAATTAATGTCGAAAATTACATGAATTACCAGCCGAATAAATTGAACGAAGGGAGAAAAGACTTCCACGACCTTTCAAAAGTCTACAGAAACTCAGTTCCGTAAGTACTTTCTCCTGTAAAATTGAAGAAATATGTTTCCCGGAGATCAGAATTTTACCGACTTATTTTATCTGGTGCCAATATATGACATGACTGCTGAAGCTGTAACACAGCCAATTTTGAACACTTGCAAGTGCTTAGACTTGAATAAGAAAAATTAAGTGGGTTTCTGGTTTGATGGATCTGCAAACATAGGAGGACCATTGGTGTTCAGGCTCGAATCAGAGAAAAGTATCAGAGAACCGTCAACGTTCACTTCACCGCTTTTGATGGTTGATTACAAGAAACCACACACATACTGAGATGGTTTCGGCACACACACAATATTAATGCATTGCCACAGAGGAGCTGAGTGGTAAAAAACTTCCAGATTTCACGTTCTGATAAAAATGACAGACGATTTAGGGGAAGGTTGCCCAATTTTTTTTTCCCGCATTATGGCCTCTCAATGCTAAGCCTTGTCTACCAACAGATAGGAAAGTGAACTTTCATTGCCCTCCCCCCACCTCCATTCCTTGGTTTTGGCACCCAATCGCCACCACTGGTCTTAAACGTACATTTGTTTTGTGGTTCTATCTATACCCCAACAAAAATATGTTGTTTAGCCTCCCGAAAAGAATTTCTGGATACGTGCCTGATGGATGCAATATTGAGACTACTTCCAGGCTTCACCATGTGCATACCTAAAAAGGGGGGGGGGGGTGAACTGATCATCAGTCGATCCTTCTCCAAAATTTGCATCATTAATTTCAAATTAGAAACAAAAAGAAAATACAATAGCCTATCATCTTGAACAAAGTAAGAAATAAGCAAGTTTGTAAAACCAAATGTAAAATGCTACAACTAGCCCTGAACTTTATGCTTTCATATTTTACCAATTAATCCACAGAACAAATTGTCCATTAGTCATTAAAATTCCAAAAATGAGATTTCTATGTGCAGTCACACAATAATGCAGTGTTACAATATACTGAAATAACCATAAATTTTGTGTGTGTGAATTTGCATCTCTGCCTGGGAGGAGTCAGGGAACGTCGAAGTCTACAGTGTTTCAAAGGCAACAGATCCCATTGTGGTAGCACTGACAGAGACGATTTCACACAGATAAAACAGTGACAGCAAAAAATTAGGTGAAGCCAGGTCGGCTCTACAGTTCAGTGGTAGAACAATGACATGGTATGCCAGAGACCCAGTTTCCAGTCCTGGGTAAGCTTACATTTTTTGCTGAAAACTCTACGGTTTTATTAAGGTGTTTTCCGTGAACTGAAAAATGTACAATTTTCATAAGTTCAATATATTTAGATTAAAACAAAAGATCAATAATTCCTCAAAAGTGTACGATTTGATAGTTACTCCTCTGATTTACAAGAGATGCTAAATTCTTTCCCTACCGGGGAATTCTTGAATACAAGAAGACAGCCTTAATTAAGGATTGGGGAAGAAACGCTTTGGCATTCTGAGTGTGAGTTCTTGTTTTAAACTTTAAAGTCCACTGTATGCACAGGCTAATCGGGACTCGCCCTACAGTTTTAAGTGGGATCCGTACCACTGTGTGTCCCACTGGGTATTGAACCCCGTACCTCTTGTTTATAAGGTGACGACGCTACCACTGCGCCATCGCGGAGGCCCTCTTGGTACTACTTTACTATACCTGAGACAACTGGGAATGATTTCTTTCGCACTTTTTTACATTGCTAACGTACTATTCTGCATTCCGGAACACTTATTTAGGTGAAATAATGGAATTTGTAACGAAAATAATGTATAATTCTTACATTTACGAGTACTTACTGTTCTTGTTTATTTCCACACAGAACATGGCGATAGCTTACCACTGATCGTTCGCAAGCTCCTTTACCGAAAAATACCTACTTTCGAGCCGGATTTCAAAGTATGCTCAAATAAAAAAAAATAAAAAATTAAAAAAAAAAACACCTCAGGAACAAACGATTGACGTTATGTTAGGTTAGGTAAGGCAAGCAGTTTAAATTTTGGAGCGATTTTACAATACAGGGAATTTCTCCATTTTGTTTGAAATTCGGCATACTCACTAATTTTGACCCCCTAATCACGAATCTGCAGTCAAAATTTGGCGCTCACACGTGGAAATAGCAAAATAATCGAAATTAAGTTCTTATTTCCACACCCTCGATTTCCGAATTTCCCGCCGGTTCCGGGCTCCGCCCCTGGGGTAATCGACCTACCGCCCCCAACCGCTATCGCGGCCCCGCCTATATCTATAGACTCCCTGTTAAGGGCATGTTAGAAAGTGGCCGGATTCACCTGCCCCCAAATAAGCGCCAAATTTATACGTGAGCGCCAAATTTTAAGTGCAGATTCGTGATTAGGAGACCCAAATTAGTAAGTAACCGAAAATTCAAACAAATTGGAGAAATTCCCTGTATTGTTAAATTATACCTAAATTTTTTTAAAAAGATTGAAAGCACTTTAGGAATTTTAAATTGACTCTTTTACTTATTTACGGGGACGAGGTATGCCTACTAGGTTAGGTTAGGCCTGTTAGGTTAGGTTCCATTATCACTCCTTTCGTTCAATTTAGCATATACGGACAACATCGGCTTGTAGCAGCAGCAATATCGCGTATTGTGCTCTCTTGCAGAAAGCAAATGACGGCAGCAGCAATAGCGCGTCGGAAATAGATTTTCGTATAAAACCACATGGATTCGCATTAAAATGGACCAAAACTACATTCCGGAACATCAACAACACTCCAGAAAATTAATTCCTTAAGTACTTTCTCCTGTAAATTTGAAGGAATCCGTCTCAGGTATAGTAAAGTGGTACCGCCCTCTTTAACTATATGTACAAGGAATAAAAATAAATGGAAATTGTACTCCTTTTACTTACAATGAGAGAGAGGCAGCTCAGAATTTTATGAACAATGTTCCTATGGTGGCCTTCTCTGCGAAACATATGGAGTTTATCGACATTTACTAAAGATCGTAAACAAAACCGACAAAGAGTCTCCATGCGACGACTGATTATACGATTTTCCATTTCGTATCGACCGTTTAGTTCTGTATTTCCCATACGTGACATTTCCTTCACTTCTTGGCACAAATGCAGCCACTTCACAAGAATACAAATTCTTCTACTTTGTTTTCTCTCTCAGTACTCCCAAAGTCCGAGTAAAACATCTTGTAATTCATTAGTGATTCACACAAGAAATCATTTTATTAAATATAAAAATTATAATTGAAAATGGCAAGTTTCCGAAGAATTTCCCATATTATAGGCACCATAACACGGAGTTGAGATGGTTTGCAGACGAATGCTCCATCCACAATCCAATGATCTTCGAAGAGCGGGAGAGCTGATTAGAGCCTATGCAAATAATACATACATAGCAGTCGCCATATTTCCCAGCATAATCTTTTGGAAAAAGTAAAGTGGGAAAAATCATTTATCGATGGTACGGAAAGTTTTTACCTTTTAACACCGAGAACGCAAAATATTGGTACTGACATATGAAAAAAAAAAAATCGTTCCTGGAAAATTAGGTGCATTGGACAGGGTTGGCATGTTTAAAACAAAAGTGTTTAAAACACTTTGTTTTAAACGTTTAAAACACAGGGGTTTGTTTTTTTTTACAATTGTTTTAAACGTTTAAAACAATGTGTTTTAAACATGTTTTTTTTAGAAGTGTTTAAAACACATTTTGGTACTTGATATTTCATAGTCTGTGTTAATTTTTTTGTTTGGCAACCCTGTATTTTCATTGAATCTGTGTAAATTAAACCGTGCTTTACGGGTTTCACTTATCGCACAACACTTGAGCAACCTTATGTTCTGACGTAGCAGGAGATCGCTATAAGGGAAATGTAGGACATGCTGTCCCAAAATGTGACACAAAATATTTTCAATAAATAATACATATGTCTATAGAACATGTTAGAAAATAATTGAAAAATGACACTTCAGTTTTAAAAAATGAATTCTTAAAAGCAAATTTTCAAAACTTGCAATCATACTAAACAATGCACCTCTTACTACAAGATTTAAATAATACTTCTCAGAGGAGCCAATTTTTCTCAAAATTTCAGGTTTAGTCAAAATCATGGTCAAAATATATTTAGGTTAGAATGGACAGTCAAACTCTTGAAATTATAGAGACCAGTACCAAACATTTTACAGACTTTATGAAAGAAAGCATTTCTCTTGTGAGTCTGTTGTGCTGATGGTAATGAAAGCACACTCTCAACATTTGCACTATGACCTGTAATGGCAAAAAAATATTCATCCAATTACCGTAATTTGAAATGGTTCCAAAAGTTTCATCTTGGATAGTTTTTAGTTCAATAACAGGGTGTCTACCAAAATAACACATCCAGAATTCTTGACATTTTCTGGACTGTTCTAGACTTTCCCCGTTTTTCTTAACATTTATTTATTCGACCCCTACTTAGGTAAAGTTGGAAATTCGTAATTAAGAAAATAAATATTTATTTAATGAAACCCCCTAGATGAAAACTGAAGCTGTAACTATTTAAGAAGAGAATTAGATCTGCTTTGGTGGCCGCGGTGGCTCAGTCGGTAACGCGTCTGACTACCATGCTCAAGGTCCCGGGTTCGATCCCCGGCCGGTTCAAATCCGGGAACTTTTCTAACGTTGGAAGCGGCCCCGGCGCCCACCCAGCGTCGAATAACATGGGTACCTGGGGGAAACCCTGGGGGTAAAGGCGGTCAGGGGCGTGATGCTGATCACATCACCCCCACTCACGACCGGATCAAGAAAGTGTGGGGCGTTACCCCCACACCCCCTATACGCCTTCATGGCGTGGTGCTAAGCACAGGGGAACACTTTACCTTTTTACCTTTATTAGATCTGCTTTATCTATAAATGCATCCTGGACTGTTTTTGGCAGACTAGCGATGCTTTGGTATCTGGATTGATTGATCGAGTTGGTGTTTTAAGTCCACTTTGTGCACAGTAAGGCTAATCGGGACTGGACCTACAGTTTCAAGTGGGATCCGAACCATTATGATTCTCCACCGGGTATAATCTTATGTGGGGTTTGTGTCTGTTGTCCCTATATGTTTGTGACTGTCCCTTCATCCATCTTATCTTAACACCGTTCATCCTCATCTTCGCGATTAACCAAAGGGGTAGAAAAAGTGAATTAAAATAAACTAAATCAGTCATTGTGATAAAATTCTTCACCACAAGAATAATTTATTGCCGTTTTATTGATTTCTTTACTTTTTCTTGACTTCCATTACTCTCTTGACTGGCAGGCACCCTGAATAACTTTGTTCTCTATACCCCTGCTTTACAATCAAAATATTGAATAAGAATGGGAAGCACCTTATTTCATCAGTATATACCCAAAGACAAGAAATTCCGCTTAGGCATTGAATAGTAACATCATCAGAAAGTGGTCCGAAAACTTTGTTCATTAATTGCTTCCATTTTATCGTTTGTTTTCTAGCAGGACAAACTTTTATTTTCTTTTTGGGCAATGACTGAATCAAAATAAATTTCACTAATGAGTTTGGAAGCGCAGTCCATAGACTTGTAACTTGCATGATTTTTTTTTGTTATGTATTTCCCTAATTTAATTAATATTATATGATGCTCAAAATGTAGGACATTTATGATATTTTTCAAATTCCTCCCGGACACCGGACATAAGGCTACAATGTAGGACATGTCCGGGAAAAACCGGAAGTCTGGTAACCCTAGGTTAGGCAGGCTAGCTATGTATGCACAAGGTAGCAAAACTGTTGCGCGACAAGAAAGACCCGTGCTTTACTGTAGAATTCGAAACTTCTCAGTTCTTTGTTTCGTACCGTCCTATAAATTTGAGACTGGTGGAAGCTGGAAACTAATATCTGAATACACAATGCGTGATTTTGATCATGACGTGAATTTTTTTTCTCTTGGGATACGATTCATTGGTTTGTATAACTGAATGAAGCGCAGATGCTTACTTTTGGTAACATAATTTTGTACTTGGAAAGATAAATTGATCTGGAGAATCTATTATCACATTGCAGGTTGTTTTCTGCTATATAAACTGTTCAGGCAGAGAGAAATATTTCACTCTGATTTTTCCAGGACGAGGATAGTAATTCTATAGTATTTAGTTTCTTGAAATTTAGATGAATATGAATCCTAACCTACTTCAGCAGTGGCGGAAAAAAGGGGGGCTATTACCCACAACTTTTGTCCCTGCAGTAGAGGTGTGCGGGATCTCGAAAAGTCGGGATCGGAAAAAAAAATGACTTCCCGATTTTTCGGGATCCCAAGCAGTCGGAGAAATGCGAATGGTCATTTTAAAATGTCGTCAATTCTCGATGTTTTCTGGATTGTAAATATCTGGAACTTATCGGAAATTGTTAGTATTTGTACCAGAAGTGCAAAAACAAGCACTTAAGATGGAAATTACGTGTAGAATTCGAGATTTCAAGAGCGTTGGGAAATTTCGAACATATCCCGTTCCGAGAATTTCCCGACTTTGTCGTGAAATTGAGAATTTTCCCCGTCCCGAATGTCGGGATTTAAAGAATTTCCCGCCCCGACCCAAAAAATTCTGCCCCGCAGTATGGTAAACCTTGGGAAAAGGTTGACTTTCTTTTGTTTAAAACGTGTTTAAAACATGTTTAAAACATGTTTTTTTAAACTCCTGTTTAAAATTATGTTTAAAACAAAAAAACATGTTTTAAACAAAAAAAACAGTTTGTTTTGTTCTTTTTAAAAAAAAACACAAATTTTGCCAACCCTGGCATTGGACCATATAGAAACATGGCGACTGCTAGCTAAGACCATATTGAAAGGGCCTTAGCTGCTTGCTAAGGATTTAACTGTAATGCGGCTGGATGAGCTGACTGGAGACGTGCAATATGGCTATAGCCGCACAGTTAACAAGAACCAAGAAACGTTATTTACATATGTTTGTGGAAAGGGCTATTTCTAGATGAATTCTTATGTGAAAGGGATAAGGATACAAAACTGGCGAATAAACTAAATATTGTAACAAATGGAGCAGTTTCTACACGTGATCGTTGGTTCATCGTAGAAAAAAAAAAATTGCATATATTGTGTACATTTGATTGTAGCCGAAGAAGATATGATAGGTTTGTTAGGAATTGATGTAGACTACAGAGAAGTTTGCCGATTGTGTCTGAAATCTCTGAAACAAACCCAACTAAAGATACATATATTTGAAGATGCAGGTTTTGGCAGAAATTTAATTGGTAAAGTTGTGAGCTGTCTTAGTTTAATGGTAAGCAATTGTAAAATATTATTCAGTTTCACAATGTTTAGAATGTAATTTCATCGGCAAATCGTACAAGTGAATTACCAAACTGCATATTTTGCATGCAGTTAAGTGTCGAGATGTTTTAAACATTTTTGAACCACGATTTATTTATCCTCTTTGTTCTATTACATGACGCATTGTAGTATTGAAATAAAAAATGAGAGAAGGTAAGGATTTAGTCGCAAATAGAACTGGTAACAGTATGGTATAGTGAAAACACATTTCACTCGTTTATTTCCTAATTATTTACATTTGTACTTACATGTTATGCATAGCGGGACGTTTTTGAACATGGGACTTTGCTTTTTTCACTGAAAAAAGCGTAATTGTTCACATTACAAGTATTTATTTTTCGTTACTTATTCGCTTTCCTTAAATCTTGACTCACGTTGTCTATCGTCAGCTGATATGCAGTGTTTCCAAACTTATTAACCTAAAAATGCGCGCACAAACTATTCACAGAAGGTTTTTAAGCGAAAATTGATCCACAAGCCATTCACGGAAGGTTAGGTTAGGCAAACAGAAAATTAAATTGGAAAAAAAAAAATCACAATGCAACCTTCACTTATTAACCGAAAAATGTTACACAAACTATTCACAGAAGGTTTTTAGGTAAATATGCGATATCGCTTGAACGGATTTCTTCAAATTTAGAGGAGAAACTACTTATTGAAATCAGTTTGTGTAGCATTCTCGAAGTTCTTTGAGGTATTTTCTTTCGTGGAAACTGAAAATTTCACCACAGAATGCTGCAGAACAAGAAATATTCACTTTTTATGTAAGGGGATTGGTACCAGTTTCATAGATCGGAGAGACATTAAAATTAGATATTTTGTGTTTCGCATGGTTCGTACTTACCAGTTGTGTGTTGCGGAACATAGTTCGGTACTAATTTACTATCCTTCGGACACATTTATTTATTTTTACAGAAGAAACTACTTACCGTAATAAGTTCCTGTAGCATTGTCGAACATCGGGAAGGTGTTTTGTGTGATTTGGGAATGTTTCAGAGTTGAAATTTATGTTGTTCGTTGAAAATTAATTCTCCGACGGAGATAGCGTTTGGCGCGTACATCTTCCGACAACATCACGTTCGTACACCTTCGTACACCATCACCTTCGTACACCGTCGTGACTATCATGACGGGTCGTGATTGTGTTTTGTTGATATGCAGTGTTTCGAACTGTCTGCGTTTGCGACTAGCGTTAGAACGTGAAACGGGAGGTAGAAGAATGACGTTTGCTGGATGTGTGATTAAGTTTGTACCGGGTGTGGAGGATTCCGTGAAGTTTCTGATTTTGGGCCTTGTAATCACGAATCTGCACTTAAAATTTGGCGCTCACGTATAAATTTGCAGTTTATTTGGGGGCAGGTGAATCCGGCCAATTTCTAACATGCCCTTAACAGGGAGTCTATAGAAACAGGCGGGGCCGCGATAGCGGTTGGGGGCGGTAAGTCGATTACCCCAGGGGCGGAGCCCGGAACCGGCGGGAAATTCGGAAATCGAGGATGTGGAAATACGAACTTAATTGAGATTGGAGCGATTTTACAATACCGGGAATTTCTTCATTTTGTTTGAAATTCGGTATACTCACCAATTTTGGCCCCGTAATCACGTATCTGCAGTTAAAATTTCGCGCTCACACGTGGAAATAGCAAAATAATCTCAATTAAGTTCGTATTTCCACACCCTCGATTTCCGAATTTCCCGCCGGTTCCGGGCTCCGCCCCTGGGGTAATCGACTTACCGCCCCCAACCGCTATCGCGGCCCCGCCTGTTTCTATAGACTCCCTGTTAAGGGCATGTTAGAAATTGGCCAGATTCACCTGCCCCCAAATAAGCGCCAGCAGTTAAAATTTGGCGCTCACACGTGCAAATAGCAAAATAATCTCAATTAAGTTCGTATTTCCACATCCTCGATTTCCGAATTTCCCGCCGGTTCCGGGCTCCGCCCCTGGGGTAATCGACTTACCGCCCCCAACCGCTATCGCGGCCCCGCCTCCGCTCCGCTCCGCTCCGCTCCGCTCCGCTCCGCTCCGGCTACCCGCCTGTTTCTATAGACTCCCTGTTAAGGGCATGTTAGAAATTGGCCAGATTCACCTGCCCCCAAATAAGCGCCAGCAGTTAAAATTTGGCGCTCACACGTGCAAATAGCAAAATAATCTCAAGGTATAATTTAACAATACAGGGAATTTCTCCAATTCGTTTGAATTTTCGGTTACTTACTAATTTGGGTCTCCTAATCACGAATCTGCACTTAAAATTTGGCGCTCACGTATAGAAATTCCTGTATTGTAAAATCGCTCCTTTCTAACATGCCCTTAACAGGGAGTCTATAGATATAGGCGGGGCCGCGATAGCGGTTGGGGGCGGTAAGTCGATTACCCCAGGGGCGGAGCCCGGAACCGGCGGGAAATTCGGAAATCGAGGGTGTGGAAATAAGAACTTAATTTCGATTATTTTGCTATTTCCACGTGTGAGCGCCAAATTTTGACTGCAGATTCGTGATTAGGGGGCCAAAATTAGTGAGTATGCCGAATTTCAAACAAAATGGAGAAATTCCCTGTATTGTAAAATCGCTCCTTATGCTTTTTACACGAAAAGACACAATTTTTCACATAGAGAGTAATTTCTTTGACTCCTTTTTTCGCTTCCATAACAGAATATGGCGGGCAAATCTTGACTACCATAGTGGGCATGCAGTGTTTCCAACATCCTTCACCGAAAAATACCTACTATCGTGTTCATCAGTTGTGCAAATTGTATATTATGCACAAGTAGCTGATGGATAGCCCCACAAACCATTCGCGGATAGCCTCACGAACCATTTTCGATAAGGTTAGGTTAGGTTTGGTTACGTTAGGCAAGCATAGTTAAAAAAAAAAATAGGGGGGTTTGAAACACTGACAGGGGCTTACGTCATCAAACGTACGCAGCATCCTGTTGGCTTAGGGCAAGCAAATGAAAGCAATGGCAATTGTGCGTCTGTGAGATATTTCTCTTGAAAAATACATGATTTCATTTCCGTAAGTAGTTTCTTGTGCAAAATTGAAGAAATGTGTCTTCGATGTATGAAACTGTTACCACAATCTATAGAAACTCAATTTCTGTATAGTGTTGTATTATATGAGTATTTGGGGCCATTCACCCACTTTACCCCCATAAGTATTATATTGAGCTTTTTTTAATGAACAGATTTCGATGTTTTACGCAATATAAAGTTGGTTCCAGCATGCTTAAAACACAAATAAAAGAGTGAACAAGCAAAGTAAGGGGGTCCGTGAACGAAGTAAACACCGGTGGTTTATGAAGGAAACAACAATTTTTTTTGCAATGATTAGCGTTCAAAAACTATGTTTATGAATACCCTGAATTTGAACTATGCTTGCCTAACGTAATCTAACCTTTCGTGAATGGTTCGTGTGGCAAGTATGTTTTCCACATTACTGAAGATGCCATATTGTCACTTGTAAAGCAATGCTCCATGGAACGGATAGCGAACTTCACTTGTTCACATCATGAGACATGGCGACCATTAGTATCAACAATCATAACGGTAATGTATGCACGGTATTTCGCATTTTCTACACGTGACCGCCAATTTTTAACTGCAGATTCGTGATTTAGAAGTCAAAATTAGTGAGTATACCAAATTTGAGAGCAATCGAGATACTCCCAGTATTCTGTAATTATACCTAAAAGAGATATTTGATCCCAAAATATATCAGAACATGTCGAAAAATGCTATCAGTAACAACCCTAATAATCTTAAGCTAATGCCTAATGTTGTTATGCATTGTAATGTTGGGTGCTGTATTCACTTGGTGGAGCGGAACCTTCAGACTGTTCTGTTTCATGGTAAGGTAACAAACAGATGTACCTTACTTCACGATAACACATTTCCGCAAGCTAAAAAGAACTGAAAACGTTCATAAACAACATAATTTTCACAAACCCAGCAAAGTATTTCACTCACTTTCTCAATGGTGGGGTACAGAGGGTGAAGCATACCGAATATTCTTTGCGCAATAAACTATTTTTCTAATTGACACTGTTGTCAATTTTTTTTAATAACTAGAAAAAACATTTTATTCATTGGTAAATTTTCATTTTATTGCAGGTATCTGAAGCAGATAGTCTTCCAAAATATATTTGTTACTCGTGTGTGGACAAACTAGAAAACTTTACTGAATTCAGAGAAACTTGTCACAAGTCGGAGAGTATATTAAATACGTACGTTGCAACATGTGAGTCACACCCAGATGCATCACATGAAAAGGTATTTTCTTGTAATATATGCTTATGACATTAGATTTTAAGATAGCATTTTCTTGTTAATTATTTCTTCCCCCCAAAATTGACAGCATGTACTGGGTGGTCCGAGCCCTTTGAAGCAACAGATTGTGGTGAAACTTGGTACAGAGACTGTGGAGACCATGGGTAAGCAAATCCTGATGAAAAAGAAAATAGTTCAATTTTTCACCACCAGGTGGAAATGTGGCACTGAATTAATGACGACAAATCTGACATGCAACACTTTATTTTTACTTTATGTCAGTACAGCATAAAACAGCATGATCAATGATTCAGCAACATGATTTTTACTGTGCACCAGATTTCAGTGCCATATATTCACCTGGTGGTGAATATTTGAACTATTTTGCTGTCATCATTCGCTTCCCCATGGTCTCCATAGCATCTACACTGTGTTTCACTGCAACCCGATGTTTTGAACAGGTCCCAGAGGGCTCCGGGTAGGAAAATTTTAATTTTGACCACCTTCTATAGTAGTCTAACTACAATGATTGAACCTAACTTATGGAAATTAAATAACAGACAGTAAATCTATGGATGCAGCACTTTGAACTTTCCCTAATAGCAGTGATAACTTTCCTTAAAGAGAGTTCAGGTACCTGTGACAACTAGTTTTCTGAATTGTATAATTTACAGATGTAACCCCTTAGATATTATAGCCGTTATTATTACCCAAGCAAAAATTACTGTCATAGTACAAAATGGAGAGTTGTATTGAACCTATTTCTGATTGCTGGATGTTGCTGCTATCATTTAGCATGCCCCTGCCCTACATCATATGGATTTGTTTTGTGTTTTTTGATTGATTGATTGATGCATTAGTTTGTTGCTTTGGAGCAAATTTACAATACCGGAAGTATCTTCAATTGCTTTCAAATTTGGCATTGTCACTAATTTTGGCCTCATAATCACAAATCTGCAGTTAAAATTTGGTGGTCACGTCTAGAAATTACAAAATGAGTTGAAAAATGTGGATCCGTGAACGGAGTAAACACCCTTGATTTATGAAGAAAACGACTATTTTTTACAATGATTAGCGTTTCGAAACTATGTTTATGATGACCCTTAATTTTAACTATGCTTGCCTAACTTAACCTAACCTTACCGTGAAGGGTTCGTGGGACAAACATGTTTTCCACCTTTACGCAAGATGCCATTTTCTCACATGGAAATCAACGTGCCATTCAACGAGTCTCTTATTGCACAACACTTGAGCAACATTGTGTTAAACGTTGTGCGGAAAGGAAGACGTCTTCATATCAGAAAACAGGGTTTCCATGTTAGTGTATGGAGAATCATAACGGTAATTGACAAGGATTATTTTGCAATTTCTAGACGTGACTGCCAAATTTTAACTGCAGATTCGTGATTACGAGGCCAAAATTAGTGAGTATGCCGAATTTGAAAGCCATTGGAGATACTTCCGGTATTGTAAATTCATACCGTTGCTTTTCTACTTTGGACTAATTACGGCAATGAAGATGAGCAATGATATGATGAAGTTGGTGAGGCCACACTAACAAAGAACACCTGCCCTTGCCGAGATTTTAACCCAGGACCCCAAACATTAGGCATGCTGTGCTAACCACTCTGCCATTGAGGTCGGCATATTTGCAAATACAGGGTGGCACACATTGTATCTACCAACTTCAAATGACAACGGAAAGACGGTGAGTGTCTGTAGTAACTTTTTATGATTATGAAATAAAAATATGCACATAGGCATTTAATACAGTGTATAATATGGACAATACAGACATCAGTGCAGCTTGAAAATAACATCCTCTAAATGTCCTCCTCGTGCTTGGATGCACTGTTTGAGGCGATGCGAAAAGGCTTCCATGACGCATGTCCACACACACGTCCTGCGGAGTTGCGCGAATTTCATGGCGACTGACGGTTCACAACATTAACCGTAGCTCTCCACTGTATAATCCAGCTCAGAATGCTGTGTCTTCGGAACAGGTGCATCGATATCTTCATTGTTTTACAACAGTGTCTGGTTCCTTCTTGGATGAAGGCTTCAACTGCCGCAATTTGCGTATCCAGAGCTCCATGGTATACCAATTGCCTGACTCCCAACTCTTCACAGATGTAGGTTCACCATACATGCGCACATGCATTCTGACAGGGTTGCCAACTCAAATTTGTAGATACAATATGCAGCACCCTGTATATACACTATACGGCGTACGCTTTTAGGAGGAACACGAGTTCAGCCAATACGCAGCCAGTGCCGTCACGCTGCTGCCAAACCAACTGCTAGCGGAAAGGAAACGCAGAGATTTCGCCGTGTCCAATATTCAGCTTTTTATATATAATGCATGCACGTGATATTTGAGTAGAATGAAATATATAGTAAAGAATTCTACACAGGATTATATCATATCACTGCAGCATATAAGGGAAACTCATACCTGAAAAAGTTTGAAAGTATTTATTATAGAGGAATTGCAAGACCATTGTCATCTCTCTCGTTTCTGTTTTCTGGCATGTTTCCCAGATCTGAATAGGGGTTCACCGATTTCTGTGTAGATACGTTACCCTGTTTTATAATACGCAATACAGTATGCACACAGACAGCACACGCTTTAGCCGTAAGTTCTCGACTCTGAGAAAACACTGTTTCAGCACGCACTTCTTCCAACGCCAATTCCTTGAAGCAAGAATACACTAGATTTCTGTGTTGTGAATGTAATATTTTACCCTTGGTGCCTGTACTACTTGTAATAAGTTTCGAGAGCGACATTATTAATCTGATTTGATGTACTTTATTTTATTTAACTTTTCTGTCACTTTTGGCTAATTGTGAAGATGAGAATGAGTGATGATATGATGAAATTGATGGATGGACATTCACAAAATCCATGTCCAGGCCGGGATTTGAACCTGGGATCCCTGGAGTCGTAGCGCGATATGCTTCTAAAACCGTGTGTCGTATAGCGGTAGAAAGTTTAGACTCGCCTATGAAATTTATTGTGTAAATGAAAGTAAAATGCTATTAGTTGAAACCAACCATCATAGTGCATATATTTGAACTTGTATGGGTATGTTACACACCAACCTACATATAACACTGTATAGAAGACACCAATTTTGACAAAAAGTTAAAAATGTTAAAAAAAAAAAAAAGGCATCATAATGCATTTGCATCACACTGCCTGTTCGTCAATGTGTCCTCTCCTTGATTTGATTACAGCTTTACATATGCATGGCATTCTTGCTGTGAGTTTTTCTAATGTCTCTGTTTTCATACCTTCCCAGGCTTCCAGTAGACACTGCCACAGCTCCTCCACGAAGCTTGGGGTCCTTGCTTTTGCCTTCCTGTCAAGTTCCTCCCACAATAGCTCAATTGGTTTAAATCAGGTGACTGGGAAGGCCAAATCATCGACTGCAATGCTCCTTCGTCTTCCTTTCCTGCGACATATTGCTTACACAATTTTGAAGTGTGTTTAGGATCATTATCCTTTTGTAGAACAATATTAATCTTGTCCCGGATGGTACAGCATTGTGTGAAAGAATACGATGATACTGTTTCTGTTCAAGTGTTCCTTGCACTCTCACTAAATCACCAACCATATTGTTACCAAAACATCCCCATACCATGACACTGCCTCCTCCATGCTTCACTGTTGGAGTAATACAAACTTCCAAAACTCTTTCTCCAGGGCGGTGGTTAGAACCAAATGTTTCATATTTTGATTCATCCATCCAAAGTACTTGTTTCCATTGTTCGATGGTCCAGTTAGCATGATCTTTGGCCCACTCCAGCCTTTTACACTTGTGGACGGCTTTCAACAATGGTTTACGAACTGCTACTCGACAAAATAATCCAGCCGCACGCAGACGACTTTTCACTGTTGTAACAGACGCTGGTTGCTCTCTTGTTTTATTTATTTCTGCACATATGTCCACTGCCGAACGCCTTTTGTCACGCTTACTGAGGATGACAATGTGGTTGTCCTCGACGATAGATGTCTTCCTTTGACACCCACAGCGTGGGCGATCCTCATGACTGCCAGTTTCCTCTCGTCGTATAACTGCCAGGGTAGCTACTCACCGGGAATTCTGCGTGAATTTTTGGCTCCGGGAATTATGTGTGAATTCTGCTTGAATTTTTCTCTGTAGACGTGAAAAATTGCAACTTTTATTAATCGAAATCCTATTGAATTTATACATATTGATAAATGCCCTGAGGCGAGATTTTCACAGTTGAGTTTTTATTTTTAATCGAGGAAGGAAAATAATGTTGTGTGAATTCTCTCGATCTGTTTACTTTGTTACTGTCCTTTGTAGAGCAATCTGACAGACAGAAGATTATTGCAAGATAAGATTTCTTGAAGATGTTTAGGTAGAATTGAGTTTGAAATTCTTACACAATTAACAATTTTTCGCAGGTTAGAATATATAGAATATATACCATAACATTTGTGTGACTTGTGTTTGTAGATGTATGTAGAGTCTGAGTATGTGAAATGGGAAATGTAAACTAAGGACCTCAAATTAAATGATTTAAATATACCGTTTAATTAAATTAGAATTTTTGGATACCTTGGAATCACACAGACACTTCATATCGTTACTATATTTGTGTGTGCATATCAGTGGCGCAACCACAGTGGGGCAGGTGGGCATCCTCCCCCACCAACCGTGAATGAAAATCTATTCTAAGGAGGGCAAGGGGGCAAACGTTGATGGCCAAGGGCACAGGGGGGGGGGCAATTATCCCCCTCAATTTGAAATTTTGTGCAAATAAAAATACATTTCATAAAAATTTCTTGCTCTCTTTGCTCGCAATACCTGCTTTTCTTAGTCTCGTCAAGTTTAGAGCCGTAGCTAGGGAGCGGCAGGAGTCCAGCCTGGCCCGATGAACAATCTAAATGTTAAAAGTTGTAGTAGAGAGAATGCCATGGCTCCTCGTGAAATTATTTGCACCCTGTTAAATCAATATTGTTTTCAGTTTGCAAAAAAAAAAAAAAAAAAAAAAAAAAAAAAAAAAAAAAAAAAAAAGTATAAATGTTCTTGTTCGCTTCACTCGCAGTATGATTGTTGTCTGGCATTGTAAATTACCAGAGAGAGAAATAAGACTTCTCTTAATGGATTTTGTCTTAAATGCGTGAACAATTGTTGGGAGGAAAAGGACTGTGCACATTTGAGACAATTTATATAATTTTTGATGTTGGTTTTTATGAGGTGGGTGAATTGATTATGTAATGAATATAAATAATAGACCTATATGCTGTATATATTTATTAAAGAAACTTTGAATACGTACACGATTTAGTGTTGGCATGAATTTTCTTAGTTTACAACACTCCATTTTGAATATGTGTAAAACATGTGTTGTACCTGAAAGTTATCCATGTTCTCGTATATGTACAAAAATAATAATATTCGGAATGCATTTTCTGCCATTCAAAAATACAGTTTGTGTACTTGTTTTCCATTATTAATGAATGTGCAAAAATGAACTTTTTTTAAAAAAAAAAATGTTTAAACTAGTTTGTTCCAACACAAATGCTTGAACACCGACTTCTACCCCCTTTTTGTACAATTTACGAGGATGATAACGTCTTTGACACTACCACCACTACTACTACTACTACTAATAATAATAGTCATAATAATGTCATTATTATTATTAATATTATTGGTACATTTATCCTGGTACTTGCTCCCCCCCCCCAGACAAAAGTTCGTGGTTGCGCCTCTGGTGCATGTGTGTGGCTGTTGAGAGGCTGTATTACACTAGGTTGAAATAGAGAAAACATCTGCTTGTGGCCTTGGGTTTTTTGAAAATTTGCCTTGAAAACCGGGAATTATACTTGAATTTTATCGTGGTCCTAGAGTAGCCACCCTCAACTGCTTTACGGACACTGCATTCGGAAATGTTTAATTGTTTTGCTATTTGTCGGTTTGACCATCCAATTTCCTTATATGCACATGCCTTGACCCTAATTTCTTGGCTTATATTAGCCTTCTTCCCCATAGTTGCTGGTAAATGCGAACTTGTTCCCGCCTTTACGTCCAATTGGGCACTAATACTTCACAAGGTTCAAATACAAATAGCATGACAATAGCAGGTACTGTAGGTTAAAATTACACACAATCACTTCTGGTATACGTACCACTGACCCCACAATAACTGGTCAGTAGGCTGAATCAACCACTCACAATCGGTAGTATGATTGCAACGTTGAAGATTAACATAGCGAGAATGTATTAAACGACGGTGAGAACTTGTTAAGAGCATACCGATAACAGAGGAAAAAGTTTATAGAAGTGGACTGCACACTGATATTACATAAACATCATTCGATAAATAGATTAAAATTTCCAAGACATATCAAAACAGCTTTAAAAACATTCTATAAATATCAATAGTGAAATTCCAGCACAGTAGTGTCACCTGTTGTCACATTTTAAACTTTACTTTCAGTGAATGACAAATGTTTACAGGTGAGTCGAAACTTTCTGCCGCTAGTGTATAATGCTGGCTCCTGAATTATTTAATGTTTTTTCTACCCCTGCCTTTAGCTATACCTTCTTTAATGTACTTAACTCTTACCTATTACTGTTGTTGCTTTTTTTAGACAAATCAAGCAGATTCTACACCTTCCGCACAAATGAAAACTGAAGACAGCAGTGCCATTGCGCAAGTGAAAGTTGAGAGTGCCGCAAGAGCTCAACTGCAACAGAACTGTGTTGTTGAAGACAATTCTCAAACCAGTGCAATTTCTCCAGCCCCAGACAGTGTAAACAATAAAAGTGAGATTTCTGCCATGAGAAAAAGTACTCTTAAAGAACCCCCCATGCTGTCAGGTCCCTTCGGTATTCCTGATTTCGCACGGACAGTCTCAGTTGCTAATTCATTATCTGCAGACAGTGGGCAAGATGTTACAGTGAGATATGCTGGTAGTAGGTCGGAACATGACTTTTCAAACTGGGACAACACTGCAGCATGTTCTACAACCGACAAGTCGAGTGAAAATCATGTCACTTCTAGTGTGGGTATTTCCGGTTTCCAGGATGCTGGTGTCAAGATGGAGAGACGAGATGACATGGTTAACCTTACCGATTCGGACGAGGAAGCAGAGAATTCAGCAGACTATATAGTGGAAGATGTTAGAGATAACAGGTAAGTTAACCAGATGTTTAGAACAAAACTTGAAAGCGTAGAAATTTTTCAGCGAAAAATGCAGGATCGACCAGGACACAAACCCGGCTCTCTGGCATACCGTGTCATTGCTCTACTGAGCTGGCCTGGCCTCGCCTGATCCTTCGCTGTCTCTGTTTTACCTGCACGAAAAATTTATACGTGGTACATCTTTTGTGTGTGCCTAATCTTCAATAAAACTTGAAAGGTTTATAAGTGAGTTGTTTAAACAAGAGAAAGAAAACATGTTAACTTATAGTACTTCTCAGCTATATGAAATAATACATTTTTGGGAACCAAGATAAAAAAAACAAATGTTCATAATGAAAAAAGATATGTATGCTCTTGAGATGAATAAAAAATGCACTGTGTGGAACTTTCAGTAAAAAATGCAGGCTCGACCAGGACTCGGACCTGGGTCTGTTGCATATCATGCCATTTCTCCACCAGTAGAAATTCCGCACAGGCAAAACAGCAACAGTGAAAAATCAGGTGAACCCAGGACTGCTTCAGTAGCTCAGTTGGTACAGTAATGGCACAGTATGCCAGACCTGGGTTCGAGTTTTGGTCGAGCCTGCATTTTTCGCACAAGTTTCTTCATAGTACATCTACCGTGTGTGCCAAATCGTAAGATAAAAGATGCAATAACAAGTTTTTTATATTTATTTTCTTTTATTGACTATTGTTTCTTGTATTGCGTTAAATGTTAGTTTCAGGACCATAGAAGAAAAAAAACATACACATTGAAGAAAATTGATCCAGTGGATATACTGTGTAAAGCAGCAGTTCCGAAAGTGTGTACCACAGTGCCTTTGTTCCAAATATGTACTTATTTAGTACCTTTTATACATAAAATGTTTCTGAATTTGAAATATTACATTGATGCATGAGTTCATAGCATTTCTTTCACCGTGGCAAAATTATTTTTATTTGATACTAATTTGAGATGAACAAAAAGACAAAAATTAATCAGCAATTCATTGTCTGCGACTGTCTACCAACGTTGGGGCAGTTTTTCAAATGAAGGCCTGAAGTAATCAGCTGATTCGGGGTTGAAGGCATCGTCAAGCCAAGTTTGAAGAGCATTTTCGTCACCAAAGGAGCTTCCTTGAAGATTGATGGATTGAGAGCTGAAAAGGCAGCAATCCGAGGGTGCAAAATTGGGGGAGTAAGGATGTGGAATTACTTCGCAACCAAGCTCCTGGATAGCAGCTTTTGTCATGTTAGCTGTGTGTGGGTGTGCATTATCATGTCGCAGCACTTGATGTTGTCTTCCTGGCCTACTCACTGATTTGGTTGTTTTTATTTAAAGTGTGTGGTACAAAGCGCCCTTTTTGTAATGACAAAACCAGTTTCTTGCCCTTCTTTGCCCATTGGCATTCTCCCCATACAAGGAACATATGTTTTGTGCTGCCTTTGCCCCTATGTTAAACTCTGACAGAAGAATATGTTGGAAATGTTGGGTTTTTTTCCCACTGGACCCTTATTTTACTTTAGCCCATAAATGACAGAAAATTCAGTGCATATTCACAAGCACAACAATTTCACTCCAATTGATGGACATTAAACGATGAACAAATTTCCAACCCCTCGGAGTTGCCATACCAAATACATATGGAACGTAACCACACTAACAGCGTTGCAAGTGATAGATAGACGTGCATTCTGACTTGGGGACTGCGGAAAGATCTTGAAACAATAAGGGTGCCGTGAAACGAAAAAGTTTGGGAATCTCTTGTGTAAAGGATAAATATTTTTTTTTTGCCAGAAACACCATTGAAAACAGGATATAACAATAAATTTCATAATTATTGCTATTACTTTTCATTCTTGATTATTACCAAAAGTAAGTGTATGGTGAGACATCGTAATGGACCTTACTGAACGTTACTACAGTTGTCATCTTACTTGTTGACAGTAAGATGAAATCAAGTGTTCATTTTCAGATTTGGCCCTGGCTGTCTTTTTGAAGGAAAAAAACCAATGTTTAGCGTACTACAAGCAAACATGGCAAATAATCCTAGAAATGTAGTTCATGCCAGTGGTAGTTGGAAAGTAAGGAACACGTGCAATCAATGTGGAAAGTATTCACCAGGCACGATCACCTTCAGATGTACGTGAGAATCCACACAGGGGAGAAACCCCACATGTGCCATGTTTGCAGGAAAGGCTTCACTCAGAAAGGACACTTTCAGTATCGCACACGAGTGAAAGGCCGTATTCTTGTAAAATATGTGGTGCGGGATTCTCATATAAACTCGGGCTCATGAGAAAGCATGATATTTGAACTGGTTTGTTTGCTGTTCGCAAGGATTTTTTAATCTTATAATTATCATGATGTTAAAAGGCTTCTTGTGTAGGCAAGGTCATTTTGAACTAGTTAAGTCATCAGTGGAAATGAAGTTTGAGGTGGAAGAGGAATCAGTTGGCCATCTGCTCTTATTAATTCCCAGGTTTCCCAGCAGATGTCACAGTCATTGGTCAGTGGTAGCAGAACCCTCATAATCGATTTTGTGTTCGCAAATTGCTGGCCTCAGTGTCAGAGTGGCTAGTTTCATGCGCTATGAAGCTAGAGATCCAAGATTTTATCCCTCGTCCGTGCATGGATGTATCATTGTTTTTGTCCCGTCAGTTCATGATTCATCACAATCGTCGCAACAAATTGAAAATGTAGTAAAGTGACACAAAATAACTAAAATAGTGCTTTTTTTTATATTGAGTGGTTTTTTAACTTTACAGTGGTGTTCTATAAAGTAAAAGAGTGCTCCCCTGTTCTTTGCACCATTCCGTGAAGGCATATAGGGGGTGTGGAGATAGGGCCCCACACTTTCTTGATCACGGCCGAAGGTGGGGGTGATGTGATCAGCACCATGCCCCTGGCCACCTTGACCCCCCAGAGTTTCCTCCAGGTACCCACTTTGCATGATGCTGGGTGGGTACCGGAGCCGCTTGAACAGGTGGGAAAAAATCCCGGTTCTCCCCCGTCAGGGATCAAACCCGGGTTTCTCGCATGGTAGTCAGACGTCCTAACAACTGAGCTACTGCAGCATGTGGTGTTCCATAGTGCACATTATAGGAAAACTAGTAAACCAAACTCGTTCTGCACGTTGTGTCCATGCATGCCATCACTACATCACAAATTTGAAATTTAGTTCTGACGTAGTACTAACCTCCTACATATGCAGAGGCTGATACGCTTCCATATAGACGACTTTGAAGTGTTCACACACCTATGACAGACCACCTTCCCACCACCGGTTGTGTTAGATGTGACGACCAGCACTCTTGACAATTGCTCAACAGCGCAGTGTTTCCACTGGAGAAGACCTCATTGCAGGTGTACAAGGGGTATATTATTCCACACTTGTTGGGTTGCTTTCAAGAGGCCAAAAGTTCTGTGCACCTTACAAGACGAAAGGTGGTGTTTCAGAAGCCCGAATGCACAGTAGTCAACAGGGCTGCCATCGGGACTGTTCATGGGGATGTCGGAGAAGGGAGTAGCACGAATCCTGGTACTAGTTTCTATCTGTCTGTAGAATGCCAGCGATGATTTGGCTGTGTGACTTGACGCCTTGTCCTGATGCAGCTCCACACAGTTGGTATCTACGACATACATTGTGGGGGATTTCATTGTTGGAAATATCAGTCAAAAATATGTTCCTGATAATACGCAGTATTGATATGATATTCACATTGTTGGCAATGCGACGTAGCTTCAATTTTCTCCTGTAACAAAAGCCAGCCACAACCATGAAACCACGTGCATAACTTTCAGTGCACATGGAACCGGCTGGCCATTGCCCGCTGTGTCGGGTGATTCTTCAACGACGTCAATGTCTTAATGCCGTGCAACACCGGTGGTGTCAGCTTCACTGGGGTTCGTTTCAGGTGTGGCTTCGTCGTTGAAACATCGTTGCACTATGGCATTCACAGTGGAGTGTCCAACAGCAAATTCATGTTTATGGCACTGTTAGAACAACTGAAGTGTGCATCGGAAAGTGCTACATTGTAGCCTTCCCAAAAGCGGTTCACTTTCGGCGTCATTACACTTCGAACAACACGACTACTTTGGTAGCCTACATAACACATACTAATGCCTCAGTGGTGAAACTTTCACATGTCTGAGCTGCACCTTCTCCGTACCGTGCCCTTGCAATCTCTATATGGAAGCGTATCAGCCTCTGTAGATTATCTCAGTTCGTTTTCTTGTGTATCTGTGTTTCCATTTGTCATGGTAAACATGTAAGATTAAATATCTTCTTTTATTGCATATTTTTCTCAACTCCAATATATGTCTAAACAAGCAATAATTTGGTTAAAATAACATCTAAACTATTTAATATAAAAAAGGAAAGTACAGTGGTACCCCAATGTTACATTCTCTTCTCGTTGATATCATTTTCTATTCCATCGGAAGTTTTATATTCCCAAGATAACAAATCAAAAAATACTCCCATATGCCCAATGCATTTCTCCTTGCCTCCTGGCAGTGTTGCCAAACCTGGTGTGCATAAAAGAGCTAAATTTCATCTTAAATGGAGTTAACACTGACTTTCAAGGAGCTAGATTTACGAAGTGCTTACTAGAGTAATGTTAGTTGTCAAAGACGTGGGACGCTGCTATTACCGTTAACTCTAAATTGATGACAATTTATTCTTAGTTTTCACCATCTATGTAGATCCTGCGGCATCACCCATCTCATGGTCGTACGAAATCGAAAATAAAGGATTCCCTGATAATAATAATATGCCCATTTCACGTCAACACTGCACTATAAAAAAAAAGTAGCTGGGGATATAAGAGGGGATGGGGCGATGCAGCCAATATAACAATATCACATCACGTGCAAAATGTATAATCATGGCAAAAGTTGGTCTATGTGGGCCGGAACCAGTGATGTTATCATAATGAAGCATGGGGGCAGGTGCTAGTTCACAGGCAAACGAGTGCACAAAGAGCCAGAGCCACAGTCATAGTTAATGGATGTGTGGGTCAGCCCCACATATTTTCAATGTCGGCCATCTTGGAGGTGATGTGATCAGCACCACACTGCGGCCACCTTTACCCCAGATACCATTTGTGTTGACGTTTGGTGGACCCTAGAGCCACTTTATATGGGGACAAAGCCGGAAAAATTCCAACCTTAGATCACCCACCCCAGATTTCCCACGTGGCAGTCAGACTAAAATCAAATCAGGCTAGAATTTTATGAGAAATGCAGGGGTGAAGGTTTCTTCAACCTATCTTTAATCAGGTAAAAATTATGACTGCATGATTGTAACAAATGCATCATTTTCCAGGTGTGAGAAAACAGTGTACTGTATATATCACATAACCCAATTCCCATTTAAAAATTTTGAGTTGGGTGTGTGTGTGTGGGTGGGTAGGTGTAGGTGTGGTAATATTTTGCGGGCAGGCCCAAGACTTGTAGATCCGACACTGGTCCAATATCAGGGTGAAGAAACATTTGCAGCCCACCCCATTCTTGACAACCACTTGTTGCAGCAACTGATCCATAATTTTGAACTGCACAACATACTTTTTTCTTGATGAAGTGTGTTTTTGGAGGAAAATCTTGTTTAAAACTGATTTACACATGTGTCTAGATACAAACCATGACAGTATCTTAAGGAGTTTTAAGACTAAAGCGACAAATGACACACGTTGCTTGGAAACAGACCAATTGACAGCAATGCCACAAGCCTGCCTTCAATTGGGGAAATCCTCAAGCCATATGTGCCGCATGTCGCTTGGGTGTGAAATACCCCTTTAACATTGGACCACAAGGAATAATTCAAGGAGTGTAAATCACTTTATGTCTTCACACAGAATTTTATTTTCAGGCACTTCAAATGGTAAATTGTTCCATTTTCACATGTATTGGTGTAATTTTGATGTATTGTGAGTTTTAAGAATTAATTTTATGTTATTGAGTGTAGAAAAGGATATTACTTTTCAACTTTCAGATCACATGTAGGACCAAACGATGAAAGAGGTGCAAAGAAGAGGAAGAACACTCCTAACAAGAATGAAGATGTTCAAAGTAAACACCATGCTAGATTCATTCCAGAGGAAGTAGGAGGCCACAATAAACACTCGCAGCACGTTTGCTTTCTGTGTAATATGACACTCGCTACGGAACTACAGCTTTCGCACCACGTAACAACTCATTTCAACCCGGACAAAAACGTTTGCAACATATGCGGAAGGTGTTTTGGGTACCGATACGGGCTTCAGAGGCACATGAAGATCCACAAAGGTGTTCGGGACTATGTGTGCCCCGTTTGCGGGAAGAGCTTTATGTACAAGGACAAACTAGAGAGGCACGGGCTCATTCATTCAGGTGCAAAGCCGTTCAGTTGCGATGTGTGCGGAAAGAGCTTCAATCGAAAGGACAAAAGAAATGCTCATGCATTGACACATGCGTTGGAGGTGATGCATTAAGTGGGGGCTTTAGTTTAATGTTGGTGGATGCTGCTTTAGTTTTTGTGGCCATAGCTTTGTGTTAATCACGAGACATAGTTAAAGAATATGCTACTAATTATTATCCCGAATACAATGTCCAGAAATTCCTATCCAGTGAACTTCTTACGTAACTGCAATGTGACTGAAGTATCATTCTTTGGCACTTTTCTACCCCTTTAGTTTAAATGCTACAGTGAGGACAAATGGTAATTTGATGAAATTGGTCTCCAACAAGGGACGTATGATTGACCAGCTAGTCACATGAGAGACAAAAGAACACTGATTTAAAATCAATTTTAACCCTAGACCCACTCTAATTTCTACAAACTCAGTTGTTTCCCCCTACCTTGTTTCTACGTAACATTCTTAGAAACAGCATGCTGAGCTGCCGTTCCGATAGACAGTACATGTTGGTGGGTGCAGTGGGTAGCATTGTAAATTTTATGAGCTGTTGGTGACTAATAATATTTTATTTGTGGGATCTGTGGGGGTATGTTAGTGCTGTTGCGAGTTAAAATGGCTAAGAGGCGTATGTGGATTGTGACAGAATACAACTGCTTCTCAAAGACGATCAGGTTAAAGAAGACTTTGCCGTGTCCATAAGGTGCAAGACCGCTCATGAAGAGAACATACTTCGAGTGTTGGGCTGGAAGCAAAGATCTTTGGAATTGTACTTTGACTGCGGTTCCTAATACAGTCAGTAGATAAAACTAAGAAAATTTTGTTTTTTCTGCATTGTAAATACTTGTTTTTCACCGTAGAAATCACACAGCATTTTAAAAGGTTCCTAAATTTACATTTCCACACATGGAAGAACTACAGCCAACCAACTTTAGACTTCCTTGATTTCAAACAAGTGAATAATGAGCACACGAGGGATGTACACAAGCCTACATTGTCAAGTCCTGCACGCTGCAAACTCGAATGCTCATTTAATTGCCGCTTTCGAATTGCACTGATGTCACGTCACTTCCGATAACACTGTACTTCAAGCTTGCTTTATGGACCTTTTAGACACAGCCTCTGTTGTTGATACTGACAATACAGATCCTGATGGAAAAAGGAAGGGGGGAAGGGGTAACCTTTTGAAGGCACTCAAATGTTCTTGTCTCTTCCATGTAGTACACCCTGAGCTGTATTTATGCAGGCTATGGTGCTGGACCGACAGCCAGTATAATTCTCTGTTGGGGGGTTTGCTTTGTGTCATCCCTGTGTGTTTATGATTGTCCTTCCACCCATCTCATCTTATTACCATGCATCCCCATTATTGTGATAGCCAAAAGTGGTGGAAAAGCAACATAAAATGAAAAAAATCAATGGAGAAGCTTGGGTGCTGATAAACACTTCGAAAAAGAAATTAGAAACAGAGGTAATTTTTTGTTGTATCTTCAACTTGAAAATCTAATTGCTAATTTTAAAAATCTTTAACACTTTTTGTACTTTTATTATTGCAGAGGTTTTGTTTGCAAAATAGATGTTTATCAACTTTCTGATGTTCTATTTCCGACCCTAAGTTTTCATTTCTGGAACTGTGTTAAGAAAATTTGCAGTTAATCTGCAGTTAATAATGTATAAAAATATAGAAGTAAGTGAGAAACTAACAAAATTATGTTTTTACACTCTAAATACAATTGTAATATAATTAAGCCTTGTTTCCATATTAAAAACACTAAGTAGCTGACCAAGGTAGTTTATTAAGATAAAAACACTTAACAGGTAACGTTTCAACCCTGTATCAGGGTCTTCCTCAGACGAAGAACTAAACTTTTAGTTTTAGTTTTAACGTTTCAACCCTGTATCAGGGTCTTCCTCAGACGAAGAACTAAACTTTTAGTTTTAGTTTTAACGTTTCAACCCTGTATCAGGGTCTTCCTCAGACGAAGAACTAAACTTTTAGTTTAGTTTTAAAACTAAAAGTTTAGTTCTTCGTCTGAGGAAGACCCTGATACAGGGTTGAAACGTTACCTGTTAAGTGTTTTTATCTTAATAAACTGCCTTGGTAGGCTACTTAGTGTTTCTAAATACAAATACAAATGAGAAAAAAAATAGTTCTGAATAGTTTTGTAGATGAAAAATAAAGTACCTTTGTAAAATTTATGGAGTAAAAGCATATTGGGTTAAAAATACTTTTCCTAGGGAAAAAGGAGCATTAAAGAAAATGGGGCAACTTGCATGGATGAGAACCTGGCCACAAAATTACATAATATTACAACATATGGATGAAAAGATCAGATTGTGGAGAGAGAAAAATGAGGACTGATGTGATGGCCACCTAACTGCAAAACACTAAAGAATTACATTATTCCGTCCCTTATTTTACTTCTATTCCTTCAAGTTTCTTGTTTGTTATGTAACTGGATGCATGGTTCAAATTCCACAATACGAGGGTATACTTTTTTTTTTTTTTTTTTTTTTTTTTTTTTTTTTTTTTTTTTAAAGAAACAACCTTACCTGTGATTCTATTCTTGGGAACATTTTTCAAACTCATCTGTTGTGATGGCTGACAGCTCCTTCCTCGTTTTTTCCTTCACCTCTTCTATGTTTTCAAATTGCTGTCCCTTCATGTGCCTCTTCATTCGGGGAAACAAAAAAGAAGTCGCACAGAGCGATGTCAGGTGAGTAAGAGAGTCATGCTGTTTTTTGCCAGAAACTTGTGCAGTGAGATGGCTGTGTGCGCAGGTGCATTGTTGTGGTGGCACAAATTTTGCAGCGACCCTTCTCATTCCCAAATCTTCCATTAAAATTTGCTGAACCGAGCTCCAAGATAGTCCAGATAACGTCCCCAGCTTTTCAATGGTCCGTCGTCGGTCTTCGAGCATAAGTTCACAAATTTTGTCGACATTTTCGTCCGTTCTGGAAGTTGACGGACGTCCAGAACGAGGTTTGTCATCAATCGACGTCACCTTTTTTGAAGCGAGAAAACCACTTGTACACTTGAGTTTTCCCCATAGCGCTGTCTTTGTAAGCTGTGTTCAACATCACAACAGTTTCTGCCACCTTTTTGCCTGAGCAGAAAACAAAATTTCAGTCGCACGCTGTTCTCTTACATCGGCCATCACAAAAAACGAGGTGCGAGCGAAACTGCTTTTAAGAAAAAAAATCACCGTATGGATGCTCCACCCAGCGCAGCGCTATTCCGTTTTTTTTGGGTTCCCCCTCGTAGAATCCAAAAAATTCTATGAAAGTTCTCATATAACTTACCATTGCATAATTACATTTGATAAGTTCAGCAAACAAGCCTTTTCAGTTACTTTGTATTAGCATTGCTACTTGCCATTTTATCTGTATGCATATCTCTAACCTGCATTATTATGCACCTAAAACCTTGCAAATAAAGACCATGACAGATCTGAAAAAATAAGAGACATAGACTATGACATGCACACATTAGCCCCATCTACCAGGTAACCAAGAAAGTTCATGCGGTTTTAGTACAAAGAAGAAAAGGTCCAAAACAAATGTGTTTACCTTATATTTATTCTGCAACATATCCACCATCCGCTTCTACAACCTTCTCCCATCTTTGTACAAGCCTGTAGATGCCATGTTTGAAAAAGTCTTTGTGTAGGGCCGCAAAAAACTGCACCACCGCGTTTTCAACCTCCTCGCGAGTTTGGAAATGTCGATTGCGCATATGATTGTCCATAGACAAAAAAAAGATGGTAGTCTGATGGAGCGATGTCGGGTGAATACGCTGGATGTGGCAGAAGTTCCCAGCCGAGAGAAGAAATCACCTCCAGGGTCATCTTTGCTTTTAGCGTTGTCTTGGTGGAAAAGAACACACTTCCTATTCACTAATGCAGGTTGTTTTTTTGCAAGCTGTTCGGCCACTCTTTGCAATTGCGCGGAGTACACCTCTTTGTTGATGGTTTTACCACTTTCCAAGAACGCATAATGCACAATCCCAGCCGTAGTCCACCAGGCACACAGCAGCACCTTCCGCTGATGAAGAGCATGTTTTGCAGTTAAAGGTATGTCATTTGACGATAGCCAATGTATGAGCGTTTCTTGTTATCGTACATTACCCACTTTTCATCACACGTCAAAATGCGGTCCAAAATTGGACAGTTGTTGTTCCTAGTGAGCAAGGAAGCGCAAATGTTCAGTCGTTGGAGACGGTTCGCAGCAGTCAGCTTGTGCGGGACCCACTTACTCAGTTTCCATGATTTGCCAAGCTCATGCAAGTGCACACGAATTGTTTCAGCACTTACCACAAATCGTTGAGCGAGTTCTTGACACGTTTGACTTGAATCCTCTTCAATTGCTGCCTTCAGTTGGTCCACATCGAGAGATTTCAGTCTGCCCGATCGAGGTTTGTCTGCCAGTGTCTCATCGCCACTCGAGAAGGTCTGAAACCACTTTTGCGCTGTCAGTTCACTAATTGTACCTTCTCCAAACGCTGCACATATTTTTCTTGCTGCTTCCGCTCCTTTTGTGCCCAACTTGTACTCATACTGCATTCGACACAGCCATGGTTCACTGCAAATACTTGCTCCCGAACTATCGACTGCGACCTGTTATCTACATTAGCCGACGTGCCAAGGAATGAGCTTTCCGCCAATCACACATACATGTACCCCTGGCGCCTGAACTGTGTACTACCCCACAAAAACTACGGGCAATTGTAAAAACCGCATGAACTTTCTTGGTTACCTGGTAGTTCGCTGCAACTAGGTGTAGTGCAGGTGTTTTCCGGTGTCAGGCTGGTGCAGGAAATGACGTTCAAGCAAGTTGACGGATAGCGGTGTTCAAGTTCAGAAGATTCAACAAATGCCTGTCTGCTTCATTAAACGTTCATTTGATTAGCACTCACCCCAAATTACACCGCTGCAGATCATAGTGAAAATGGTGCAGACACCAAATTAACAAAGTAGACAAGTATGTGTTGCACCGTGCAAGTGCAGCGAGCTAGATGGGGTTATTAGCAGAACCATATTTTCCTGGTTTCTGCACCAGACGAGAGCACTGTGATGGACACCAATGGAACTAATAAGGAAATAATTCAATGTTAATAATTAGTACAGACAGTGATTTTTTTTCCAAAGAGTTTAATTTGAAGGAAACTTGATAGTTTGGTAAATATTCGACATGGTCCCAACACCTCTCACTCGTTCATTTCGTCACTCTTAACATTCGTACTTACCTATTCTGCATTGTGAAAGATTCTTTAAGGTGGTATTTTGCTTTTTTTACGAAAATAATTTCAATTTGTGACATGAGTAGTAATTATTGTTCTTCCTTTTTTCGCTTCCACAACATGGCCAGACAGCTTGACTAGCATGGTAGAACATCAGTGGCAGTGTTGCAACCTTGTCAACCAAAATATACCCATGAACCATGCACGGATATCATCAATTCATGAATAGCCCCACAAAACATGCATGCCTAGCCCCCCAAACCATTCACGGATAGCCCCAATTCATGTACAGCCCCACAAACCATGCTCGGCAAGGTTAGGTTAGGTTAGGTTCAGTGAGGTTAGGCAGTTAAAATTGTCATCTTCTTGCAAAAAAAAAACTGCGTGTTTGGAAACACTGACAGGGACGTCATCACACATTTGGTTCACATAGTGCAAGCAAATGGAAGCAACAGCAATTGTGCGCCGGAGAGATATTTCTGTTGAAAAATACATGATTTCCCGGTGAAATAGATTCCACGATGAAAGAAAATACCTGCACGAACTTCTAAATGCTACAGAAACTCATTTCTGTAAGTAGTTTCTAAAATGAAGAAATCTGTTGGGACTGTGTCAAATTTTTACCGACAGTTTTTCATACGTAGTGCATGCTCAAGAGACATTTTGCCCCGCAGAATTTACATTTGTTGTTGCAACTCCCCATTGCCATTTCTGAGAAATTTGTGAAAAATTCTGTCTCGACCTGGACTGGAACTTGGGTCTTTGGCATATTGTTAATGTTATTCTTTGTGAGGCACAAACAAAAATTTGTATGGTGACATTTTAAATCAATGGTTGGTAAAACATGATTTTAGTAACTTCAAAAATTTTAAATGACCAAGCTCTGTTTGCCAATTAATGTTTGTATTCCAAAACTTAACAATCATAATTGTTAAATTGCTTCTGTTGGGTTGTAATAAAGAGTGTATATATTTGCATTACGAAGATTATTTTACTATGTTAGTATAAGATGTGTGTAATAGGAAGACCCAGTGCTGTGTACAGTTGTTTTCTCTACTTCATGAATGTTGAAAACACATTAAGGCATATTAATGGCAAAAAAATAATATTACAGAAAATACTTTTATTTTGATAATAAATCACTTAAAAGCAATTTCATGTTCTTTCATTATAAATGTAGTTTAGGTTTAACTACCTATGTAAAATTATACCTGTTTTTAACTGCTTATGTGACTTTAAGAGTACAAAGGAGCTACTTTAGGTGTAATGCCTATGGACTGGTTAAGCAGTGGTTACTAGCAGCCAGTGTCCTGGATGTATGTTCCAAAACAAAACTTTCAACCTGCTTGCTCCTATCGTTTTTCATTAACCCCGTCTAGTTTGCTGCACTTCTTGACTCTCTTTGCACTGAAGCATCTAGTTGGTTGCACGGTGCAACACCGAGTCGTCTAGTTCGTTGATTTGGAGTCAATTAGTGTATTTTGTGTCTGCACTACCTTCTGGACCGGTGTATGATCACGTGGTGCATGCTAACTAATCAAATGACCGTTTAAAGCAGCAGACAGGTATTTGTTGAATCTTCTGAACTTGGAACACTGCTTTCCGTCTAGTTGGTTGAACATAATTTCCTTGCACCACTCTTGACACTGGATGCACCTGCACTGCACAGAGTGTCAAAAAGTGCAGCCAACTAGATGGGGCTATTGAAAATGTATAGAAAGAGAGAGAACTTTTGTTACAGTGACAGTAGTTATCAAGCAAAATAGTGAGGTGTAGATTAGATTCTGGTGATTATACACGAGGAGGTACCCAAAAAACTCCTCTGGTGCAATACTCTTCAAGGTTTTGTCCGTAATGTCTTTGACCTCATTGACATCATGGAATCGCTTCCCTTTCACATTCCTCTTCATCCGCGGGAATAAAAATAGTCTCAGGTTGCTAAATCGGGTGAGTACGGGGGATGGGGCACAAGCACCATGTTGTTCTTTGCCAAGAACTGTCGCACTGACATGGCCATGTGGGCTGGATCATTGTCATGGTGCAGTAACCACATTCCACTTCTCCACAGTTCTGTCGCACACTCCAAGGTACTCCAGGACAACTCCACTTCTTCAGAAATTTGCTCAATGGTCTTTCGACACTCTTCATTAATGGCATCTCGAACTTTTCGAATGTTTTCTTCATTTCTGCCTGTCGAAGGACAGCCAGGCCTTGGCAAGTCTTCAGTTGACATGTCGCCATCTTTGAACCGGGAAAACCACTCGTAGACTTGTGTCTTTCCCAAAGCAGCTTCATTAAAAGCTTGGCGAAGCATAACAACGGTCTCAGCAGCCGTTTTTACCAACAAGAAACAAAATTTAACACAGGTCCTTTGCTCCTTGTGGTCCGCCATCTCAACAATCACTCAAAAATTGCCAGACTCTTGCTGCAACACCACAAACAATGCAACACTACGAACGAACCGCTCAGCACAGAATAATGCCAACTTGCAGATTGATGCAAGATATCCCATACTAATGACACCTAGCAGCACAAGCTGTAACTACATCGGTAATCCGCGCAACATTATGATTCCGTTTTTTTTTGGGTACCTCCTCGTAGATTACTTACCGATGAAGGGTTACTGTGAGGAAACGCATGAAAAATGGAAGCATTCAGAACATGTCGTTTCAGCCGATATTGTAAAAAAAATATACGATATATATTACATGGTGAAAACTGATTGTAGAATGTTTATCATTTGTTACTGTGACGGCAGTTGGGAAACAAAATAATATTGTATATCAGTGTAAAGACTATATCAATGTATAGTAAATTGCTGACGTGTTTATTGAAAAACTGCTCATTTTTCTTATGTTATTTTATTCTCCAGAATCTAGTCTTTACATTGATGTATGATATACATCATTTTTCTGTTTCGTAACCGCTGTCATGCCTTTTCAATGCCGAAGCTTAGAGGATTCACCACATGAAAGTTTGTTTGGAAACATACATCTGGGACACTGGCTCTGGTGATGTCACGCTTAATGCTTAGCCAGTCCATTTGCAATAGTACACTAGAACAAAAGCATGCAACAATTTCCACCTTCGTCTTCATGGTGTACTATGTTGAAAAACAGCATTTGATTATAGTCCCGTAGGATTGCAGTTAGCAGTGGTTAAAGCAAATTTATTTGTAAATTTGCATGTATTAATGCTTTCATCCAGTGGCGAAGCATGCTGTCTCTGGAAGGGTAGGCACAGGACGGAGCAGAGATTGGGGGGAGGGCAAGATGTGATTTTTTTTTAACAGTAGTATGTTAAAATATAACCCCTAGAAAATAAAAGATAACATATTGCCTGAATCTCGTCTACTTAAGTCGGGATAGTGATTGTAAAGGATAATGAAGTGATTAACGCTCTCGCCTTATAATCAAGAAATAGAAGGTTCGATTCCTCCTGGAGGCATTGGTTCAGATCCTACAGGGTGGCTCAACAAGTCACTTAACACCCTCAGTACAAGGCCACTGCAGCGCGCAACATGGAAATGGTGATGACCAATCGTTATCAGGCCAAGGGGGAACCACATTGACGCCACCCACACGGTCGGCGGCCATCTTGATGTCCGCCATCTTGAATTCAACTTCAGAATTTTAAATGGGAAGGGGGTCGTGCGACATATCAAAATAGGCTAGAATTTCACGAGAAATGCAACGGTGAAGGTTTTTTCGACGTATCTTCCACCAGTAAAAGGTTATGACTGAATTCTTGTACCAATTAGCTTCTTTCCGAGGTGTTAGAAAAATGCCTTAAAATTTGTTTAGCGCATCGGTAATGCATCGAGATCAAAGTGACGTCTAGGGAGAGAAGTTCGCATGCCATTGCACACGATTTTAATCGGATACATCCATGAAGAGCTGCGCATTATGAATGGTTGTCGCGAACAATTTACAGTGTGACGCTTCCATTGAATTAAAAGTCCTTCACAGTGACAAGGCTAATGTTTATGTTCAGAAGGAAGTTTATAAACAGAATATTCAGTGGCCTTGTACTGGGGGTGTTAAGTGACTTATTGAGCCACCCTGTACTTTAATCTAGTCTCGATTAGTTATCTGAGAATAAAGGCGCTTCTGTCTCGAAGGTCAGAAAAAAGTGACAATGATACTCGATGTTCTGACCACGCGTCACCCAATGAAAAAGCCGTTCTGTCAGGCCCTAGCCATCTTACATTTGTTAGATTAAAGCTGCTCGTAAAAATTATTTGCTACTTCAATAACAGTATTGTAAATGTTTCTCGCATTACAGAAATGGTTGGTTCACTTGATCGTCACTTAGCGTTTATTTCTTTTTAATGCTGACCTCCGCGGCGGATTGGTTATAACAGCGTGCTACGACAAGGGCCTCAGGTTCGAATCCCCACCTGAGCATAGGTGTTCTTCGTGAGTGTCCCTTCGTCAATGTCATCATATTATTGCTCATTCTCATCTTCCCAATTAGCCAAAAATGGCAGAAAGCCAAGTAAAATAAACTAAATCTATCAATCAATTATTTCTTTTTAACTTTTTTATGCATATAATTCTTCTTCAACAGGCGACTTTTTTTTAAAAAATATAATATGATTTACAAAATGATGAAATGCTAAATGAGAACACGGACTGTGTAACACACAGACCAGAAAATTTCAGTAACATGGATTTTCTCTATACGTTTGCATTGTACGTACTTTGCCCCATTTTAAAAGTAGCGCGTTTTCAGTTATGTCACTAATCATGAAAGGAAATTTCGTCTCAATATCCCTTTCCTCAAAGAAATAAAATACTTTCCCTCTCTGAATAGAGATTGGTGTGGGGCACATCCAGCAGCTAACACTTCGCGAAAAGTGGTTCCTCAAAAGAGCTGAAAGCACCAAACTTAACACTGGTAACCAACTTGCATGCATTATTTGCAGTTAGAATTCTAATAATGCCTACTTTGATAGGTTAGGAAGCCAGGCTTAGAGGTGTTAGCAACACATTTTCGCTACATGTTAGCAGCTGGGTGTGCTCCGCTCCCGGCACAGCTCTGAATCTTCCATGGAAACACTGCTTCAACAAGCTCTGTACGTCCACTGCCTGCTTCGTCATGCGCTCGTACACGATCGGCACTCTTCGGAAGTCAGGGAGAGAGGGTGAGAGAGAGAGAAAAGAGGCCGGCCTCTCAGGTTACATTACAAGCGAACGCACCCCTGAAATTATGCTTTCCCGCACGAATCACATAGGTTGTTATGGAACCAGCTGAGGCACTCTCGGGCGGGCCTCACTGAATGCTCAGATACGGTTCCAGGCAGGGTTGCAAACTTGCGGAAATTATCGGAAGACCAAGAATTTCACTTTTCTTTTATTAAGCGTCGTTTAATGAAATTTATAAGTAATAAAATAATCCGTTATAGACAAATATATTAGGGTAGGCCCGGCCTCCGGGCCTCATAAGACGCTTCGCCACTGCTTTCATCTTTACAAAATAAATTAAGTGGAAGTAAAGAAACTAAGAAACAAAATTGCCAAAAGTGGTTTGAATATTCTACTAGCATATTTTAGATACTCTCCCAGCTAACGTTTACCACAATACGTACCTATGTGATTCTATCAAGATTCCATGGTCTATATTAACTTTGGATGTTGATAAAAATATTGCAAATGATTGTCAATGAATTAAAATGATGTGATAGTGATAGGAATTGAATCTAGTACCCCTTGATTACAAGGTGTCTGTGCTATGCTGTTGAAAAGACCGTGTTTAGAATCTGGCTCACCCACACACACACAGCTAATAAGGTTACTCTACCATTTAACACATCATAAAGAATGTGCATACACAATATCTTTATCAAGTACATACATTTATTTTAAATTATTTTGATCGGGAAGGTAAATTTTTTAAATCCAGACTTTCGGGATGGGAAAAATATGCAATTTCCTGACCAAGTCTGGAATTTTTTGGGATGGGAAATGTTAAAAAAATTTCTGACGCTGTGGAAATCTTGAATTCTACACATGATTCTCCCTTAAGTGATTCTTTTCTGCATTCCTGAATGAGAACCAAGAATTTCCGAGAAGTGTCAAGACACAATGCAGAAAACATCGAAAATTGACCACTTTTTAAAATGGCTATTTGGGAATTTCTTGACTTTTTGAGATCCCGAACACCCCTAATTACAAGTATTCAGGTGAGCTCTACACACAGTATATTGAAAATGTTTCTTCTGTACTACAACAGAAAGTAAAATTAAAAGGTTGCCTCCTCAAGAGTTTGTTTTCATGTAGGAATCGCACATAAAAATTCCTTGTTCTAAAATGTATTTACGAGGGTCATTTTTCTTGTAGTGGCAACACTGTTGGTATATGCTTGTCAGTTGTTGCTGAGACAAAAGACGATCGGGTCTTGTTTAGTCTTGTACTATGGATCGTGTGTAGGTGTTTGGTGCTGAATAGTACTGTTGTGTGGTAGTTAGAAGAAGTTAAAGTGAAGTGTGTGTGTAATGCCGCCCTGAACAAGGTTCAAGCGTGAAGAACAGCGAATATTCATCAAATTTCAGGTTGCATGGCAAATCCACAAGGGCTTACGCGAGGCATGTGGGAACCATGCTTTAGCGTTGCTAGATGGGCCAAGGCATCCTCGCACAGCAACAGATCCACACCACCTTGATGAACTTTGCAGATTGCTGGAGAATGATCAGCATATTTTTGTATGTATGTACGAGGTGTTCAAGCACCAACCTTATTCTCCTGACATGAGTCCCTGCAACTTTGATTTGTTTCCCAAGATGAAAGAACCGCTGAGGGGGAAACACTTTCCAGACGTCCCGAGCATCATTTCAGCCACAGGGCAGTCTCTACACACACTGCCATGAATGGGATCTATCAATGGCATCCAATGACTGCCAGATGTTTGGAAACGTGTTCGCGCAGCAGCAGGAGATTACATTGCAGGATTGTAAATGATTCCAGGTATGTATCTTCTTTCATGTCTCTTTCTCATACATGTTGCCACTACAAGAAAAATGGCCCTCGTGTGTTCTGGCATAACATGTATTGGTTTATGTATTTATCACTTTCGAAAACTACACTGAAGCGAGTATAAATCTTTCTTGGACAGTATACATCCATCTCTACGAAAGCAAATACTGCTTTCATGGCAGAGAGGTGCCGCATTCTGATGGTACAAATCATCTTCTCCATAACACATTGTCAATGAGACTTCCACAGTGTGCTTATCGAAGAGAAAGTTTAGGAGACCTCAGCTTGGAAAGCTACCACAATGCACAGAGCGGTCCATTGAAGTGTAGGCGCCCGTGTCTGTCTGCACTGTAGACTGTCCGTGAATCAAGCGTGCAAGTTTCCGTAACTAGTTTAAAGACAACTTTTTCACCCTGGAATCTTATTTCAAATTGCATTTGAACTTCACGTGCCAATTGAGTTGACACACATGAATAATAAATAAATATATGCTGTGCAGTAGAAAACATTTGCAGAGCCATAATACACTGGGTTGAATACACAAGAAAAACAAAACATGTAAAAGCACCCTATCAATTCACAGTCGCCACACAATACAAAACAAGGACCCTTATCACTTCACAGACTCGTGTCTACTTTCAGGACCTCTATAAAAACATTTTTAGCCCTCCTTGCCAGCTTAATTAGTGGGCATCTTAATAAAGATGTATCAAAAATTTGGGCACATCAATGGCGACTAGTTTGAAGACACCCTTTTATAAATCTGGCTTTCGGAAACTGTTGTGCGCTTGCTTCATCGACAATCTACAATACTAAAAAACGGCCACAACTACCTCACTTGCCGATAGTGCAAACACTGACACGGTACACTTCAATGGATCGCTCTGTACTTGACCTCAGGGGATATGCAAATCCAGCCGCTTCATGGGCACATGTTCGAGGGCAACAATAAGGAAATGAAGGCATTGTATTATACAAATGAAAAATTGTTTTAGGTGGCTCAGTCAGTAACGTGTCTGACTACCATGCTAAAGGTCCCGGGTTCGATCCCCAGCTGGTTCAAATCCGGGAACTTTTCTAAAGGAAGCGGCCCCGGCACCCACCCAGCATCGAATGACATGTATACCTGGGGGGGTTAAGGTGGTCAGGGGCGTAATGCTGATCACATTACCCCAATCACAACCGGATCAAGAAAGTGCGGGGCATTACCCCCACACCCCCTATATGCCATCATGGCGTGGTGCTAAGCACGGGGGAGCACTTTTTTGTTACTTACGTGAAATGAGTATCTACTTTGTGCAACGTTGTTTCGGAAACAACTCTTTCCTTCTTCAGGTTCTTTTCTGAGCTATCCGAAATATACCACATAATATACCAAATTTGACGAGGCTATGGTATATTTTGGATAGCTTCGAAAATAACCTGAAAAAGGAAACAGTTGTTTCAGAAACGACGTTGCACAAAATAGATACTCATTTCACGTAAGTAACAAAGTTTTGTGTTTTTAATTTATTGAAAATACGAATTAATATATATAAAGTGAGTAAGTCACACATATCGTGAATTATGAAAATGACAGATTATAGCAATTGTTTATTTTCATGAATAAAAGTTCATCCACTTGGAAATGGTACTATATACAAAACTAAATAAAAAAAATGGAATTCATTGAGATTATTATGGTATGTACATTATATACCCCAGCACATATATCCTTTTTACATGCATACTGTAAATGTAATAGTTCTCCAAGACTACAAAAAATTATTTCACAATATGTTTTTTTTTTTTATAAAATACACATTTAGCTTCACATTGTCATGATTTCTTAAAAATAAATACAATTAGTTTTCACAAAGATTATTTCTGAAAATTAAAGTAAAAATAAAAAGATGGTGCATTCATAATGCATACGTTTCACGCAAAAGTGTAACAAACCTGTGCATGATAGTAGTAAGGATAAAAATAGATTACAATGTCAAATAAATACTTCTATGTATACTTGGCAGAGATGTTAATCATGTTTTTTTTCATGTGACAACATTGTCTCTTTGTGATCTGCATTTTTTAATAATTTATGCTAGATATTGTGCATAGTACCACATACAAATATTTTGTTGCCTTTTGTGTAGTATTAATTTGTTCAAGTTATTTGACGGACTATATAAATCATAAAGCAGGTATTACCATGTATTCAGCAAGATTATGCAGTACATTGCAGGTGCAATATCCATGAATTTGAGAGATGAACTTCCAAAATTTTTGTATTCTTGAGATTTCTGTACATAACAAATGTGAGTATTTGAGCCATCCTCCAACATTATTTGGATTAATGAATACTGATTACTGGCAAAATTCTTGTTCATATATTTTAACATATTACAATATATATACAGGGTGTCATTTTAATGGCGACCACAGATTCGTATAGAGGACATCAAAACAAACAACTTTTCTCAGTAACATTTTTCTCGTTGGTGCGTCGATTCGACGCTACAGCTGTTCAAAAAAGACCGTTTTGCCGCCTGGATGCTGGCAACCCAACACAACATTTGATCGTATCTGTTACGTCATTTCCTGTGGCGAAACAGCGCACGACAGGATTGCAAGGAACACACAAATTTTATGAAAAATGACAAACCACATTATTAGCTGTAAAACGAAGCGAGAAACGTGTCCAGAAGACCGAACATCATAGCCTACCAGCCAGAAGAGCAGCAGTCATCTCAGGGGAAGGAGGAAGTGAATCAACGATATGAGAAATGGTAACAACGTATTCAAAATGAAGTGTCAATATCGGATTTTGTCTCAGCCTTCATGTCAAATATCAACAACAATAAATGTTATTGGGCCTACAGCTTACATGTGACTGTTTACGCCCAGCTACATGTCAGTTATATTTGCAAATCTCATTGCAAGGTTGATATCTACAGGTTTGTGTCCAGATTCTTTGTGGTGATAACGGAAGTATCCGAGGTTCACGTTGTTACATTACGGCTAGAACACGAACAACCACAGTAACAACGTAATCATGAATCAGTAACGAATATAGTGTCCTGTTCACAGTTGCAAACTATTACATGTGTATCCGGTGCATAGATAAACACAGTCGTCGGATATCTTGTATTACTATACTTATAGCCCTGAGTTCTTTCATTTCTATTTTGTCATCTGTTCATGTGTCACAGAAAACTAGTATCAGAAGGACGAAGTGGATAGACTAAATTGTAGATGCCAATTTGGTAACTAGATTTGCAAATATTTGACATACAAGCTGAGTCAATATTCGATATGACCACTTCCACTTGAATTATATTTTCTTTCTACCATTTTTCGTATTTAAGTTACAAAACAAGTTTTCAGTTTTGTTTTACAGTACATAATGTGGCTGATTTTAGCTATGTCATTTTTCATAGAATATGTGTGTTCCTGGCAACCCTGTACCGCATCGCTTCACGACGGGATATGACGCCACAAATGCTATCAAATGTTGTGTTGGGTTGCCAGCATTCAGGCGGCAAAACAGGCTTCTTTGAACGACTGTAGCTCCGAAACGACGCTCCAACGAGAAAAATGTTACTGAGAAAATTTGTTTGTTTTGATGTCCTCTATACGTTTCCGTGGTCCGTGGGCGCCATTAAAATGACACCCTGTATATATTAAGTTTATTATTAATGGAAGGAAATAATGAAAATACATGTAGTTATGCAAAGAAAAATCCATACAGAGAACATCCAGCCAAATAAAATACTACATTTATCCAAATACATTAATACTTTTAAGTTCACACAAGCATTCATACATCCCTCCCACGCATAATCCAGTCTTTTAACATGGTATGGAATATTTTACTTTTATCCATGCTAAATCATCAGGGGTGGCTTGAAGTAAAATATTATAATTTTTTAGTATACATTGCTTTCATAGTAATGTTTATGTACATATAATACTCAACACAAACCTATACAAATATCACATGATAAATATATACCAGCACACTGCTATATTAAGGACCTATAAATAAACTTCATTCTCTTAACACATACGTACATATATATACACACACACACACACACACACACACAAAAACCCTCACTGCTAATATCACTCAAATGCTCAACAGTTTCCAAACATGGTGATCACTTCATCATTGTACTAAAACACCACATCATACAAACAAACTTACAACAGTTGAAAATATTTTTCACTCTGATAATTACAAAATTAATGTAGCTGCTATGTTGTTGATGGAATTTGCCTCAAATCGCTGAAAGTGAACAGCCATTCAGTTGCAAGGTTATACACTGGAAAACAATGAGTACATATTAGTCAAGTTAGTGGATAAAACATATTCAAAAGCCTCACAATACCATGTACTGTAAATAATATGGGACTACAATCCTATATTTCTCCTTTGGGAATACGTGACGCACTGAACGGGAAGTAAAACAAATCTTTTATGCAGTAACATAAAGGAATATAATACAGGAATATAATACAGGGTGTGTCTCAAAGAAATAGACAGTTTCAAAATTTCACAGAAACAAGAGTTTTAATAACAAGGCTGAAATACTTCCATGGTTGGAAAAGTATGTCTTGAAGTTTACATGACTAAGTTACATATTACTTAAGTGAAATTTAGAAATATTACTTACGTGAAATTTAGTAATTCCATATTTCCATGTTGCACAATTTAATCTCCACCCCAGATGCCGTACCCTTAGAGGATCTTCGAAATTAATAGGATTTAACATCAAATTCTGCAATGCGGAAATACGGAATTTCTAAATTTCACGTAAGTAATTTTGAACCGCGTTTACTGCATCCACCATGAATAAGTTACATACGTTCTATGTGTGACCCTTTTGTAAGATGACAGACATCAATTATATTCAAGAACACAGAAAGCGTTTTCTACCTGGCTAACAGCCATATTGCTTCACTGACGTGAAGGGTGCTCACGTGATGCTGACATTATGAAAACAAACAAAAAGTGAAGGTCGTAAACTTGAAGACTTTCTCTATAAAACAGTACTAAATGCTTGCTGATAAAACAATGATTTATAAAGCATTTAATCCATTTCTTTTAGGCTCACTGTGAATATTGTCACATCAGAGAAAAAGAAAGTAAATAAAGCTGAGTGCAAACTGTGAGCTTACGTTTATCACTAACTGTAAGCTCCTTGATCACAACCAGTTACGAGGACCTTGCTAACAATTACTTGTTAATATATTTATCTGATGATCTGACATTTCTTGACATTTGTTTTTCTTACAACAAATAATTATAAAAAGCACTGCAAGACATTTTGTGGCCGCGGTGGCTCAGTCGGTAACGCGTCTGACTACCATGCTAAAGGTCCCGGGTTCGATCCCCGGCCGGTTCAAATCCGGGAACTTTTCTAACGGTGGAAGCGGCCCCGGCGCCTACCCAGCGTCGAATAACATGGGTACCTGGGGGAAACCCTGGGGGGTAAAGGCGGTCAGGGGCGTGATGCTGATCACATCACCCCCACTCACGACCGGATCAAGAAAGTGTGGGGCGTTACCCCCACACCCCCTATACGCCTTCATGGCGTGGTGCTAAGCACAGGGGAACACTTTACCTTTTTTTTACTGCAAGACATTTACATTCACTGCTGTCTGTGAACACACTTGTGATCAGTGTTAAATTTTACCCATAGAGGCAAGAGCCTCCTGTTTTCGAAGTTTGTACTAGGGATGGCCAAATCCAGATAACATTTTATCTGGATATTTGATATTTGGATTATCCAGATTATCTAGATATCCAATATTTGGATTATCTTAAATGTCTAGATATCCGAATGTGTGCATTATCCAGACAGTTTTATTGTTTATCCATTTTACAGGCTATCCACATACTCTTATATTCGTCACGTTTGTATTTCACTGTACAGATTCTCTACAAATATGTAATCTCCAAATTATTAGGATATTCAGATTATCCATTGCATTCAAAATGGGTAATTGAAATCTGGATATCCGTTACCCGGATGTTGTGGCTATCTCTAGTTTGTACCCACTTCAGGTGCATGTTACAGATATTGTGTATGTTCCACCATAGCACACAACACTAGATTAACTTAGATTTAAAATTATATGGAGTAGATTCCTTTCATGTAGGTTGACAGTGCTACTTATTTGGTTCTGTAGTAACAGACAATCTCGAGCATGGCGATAACACCTGCCAATCATTCTATAGCAAGTGCAGGATGCTCGGGTGGAGCGAGAGGTGGGGGGGGGGGGGGTAAAGGGGCTTGAAGGATTGAGAGGAAGCAAAAGTGGTTCCATGCAGGACTACTTTCCCCCTACAACTTTATGCACGAAAAATTCTCACCCTAGGAATTGAACACAATCTCCAACATGGCAACCAAGATGCCCTACTGACTGGATCTCTGCAGTCTGATAGTGTAAACTAATCTTTCACATTCATACTTCTTCATTATATTACCAGTACGAATGTTTTCATATATTTTTAGCTCGTGGATGGGTTATTGATACATATTACTTACGTGAAATTTAGAAATTCCGTATTTCCTTACTTTCCTTTCCGTGTTACCTTACCATGAAGCAGAACAGCCCAAAGGATTCGCGGAAGCGAATATAGCATCCGTGACATTCCACAAGAGCAGCTATAATTTTACGTCATTAGGTTTGGGACTGATAGTTATTTTCGATGTGTTCTTTTGCTATTTGAGTGTGCATACAAATGGCTTTTACCAATAAAAAAGCAGCGGAAAATATCCGAGATGGCAGGTTTTTACTTACACGTACCATACTATAACTTTTCAATCACAGTAGCTACAACTTGATTCTCATAAAAATCTAGCTTATAAAATATCATCAACCATGTAGTTTCAAACTCAAAATATGAATCTCTAAATTTAATGCGAGATATGTCCTAAAAATTGCACTTTTTCACTGAACCCATAAAATCGCAAGACATAAATCCATCAAATGCTGCACATGATCAATATTGATCCCAAATGACAGATTCATATGGCATCCATTATCAGACGTCTAATTATGGCCCTTTGATAATTTCTCACTCAAAAGTGCATTTCTGGAAAAAATTAACCCTGGAAAATTATATAATTTTCTGTATGAAGTTAAGTGATAACGTTAGGCATTGAAAAATATCTCAATGGATGAGGCTTTATAATGCAGAAAACCTGGTGTAAATATATCTTACAGCATTCATGATATAAATGTTCAAAGTTTGGGTTGTGCAACTTTTGAAACACACTGTACTAAAGACAAATTTAAGTCAAATAATCTATAACTTATCTTCTACATATACAAATCATATTTGATTCACATAAGTATGACTTAGTAATATGGGGAAAGAGGGAAGAAGAAGTATATAGACAGCTTGATAGTTGGAATGAGGAAATCAGAAGAGCAGGAATGAAGTTCAGTGCAGAAAAGAGTGAGGTTCTAATAACAATAAGAAACAGAGCCAGAAATGAACCAAGAATAAAGATGGACACGGAAGAGTTGAGGGTAGTGGAGAGCTTCAAGTATCTAGGAAGCATAATTGAGAGAAGTGGAAGAATAGATGAGGAGGTAAACAGAAGAGGACAAATGGGTGGTGGATTATATCAAAGTGTTCGAAGATTAATATGGAACAGGGATGTACCTATGAAATGCAGGAAGGTAATATATAACACATACTATGTGCTAATAATTACGTACAGAGCAGAGACTTGGACAATGACAAAAGAAAGATGCAGACAGTGGAGATGACATTTTTAAGGAGTATATTGGGGAAGATTAGAAGGGATAGAATAAGAAATGAGCAGATCTGACAGACAGTGGGTGTGGTGAAGCTTCAGGACAGGATGGATCAGGCACAGATGAGATGGTTCGGACACATGAAGAGGATGGATGCAGAAAGACTGCCAGTACGAGCTTACCATGCGCAAGAAGTGGGAGTAAGGCCAAGGGGGAGACAAAGATGTTGGTGGAAAGAGCAGAATGTGGAGTGCATTAAAGGAAGACCGGCAAAAAAATGGAGAGGCTTGACTTCTATGCCAACCCAGCCAGAGGCAGGAAACAGCAAAGGATGATGATGAAATATGAATCAGTTATATATCCAATTAATTCACAGTATGAAACTACTTCAGATTTTTACAAATTAGATTTAAGTATACAATTTTCAATTTGTATTATTTTTAGTACATCTTTTTATTTCATTTTAGGTTACCAAACTTTTAATATGTTTTAGCCTGTGAAAATATGATCACTTTTGCCGATTAATTTGAGGAACAGCTCGAATCCATAGCTTGGAATACATCCATGAAGAATTATGAAATTTCTAGCAAGATTTGTCAGTTCCCAACATAATAAGTGCACTATTTTGACAAGACTCAAAGTCAGTGGCATGCCCGGGTGGGAAGGGGTCATAACCGCCCCTTCCTCCTTTGGCCCAGTATTCCTAAAAAAAAATTACATTCGATCACCTTGACATTGTCATCAAATTGATATTGTGACAAAATTTACATATATTATGCTGCAATTTAAGTTATAACAGCATTCTCAGCATTATATACAACTTTTTACTACTGCTAAACTTTTAGCATGACTTATAACAAACATATTTCATCATATTTTGTCACTTGAGCTGCTATCTTGTCTTTTGCTCTCATCAGTGTATCCAAATGCGATACTTTTTCACCATTGTCACAGAATATAAACTTTGATAATTTTTCTTGTACAAAATATTAATTTTTACCACATCTTGTTATAATTTTTACTGTGATGCATATTTAATACAATAAATGGATATTTACTCATCTAAACTTATGTTTTTTAATTTAATTTACAACATAAAAAGTTTGATAAAATGTTTTTACCCTCGGCGGAAAAAAGTTTTTCCCGTATTTTATAGATTCTTCTCACAAAGTCGTTTTCACGTTCAGAAGACACAACGGTGCTTATGGAGAAACCGTACAGTGTTGCCAATAGAGCACTAGCTCATGTCGTCGGGAAATGATGAGCTTCCTTCACAATGTGTTACATATTTTATATATATAATGATAATTATTAATATTAATATTATACTGTGAACATTACAATTCATTAGCATGTAATTTTCCCATTAGATTTAATTTAATACACAAGCACATTTAATATTCATTCGCCTTTCTCTGTAATTATTTCATAGAATAACATTGAGATATGGTAATGTGTTACATATACATATATAAATTCATTATTGTCCATGAATTTATGTGTACGTTGGAAACTGAAAGGTGATCTTCATTTCAGTATTAATGTCGACAGTAATGTAAACAAAAACAACGTGTATTTGCGACAGCACTAATGTTGCTCACAACAGCAGCACTGGAAATAATTGTCAATTATTAAATTTAAGTAATTGCAATTCTATTATAACAAACTGAATGAAGTTAATATTTTTACTGAATGGAAATAAAATAACAACTCGAAAACTTGGTGGTGATTAGCCGGAATGCTGTGGTGAGTCAGTTCAAGATGGCCAGACAACGTCCCCTTACTTCGCGCGCGGTTCGGGTTAAAAAGAAACTCCAAATGCATGGAAGTAATATTTCTGGGAACCTTTGAGTGGTTATAAAAAATAATTTCATTATTTTCTTCACAACTTTGTCGCTGGAAGTTTTTACTTGGAATTACAGAACAAAAAATTGCCAGCGACGACATTTTCTACTGCACGAATATAAAAAATCTCCACATACTTTATTTAAATATTTTTTAATGCGAATATACTTTAAAGTATTGATAAATTCTGAGCACCACCATCACCTATGACAATTAGAAAACCGTGTCAATTTTTTTCATAATGAATGCTTCAATTTTATGGCATGTTTCAACGTTAGGAATGAAAACAATGTAAAAATTTTGTTTTCACAGAAAATTTGCATTTTTAATTTATCTCAAAATACGTAAACAAGTTACCACTTTTTTGTGCTCACCATCGTATTCTCTACAAAATTTCCTGCAAAACTGCAGGAACCGATTTTACGTAAGCTAAATTTGTAAATCGAGAAATTTCACAACAGTGCGCTCATATTTCCCATAAGAAAAGCATTGCCCGTAAGAGCCCATTGTGTCTTCTGAACGTGAAAACAACTATAGAAAGGCTTGCTACATAAAAACAATTTTTTCATGTGTAGGATGAAATAAGACATTTTCTGGGCAAATTGACAAATTTATGACTAATTTCTACTCAAAATGCGTTTATTTTGCTTATATTTGCTTCCAAATTATCATACGCATGTGTACAAACCCAAATAATCTTGCAAATTTTGCCAAAAATTTTACTATCGTTGTTTTTATTTCTCAATGCATTGCAATCGTAAGTACTTAAAAGTAACTCTGTATAAGTACCGTAAGTGATAATTATCATAATATTCAATTTCCATCATTACCGAAGTTTGTATTGATGCTTGATTTTTCATGCAAGTCTTAAATGAAAGAAAATTACATTAACATCAATGAAATTTGGGCTTTATATCACCAAAATAACTGTTTTTACTAAGCTAATACGCTTAAAATCAAATAATATGATGAGCCATGCAATATACTACTTATATCGGTACGTGACAATGTCTCGATGGGGGTACAGGTCAACGGTCCCCTAGTAATAACCATAATTATTTCATGCACTACCTATGATAAAATAATAATATATCTTACCTTAGGAAAATCCTGGTAGCGTAATTGTTACAAATCCTTCTGTAGAGAGCACCACTATTCCAAAATATGTTCATTAGCCTCACAACAAACCACACTTCTGCAGGAACATGAAGGAAACCCTAATGTGAAAATGTTTTCAACTGCGTGGCTCCCATGTTCAATACTGTTCAAAATGCAAAGCAATCTGTTTCTTCACTACTCACACACATCCCTGTGAGATCAAAGCATGATATTTGAAAGCTGAACAAGCATTGTAGCTTAATGATATGAGCTTTTGAAATGGCACATAGAAGTTATTAACGTTTGTGAACTTTTACCCGAGCAGAGTTTTCATATGCATCTCAACATGGGCTTTCAGCTGATCCTGTCGAAAGTATGATTTATTACAGAATTGACAAACGTGTTTTTTAAATCCCGTGTGAATAACCATATGCCTATATAGGCAGCTTGAGTTGGCGTAAGTTTTCCCACACTCTTTACAAACGCAACGAGCCCTGGAAGGATTGTGGAGTTTTTTATGCTGCTTGAATTTATCAACATTCATAAACTTTTCCCCGCAAATTTTGCAACTGAATATTTTAATTTTTGTAGGACTGCGCACCACTGTTTTCTTTTTTTCAGGGTCTTCCGTCACTTCTGGCAACACTCCTTTGACTTTCGACTTTGTTGCTAGTTTATTTTCTTTTGGTCGTTTTGGTTTCTTCACCGTTTTTTCTGCAGCAGAATCTAATTCAGACTTCACAAGTTTCTTTTCGTTATTCACAGTGGCACACTCATTAGAAACCATTTTAACTTTGGGATCCGGAAAGTTTATAACATCCTCACTATAATCCTTCCCAGGAATGTCCTCCACGGTATCTACATCCACGAAGTCAGACTCGTCATCTTTAATGCTGTTGTCCTCTAGCGAAGACTTGAGCTTACCATCAACAACCTCTCCATGCTCTTGTAGATGGTCCCTGAATACAGATGCACTGTCAAATATTTTCTCACATTTTTCACACTTATATTTGCTATTACCGACAGCATATTTTAGGTGGGTGTAGAAACTGCCGTGTATTCGTAGATGTCCTGTAAGCTGCCGCACTTTGTAGAATATCTTTCCACATATCTCGCAAGGATAACAGTTCTCGGACTCTTTAACCACCTTGTAATGCTGTTTCTTCTTCATGGCTCTGCGACGGGAAGGGAATTCTTTCACACTTCCATCCACGTCGCTGCTGTCTTCGACATACTTGCTGCAGCTACTGTCACTAACACATCTTCGTTTCACTCTTTTTCCAGCCTCATGATCGTTTTCACTCTTTGCATCTTCGCTGCCCAGATTAGAAACATTGTCATCATCACGAGGTAATGGTTCTACACCCTCTAGCATTTCACTGTCCTTGGTGCTGCTCGCAAGTTCATCATCTACAGAAACTGAATCTATACCATTCTCGTTCACAATACCCAATCCAGTTTTCTTATAGCTAGGACCGTGAATATGCATATGGCCATTCAATTTCTGATACGTATCAAATACTTTTCCGCAAACTTTACAATCAGTTTCTTTAAATTTGTATTTCAGGCTGTGTGTTCGCATATGTTGTCGCAGTTTCACGCAGTTTGGAAATATCTCGTCGCATATACTGCACTTGGGTATTCTTTTGTAGTTTGGACTGTGGATCCGAGAGTGTCCTCGTAGTTGTAAATACTGGTCAAAAACTTTTCCGCACACGTTGCAACCAAACTTCTGACTTCCAGGAATGTACACTTGGCACTTCTTAAGGGTTCCTGTTGCAGGATAATTCACGTTTCCCTGTGTTGGCATGGTGGCATTCTTCTCCGAATCTTCTAAAGGTACTACACCATCAACTGATTTTACTTCTAAAGGATATTTTTCTTCCCGTGTGTCTAACTGCTCCACAGACTCAGTTTCCGGATGCACACTTGAATCGTCAGTAATATTTTCGCCGTAAGTTGTTTCGTTCTGCTTGTGACTCCTTCTGTGCAACCACAATTGAGCTGCATTCTGAAACTTTTCTCCGCACACAAGGCAGATGTGTTTTCTGCTCTTCACACCAAATGTCCATTTACTTCTCTTCTTGTAATTTGCTGCATGTACGTGCATGTGTCCATTAAGTTTTGATTTTGTTGTGAACTTCCTACCACACTTCTTGCATGGAAAAAGTCCATCTAGGTCGTCAATTGGTGCATCTGAAGTCTGAAGGTTTCCCTCAATTACCCTCAGCTGGGCACATGCCGATTCACTAGTTTCAGAATCAACGTGGGAATTAAGAAGCTCTTCAGAACCAAAAGTTCTATCACACAGACCACACTTATGAACTGTACTCGCATCTGATTGGACCATGTCCAGAACCTCCACATCTGCCTGTGGCACGTCTGCGGCATTTTTCTGATCTTGAATGTGCTGGAGCAAATGTTGGACTAGACGGATCCTATGATAGAAAGCTTTCGGGCATGTCTTGCACTTGAATTTTTTATTTGAAACTGGTCCCGATGTAACCGTGGGAACCTTTGTAAAGTTAAGTTTCTTCACAGGGTTTGACGAATCCTTTATTTTGAGCACTGGATTCAGCTTTCCCTTCCGCTCCGCTTCTTTGACAGACCTTTCGCTAATTCCCGTGTGGTAGAACATGTGTCGTTTCAGGTTGACATTTGAACTGAATATTTTCCCACACTCTGTACATGGCCACTGAGTCGAGTCTTCCTTTGCACTCTGTTGCATTGGTTTCACTTTCGTGTGAGTTCGTAAATGCTTAATAAGATCGCTCCGTGATGTAAAAACATCCTTGCACTGTTTACACGTGAAACTTTCTTCAATATTGTGTTGAACTTTCATGTGGTCTCTGAACTGTTCTTTGGGAACAGGCACTCCACACTTTTTGCATATCTTCTTGACATCAGACAATTTACACTTTTGCATGGAGTCAAGTTTTCCGTTGTGTTTCTGCATGTGTGCCGTGAATTCCTCAATTTTTGCGAACATTCTCTTGCACAGCTTGCAAAAGTGGTCCCTGCCCTCTGAATGGTTCTTCATGTGCCTAACAAAGTAATCTTTTCTCTCAAATGCCACATCCTTACATTGGGGGCATGGATAAGCCTTCTTCTGCGCATGCCTTGCCAAATGCTCATCCAGTAACTCTTTACTTGAAAAACACTTGTTGCACTTATCGCACATGAAAGGTTTCATCTTCAAGTGCATAGTTAGATGCGATCTGAGATGGTCCCGTCTTCTGAATCGCTTCCCACAATTTCGGCAAAGAAATCTTCTAATGTTCATATGGATCTTCTTATGCTCAAGCATATTGCTCCTTGTGGAGAAAATCTTTGAACAAACGTCGCACTGGTTCTGATTATTGTGCGTTTGGAGATGGACATTCAGAAGTTTCTCCTGTTCAAACTTTTTCCCACAGACATTGCAAATACATTTCTTTTCGTCGTGGATTTCGAGGTGTGACTTAAGTTCTTCTTCCTCGGAAAACTTCTCCCCACACTCATTGCATGAAAACGGCAACTGCTTCTCATCTGGTACATCCTCAATGGAGTGTTGCTGCATGTGCTCCAAATAGAGTTGTTTCTCTTTGAGATTCACTCCACATATTTTACACACGTAACTCTTCTTTGCATGAGAAATCAGATGCCGTTTCAAGTTCGCTGCTGTTGTATATGCCTTTCTGCATAATGCACACACGTGAATTCTATCCCGTATGTGACCTTTTACATGGATGATTACACTATAGTACTTAACATACGTCTGACCGCAAAGTCTACATATGAAGTTCTTGCCCTTCTTCTGAACGTAACGTCCAATCGCACTTGGAGCAATGACGTTATTTTCCTCGTCATTAAGGGAAATTTGATTGGAACCAGTTCTGCCTGAATAGCTGAAAAAAAAAACAGTTTGTAAGACACTTCCATACAAATACACACAGAAAAATTACAAAACCACTCCAAAAAAACAAGTCTCAATTCTAGTGCATGTGATGGTCCTGTGGATCCGCACAATATAATTATATGTTTATTCAAATTATTAATTTCATATTATACAAGTCACTTTCTATGAATGGCAAAAAGAAATGTATAATAATTACTTTGTACAACGTTAACCTATATGTTATTCATTTGCGCTAAATGCTTTATATATGATGTTATAGTTGGAATTCTGATGTTTCTATAGCAACAAAAATCAATAGTCATTATATAGCAATGGATGTAATGAAATTGGAATACAGGTAATAGTGGAACTGCATCTTGCTTAGTTATTTTACTAATATATAAACCCACAGAAGTTGTATCTTCCCCTTCTTGTTATAATTCGAAATATTTATGAACTAATTCTAATTGTGCAAAATGATTAACCAGTGATCATCACATGCATATGTATTAGTATTGCTTCTACAACAATCAAAAGTGAATCATCATGTGTGCTATTGCTGTTGAGCAGATATCTGCAAAATATTTGTGGTGTCATAATCCTATTTTCTGTTGTAGATATTTACTCAATAGTTGCAACAAAGCATACAACGATTCACTCGAAGGGTGGAGACAGAATCAGTCTCCGAAACACAAGTATATAAAAATGGGGTTAAAAGGCCAAAAACTCAACATACAGATGAACTGTTCCTCTTTTCTAGAAGTCAAAGAGGAAGCGATCACCTTTTTGTACACACCAAAGAAGAAGTTAACACCTGTGCTGAACACAGAGGAAGGAGTAGGAGTGATCACCTTCTTTCAAGATGTCAAGGAGGTGGTGATCAACTTCTTACATGGCAAAGGGGAGGAGTTCATTGCTATTTACACTAACCTTAAAAGATCACTTACTGCTAGTTTTAAATGTTCAGAGGAGGAAAAAAAAAGGCCCAAGTTCCTTGTTGCGATTTCATCATGCTATGAATGCAATTTTTACATGGTTTGATTTTGATGTACGTCTGTTAACACATACTGCGGAGTTTTAGCGATTACTTAAGGTTTTGTTCAATATATGCTTTTGTGGTTAGGTTAGGGAAGTTAGATTTGGTTCCCTTAGCATTAAAATAAAGTCCCTAAATGCATTATACTAAGGTTCCGATTTACTTCTACATTCATCCCCACGCTTCTACGATATTTACTGTCGCTTGTCGACGGAGAATATCTTGTCCATGAGAAGTGCGTAAGGTAATTTTCAAGTTGTTTTTTTCAACATAAATAACCTTTTTTCAAGTCCAATTTAAGGAAGGTTCAAATTTTGTGTGACAATGATTTCCAAAATTCTACGATAATTAGTCTTTGTGCTAGGAGAAATCATAAAACAATCAGAACCGTTAACAAAAAAAAATTTAAAAATATTTTTTTTGTTAAGACTGCAAAATAATCAAGGTAGATATTTATAGGTACTATGAGCATGCATTATCAGACTCACAATAATGTGACGAGAATTTAACACATGGCAGAATTTGCACTACAAACATTGGTGCATAAAAATATTCCCTTGGGTTAAATCCCTGAAGATGGGTGGCGTTAGTTCTCAAAATCTCAGAAGCGTATCAAACTAACCGGGATAACATTCCGAGAGGATCGTTCGTCACCATGCAAAGCTGCAAAAATTATACCTTCCACCTTTTATAAAGGTTAGGTAGAGTGAGAAAAAGTACATACCTACTGTTTTCATCCTCTGGTTCAGGAACATTACTTTTGCCAAATCCACCTGACCTTTGACGGATTTTCAGAGCCGATGTTCCACCAGTTCGTTTAAATGATCTTTTGAATGTTTTCTTTGCATTCAACACACTCTTTCCACGATTTATTTCTAGACTGTGCTTTACACTTCCAATCTGTCCCTTTGCTGACGCTAAAGCAGGGCGTTTCACCTTATGCAACAGGCTGTTTTTGGTACGTACACGTGATGGTGGAACTATATTTTGAACTTTTCGCACTCGACTGCCACCGAGTTTCTTCTTAACCATCAAGTAATTGCTACTGGCTGTGGGGTGCTTGAGATAAAACCTATTCGGTCCCCTATCAGCGTCTCTATGGCTAAACTGAGGTGGGGATAGCCTACCGCTGGTTGACTGCAAGGGGTCGTATATGCTCGTAATGTTACTATCAGGAAACTCACAACTTTGTGCACCATTTTCCTCACCGCACAGCACGACACAGCTACCGTCCTCCTCGTAGTTCCACTCGGAAGTAAGACTCGGTCCAATATCATCTTCAGGTTCAGATATTTGCCTCGTGGATGAACCGGGACTGCCGACGGGATCCTCAACAAACACTTCACTTTCTCCCACATTCTGATCTTGGTCCGAAAGAGAAATAACCTCTTCACCCGAGTTCAAATTGCTGTTTAAACTTGGAATTGACAATGGCCTGGGCTTGATATCAGCCGATGATGAATTATCGTCACTTTCAATGCCGATCTGTTCGTAACTGAAGTTTATCAAATTGTCTGCTTCCTGGCCAACATTTGCCTCCTCGTAGTCATCTTCTACTTTTATCTCTATTTCTGAACTAGTTACTTCCGTCACGGGGTCACTCAGGGCATAGCTTGAACTTATCCTTGGGGTCAAACTTGAAGGCATATACAATGGATCACGGTGCTGAAATTTAGAAGAACTGGCTTAATTTTACATTGTTTATATCTAAGATAAAGTAGTCATATATTAGCAGTGCAAAATAAGACGAAGCCATAGAGGAACCACACGCAAAAGAACGTGAGCAGACCCGTGACTCCTGAGTATCATACACCTGCATGGAGGCTAAGGTGCACGAAGGTTCTTTTGTTCGTGGTCACTCTATAGGTTCTTCACCTGTTACAAAATTAAGTAACATTAAGATTATTTCCAGGGATACACAAATACAAGGTGACATTATTTTCTTTACTGGACACCTGAATTTTTAAATTCAATTCTAAAATACAGGGAGGCCAAAAAGAAGGTAACCGAAATTCTAAAACATGTATAAGTTTTGGTTACCTTTTTGGGTCACCCTGTATGTTGAAGACATTTTCATTACCTTTTATTTAAAAATAACGGGTATAGAATATGTTTCTAAACGTTTGTGTGTTTTCTGCATCATTAAATCAGTGTAATAGACAGGGCCCCGATTTTGATAACCTAAAAATTTTTGAAAAATGACCCAAAAATTCATACAAAACTCAATCTGCTTATTGAAAATAGTATATATATTCCAAGACAAGCAATTTAACAATTGCTTCTTCACCTTGGTGTGTTGTACGGACTGTGAATAAGAAACTCGACAATGTTGCATTTTGCAACTTTCAGACAGGCTTTGTTGCGCTGGTAGATAAGCACAGAGTAAGTACCGCAAGATAACATTCAGACAAAACAGAAATTGTTGAACTTCTTATGTTTCAGCATGCAATGACACATTTTTTTTTTAAAAGAAAATACCTAAAAATGACCCTCCTGACAAGAAGGGGCCAGTGCCTGAATTATTTACCCCAGATTATTATTGGGAAACCATTTACAAAATCCAAATATGTTTCTTACAAAACAAAAATGCTCACAATTAAGAGACCCATCAAATGAGGTGTGGCTCGAATCCTTTACAATCTGAGAGCCTCCCCGATGGCACAGTGGTAGCATCGTCGCCATCCCGGGTTTGATACCCGGTGGAGGCAAGTAGTGGTTCGAATCCCACTTTCAACTGTGGACCCAGTCCCGATTAGCCTTACAGTGCATAAAGTGGACGTAAAAGACCAAATCAATCAACCCTTTTCAAGGGACAACAGAGTAACTTTATAACGAGCACCATGCATTCAGAAGATCACTTCTCAACTCGTCCCAGTGCACTTTAGTGAAATATTCTTACTAGTTCATGCAATTTGGTACCTATTTCAAAACTTTAAACCTGTTATGAAGTTAAAGACTAACCCTGTACATTGACCGATTTGATTTATTGTGCTTAGCTTTTCTGCCACTTGTGATTAATTGAAACAGCACCCAGGCCGGGATTCGAACCAGGGATTCCTGCTGACATAGCAGCATGTGCTAACCACTGAGACCCAGAGGTTGGCCCACCCTCTATACCAAGAAAGAAAATGTCCATTCAGAAGGACTAGCAAACACCAGATCATATTTATCTGTCAAATTCTAAATTTGGGGTCAGATGTTAGATTATTGTTATCCATTTTTAAGTGATCATGTCTCTAATAATATTTTTTACATGTCAAGGAGGAGGTAATCATCTTTTTCCAGACACCAAATAGGAGCTGATCATTAATCAAAGTTCAAGTAGGAGTGTTCTCTTTCCTCCCCATAAGGGCATGCTATTCTGAAAGTCTTCTTTTTGATCATATACATAAAACATTTCTTCAAGTTTAATTATTGACAAAGTTAACAAAAACAAAAAAAAATCTAAAAATGCTTAAATTGAAAGAAGGAAAAAAAAGGTAAAGTTTCCCATGCATAGCACCATGTCATGACATGAAGGCACATTTAGGGAATGTGGGGGCAGGACCCACACATTCTTGTTCTCGGCCATTTGGGGGATGATGTGATCAGCATCACACTCTGGATGCCTTTACCTCCTAGGTACCTGTTGATTTGAGGCTGGGTAAGCCCCAGCGCCACTTTATGCAAGGAGAAGGCTGGGAAAAGTCCAACCTTAGATCACCCATCCAGGGAATAGTAGCTGGGTCTCCCGCAGCAGTGAGACGCCCTACTGACATACACCACCGCAGCTCCAAAGTTAGAGAAAGAAAACAAACTTGAAGCACAACACTTGCTGCAAAAGCAACAATATTCTATCATTATACAATAAAAGCACGTTAATCCGAACCCTGATAAGCCGGACAGGCAGAAAAAAGCGTGACGCACAGCCAGGTCCATTGGGCACATCATCATAATTGTTTTTTGATGAAAACAAAATGTGAAATAACATATTGTCAGTGCTCGAAAAATTTTCTTCAAAGCTAGGTGCCAGCTCTGGAAATCAGGTGCCAGGAAACTACCTACTAGCAATTGTGCATACTACAGTGTGTTTCAAAAGTCACACAACCCAAACTTTGAAAATGTATATCATGAAAACCGTAAGAGGTATTTACACCAGGTTTTCTGCACTAAACAATCATGTATGCTATCACTGGGTTAATAAATTTATGTTAGCATGTATCCAAATACAAGCAATTACATTTTTTAAAAAAATATATTGTTAATTTGCTGAAAACATCTGAGAATTGATTTTCAACAATATATACCAACGTAGAAATTTTCTGCGGAAAATGCAGGTTCGACCAGGACTCGAACCTGGGTCTCTGGCATATCGTACAATTTCTCTAGCTACTCAGCTGGCCTGGCCTCGCCTGATTTTTCGCTGTCGCTGTTTTACCTGCATGGAATCTTCTCTGCCAGTGGTACCTCAACGGGATCTGTTGTCTTTGAAATACAGTAGACTTCGACATTGCCTGGTTCCCTCCCAGCGTAGAGATGTTAATTATTGAAGATCTACTACGTAGAAATTTTCAGTGAAAAAAGCATTAACATCTCTACTCTGGAAGGAACCAGGCAATGTCGAAGTCTACTGTGTTTCAAAGACAACAGATCTCGTTGTGGTAGCACTGGCAGAGACGATTCGACACAGATAAAACAGCAACAGCGAGAAATCAGGCAAGGCCAGGCTAGATGAATAGCTAGAGAAATTGTACAGTATGCCACAGAACCAGGTTCGAGTCCTGGTCGAACCTGAATTTTTTGCTGAAAATTTCTACGTAGTACATCTCCTGTGTGTGTCTAATCTTCAATAATAATACCAACTTTTAACAATTTGTGGGATCATTTGTTGGTGTTTGACTAGTCGTAAAACAGTTGCTTTGTGAGGTACAGCAGAAGCAAGGGATTTTTCTTAGAAAACCTTTACCAACATGACACTTTTTGAAAACAGAATTATCCTGCAAGTTATGCAATTAATTAAAAATTGATTAATTCTGCTGTGAAGACTTGAGACGCAAAAATGGACCCCTTTATACAGGAATAAATGTAATATTCTGGTAACGACATAAATGTGCTATTAGAAGGAATATGTTTATTTTGTGTAGTAAATTCACTTTTTAAATCAAATTTAGGATTATAGTATTCACATTTTTTAAAACCAAAATGTAATTTTATGTACCGCTATAACAGCGAAATTTTATTATATTTACCGCTTTCGAACCCAAAATTCATTCCGTTTCTGTACCAAAATGTTGCTTCTTTACCAAAAATATGTGCCTCTAGGTATCACGTATGTACGTTGCACAGTATTGCTTTACATTTTACTGTACTGTATAGTGTATTTAGGCCTATGTCCTTTAAATACACCATAATAAACGTGTTTTGTTGCTATAAACGAAGTTTTAATGCACTTTCTACTGTTCTTTTAGGTTATTTCACTTAATCCGGACTTTCGTTAAACCGGTCAACTTATCCCATCCATTAGTCTGGATTAACGAGGTTCAAAGTATGTTCTATGTAAACCAAACCCTTTGTTACCCTTGTGAAAAAACCAAGTGTGTCAATAGTACTGCTTTTTTTTCTTCTTTTCTTTCCTTCTTCAAAATTTTGACATTCTTCCTCATTTGACTTTCCTGTGCATGCCTAAACTTAGCCAACTCTACCCCAGCAAGTCTTTGTATGCACTCTCTTGTACTCAAACTCAGCCTTGTTTTGAGCCGAACAAAAGAGTTTCATCGACTCTACTTACTCATTTAAATATTGAGATTAATGTAAAGATGTAGAAAAGATGTATTTAAACAAACAAAAATAGGAGTTACTTACATCTGAGAGAGATTCTGGAATAGCATAGTCATGTTTTGCTAAGTAAGTAATCAGCAGCTTTGATGACTTGTGACAAGTCTCTCGGAATTCCTGGAACGTTTCCAACTGAGATACACAGCAATGACAAACAAATTTTGGTAGATTATCTCGTTCTGCAACCTACGGCAAAAAGAAATTAAAGTCAGTACCATTTGTAACAAATAACACAGTGTTCGTTGCATTAAGTAATTTGTTGATTGTAAAGTACTTTACTTTTGAGCTTGATGAGTTAAAAAAGTATGTAATCATCCAATTAAAGTTACCACCAAATACTTACAAAGTAACTTTTCAAAAATCTACATCCCAGATAGCACGAAAGGGCACCGTTAACGCACTGTATCCCCTAGAGAATTGTGTTGAATTTTGTTGTAATTGAAAGATTTCGATGTTTTACGTAGTAGGATAAAATTGGTTCCAGCACAGAAAACACAAATAAAGGAGATATTTGATCCCACAGTATGGCCCATGTGGAGCGAATGTAGAATAGAGAGAATGTCTTTAATTTTGTTAATATTTGGTATACTAACTAAATTTGGCCTTCTAATCACGAATCTGTTGGTAAAATGCCGTGGACACATCTGGAAATCGTGAAAAAAGCTGATGTAAGTTGATTTTTTTTTTTTAAAAAAAAAGCTTTTTCGCGTTGTTTTAGGAACAAAATTTTAACTATGCTTGCCTAATGTAACCGAACCTAACCTAACCTTGCCAAAAATGGTTCGTGGGGCTTTTCATGAATGGTTTTTGGTGCTACCTGTGCATCGTTCGTGGGGCTACCCGTCAATTTTTACACGTGTCCGCGGCATTTTAACAGATTCGTGATTAGAAGGCCAAATTTAGTTAGTATACCAAATATTAACGTAATTAGAGACATTCTCTATATTCTTCATTCATACCGGCCACATAAGTAAAAACCTGCCATCTTGGAGTACTTTCGCCGCTTCTTATTAGTAAAAATCGTTTGCATGCACACTAAAATAGCGTCAGAACACATCAGAATTTGTTATCAACTAAAAATCTAATGATGTAAAATTATAATTGCTGTTGTGGAATGTCATGTTGGGTGCCATATTCTCTCGAGTGAAGCCTTTGGGCTGTTCTTCTTCAAGGTAAGGTAACGTGCTATGGTAACAGACATTTTATTTCATAACACATCTCCGTGAACAAAATGAAAAAGGTTCCACTTTCTCGAGGGGGTAGAGGGTGAAGGGTACCCACCAAAGCTTGTGACAAGCTTGCTTGCTCATTTACTTTATGCACAATAAAGCTAATCGCGAATGGGCCTACAGTTTAGAGTGGGATCCGAACCACTATGTGCCTTAACCACATGTATCTGGGATCAAACTTATACAGTATTACTTCATGGTAACTTAACAATAAACGAAAAATCGAAATTTTGCATAATGTGCAACAGATATATTGATTTCAACCAGGTACTAATTAGCAAAGATCCAAATTTTAGTTGTGGGTGCTTTCGTGAGTAGGTTAAGTCTGCTTTTAGCATTGCTAGAGTTGCCTTTGCTGTTGTAACGATACTCAAACAAATTTTGTGCATTTCGAAAATGCAGTTAACCACTTTGATGTAGGTCACTGTAACTTTAAAAGAGAAACCACAAAAGGGTCAAAAACTACATTCTAATTATACCGGCTCCAAACATGAACCAATCATAATAGCCACGTATTTTCAGATTTGTCATGTAGAAGCATTCTAGTATAGAGTTTTCAATAAACAAAAATAAATAATAAATAAAAACAATAAATTCTGTAAATACATTCTGTCATACAATCAATGGCCATAAAATCAGGATGAGACACACAATCAATTTATTGTTTTTCAGACACAGTTGAAGATGCACTTACTGCTAAAGAAAGGCAATTTAAAATCTTCTGATTGAGATTACGGCGAAATCCTTCAATTTCGAAGACATGAATCTTTGAATTTGTGTTTGACAAGCATAAACGACACAACTGATGGAAATTAGAAAACAAATTGTCGTTTTCCATTGTAGACGCGCACAACCTTTCGGCTACATGGTCCACTTTATTACCACCACAACAATCCTGGTTCTTCAATCGCCATCTTGCGTTGCGTATGCACACACACATACAACACTGATTTAATTGAAAACAATACAGAGCGAAAACATGAGCTTCAGTGATCTGATCACTTCATTGTCATTCCCTTCCACTTTATTTCGTATTAAAATAAATCAACAAAAAAAAACATAAATCTCTTATGTTTATTAAATTTAAAGTAGTGCTAAAGAAATGAAATAAGAATGGATTTAAATAACATAACAAACTATTTTATTGCTTTAAATATTTTCATGTAGTATTCCAGCATTAATCGCTATCATACAGTTCCGTTTTTCGCAAACCCTCCTTGCGCGTGAAATGTAAGAACAAGTTTGTTCTCCCCCCCCTTGGATTGTTGTGATGGACATGGTGATGGAGAAGATTTATTTTAAAGAACACTGAACACCTTTCCCACAGATTTTTCTTCTGGATGCATCTGAAAGTTATATGGAAAATCCTGCCATCTTCCGGCAAAAGCTAAAAGTATTTTTGAAATAGTGCATAATACAAAATTATGAGAATTTGGAATCAACATCTTAGAGTATAATATGTGAAGAACAACTGTTTTGCTGCATTTTTTGAAATGGATACCATCACTACCAAGGAATTAGCTAGGTAAAAAGAAGAGAGATTTAAATGTTAGTGCTGTTAGACCATTTCATTTCAATTCTCTTTCGATTGATCCAATTCCTTTCCATCTTAAATTTTTTGTAAAAAACGTTAATTTGGTAACAGATGGTATAGGGAAAACACATTTCACTCGTTAATTTTCGTCACTTTTTTCGTACTTACCTATTATGCATTACGAAACATTGTTTAAGGTGGGATTTCGCTTTTTTCACGAAAATAACCGAGCGAAGTCCATCCGCACCTGTTCATACGTCATTCCATGCAGACGAGCACAAACAACGGCTGTTCTTTCTTCTACTGTTAGCATTGCTTCACATAACATGCAAAAGAAATGTATTTTGTCACGGTATCACTAAAATGTATAGTGACTTTAGAATCATCCTATATTATCTTCTTAATGTCCGAACCACTATGTATGTGCCTCCACCGAGTATCGAACCTAGGATCCTTTGATTACAATACAGCGACGCGACCACTGCTCCATCTGTTGTGTTGGGTCTGAAAAGACCCTACCATGGTAGTTAAGGCCTGGTAAAAGAAGCATAATAGTAAAACAAATACATTGACTACATGATATGGTCACCTAATAAATAAAAACTGCTGCTATGAAGTTTCCGGTACTACTTTACTATACCGGAGACACCTATCAATGATTTATTTCACAATTTTTTACATTGCTAACGTACTATTCTGCATTGCGGAACATTTCTTTAGGTGAAATAATGAATTTATAACGAAAATAATGTCTATTTCTTACATTAACGAGTACTTACTGTTGTTCCTTATTTCCCATAAACCATTCACGGGCAGCTCCAAAAACCATTGACGTTAGCCCAAAAATTCACGATAGCCCCACGAACCATCATGGGGACGAGGTATGCCTACTAGGTTATGTTCCATTAGCACTCCTTTCGTTCAATTTAGCATATACGGACAATACGAGAGCATATTGTGCTCTCGTGCAGAAAGCAAATGGCGGCAACAGCAATAGCACGTCGGAAATAGATTTTCGTAGAAAACCACATGCTTTCGCATTAAAATGGATCAAAACTACATTCCCGAACATCAACAACGCTACAGAAAATGATTTGCGTAAGTACTTTCCCCTGTAAATTTGAAGAAATCCGTCTTCGGTATAGTAAAGTGTTACCAAGTTTCCTTACTCTGTTCTACACATATTTTCATTTTTTTATCATGTTATTCATAATGTTTTTGTTGAGTTAGTGATGCTAGTCACTTTTAAGTGTGCTATTGAAAGTTATTTTCTGTCATTTCCAGGCGACTTGGACTGTTGCAGACTGTTTTTATCAATGGAAGAGATGAATTGAGCAATGAAGAAACAGGTGCAATTCAAATTATTAATTTCTTTACTTACATTAAAATAAATCGTATTAGACACAATCTGAAGTGTTCATTAAATATTATTCTTTGCAATCTTGTGTAGTTTCATAATTTTTAAACTTAATGTGACACTCAAACATTATACTGATTCCTTTTTTGAGGTACTGATCCAGCATGAAAGTAGTAGAGGTTCAAAACATCCTACCTATAAGAGATATCTTCAAACTTTGAATTTGCTACTCAGTAATGTTCACAAATGAAATATATCAACTAAATATTACTTGCAGATTTTGGAGTAGCTGTCTCACTTTATGGTTGATGGTTAAACTATCAACATTTTGTTAGACTCTAATTTGATTTTATAAAAGAAAATATAGAATAATGTACATAAAGATTTTGTAGATATTAGAATCACTTTTGGTGAAAGTATATTAATTGCATAATCATTTAATGGTTTTTATTAGGCTCTATGCTAGGAAAGGAAAAGAAACAAAATATATGTACTGATGCAGGAAAGCTCATAGAATAGGAAATGTTATATGTAAACTGTAAACGCCCTTGAATTTCTCTCGATTTAAAATTCAATATTTGTTGTAGGCAAAAATAGCAAACATTTTGTGTACAAAAATATTCAAAATACTAATCTTGTTAAATCGTAAAGTTAGTGAGATTATCATTAAACTGAAAATAAACATGCCAGCTGATATTTTTGCACACTATCATTAAAAAATTGCCAAAATAAAGCTTTAAAGACCACAAAAATATTTTAAGTTGTAATTTTAGAGTATATCCAGAATGTTTTATTTTCACTAAGAGAAGTTGCTGAAATTATTATAGTTTCATTAACATTCACTCAACAAACATTACCATAGTAGGTTCATATATGTATACAGTAACAGAAACAGAAAAATATATATTTACATATATTTCTTTTTATTTGCTCTATTCAAACTGTTCGAATATTTTACAGGACCATTTACTAGAAAAGCTTTTTCCTCAGAAAATATATCTATATGTATGGTGCCAAAAAACATACAAGCAATTTTAAGCATGTTTTTTAAAAATTAAAAGTATTATTAAAATATAAAAAAATCCTATTTAAATAAAAAAAACTATTTTTTTTTTAAATAAAGATCATGATTTTCATCCACCCTGTATTTATTAAAGAGTATGCCAGAGGTGTGGTGTTGAGGTTTACTGTTACGGTAGTGGTGGAATGGATAGTAAGAATTTTACTGCCACGTTGAAAGTTTGGTGGTTTCTTATACACATCCTAAAATCATGTTAAGAACAAATCATGATTCAGTGAACTACATCACCTATGATCATTTGAAATACAAGACATTGCCGAGTGGTTATCACAGCTCAATATGGTGCCAGAGGTCCCAGGTTCTAACCCTGGTCTGGGCATGGATGAGTGTGTGCTCCTTCATCAATTTCATCATATCATTTTTCCTCATCGCTGGCCCCATGGCAGAGTGGTTAGCACGTCGTGCTACGACCTGGCCTGGGCATGGATGTTTGTGAGTGTCCATTCATCATGTCATCACTCATCCCCATCTTCACAAATTAGCCACAAGTGGCACAAAAGTGAAGTAAAATAAAGCAAATCAATCATTTATCCTCATTGTCACCATTAGCTAAAAGTGGCAGTAAATATCAAAAATCAAGTCAAAATAAATACAAGACATTGGTTTTATGTATTTCCTCATGCATATTTAAACATTCTAGTCATGCATGATGTTCAGAAGAGATGGTAGGGGACACGCTTCCCCTGCAAAATCAAAGTCAGTCAAAAAATATATATATATTACACACATACAATTTCATTTCAGTCACAGTTATTTATGTAATGTATTACGATGGCGTTGCAGGAACATGATACCTTCAAACTAGAGGAGTGCTTTTTTAAGGGGAAAACATTATGCCTCGTTTGCCCTCCCCCCTCCCCTCCTGAAAAAAAATCCTTGCCCTTCCTTGGAAAAAAAATCTACAGAAGATCCAAGCATCATGAGAAACCATTTTAAATTCAGCAAAGAATTAACATTTCACATGCTCGTGAAAATGAGTTTCATAATTCAGAAAAGAAATAATTAAGCAAGTGCATTGAGTGTTCAAATCTTAGAAGGTTTCAGGTTAGAATATATATTCTCAGTATCCCAATCCATAAATCTGGTAATTATTTCTACAATTTCAGACACCATTCTTACCAGAATAACTTCCTAAACTGTAAAATATAAATAGTGACTTATATACACAGATTATCTGAATACAGTAAACCTCGTTAATTCGGACCCCGATAATCCGGACTTCACTTAATCCGGAGAGGCAAAAGGAAAAAAAAAAAGACTAGGAAAAGCTGAATGCAAGGTTTTAAATGTGGCTAGAAGTCAACAATCTCATTCGTCGTACGTACTGCATTGTATGTACAGTATTGGTTTACATTTTACTGTACTGTATAGTGTATTTAGGCCTATGCCTTTTAAATACATCATAATAAACATGTTTTGTTGCTATAAACGTAGTTTTTATGCACTTTCTACTGTTCTTTTATATTATTTCAGTTAATCCAGACTTTTTTTTTAAATGGGTCAACTTACCCCCCCCCATTAATCCAGATTAACGAGGTTTTACTGTACTCCGATATCAGGAATAACAGTATTAATCTGATATCCAGATATCCCATCTTATCTGCATATTCGAATTATTCAGATATCCATACTATCAGGATATTCATATTAACTGGATATCCTTTATCTGGATTTTGTTGTCACCCTGAGAACAAACTAACAGCCTAGAGAGCAAAGAAGTAAAAAAATATAGACTCTGTATGTATATAGGCTTATTCCTGTTGTTACTTTCCCAGGTAAAGCTTCACCCAAATTCCAGTATGCGATGATATTGGATTTTGAGTCAACTTGCTGGGGGGAGAACAAGGCAGCATGGAGGCAGCCAGAGATAATAGAGTTTCCAGCCGTTCTTCTAAATCTGCAGAATGGACAGCTTCAAGAGGAATTTCAGCAGTATGTTATGCCGACAGAAAATCCACAGCTGAGTGACTTTTGCAAGGAGTTGACAGGTAAAATTCAACTTTCCCACGTACATTGGAGGAAACAATATGGGACAATCGTATATAATACTAACCCTTCGTCTGTACACAGATATTTTGTTACATGGTTTGTACACCAGGATCTGGCAGATCCTGTCATTCTGCCTTTGGATTGTCAGAAATTAATATAAGATATTTATTTTTATTTTTTTATTATTTATTTAGCAAAGATCCTTAACAGAACATAATGTTCCAATTATAAAGGATCATATTTATAACATTTATAGTAAAGAAAAATATACATTTTAGAAATTACAGAACTACAAAATTACAAAGTACGAAGAAAAAGATAGAAATAGCAGTATGTATGTTATACAAAGTAACAGAACAAAATACAAGCACCATATACATGGACGTCCGCAGGATTTTTTCCAGGGAGGGGCAAGCAAGGTATTTTTTTCCACGGGGGGGGGGGGGGGGGCAAAAAGGCACATTTTCCTCAAAAATAGTGTTGTTCCCTAAAGAAACATTGCTTAAATTTGAATTGATGGTGTTCATGCAAAAATTAACACATATTATTGTGGCTAAAATGAAATTATATGTGTGAAATACATAATTTTTGGTTGACTTCCATGTTCCAGGGGGGGGGGGGCATGGCCCCCCTTGCCCCCCCTTCTGGACGCCCATGACCATATAGTACAATCACAGCAGAGTATTGCTAAATACTTTCAGATACAAACATATTACATATCACGCAATAGTCGATAAACACTAAGATTAATTACATAAATTGTACAAATATCAAATCCATATGAGAGTAAATGAAGCATGACTGTAAATACAGAGTATCGATAAAAATAATATAATACAAACACAGCTTCACTAAACTGAATAATTTTAATATAATCAAATTTAGTGTAGATTTAAATGTTAGGCAATGACAATATATTTGTTTTTATTATTGAACTATCCCCTTTTACCAGGTATCTGAGGTCACAGGGATGCATCAATGACACATTTAGGTAGAGCTTAAAAAACCTGCTCTGACTGAGGGAAAGGAGATATGAATTTTTGATTTGGACTATTCACGCTTGTTCATACCTGGTAGACGGATGATGTATCTGTCCAAATGCTCCCAGCTGACCGTATTGTCACTGATGCCGAGGTTCGGTACTACGACCCTCGGCTCACTCTTCCGAGCAATCCCGCACGAGTGGCTGCAGGGTTTATCCAGTTGTAAACTTCGTACACCTTGTTAGAGTTCAATTCGACGTAAAGTAAATGAGAGCGAGCCGTTGGGCGAGCTAGCTTTTATAATATTTAGCCTCGAAAGGTTATTACACCTTTCGAACACGCTGGATCATGTTAGATCCACGTATTTACCTCTCAGTCAAAGCTCTGAGAAAATAATGATTTGTGCACATTCGTGAGATTGCTCAGCGGTCTGACAATTCCAGTCAATGAACAAGCATAAATAATTTCTTGATGAGGTTTTTCGTACTTTCAATCACCATATCTCTACAATATATTTATTATAAAAGGAAGCACTTTAATTCCCTTTTGAACAAGTTTGTTATAATTTGAGCATATTCTGATATGGAAAATGTGCTAGAATACTGTTGAAATGACAACAATGTTAATGCTGAGCATAACAGAAATTTACATAAATAATTATACAATAGAAATGTAGATTCATGTACACAAAATATTGTAACTTACTCTGTACACCAGGGTCTGACAGACCCTGTGAGATGCAACATAATCACACTGGTTCTATTTCAAGCCTCAGAATTTTGCACTCCCATCTGGTAGCACATCTGATACCAAACTGAATTTACACATACGCAACAATGACCTGCAACATCTATTGTGCATACATGCAGAAATATATTAACGATACAGGGTCTGGGAGACCCTGGTGTACAGGCTGAGGGTTAATTACCAATATTCTACTGGTCCAATAAAACATTGCAAATGTTCCACAAAGAACTTATGAAGTATACATGGTCTGGCTAAAAATGGCAACCCTGTCGGAAGTATACAGGCAGCAGTGGGGAGTTCATCCACAGAAAATAAAACTTGAATCTTCAAGAAGCTGATGGGGTGTAAGGGGTGACCTTCCACGTAGTACACCCATAAGGTCAACCTCACTTCCACGTAGTAAACTCACCCTGGACTGAAGACTAACGAGGCTCTGGCGACTGGCCCCATGGCCAGTATAATTTTGTTTGTATTGTCCTGTTCTTATGTCCTTATGTGTGCTGAGTGCCCGTTTACAGCCTCATCTTTTAACAGAAGTCAGAACATTTTAAGATTTTTAATTAAGCAACGTTAGAGTTGTTGTTTGTAATGATAAGGGGCTGGCCCCCATATAATGTGACGGGAGCAAAATAGCCTAAGTGCTGACACTCCCACAATTTTAAAATCAAATTAAAAAAAAATTCAAAGTTCAAGAAGCTGATGACAGAACCCTGGGTTTTTGTCACTCGCAGCTAACTTGTGAGCAATGCTTGAATGTGGACGTCCGGAATCGTGTTGCTGTAAAATAACAAATATGAAACTCGAGCAGCGCAAAGTGATGTGAAGTGACACTGACGTGCATATATAAGCTGATATCAGTAGAGAACCGACTATTGATTGATTTGGTTTATTAGTTTATTTTACTTTGCTTTTCTGCTACTTTGGCTAATTATGAACATGAGGATGAGTGATGATATGGCAGGGTTGGGCCCGCTTTGGTTTTTTCATTAACTTTGGTATTTCAATGATTTCTGAAATGAAGGGACATCATAGAGGTGTATACTAATAAAGATTGCATTTTAGATTCTTAGAATGCGATCACGACTGTCATTATAACTCGAGATTAATTTTGCTATCTAAAATGCACAACTCTTGTAATATTGAAATGAAGTAGAACGAAATGTCAGAGCTCAGTACACCAATACAAATGTTTAATCTTTATTAAGAAATTACATAGGCCTATATTCAGCTGTAGATTCTGCAGGTACTTTAGACAAAAGATTCCAATATGTATGTTGAACAGCAACGTATTTATGTTTCCTCAATATTGAATATATTCGTTACTGCAGTTTGTATACCAAATAGCATAGAATTACATGATTACTACATTATTGCAACAACACAGCTATTACGTTCTACGTAACAGCATATTTCTTGAAAACAAAAACAGATCTACTATTGGGGAATACTATGTATACTATCTATGCTATCGCTATTTTATTATGCTTGTGACTGAAGATAATAGTACACACCTGCAATTGATCTCTTGATGCTTTTAACAAACGTCGTAATGTATCCATTATTGCAACATCTGCTAATATCAATTCAAACATACAAACTTGCTATCCACAGAGGTAACCAAGAAATCTTAAGAGAATAAAGGATAAAAAATAAACATTACTATGGTTTAGCAGTTTGTTGTGGTCTGCTAGTTGGTGTGCCGGGCAGCGAAGTGCAGTGGGTAGGTCGAATGGCTATTAGAAATGTGAATTACATTACATGTATTCACATTTTATTTATAAAAGCTCGACAAAACCCAAGAAAACCAAATTAAACCTGAAAAAAAAACTGATTTTTTTAAAAAAATGTTTTTTTTTTCAAACCCTGTGATGTGATGAAATTGATGAAGGACTTGCAAAGAACACCAGGCTGGGATTCAAACCTGGGACATCTAGTGCCATAGGATGCTGTGCTAACCACTTCACTATGTAGGTTGGCTAGAGAACCAATCAGTGTGACCCATTGCTACAGTACACATGTATTCACGCTTGCAATAAGATGTTAAATATGGGAGTCATTTTACGTCTATAGTCCAGCTTTTGGTGTCACAGGAAATTGTTAATATTTTTTAAAAAAATATTGTTGTATTTTAGTTACTTCTACTAACAGACAATGAAGTTGGATGAATATTTTATTTGAACAGGTTGAAAAAATCCTGGTTCTCCCCTGCCAGGGATTGAACGCGGGTCTTTTGCATGGTAGTCAGACACCCTAATGACTGAGCTACCGTGGCTTCATAACTTTATGGGTATGAAAAATAACACCAGAACTTCTGTTTTTCCTTTTCAGGAATCCAGCAGCAACAAGTGGATGAGGGGGTTCCCCTTGGGACATGCCTCATGCTTTTCAATAAGTGGTTGGAGAAAATTGCCAAAAGCCATAATATTGTGTTCGGTGATCCACAACCAGGCTGCAAAGCATGCACTTTTGTTACTTGGTCTGGTAGGTACATCATTCTTTCCAATGCATTCATAAATGGTAGTTCGACTGTGTTGCTAAGTTTAAATATTGTGACAAGTTGACAATTTTAAAATATTTCTGAAGGCTTCAGTTCACACAAAAAAGGGGTTTTGGAACCCATTATCTGAAATTTTGATTAACTTAGCATATTTAATCCTTACATGGTGGTGAGATACTACGTAATTTTTTTGGTCTCTAACTTGTCTGCTTTCATTTTCAAGCCCCTCAAACTTTCAGCGATTCCTCTTCCATTCCCCATCGGGTTTGATACTTGGTGGAGCAGGGTGGCTACTCACCAGGAATTCCTTGGATTCCGGGAATTCTGTGTGAATTGAGCTTGAAATTTTCTACTTAGACATGAAAAATTGAAACTTTTTATTAATCCAAATCCCATTGAATTTACACGTAATTGTAAATACCCTGAGTCAAGTTTTTCACAGTTGAGCTTTTATTTTTATCAAGGAAGAAAAAGAAAGATGCGCGGAAAATAAAATGTAATTTTCTCAATCCGTCCATTTTGTTAGTGTCCTCTGCAGAACAATCTATCTGACAGATGGAAGATTATTGTAAAATAAGATATCTTCAAGTTGATTAGTTAAATCTGAGTTCGAAATTCTTATACAATTAACAATTTTTTGTAGATATAACGGGTTTTCGTAAATGATTGTCGGGGTTTCCTCATTGTTGTAACCGATTTGGGTGAATGACACGGTGAACAAAAATGCACGATATTCTTGAGAAACTCAACAAGTTTTGTTCCTTATTTGTTTCATAGACCTCTGTTTCCAGATTCTGCCGCTAGGCGGCAGTTTTCCAAAATGGCGGATATTGCTAGTGAGAAGGCGTTGTGTGTCCTTGAATATCACGCAACGAGGTCCGTTACAGTTGTGCAACGACATTTTCGTGCGCGATATCGGAAAGATGTACCGTCAGACAATTCGATTAGAAGGTGGTATGCACATTTAAAAGAAAAGGATTGCATTTGCAAAGGCAAAAGCAGTGGTCGACCATCAGTGCCTGAACATGATATGGAGCGAGTTCGTGAAACCTATCTACGGATAATAGTTTTTCTTGTATGTACGCATTGCTTGCATGATAGAATTATTTTCCTGTAGTTTACGGTTATTACAAGCATTATATAACAGATTCTTTTTGTTTAAAAATGACTAACCATTGTTATAACTGTATCTTTAGTCAAAATGAAAATAAATGTCTGATGAAAGGAGCGTGTGTTCTCCTGAAACGTCACAAAGAAAAAACTGTTTTCTTATGCTTGTAATAACCGTAAACTACAGGAAAATAATTCTATCTACGGAGCCTGAAGAAATCGATTCCTGCTGGATCCAAGGAACTGAACATTCCGAAGACAACATTATGGAGTGTTCTACGAAAACGGCTCAACTTGAAACCATACCGCCTAAGTCTCCATCAAAAGCTAACACGTAACGACCGTCGTGTACGGGAAACGTTCGCCAGCGATATGCAAAATCTCATGACTGACGATGACAATTTCATCGAGAATTTCGTTTCCACTGACGAGGCCACATTCCACCTTGGAAAAGTAAACACACACAATGTGCGCATATGAGGAACGGAAAATCCTCATCAGTTTGTTGAATTGGTTCGGGACTCTCCTAAAGTGAATGTTTTTTGTGCTGTCACAAGAAAAGGTGTACGGTCCATTCTTCTTCATGGAGAAAACGGTTACGGGATTGACATTCCTGGATATGTTGAATGAGTGCCTACTTCCTCAAGTGGAAGAAGATTCTAACACCTTCATCATGCAATTGGATGGAGCCCCACCTCATTTCCACTGTGAAGTGCGATCATTGCTCAACAGAAAATTACCACAACGTTGGATTGGGCGCGGGAGTGATGAGGATGAAAACCTTTTATCATGGCCGCCTCGTTCCCCTGGCCTTTCTCCTTGCGATTTTTTTCTCTGGGGATACGTAAAAGATACCGTTTACTATCTTCCATTACACACTACCATCGAGGAACTGAAAACACGCATAACGAATTCCATCAACAGTGTTACACGTGATATGCTATCCCGAGTGTGGCAGGAAATGGACTATCGCTTAGATATCTGCAGGATATCGCGAGGCGAGCACATGGAACATTTGTGACTTCGTCATAAAAATTTGTTGAGTTTTCTAACATTTTGCAAAAAATTGCATGTATCTACCTTTGTTACGTAAAATACAGTGCTTGTTTGTAACCCCGACAATCATTTACGAAAACCCTGTATATATCCCGTAACATTTGTGCCTTGTGTTTGTAGATGTACTTCTAGTCTGAGCATGTGGAATAGCAAATGTAAACTCTCCACCTTAAATTATATATTTTAAATATGTATACTGTTGAATTTTATTAGTATTTTTGGATACATTGGAATCACACAAACCTTTATATTGTTAATATTTTTGTGTGTGGGTGCTGAGAGGCGGTAATACGTAAGGTTGAAATAGAGAAAACATTTGTGTGTACCCTTGAATGTTTGGAAAGTTCATCTTAAAAACTGGGAATTATATGTGAATTTTATCATGGTCCTAGAGTGACCACCCAGTGGAAGCGTATGGCACAGTGGTTTAGGTCCCACTGTCAACTGTAAGTCCAGTCCCGATTAGCCTTTCTGTGCATAAAGTTGACAATAACAAATCAATCAGTATCTTCCATTACAGTGTGATCTGCTGCACTCTAGGGAAAAAATGTCTCTCTTTTATAATTAATTTAATCTTCTTGAAATTTCCCAAGAACGTTAAACAAACAATATGGATTTCAGAAAAAAATATCACAACATACGAGGGGCATTGGTTATTACAGAGAATAAAATCAAGCAAGAAAATTTTTATTTTGATGCTATACAAATGCATACCCTGGCTATTTTTCTACATAGTCACCATGACGCTCCAAGCATTTTTGGTACCGTTGAACAAGTTTACGTACACCCTCTGCGTAGAAATCTGCCGCCTGGGATCTCAGCCAGTCGAGAACTGATGTCTTGAGAACTTCACTATCATTGAAACGTTGCAAAGCAAGCCACTTTTTGAGATAAGGGAACAGAAAGTAATCACTTGGGGCAAGATCAGGACTGTGTGGTGGGTGATTAAAACGTTCCCATCGGAATTTTTGAATTGTTGCAAGAGTACGGTCAGCTGTGTGTGGGCGGGCGTTGTCATGAATAAGCAGAATTGCAGGCCGTAACATTCCTCTTCGCCAGTTTTGGATGGCATGTCTCAGATTAGACATTGTTTGGCAATACACATCTGCTGTGATGGTTCATCCCAGTTCAAGGAATTCCACGAGGATTACACCTTTTTAGTCTCAAAACACGGTTGCCATGATTTTGCGATGTGATGGTGTTTGCTTGAATTTCTTCAGTTTCGTTGAACCGGAGTGACACCATTGCATGGATTGCTGCTTCGACTCACCAGTGACACACGATATCCAGTTTTCGTCTCCAGTCACTATGTGAGGAAACGAGTTATCCTTATCCCCATTCTCCTTCCAGCGGGCCAAAAATTCACAGGCTGATTTCATTCTTTCATCTTTGTGAGTGTTTGTCAACATTTTTGGCACCCACCTCGCACATCAGAAAACTCCTTGCCAGTAATGGTGAAACTGCGATTGGATCGCACTTTCTCATCAACACGTTGCACAAGGTCATCCTTCTGAACACTAGGCCTGCCGCTCCGCTCATCATCATGAACTTTTGAACGTCCTTCCCGAACAAAATGGCAGCATTGTCTTACCTTTCCTTCACTCATTACAGTTGGTCCGTAAATGGCACACAATTCCCGATGAATGTCAGCTGCACTCAGTCCTTTTGCGTTGAGAAATCTAATCACCGACCTCACCTCGCATTTGGCAGGATTTTCTATTACAGCAGCCATTTCAACTTCCTGCTACTCGCACATACGCACCTCCACACTGAGAAAGATACCTCTGTTGCAGGCACAGAATACTGAAGCATGCTTCCATGCATGTGCAGCTTCGTCAGTGTTGCCAGTCCCAAATAAAAAATTATCTACCCTTTTTTTTTTGACATGTGCCTTGTATATTTGTATTTTAGTACACCAATAAATTCACAAAATAATAATATATGATTTAATTTGGCCCAAAACATGGTTTAGTAAACTTTGAATTATCATTGTAAGGGAAAAGAAAAAAAAGCTGTGGTGTTCTTGTCGGTAGGGTCTCTGACTGCCACTCAGGAGACCCAGGTTTGATTGCTGGGGTGGGTGATGCAAGGTCTGAATTTTTCCGGCCTTGTCCCCACATCACCTCCAAAATGACCGAGATCGAGAATGTGTGGAGCCTTATTCCTACATACTCAAAATGTACCTTCATGGTATGGTGGCATTTTTAAAATGAACTGGGATATATGAACTAACTTAGCCAGCAATGAAATTGATTGTTTTTCATTCCTTCCGAAAATATGACAGACTTATTTCTGAAATTATCTTATGTTTGCCCCATCAACTTCAAATTTTCAAGCCACAACCGTGTTGCCATTTTCCTGCATGTACTACAAATCCTGCCATCTAGAGCAACAGTATAATTCATCCTCTTTCTTATCCTCGTCTTGCACTGGCCATATTTTCCCACCTTTTCAAAGACTTGCATCGTTTTTCAGGAAAATATACCAGGCTGTTGATTACTGGGACTTGGAATATGTTGATTACTAGTGCTCTCGACATGTAGAGGCATCAAGTAAAGGAGAGTTATATGCACATTCAAAACTGATAGTTTCTGACCACAAATTGTAGTGAAACAAGAAATAAGTTATTTGAGGAATTAAAAGAAAGTGTGATTTCTACATTTTTTTGTAGGTAATATAATTGTGTTCTCTGACATAAAATAATAAATTCAGTCAATTTTGTCACTAAGCAGTCAACTACTGGTGCAGTTACCTTACCCATGTTCTGAGATTTTTCTTTAATGAATGCCATAATGGAAACTACAAAATATTAAGGCTCAGTTCTATTTGAGTTTTGAGATTACATTAGATTCTCAGTGCCTAATTAACCCCTTCCCTGTCTAATTTTCTGACAGAATGCTTTCCCATTCTGCGTAATTTTTTTTCTGAGTTTGCTTAGTAATATTTTTAAGTAGCTACTGTTTCAGCACAATTTATCCAAGTATCATGGTTTATACGTCTTTCAAATGGTACCACGCACATGTGTACATCAAGTATGAGGAAAGGGAAATCGGGGATAATTCTGGAAATTTCCCTCCGAAAAATCCCTTTTGGTAAATTTGGGGCCCTCTGGACCAGCCCTGGATATAGGTACCCGATTATAATCTACCTTAAAAAATACTATGGTCTATACATAATGTGTCTGCCAAGTTTCATTGCAATATCTTCAATAGGTATGAGGTAGGGATGTGGCAAAGCCGATTACAGATGTATGAAAATCGGCAGAAATGGACATATCGGCATTGGTATTGGCATCGGCAAAAATCTGATATTTAAACCGGTACAGATTATACTAGAGTTTTACCTTCTAATAAGTTTTATATTATAGTTTTGTAAGATTTATTGAAAATTAGGTTATGATCCATCATTATTGTAGAGTTTTTGTAATAAAATTATTGCAAACTCTCATTCAGAGGATCAACCTAACTCAAAATCGGAAATAAAACAGTACATTGCTGAACCAGGATCTGCTGTTGTATTGGAAATTCAAAAATGAATATTCAAACCTGAAGCAAGTGCTGAGAAAATACTTGGGCATACCTGCTGCATCAGTATTCAGTGATTGAGTGTTCAGTGTTGCTGAACAGATTTGCGATAAGAGAAGAAGTAGGTTACTTCCTGAAGTGCTTCCAAATCTTGTGTTTCTGAAGTTGAATCTGGCAGCAGTAAATTGCCAACATTAAGAACAGGAATTAATTTTGCATTTCAAAGAACTGCTTGTGTACTAATGTTAAATCATCTCTTGAGAATCCATGTTCTTAAAGGTTCACATAACCACCATTTGTAGATGCAAATGTACATTCGCATCTCTTGAGAATATATATGTATATACATATGATATGCAATAGAAATGTACATAGCAAATTTATTTTTGTCATGCTGAAAATAACATCCCATTTCTGTTTAATAATCTTATGTATCGGAATCAGTTAAATATCGGCATCGGTATTGGTTCCAAAAATTATCGGTGAGTACATCGGCATCGGTAAATTTTCAGCTACGTCACATCCCTATTATGAGGGAAAAAATATTTCGCAATCCTGTTTGACAATACTATTACATACTAATGGGGGATAATTCGGGAAATTTCCCTCTGAAAAATCACAATAGGTATGAGGGATAAAATATTTCGCAATCCTGTTTGACAATACTATTAGATACTATTAGAAACTCAAAAAATCAAAAACCAACAATAAATCACCAACAGTTCAAATAACGCAACACCAAAGAAATGTACATAAAGCAACTGACTAAACGCGGCACACAAAGGAACTCACGTTTGCACTTTGTCAGCATAACACAAAAACAATTTACTTTCCTCTGAACTAGTACTTCTTCTTCGGCACTGAGAATCGTGACTAAATAAAAGGTTGTTTCTTTTCAAAGCAAAACATTTGTTTCACCAACAAAAAACTTATTATTCCATTCAACACAGGTTACTTCAGTCAGATATGTTCGCAGGCGTAATATTACACCGAACACAGGAAAAGGGTTAAAGAGTGATTTTTTAAAATCTTTTTTGTCCATTTAACAATTATAGACCTGGAAGCTTTGTAGTTTTGTTTTTCTAGATTTGATATATCTAGATTCTATACATTTCTAGTATCCATTCAGTTGTTGCACTCTGATGGTTTAACACGAAAAATTTGGCTGATATTGAAGATTCAGCTTCAGGCTTGTTCAGGTGAAATTACTATTCATTCGGCAATGCAGAAACCTGAAAAGATATAATTAAATCAATCATTCTTTTGCCATTATTTCAGTGAAGGACGTACTGCAATTTTCATAATGGTTCAGAATTTTTGTAAATTGTCTCATAAATATATTAATGATTCTGAATGCTGGATTCCTATGAATGCATTAGATGAGTAAGACTATCTTCCTTTCCAGACTGGGATCTAGCAGTTTGTCTTCATAAAGAATGCTTCCGGAAAAATATATCAAAGCCTGAGGTCCTTACGAAGTGGATTGACTTGAGAGCAGTGTATAGGGTAGGTTGAATATTATTGAATATTATTCCTGCTCATTGAGCTAAACAGAACTAACACACACTAATAATGGCACCATTTGTACTAAAAGTGAATATACTTTGTAAACGTACAAACTAGGTTTAGCATAGTATTTTCCCAGACCTCAGTTCTTTTCTTTTGTTGAATAATGTGTTACTGTTTGCAGGAATCTGTTTTTGTGGATAAACATCATCCTTATTAATTTACTATCAGTTTCTTTAGGTCCAATCCTGATTAGCATATCTGTGCACAAAACCGTTTCTTGAAGACATTATACAGGGTGGGGGGAAAAAAAAAAGGAACTGAAGTCGTGAGACATGTTCAACATGCTTGCCTTCTCTACAAATAACATGTTCCATGTGTTAGACACTACCTGGGAGCACTGTTCAGGGGATACATCTCCCAGCACTGAGTCAATGTTCTCGCGTAGTTGTTTCAGAATTCGTGGTACTGGTGAGAAACATTGTTCCTTCAACATTCTCCCACAGAAACGCATCATACATCGTCAGATCCGGCCTGCTCGGAGGAAAAGGGAAGTTAGTCTCTCCGAACACCATGTTTCTGTTATCTTTTTTTTTTGCATTGAAGTTGCAATTGTTAGGTGAGCTTGTGGTCATATGAGTAATGCTACCACCTCTCTTCGAACACTTTGTGTGTGTGTGTGTAGGGGTGGGAGGTATTGGTCAAAATTGTAAAATGATAGATCCAGTCCATATCTAGTGTTGAGTAGTATGATGTGTAGGGCTCGGAAGTTGAGGAAAAATCCTTTTTTTCCCTAGTGTCTGAACACGAGGCCCAACATACTATATGTTCATTTTGGATCATTGTAGGCCAGAAAAAGGTGGGTTTTATTTGTCCTTTTTTAGCCTTTTTCAGCGATTTTTGGCTTATTGGTTCTTTTTTAGCCTTTTTTAGGTTTTAACGGCTTTTTTTTTTTTGCAACTTCACCTTCTTTCGACTATGTTTTTACTGTCCATTCTCAATTCGAAGCATCATCAGTTCATCACCTCTTAAACATCCTTTCTGTCGTAAAGAAATAAAAATATATATATATATTTGAACGATGAGCCATTTTGTTAGTTAGCAAAAATCTGATAGCAGATTTTGTGGATGTACACAATACGTCTAGGGGTGTCTTTTATCATTTCCGAAGCAGGTTAACATATAAGTAATAACAGTTTGCAGCTGAATCAATGCATATATGTAGAATTAATGTATCTTTTTATATGTTGTGAATTGAGTCAGTTTACATTAACTTAAATGCATTGCTTATGTCACTAACGTGTCCTTTTACACTTTCAACTAGTACTCACTTTATCCACGAAACTGTTTTTTCTTCTTCTTTGTTCTATTAATTTCAGTGGCCACTGCCACAAAAAAAAGTTTTGTGGATAAAATGAGTACTAGTGTCTGTATTTGAACCTTTAAATTACATGAATTTTTGTATAAGATATTTCTCTCTATTATATTTTGAGCATTCCAGTGTTATATGTTGCATGTCGGCACTTTCCCAACCACTTTCACATCTCTTATTGTTCATTATTCCAATTCTGAATAAATGTTGCCTTGTACATAAATGACCCTATCTCAGTCTGTTAATTAATACAATTATATTTCTTGTACCACTGACATGATGAAACCATGGTTTGTGTGGCTTGAATTCAGCAAATGATCTGTATGATTCTCCAGCTGTCACAAGTTCATTTCGACACCAATCAAACCATTCATTCAAATTTTTCTTCTTTACCCTAGGCAGAAGATCAGTACAGTGTAATAAGTCTAATATTTGGAAGGCACAAACCCAACAACCATTACAAAACACCTAACCTTCTGTGCATAAAGTGAACTCAAAACAAAATCTAATTTTTTTTTTTTTACAAAACACAATTTGTTACTCTGTTGTATGCAAATATTAGAGATGCATAATATGTGTAGTGTAACATATTGAATCTTGTTTTATGTATCAAAATTTCCATTTCATATACTTTGTATATAGATAATTTAGCCCCTTTGTCTCTGTTAGGAATTCTACAACAGACGGCCTCATGGACTCAAAGGGGCACTTTCAGATGTTGGGTTAGGATTTGAGGGACGGGAACATTCAGGACTGTGTGATGCTCAGAATACAGCTCACCTTCTGTGGAAAATGGTGTGTGATGGTGTACACTTAAGAATTACAAGAGACCTACAATCAGAAGCTATGGTAAGCATGATAGAGTTTTTAACTTTCTTTACTAATATTGAGAGAAAGCTTCTATACAAGTGGCATTTAAAACCACTTCAGATTTAGTGGGCCGACATGACGACATAAATTAAAATTAGAATTTGTATCAGTACTGTGTAGGGTGACCATAATATTGAATATACAATCCAGCTTCCACTGTAACAACAGAATACTGATATGCAGAGACAAGGCATATTTAATTTTTGACAGAAACATAAGATGTAAAATAGCATGCTGTAATGTTCACTTTTCACATTTTTATATTAGGCACAACAAGTTTGGAATATTATTATATTAGGCAATAACTGATATGCACGGTGTATGTCGGCGAAAAGCCAAGAAGTTCACCAGACAGATACCATGTGTTGTTGCATCCGAAGACAGTGTCCCTTTTTGTGAGGAGTGTATTTACAAGTGTTGTTCTAGGTCGACTTCTGTTGCTACAGAGGAAATGGAAACTCCTACAAGCATCAAACTATGTCAGTTTTATCCACAACAGAATATATTTCTTCTGGCTTTCATCCATAGCGTTCCAACATGAACGCGGGGATCTTAAGTAGGGATGTAACTTGCCCCTCCCGATTATTACTATTGATGGTAGAGACAGCCCTGAACGGGCCAGGTACAAATATCTACTTAACATTAATATAGACTCATGATTAGGTTTTATACTGAACTGAGCAATACGAATGGCAGATAAGGGTGTAGGATAAAGGATAATAAACCTTGATCGGTTTAGTAAACAAACCAATAGCTCCTGCTTCTCCGATGATTCCAAGTAAAAGGACCTCATGTCGCTCTCATGCGCACCTATTTAAACCCTCGCTTGGCCTCTCGTCACCTTTAGCCAAAGGCCAGTGTTCTTACCATTTCCTGTGAAAGGCTTATCCTACACATTTCTGAGCAGGAGCTGGCAAGGTCTGAAACTGAACGGATATGCTACACATCTATTTCATCCCCCTCAGATGCTCTTTATGAGGCCCAAACAAATTATAGTCATTGGGACCACCCAGTGCATTCAGGCAAAAGTTGTTGCTGTGAAATAGGCCATGTGGGGCCCTGCATTTTAATGGTAGTGCCCTTTCGTACAGCACCCTTGATCAATGTGCAGAAATGCTTGGCATTAATTCTGGCCTCTTTCTCCAAAATATCACATGACACCTTCCCTATACCAGTCGGATGAACATGTCAGTGGGGTTCATTCAGTTACCATCTATTGGTCTTCACTTGGGCTGAGCCTATACCACTTCAAAGCAATACCCTTACTGATTCCCACTGATACCGATACTTGAAAATTACAATAATTAAAATTTGTTCAAAATATTGATCAATATTGTTGTGTAAATAATCTTCTCTAATTATATGCATGAATTTACCAATAAATTTGATTCAGAATGTTCAAGAATTACATCAGAATATTACGATAGATGTTATGTAATCAAAAAATAGTTTTTCTTTCATAATTTTTGCAGAATAAAAAGAAAGTTTGAATTTTGTATGATTTCCAAGATAATTAGACTCACAAGGGAGGTTATCTAAGTGTCCCCCTCCGATTTCCATGAAACTTGGCAGGTGTATAGAGGGGCCCAAAGGAAGAAATACGTGTTTTTTTTGTTTCGGCTAAAAAAATGTTTTAGGGAGCAAAGCCCCCCTCAAATGTCAAGATGAGGACAAATTGAAGTGGGGATCTGACTCCGAAACCACATAAATTTGGCATAGGAAGAACACGCTCATGTAATTGGAACACACACATCACAGAACTGTAGGATTTTTGGTACCAAACGCAGTGCAATTGTAGAGAGATGCCGAATTCATAGACACCGTTGTTCCCGGATAGGGAAGGGCATAACAATAGACGGACCAGAGAAGGGTAACAGAGCATCAAAATAGCCGCACACGGGAACCATAACCCTATCAAGCATGACCTAGATATCATATAGGTGATATCCATAGCCAAGGACACAAGAGGATAGTTCCACAGATGAATACACGGCATGTATAAAACATTTATAACCATCAGAAAGTAACACGAAACAACGTTATGGTAACCGATCTGCCAACACAAAGTAAAGACAAGCACCCATGCATCATACTGAAAACTGCCCCCATTGTTGCTTCCACGGTGTCAATGTACATAGTCGTCACAATAATTGTACTCCTAAAAGAAATGATTTAAACAAAATGTTCGGTTACACCATGCACATCTGATTACTGCACTGCACCACAAACATCACATATCGGATTACTGTCACCACCAAAACAGAATGCCACCGGATTCTCATTGAGGTGGCCTTTCGGGAAGATACCCACTCTTATACCGTGCATATTGGAAGACATGTCGAAACCTGGGTGAGGACAACTGGTTATGTGTGAATGATTGTAGTTTCATAATGTTATTGCGTAGGTGGAGATTAATGGCACTGTGTAGTAACAGGACAAGATCGGAAAACAGTCGCACGAAATTTTTCAAAATCCTAAATCCATACACATCTAATGGTTGGAGAGTGCCTTTAGGTATTGTCAACAGAGTAATGTTTTTGTCCCGTGGTGTCACCTCTCGCATAACAATATCACTATGTCCACTCCACGAATCCAATAGCAGAGCACCGAAATCACCTGTGTTTGGGAAGTACACCTACTTGAGCCAGGTCTTAAAGTGATTTGTTGTCAGTTTCCCCGATGAAGAGGCTGCAATGAACACATTTGCTGGACGGAACAGTGTTCGGTTGACATAGGGTCCAAAGGTACCTCTAGGTTCCTTCAGAACAAGAAAGAGAGGAGACAACACCTCTCCCGCGGCAGAAATAATTGGTTGAATGGTGTAGCTCTGTGTTGTGGATGCAACAGATTGCACGATAGTTTCCACTTTCTTCGTTCCCTTAATAGCTAGGGTGCGACCACTGTGTATTTCTAAATTAAAACCATTTTGATCGGAGTTAAACACATTTCCGACAGAGTACTGTGCAATACACATGATTTAACAGTATCCTCAAAGCCGTTACGTTCGTTCTGAACATGTTCCCCCTTGCCAGCAGATGTATGTGTAAATGAATTTGGTGACCTTCCGGGAAATGATGTGACGTGCTTTCTTGAATTTCCAAAGCCAAAACCGTGATGCTGTAAACCGAGAAACATCCAATTCAGCTTTAGCTTGCACGGCATCACTAAAGTTTTCTAAAACTTATTTGGAAACCTGACACAGCTTTTCTTTCCGTGTTCCTCCTGCACGTACCTGCTCTTCCCATCTTCGTAGTTGCCGTATTGAGGTAACCCTCTTATACTGATTTTGCACGGTGGTCAGAGACAAACGTCGCTTCTGTCCACTCCTCCAAAAGTCAACTGCTCTTCGTTTATATCCAATGGATACAGTATGTGGTGAACAATGGTCGGTATAGTCTTCTTCCGTGTCATCATCTGTATCTTCCAAAGCGTGTGCATACGTATCGTCTTGCTGGTCAAAGTCCAAGGAAGTAGCAAATTCAACGATGTATGCAGGATCTTCTGTACATCTTTCAATGACGTCCTTCACTGCGACATATGCCTCCTCTGCTGTTAAAGGAGATGGGCTACTGGCATTAAATGCCTGTATTAAAAGTGTGACCACTTTCACTACATTCAACATGGTACCTCCATACAGAACGATTGTCCTTATTTTCATCTGTGAGCCTTTATATACGGGGTCACACATACGGAATTTGGATTCATGATATCACACATACGGAATTTGGATTCATGATATCTTATCTTACATAACATCCCAGTACAGCACACCTGATTATTGTGCTTAACAGTGGCCTCCTGGCACCATTTCACGTTTCCTTACTCTTATCTCCTCTGCTTGTGAGGTATCTCCTGACAGACTGCTCATAGGTGATACGTTGTGGTGAGTGCATTGCACATGATGATGTGTCAAGCATGTATCGTGTGTCGCATTTTGCCACATTGTATGCTCTCGCGTGGCATATTTGCCTTTCTTATTCTCGTCGGTGATAGCTGTTTCCCAGTGACATGCACTTCATATCTCAAATGTTCCACTTGTGTATCTGCCAGTTTTTTAACCGAAACAAAAAAACACGTATTTCTTCCTTTGGGCCACTCTATACACCTGCCACGTTTCATGGAAATTAGAGGGGGACACAGGGGTCAAATAGCCACTTCATTTTGACATTTGAGGGAGGGTTTTGCCTCCTAAAACAGTTTTTTAGCCGAAACAAAAAATATGTATTTCTTCCTTTGGGCCCCTCTATACACCTGCCAAGTTTCATGGAAATCGGAGGGGGACTCAGGGGCCAGATCCCCACTTCATTTTGACATTTGAGGGAGTGTTTTGCACCCTAAAACCATTTTTTAGCCGAAACAAAAAAAATACGTATTTCTTCCTTTGGGCCCCTCTATATACCTGCCAGGGGTCAGATCCCCACTTCAATTTGTCCTCATCTTGACATTAGAGGGGAGGTTTTGCCCCCCTAAAACAGTTTTTTAGCTGAAACAAAGAAATACGTATTTCTTCCTTTGGCCCCCTCTATACACCTGCCAAGTTTCATGGAAATCAGAGGGGGACACTTAGATAACCTCCCTTGTCAGCGAAAATGTCGCGTGACATTTTTGCGGACCCCTTGAAAGACTAATTTGCTAGAAAAGTGTCAGCTGGTGTTGGTAGATGAATTCTAACCTATACTTTCCGATACTGATACCATCTGAGCCCCCTAGTCTTCGCCAAACTGTTGACATCATTTGCAGTCTTGCCCATAAAATTGTTTGTTACCCATGTGCTTCCATGGTTTAACGTTTTCCATCACAAGAAATTAGATTGTACACCACTGTTCCATACCTTCAGATACATCATTGCTCACTGTCATATTTAATGCAACTGCTACACATGCACCAAGTATGTCATGCTGGATGCTGGATACTTGTGAAGGATTGTTACATGCTCTGCATGTTTTATTGTGCTGCAGTTATTCATTGATGTTTTTTTACTCACAATAGTCTTCGTCATCATCATCCTTCACCGTTTCCTGCCTCTGGCTGGGTCGGCATAGAAGTCAAGCCTCTACATTTTCTTCTGGTCTTCCACCACTCCTCTCTTTCCACGGTATTCCAATCTTGTCCTCTTCTCCTAACACTCTCTGCTATCTGATCTTTTAACGGACATCTTGGTCTCCCCCTAGGCCTTATTCCCACTCCTTGTGCATGGTAAGCTCTTACTGGTAGTCTTTCTGCATCCATCCTCTTCATGTGTCCCAACCATCTCATCTGTGCCTGATCTATCCTGTCCTGAAGCTTCACCACATCCACTATCTGTCAGATCTCCTCATTCCTTATTCTATCCCTTCTAATCTTCCCCAATAGACTCCTTAAAAATGTCATCTCCACTGTCTGCATCTTTCGTCTCTCTCTGTCATTGTCCAAGCCTCTGCCCCGTACGTAATTATTGGCACAAAGTTTGTGTTGTATATTACCTTCTTGCATTTTAATCTTGGCCTCCCTAGTCTTGGTAAACATTGCAAATAAAAGAACGTAAAAAGTAAATAAAAACCATAGCAATACAGTAACTACTGTCTTGCATATCAATTATATGTTTGTTTTAAATAAATGTTGAGCATGGTAATAGTGATTGTTCATGTTTTCAGGTTCATTAAGGACAAGACCTGAATGCATTTCACATTTTTCAGAATACCCACTGCAAAGCAAATGAGGAAGGTAGGCAGTCTGCAGCTTGTAATGCAGTTGAAAATAAGAAAAATGAACAGAATAAAAGACATGCATTAATGGATATTTCTGAATCAAATCAGAGGAAACCTTTTGCAGTGAGGAACTCATTGGAGCAAATCAGAAGATCCAATCAGCATAAAAGAACAATTTCTGAATGTGACAAATCAAGCAAAAGAATTGAAATGGGATCTTCCCCAGTGAACACCACAATAATCGGCAGAGTAGCTGAAAACAAAAGAAAATCAGTTAAGCAAGATCCAGTAAATGAGAAGGAGAACGAATTAACTTCAAAAGTACAAAGAACAGTCGATAGTCCTGCTGTGAACCTCTTCCAAAGGTTGGTTGGTAATGAAGTGAGAACTCCAAAGAACAATACATCGCTTTCAAAGTTGGTTTATTCTTTGCATAAAAAGACACCACCCTTGTGTCGGTGCGGAAGAAGAGCAGCAAGGAAAATGGTGTCGATGCCTGGTCCAAACCAAGGAAAAAGCTTTTTTGCCTGTCCGAACAAGAAAGCTTTGGGAATTGTCAGAGCAAGATCTGGCTGTGGATTCTTTGTGTGGGAAGCATGAATGTTAATACTATTTTGTTATAATTTGACTTTCAGAATAAAAATGTTGAAAACAGAATTTTTACATGGTGTTAGTGTAGTTCCTACATCCTAGTAGGTATAGTATTGTACAGTGTGGGTGAAAAGTCCATATACCTCTGCTATTAACATAGGTTTTTAATGTTTCTTGCAATGAAGTAAAATGTTTAGACGATGATACGTATTCCCTCTACATATGTGACAATTTGAGCAAAATTAAATCCTAGTACTCTTTGCCAATGAATGAGCTCTCATGTGTAGATTTAATTCAGGAGCAGGATTGCTACGATTTTTTGATTGTGAAATTCCCTGACATTTTTCAGGTCTTCCAGTCCAGAAATGAAATTTTTCTAGACATGTTAATCATTATGATTTTTGCTTTTGAACCTTGTGTTTTTTTAAGTAAATATATAAATATTATGAATATTCATTTTTACAACATTTTTCAAAGCAAATCTCATTCTACATGCACAAAAACACCTGAAAATTTGAAGAATAATATAAAATTACAATCGGGATCAAATGTGATGGATGGGTGTTGTAATCTCTTGCATCTAGCCTTCCGGCTAAGGTAACAGAGGTACATTATTTCACCATAACACATCACCAGGATCTAAAAACAACAGAAAAAGTTCATAAACCATACAAAATTTTTCACTTTCTAGCTGATTTATAGTGTAGAAAATGCTGCTATTTGTTTACATTTATGAGTACACAGCATCTGGAGAAATTTTTGTTGCATATAGGAATTCTTTAAGAAATGCCAACACGAGTAACATCTATAAAATAGATGATAGATAACCTCTTCTTCGCCAACCTTTTTGATATTTATGATCACATTGTCAATGTACTTTAGTTATCAATCAGATGTCTGGACTACAAGTTTTACTTCGATATTCTTTCTAAAATCTAGTATTAAAGCGAAAATTTATTGCTGAAATTTGAAGGAACCATAATTTTGCACAAGATTGAGAATCATAAGAATGAAAGGAACAAGTTTCTGAACTGAATCTTTTTTGGGAGTGGAATCACAAGAACCGAATACAGAACTAGAAATGAACTGCTTGTTCATTGTGCAACTTTTCTCATGCAGACTCCAAGATGCATGTAAATTCCAGATGATGTACAAAATTCCCCGACATTTCCCAGATTTTTCCATGACAAGCCAAATTCCCTGGCTTTCCCTGTTTTCCAGATGTGTAGCAACCCTGGTGAAAGGTGCTGAATTGAAGGCTGAGAAGGTACTCATAAGTCAACCTCACTCTGCTAATGCAGTCTTGCAGGCCAATGGAATTCTGGCACCTGGACCTACGGCCAATATAATCCTCTGTAGGTTTGTGTGTTGTCCTGTTTTTGTCCATATATGTGCTGAGTGCTCCTTTACAGCATCAGCTTTTAACACGGGTAAGTTGATTTTGTCCTCGGAGACAAGTGTTGAATTTTAGTTACAGTAAGGGACTGGGCCCTGTATAATGTGATGGGAGCAAATAACCCAAATGTTAATGCACTCAAAAGTTTTATTTGAATCAATTAATTCAGCACAGAGAAGCTTCCTGGTTACTTTCACATAATTTCCTACCAAAAAACTCGTATAAGGAATGTTCTGTTTTAGTGATAAATGTTCTATTTATCTGAGTTCAACAACCAGAACATTCTCTTGGTCCAAGGGGAATTCATGTTTGCCACAACATCGAACATAGCCGACATCATGTGATGGTTTTGAGCAGGTGGAGAGATCATCTGTTTGAATCCATAAAAGGGGATATACCGGCTGTCTCAGAAGTCTTTCCCTGATTACAAACTTTATTCATAACTAAGTTTATTTGTTGCAGGTTTGAGTAACGTGGCTGTAGTGTAGCAGAGTCAGTGCCAAGGATCCGGAATTAATGCTCTTGACATCGGGTGGCATCTTTCCATACAATGTTTCTTGGACTTGACAGGATTTGGGAATGAAGATAAATTCCATTTTTTAAATACCAACTTATTGATGGCAGATATTCTAGACGAAAGAATTCTGTACATTTAAAAGTTCCTCTGCACTTTTATTGGTGACCGGGTCTTGTGATACCAGAGAACATGCTGAGCTTTTTCCTGATTTGTGAACATTTCCAGTTTTCTGGGCACTGACACTGCTACACTACATCTACGTTATTCAAACCTGCAACAAATAAACTTGGTTAGTTTTCCAACATTTGGCAGCACTTTCACATCTCTACCTTGCATATAGCGGAGATGAATAAAGTTTGTAATCAGGGAAAGACTTCCGGGACACCCGGTATATTGAACTTTTGCCCACCTGATTTTCTTCCTTGTCTTGTCTTCACACATCTGATCATCATAACTAGTGAAGGTAAGAACCGTTCCCACAATGTAGTATATTAGATTTGTACATTGGTGGCCATGAAACTAGGTGACTGTTGGTGGGACATATCCTATTGCCATTTTGGTGCTGGTGCAGCTGTTCTCATGAGATTTGTTCAGAGCAGCGATTCTCAAAGTGTGCTTCGTGGAGCTCTTGGACTCCAGAAGGGCTCCACGATGCTTTCCACGAAAAATCCCTTGTCACACCTTTATACTTTCAAAGTTTTCCCAGTGCAGGGAACATAGGCTAGTTTTGAGCATCTCAAATCCCTGCCGCAATTTAGAAAAGAAAATTGCGACCCATCGTATCGCTGCCGAAGGTGTGAGGTCACCGTGACATTTTTGAAGTTCAGTGATAGCGCGTCTGAAATAATGCAGCTTTTCCCTGACACTATTCTCTGATGCACTGTTGTTAGAATTTAAAACCTATGACTGCGCGATGACGTTTACTCCAGTTTCTTACCATCTCGGAAGAAACAAGTGCATGCGTCACATTGAGGCCAGTAATTAAAACACTTCTTTTCTTACAAATACTTCCAATGCAGTTGTAAGAGCATTTTCTTTGATACCATAGGAAATAATTTATATATACTATATTTTTTACTATGTACCTAGAACACCAGAAACACTAAAAGTGAACGTATGGTGTTCAATAAAATCAATACTTTCCCAGAAACATAATTCCCGAATTCTAATTGGCTGTAAAAATTCAATTTTGATGGTCATAGAAAAAATGCACTGAGGTTTAGAACAACGTTCTTGTTTTGAACTCTGTCACATATTGTAGCACCAATGCCAAAACCATGAATGTTCTAAATCTTATTTGAGATAAAAGCATTTTAATTGGGGAAAAAAAACAGCTTTTGCATTTGGATAAATGTTGCCATGGGTAAAATAAGTATTTATTAATGGCTATTATTAGTTCATATAAGTTAGTATAGGAATGTATCAACAAAAAGCAGTCAGAAACAGCACTAAGTGAGAAAGTCACAATTTGCACATTCATGGTTTTGGCATTGGTGCGACGATAGGTGACACAAAAATGGCATCAATGCTTGGAGGAAGGATCTCAGACTTATTTCCCTTTGTACAGAAGCTTATAAAGTGTGTCTTAAAAAGATATGGACATTTTGAAACGGTGGTATAGAGAAGAGAGTAAGTAGTTGCAAGACATTTAATCATGGAAATTAATAGTGCATAGGATGCCATTACATACCACTGACAAGATGGGTAGGTTTATGGCTTGATGACGACGTCCTGTAGAAGAGGGGGACATCCTGCATAGCTCAATGTAACATGTCCGCAGGAATCTAGGTGATAATTTCCTCACTGATCCTTTAGACAACCTGCTACAACTGAAGAATCGCTCAGATTCCTCTGGACATTACGTTGAGCTATGCAGGATGTCCCTCGATGTTTGCAGGAATGGGTGTTCTTTGTGAGTGTCCCTTCATTAATTTCATATCATCCCCATCTTTGCAATTGACCAAAAGTGGCAGAAAAATTAAGTAAAATAAACAACCAATCCTAATTTCATGACTATTGGTATGGATACATATTGACAGTAGACAACATACCATGTCACATGTTAGACAGTGGAATTCCAATCTTATGTTCCTCGATTTTACATTTTCACACATTGTAAGTTTTTAGTCTGTACCTTGAGAAACATATGAAGTTCTAACATATTTCTCTCAGATTTAAGGGATAAAATGTATATTGTATAAAAAAGGTAAAGTGTTCCCCTGTGCATAGCACCACGCCATGAAGGCGTATAGGGGGTGTGGGGGTAACGCCCCACACTTTCTTGATCCGGTCGTGAGTGGGGTGATGTGATCAGCATCACGCCCCTGACCGCCTTTACCCCCCAGGGTTTCCCCCAGGTACCCATGTTATTCGACGCTGGGTGGGCGCCGGGGCCGCTTCTATCGTTAGAAAAGTTCCCGGATTTGAACCGGCCGGAGATCGAACCCGGGACCTTGAGCATGGTAGTCAGACGCGTTACCGACTGAGCCACCACATGTCAGAAACATGTGCAGTTGCTACCATGTTTCTACCTGATGGAATATTTCCATACTAATTCCCCAATGCACATATTGTCCTTTTGAATATGTGTTGGGAATATCAGGAAATAAGAAAACTGTAATACAATAATGTTTACATAGTCATCATAACTCATTCTTGTTTGAAAACCAGAAAATGTGAAAAAAAAAATCTTTGCACCATACGTCCTGCCATGAAGTATATAGGGGTCAGAGAGGTAGAGCTCCACATACACATTCTCATACTTGGCAATAAGAGGTCGATCAACAAAATTCTAGACACCTTACCCTTTAGAGTTGCTGAAAAATAATAACAAATATACTTTTCAGAATCTCAAATGAGATTCAGAGATGATACATGTATTGCAACCTGGTGTGCATGTTACTATTTAATAATAAATAATATTTGTGATATATTGATAAATGCAGATAGCAATTCCTCTTTCAGCTGACATGAAAACCCTAAGAAAAGAAGGAAGAGGGTGTTTCATCTACACAGTGGCGGAGACTAACTTCCAATAGTGTAAGCCTAGAATGATGAAGGATGTTCCTCTACTAATGTGTAGAGATTTGTTTCCTTGAATGCAATCCATGACTGCGTCATTCTTTTAATTCCTAGCAGAGTGATTAGCATAGAAATATAAAAAGGTAAAAATCTGATATTCCCCGGACACCTATAACTTCTTCGCTTTGTCAATTTTTGACATTTGTACTTACCTATCTGCTTCGCGGAACATTATTTCAGGAGTATTCACGTTTTTCGTCCCGGAATCGATGGGAAATTTAAACTAAAAAAATATTTTTGTTTGAAATTTTTGAGCCCAAATTTCCCACCAATTCCGGGCTCCGCCCCTGAGGTAATTGACCTACCACCCCCAACCGCTAACGTGGCCCCGCCTCCACTCCGCTCCGGCTCTCTGGCTTTATCTATAGAGTCCCTGTTAAAGGCATGTTAGAAATTGGCCGGAGTCACCTGCCCCCAAATGAGCCCCAAACTTTTACATTTGAAGAAATCCGTTACATAAAACAAAACACCTTCCAGATGTTAGACAATGCTACAGGAACGTATTACCGTAAGTAGTTTCTTCTGTAAAAATGAAGAAATCTATCCGGGGAATATCAGATTAGTACCATAAAAAAAAATATGTTCGTTAGAAAAATAGTGAACAAGTTAAAATAGATTGATTTAGAATTTCTAACTATATAAATGAAGTAGGTTGCAATTATGCATTTTTCGAAAGAGAGGTGTATTCCATTTCCCCCTCAAAAAATTCAATGTGCCCCCCCCCCCCCACATACATACAGTATGCAACATTCTTATTCGTACACATGGATTTTCATAGAAAATGCTTTAATATCTGAAAGGAAATACTCTCTTTTGAAATTGTTTCTTTAGAATTCAATAACTAATAACATTAGGAACATAAAATCTTACCCACATTCTGTACAACCAATGACAATAGTAAATTAAATGAAACAAAGAGAAACATGCCATTTTTTGTACAACCTTTCTATTCGTACACTTATTATTTTTATTGCAAAGACAACAATTGAGCATTAGCTCGTATGGTTAAGCAACAGGAATCAAGTAAAGTACAACAATGTATTTTGCAAACACTTATCTGACACAACGAATATTTCAACCAGCGTGCATGATATTTTAGTAACGATTTGGAAATTGCGTATGTACACGTGTGTATGTGTGTGCGTGTGTGTGTGTGTTAATGTATCTGTCATTGAATTCTCTTATAATTTTATTATTTTTCATTTATGTCAAATTCATTCATGTTATGTTATATATTTGATTTCAGTATTATAAATATATGCATTGTAACTTTTATTCACCAGAGTTAGGTGGTAGAGCAGTCCAAGGCTGAATCTCGCTCTGTAGTAAATAAAAAGACTTTTCAATTCAATTCAATAATATAAAAGAAAAAAGTATATTCAGAGCAAATTGATTGACAGTTCTAATACTTTGATACATATCCTTTGGCTTTAATTACTGCTTGACACCTGTTCTTCATAGAATTAACCAGTTTCTGACATGTTTCGGAGCATATTTTATTCCACTCTGCTTGCACAACAGTTTTCAACTCTTGTTTGTACTTGATGCCTGCTTTATGGACTCGCCTCTTCAAAATTGCCCAAAAATCTTCAATGGGATTTAAGTCTGGATTTTGAGCTGGTGTTTGTAGTAGTTTGGGCACATTCCATATTAGCCAATTCATGTTAACTCGTGCCTTATGCTTACTGTCATTGTCTTGTTGGAATCTGTAGATAGGCGGCATGTCCATTTTTTGGGCACTCTGCTTTACATTGTTCTTCACTATGTACAAATAGACATATGCATCCATAAACTGATACCATGATACCAACACCTTTGAACGACATACAACCCCAAATCATTAATGACCCACCACCGTGTTTAACTGTTGGAACTGTGTTAATGTGATCATTGTCTTTATTTGATTTTCTCCAGACCCTATTTATCCTACCTGAGTAGTGGTATTGATGATAGGATGAGGACCACTTACAAGTGTAGAAAAGGCGAGGCTATTTGATTGAACAATCTGATTTGCTTACACTTAAAACAAAGCCAAAAGGGGCCTATACCCCAATTTTTCAGGTGTGATATGCTCTGATTTTTAAGAAATTCTGAATTTCTAGTGTAGAAAAGGCGAGGGCTCAACAGATAGATTTACTCATACTTAAAACAATGGCAAGAGGGGTCTATACCCCAATTCTTCAGGTATGGAGGTTCGGGTTTAAGTTCTCATAAAATATGAAGCCTTTCCTGATGGCAAAGTGATAATATTGCTGTCTTGTAAACAAGGGGTTCTGGGTTCGAGTCCTGATAAAATATTTAAGATTGAAAACATGTTGCAAAATAATATCTCCACAAGTGAGATTTTGAGAATAATTACTGCTAGTTGATAGCCCCCAGATCTGAAAACCTGGTAAAAAATGTTTTACAACAATATATTGTACAAAAACTGAATTTCTTAATTTTCTTATTTTTTCATGTTTTATAACCACCCGCTTAATACAATAGAAGAAGAGTGGGTAGGCATAATTAATTGCCTCCATGTCCTGCCGGCACGCAAGAGATAAAATCTACACGCTAGAAGGGTTCATTAATGATTTTTCTGTGCGATTCACTGAAGGGGCCATTAATCTTTCTGTGCGACAGGGGGAAAAGTGTAACATGTCTGCAACATGTAAAAGTGCAACAAAGATTAAGATAAAGATACACATTTTCTGACATAGTGGCAATGAACTGCCCCTCTTCATGCTGAAAGCAATTCTATTCTGATAATATGAACCTAGGCAAAGACTTAGAGAATATTATGGCAGTTCAAAATCCGATTTTGTCTGTATTAAGGTCTCAGAACCTAGTAAAATGTGGGCATATTCCATATTGAGAAGTGTTAATATTGTTGCATTGTAATCAGGGGCTTTGGGTTCGAGTCCTGATATAAGATTGAAATATATACAACTGCCCACACATGAGATAATCACTGCTAGCTGATAATACAGTTGAGGTTTCAAAGCTGGTAGAGTGTCTGGGGCCTCTCTGACAGCAAAGTGTTGGTATTATTGCTTTGTAATCAAAGGGCTTCTGTGTTTGAATCGGGCCTCTAGAATTGCTCCGTGACTCTCTCATTTCTTACATCATAAACATATGATTTTTCACCTATGAGAATAACACTACAAATAGTGTCTTCAGGTAATGCCTCATGGAATTCACAGATAATTTTAATGTTTGTCCTGTCATTAACCACAACTTGTTTCCTTTTTGAAGTGTTGATTACAAACATGGGTCTCTGTGCTTTGAATTCATCTGGTGTGTAATACATGTCAGTATTGCCAGTAGTGACCCTCTTGAAAGCCGAAAATGCCTCATATAACTTGAGGAAATCATCCTTGGAAATGTCTAAATTGTAATTTTCTCTAGGAAATACCTCATTTCTGCCATTTTTAAGATAAATGTTCTTGATGTTGCAGTTATCAAATCTACTTGAATTTTTTTCCTGATTGTTGTGTCTTCCAGTCTGAAACAATACCACCACAAAATCCGGCATGTCGTATTGTATGCTGGAGAATGAACTTGTAGCATCAAATTCATAATATGTGCCAGTTGCGGGCTTCTGTACGCATTGATATGTATAAAATTGCAGAGGAACCTGTGGATTTTTTATTATATCTGCTTTGTATTTAAGAGCATAACTGGCTTCATATTCAACAACCGGGATTCTTAGCTCCATAGTCTGAATAATGCATTTGCCTGCATCTGGTAGGGTATTGGGCAGAGCTTCTCCTGTAGGGTTTAATGTGCTGTACCTCATCAAAGCATTATTATCATTTGCAGCTCTTCTAAATGTAATTCTTAAACCACCCTTCCACATAATTTCTTTGTAATCCGAGAAGAATCCTGGCAACAGGCGCATTGGAAACAGCACTGTGTGGCTCTTAGATAATATCTTATCACCAGCCTCAAATCCGCCTATTTGGTAGTATGATGCTTCGGTTTTGGATAATTTTAGTGTGGCCAAAGCTGTGGAGGTAATGCCGGGATAATCTATTCTGTTTATAACAACGCCATGCTTTCTGATCTCAATTTCAGAGAACAGATGCGGCACAAAATTGTCTACAAGTCTTATATTTGAATTTGCCGGATAATCTGTTCCATCGAGCTTTACAACATCAAATTTGATGTATAGATCTGCTCTGTGAGGGTGTATAAATCCATCCCCTACATCAAGATCAACCTCAATTTCTGTGTTGGGTTGATTTAAATTTGCAAATGTCCTCCTGTTTGGAGGGAATGATTGTAGCTCATAACTCTCAATATTTTCCATTTTCTTCTTGTATGTATTTTTATTTAAATGTTAATCTCTATGATAGCAGTTGTTGTGGCTCCAGCAAAATCAACTAATTCTTCTTTTTCATTAGTGACCATCAATTCAATGTAATCTATTCTATTATGGCACACAGGAAAATATAATGTTGGGGATGGATTGTAGATGATTGGCTCCATAAATTCGGAATTAGGTTTGAATGTTGCAATGATGCCAGTTTGTTTGTGAGTGCCTATGCCATTTGATTTGGTGATCATACCCTCGGCCACATTACAGTGAATATTCAGAGTCTCTATGGCTAAGAATTTAGGTATATTCATAGCAGTGTGTTTGATGGCCGGTTCAAGTTTTGTGTTGTTCTCAAATCCCAACAGCTCTCCTATAGTACCCAGATCCACTGTTTCTGTAGCAGATACAATCTCTACTCTGTGAGTGACAGAATTTTGACTTAATACTATACCTCTGGGTAATTGAGCATTTAGAGTGGACAGATTATACTGCCCTGGAGTGATGACAATTTTTTGATCCCCTACTGCAATTGTGTTGTTGTGGTGTGTAATATTAGGTATCAAGTACATGCCGTAAAATGCTCTGAGAGCTATTGTTTTGGGATACACTATGTCATCATGTAATTTGAGTTTCAATATTGAATTTTGGCTGGTGAGATGGAATACCCCCATGATGTTTCAAATACCACAAGGCTTTTTGAAAATTTTCAATTGATGGTTTATTTATTTGAGACATATATCTAAGAACAGATAAACACAGATGTCCGCAATTAACATCTTTGAAGTTTTGAACACGGGCATTATTGTAATAAAGATTAGCTGAATTTAGATATTTTACTAAATTTTCAGGTGGAACACCTCCAAATGAATCAAACACAAATGCCTTATTGTTTAAATATTTAAGATAACAAATCCAGTGAGTGCCCTGATTTTTGTACTCATCCAAATTAACAATGCCACACTCTTTGTTGAGTGGTTGCTCTGGTAAAGAATCAGACATGTACACACCTCTAAAATGTTTGATGCCCAGTGGCTTGATTAAAGCTTCAATATCTTGGTTTGTAAGCGGCTCTTGTTTTTTTTAAACTTATTCATGGCTCTCTTAACACCCTTGCCTTTTTTCTCCATGGCCAGGTTATGGCGCCTCTGCTCATCTAATTCTGCCCTATTTTTTTTGGCATCTATTACTGTTTTTGCTATGGCAGCTGATCCCCCAGCCAAGCTCCCCACAGCCCCGAGAGCAGCTAAGATGGCCGGGATAGTAAATATGAAACCCCCCACATGTGATTTTTTTCTTGATTGCTGTAATTTTTTTAATTGGGGGGTGCTAAGCAACAATTTCATACCATGCCCCTTTGCAAGACAAGAGCTTTTTTTCTTGCGCTGCTTTTTGGTTAAAAGACTGTCAATAGTTTTAAGAGATTTGAGACCTGCATAAGGTATCTGATACATAACACCCTTGGCCTTCATTGTAGGTTTATTATTTACAAACCCCACCCCAGTTTTTGTTTGGTGCTCATAGCTATGGTGGTCCCCAATGCTGCTATTTTTTCACTTAAAGAAGCATCTTTGCTTACAAATCTACCAAATGCAGCCTCTTCTAATTTCTTGTCTGCAACATGTCTCTTGTCAAGATCAGAATGTGTGTTGTATGCTATGTCATGGTCTCTACAAGCAGCATCTAGGGGATTTACACCAGGATCACCTCTGTTTAATCTATGCTCCAATTTTGTGCCTGGACCACAATACTGATAGCCTGGAATGTGTAGTTCAAATGGCAGCTTGTTTATAATATCATTAACAAGCCCCCGACCCTCAGAAATATTCCAAAATTTAGGTGGTAGAGTATTAATAATTTTTATGAGATATCCAATCCCCTTAGGGTCATTCACTATAAAATTAGATAATTTTGTGCTTATCATGTCCATAATTCCAACCTTTTCATTGTAAAAATTGTGGTTCCCAGCATTTTCCTCCCCAGCTATCACCAGCAACCTGTCTACAAGTTTCCTGACATCATCAACCCACACAAATTCTTTGGGCAGGGTGTTGTATTGTTTGATTCCACTGCCAGTCTTGATCTGTGACCATATGGGCTTGATTAAATTGTTGTATTTTGCTCCACTGCTAGACTTGACTCTTTTCTGTGTGGGATCATTGTTCTGGTATAGAGCATCTGATTTTATTAATATTTCTTTGTAGTGCTCATAATCTTGATCTGTATAGCTGCCAGGTCTTTTCCTAGTCATCAGTTCCCACAACCCAGGTGTTCCGGGGTACTTAACAAAACCACCTTTTTCTCCGAGACGAGATTCTGAATAAACAATCAGATCATCCCCCATAAATGTTACTCTGAAATTGCCAATTCTATGTATGATGCTACCATCAAGCTCTGTGTCAGCATATAAGCCAAACACCTCATCTTTGTTGTCTTTAGGTGTGGTTAAATATTTTTGAGCAAGAAGACCCAATTCAATAGGATCCTGAGTAGCTTCAATTCTTCTAGGAGCAACAGGACTAGGTGTATGAATACTGGAAAGTGGGGTGAATGGATAATCTAATATGTTCCTAGCAGCAACAGGTACAAGCTCTGTGATCAAATCTTGATTTTGCTCTGTAACAGTTTTGATATTTTTACCTAAATTATTAATAGCATCAATTACAGGCTGTTCTGTTTGTTTGTGTTTTTCATAGATTCCCCGGTTCTCTGATTTCCATCCCTTAAATCTTTTTACAAGATAATCTCTTAATTTAAGATCATCAATGATTGGTCGTTTCATGGTTGTTTATATACGTCTCTACGTCTAGAAAATTGTTGATTTTATTTCTGTATTTGCCAGTATTAGGTGTTCTTGTCATATCAATTGTGACAAACCCATAACTGTCCTGGTTCCAGCACCTACTGCAAAACTTGGAAAAATCATTGTAGCTCAAGTCCCCACCTACATATTCATCGTGTATGTGTTTGAGGTTGGTATGATCTTGATGAAACACACATATAAAATTGCTGTTGTCTCGGATCAGCTGCTTGGGAATTTTAGAAAAAGTCTGTGCCAGGTAGAAACAATCTATGTTTTTGTGCCGCCCCTGTGTAAAGAAATTTCTAACCTTGTTTTGATTATCCAGTATAATGTCATCAAACACAACAACAGAATTATCGAGACATTCATGAAGTGGCTTAACATCTGGTTCAAAAGTGGCAATATCCAATCCATCATATAGCTTCATCAGCTGCTGATATTTTAATTGTTCCAAGCTCTTAGAGAAAACATACAAATGCCTGTTTTTCCAGTCTAACCAGTTGGGTGCCAATAAAAAATTATCAATTAATAGTGTAGTTTTACCACAAGCAGATGGCCCAACAATAAGACACCTAATATTATCAGGCAGTAACTTTCCATTTCTCTTAATCTGCTGTTCAGGTTCTGGCAGCCTTTTTATAACATCCCAGGTGCTCATATTATCACTTTGCTTGCATCGATCCAGCTGTTTTCCGGATGACCCAGCCATTTGACAAGTAACTTGTTGCCTTTTCTGCGGATGATTTTTTCTATGAGATATGTGTCAGGCTGCTTAGTTTTGCTGAGTTCTTGTTCATAGAACCTGCCTTTGAGAATTTCTCCTCGGTGATCTTTTATTATATATGTGTTAAGGGTCCCGGGTTTAACTTGAACCACTGTAAATAATTCGGTGCTCCAGTTTCTTGTAAAGCCTCTTTTGAATAAGTGCTTATATTTGCTGATTCTTACTTGATCACCCACCCTGAATTTGGCCCTTCTTGTTGTTGGCTGGTATCTAGGATAATAAACAGTCCTGATCAATTTTTGCTCATCAGATGAAGTTACTTCAGAGGGTTTCATGTTGATTGTGGAATGAACCGAGTTGTTATATTTATGTAGAAGTTCTGGAAGAATATTAATCCATTTATAATTACCTTGAAGTGTAAATTGTTTATACATAAGATTTTTTAAGGTTCTGTTGAATCTCTCTACAATTGAGGCTTTGAGATCACTGTAACTCGAGTAATGTTTTATTGCCTGGCTTTTAATAAATTGTTGAAACACTGAATTATAAAATTCTTTGCCATTATCTGTTTGCAAATAGCGCGGTGATCTTCCACTCTGATTGATGATTGTCCTGATGGCTTCTGTAACACATTTTCCAGTCTTGGATTTGAGTGGCAGAGCCCAGGTAAATTTTGAAAATGTGTCTATCACAGTGAGTAGATACTTGTAGCCCTTGTTGATTTTGTCTAAGTTTTTCAGCTGTCCACTTGACAACTCAATCAAGTCGCTCTGCCATAAATCATCTATGCCCTTTGTGACTACTGGGAGTCTCTTATAATTATGTCTGGCTTGTCTGTGTAATTCATCAACAATAATTTGTCTAGACATAATATGTAAACAAAAATATTGCAACTATGGGGTGTTCAGCAGCTGATACTGCAGGATTTTCTAAATATAATTTATCCCCTATTTGTATTTTAAATTCCAGAGAGCCATCATCTTCAGCATAGGCTGTTTCTAATGTATTGGGATCTGTAAAATCCTCTAACTCTACACTGGTGATTTTTGGTTTGTTTTCAGCATTTGTTATTGATAAGGTGGGGTAGTGGTGTGCCTGTGGCTGATGCCAATATTTGATCTTGATTGGTCTCAGTGTGCCCCCAACAAAAAATTGATAATAAAATTGTGCAGGAGATAGCATATATATTTTGCCACCTGGTGTAAATGGTGAATCATATTCTTTGTTGGGGATGCTGTACAATTCAAGAATTACTGTATGTTTTGGATTCTCGATTATGCCTGTTATTTCCTTTTCTGCTGTGAGCAATCTGCTTGTTACAGATTCAAGGTGCTCATTGATGGTCCTAACAACATCATCGTGGCCTGGCTTGATTTTTATGTCCACAATAAGTTTCTTGTATTGTTGCACAATTTCTTGTAGCTGGGTGGCAAAAACAGACAGAGCATTTGCTTGATTGGATTCCATGGTTCCTAGCTGTTGCTTGATATTAGCTACAATTTGTTGCAAATTTTCAACAACTGCCAATTTTGAATTTTGAGCAGTAAGATCATGGACCTGTCTTCTGATATCCTCAAACAGGGCATGCAGTTCATTAATATGTTGATTGGTTGGTAGAGTGGCCACTGTCTGAGTGAGTTGTTTGATCTCTGTCTGGATATTCTTGATATCTTCTGATTTCAATATCCTATTCACTGCCCTCTTAATATTTTTAAGTTCCTGTGATGTAGGCAGATTTGATACTGTATTTTGCAAAAATTCAAGTGCCAATTTTATATTGTTTAATTCAGATGCATTAGCCACATTTTGCATAGCATTTTGGAGCAGGGCTATATCTGCCTGAGAGGGTGTTGATTGTTGTAAAATTTCAAGTTTTGTTTGAATATCATCGATCAAGTGATGAAAATGTGACAGCTCAGATTCAGTGTTGAGGTTTTCAAGCTTTGTGATTTGGTGCTGGACACTAACAAGTGTGTCTACAATACCGGGCAGGCGAGATTCTTGTACATTTGTCAAATCACTTTGCACTGCTGCTATTGTGCCTTCAAGATGGGTTATGGTACTTTGAATTTTTCCAAAATCTTCATATGTTTCAAGTTGCAGCTTGATGTTTGCAACACTCCGAGTTATTGCATTCAAAGCATCAGAAGATGGCAAATTGTTCATAAAATTTTCAAGTGTCTCAATTTTATCTTTAACCTCGGCTATGGCATTGTTCAGAGGATCCAGATTAGGTATTTGGAGTGACTGAATCTGTTCTTTTAGAGTGGAAATGACTAGATCAAAATCTTCTTGTGATTTTATGCTTTTGACAATTGTTTGGAGCTGTGCCTGGACATTATTTATCTGCTCTTCCAATTGTTGTTTCAATTGCTCAGAATTGGTGGCCTGGGTCTTAAATTTGGCTTGAAGAGCTGCTACAGCTTCTTCCAAACTTTGAAAATTATCTAATGTTGCCAAATCAGTATATTTCTGAAGCAGCACTTTGAGTTCTGAGTCAATTTTAAGAAGAGGGTCCATGCATTGTGATTGTAAATTTGTAATTTCTAATTGAAGACTGGCATTGAGTGTGGTTTGTAAAGCTTGTAAATCACTTCTTAATTTCTTGACTCTGACATCAAGCATCAGAATCTCATCACTGTGATCTTCATGTCTTGTATGGCCAAATATATCATTAGGCATTTTTGTTTTAGTGGTTATTTATTATAGAGTATCTGATTCTTAATTCTATAAAAAAAGGGTATAAGCTTGTCATAAGATCCAGGGACCTCAATATATAAGCAGTCACCAGCAGAAACAGTATATACAGTGCCAGAAATCATGTTTGAGTGCTTAATTCTATAAATATTTCTCCCTACTGAAATCTTGACATCACCCTCGGGAGTTGTAATAAATTGCAATTGCCCACCTACAGGTAATTGATAGTGGTTTAAATTATTGTTAAATATGTACAATATTTTACCTGTTTCATCATCAACATCTGTAAGTATGCTGTTCAGATGAATAATTAACAAGCCACTCAGTTTAGATATGATATCAGAAGAGGGTTGTGGTGTCGGCAGGTCCATAATAGCCTGTTTTTTGAACCCAAATAAGTTCATAGGCATGTTTATTTATTTCAAATCATGCTCTGTAATTGGGCATTGATTCCCATTTTTCAAATCACAATGCCCCCATGGTAGAGTATGAATGCCACATGATAAAATGCATCTCTTGTCATCATGTGGGTCCAGAGCCACTTTTCTTACAATATTGCTAGTCAGCAAGTGATTCTTACTCTGAATTCTATTTTCTGATGTTTTGATTGAACTCTGGGATTTGAGGCAATTTTCATAATCTTCAAATACAAGCTCTTTGTCAACAGTCACTCTGCCAATACCCTTGGCCTTTTTGACAACAGCACTACATCTTTTAAAAGTGTACATCTTGGCACTTAACCCAGCAAATGCCACAATAACATCACCAAGTGTCTCATCTTTTAACTTGCCAGGCACCTTTTTGTTGTGGGGTTGAATTATTGTATGTTCACTAGTATCAAAATATTTAAACAATTCAGGCTGTGACATATCTTGATAAACATCTTCTGTTTGAATATCAAGAATAAAACTATCCGTGTCCATGTACAATAATTTTACACGATCACCATAAAAAGGTTTCAACACGTCATAATACAATGTTAACATATGTAATTTGGACAATTCCAATATCACAGCCCCTACATAAATAGGTTTATCAAATTTGATCTTTGTTTTCTTCATGTTGAAAAGTGCCATATTCTCATCATAAATTCTTCTGTAATTGAAGTTGGGCTTTGCAACCAATTTTTTGCTCAGGCTGGGGTCAGTAATTATTTTAACATCGGTATGTTTTCTGACATTTTCAATAGTTTTGCCATAGACAGAATTAACCATCAATTTAAACAAGCCCTTATCAAATTGGCTCTTTGCAGATGTTCGAAGCTCCGTGTTTGTATCAATGTATGGTTTCAACCATTCTGAGTGCCTGAACCTCAAAACTTTGCCAACTTTGGTTACTTGAACACCATGTTTCATCAGGAACTGGAGGTTTTTGTAATATATGACATAATCCTGTTTCGGCTCCAGAGTCATCATGAGCTTCTTCTGTTTAGAGCCAGGTGAGCACTGAACCTCGGGAATTGGGGGCAGATCAGAAAATTTATTGTGCAAATCATCAGGAATTGTCAGATCAACCTCTAAGAACAGGCCATAGTCACTGTCATCAAAATCCTGAAGATCTTCAATATTAAAATCTTCAACCCACTCAAGCCCTGCATATGGCAGTTTTTGCATCATGGCATGACCATAGAGGCTGTTTGCATCTACATACAGTATATAATTTGATGGCCGTGCTGGATCATAATCAGGCATATGCTTGTTATTTGCTCTGGCATATCTCTGGGAACATTGCACCATCCCTCCTCTTATACATTTCTCCATAAACAGATACATATCTTGATCGTGGATTAGATCCAATTGCATTTTGGTGTTCAAAAACGTTGCGGACCATGCTAGGCCCGGGGCACTGTAAAAATATATTGGGTCCAGTTTATAATTTTTCATGGAAGATTTTCTGAATGCCTGCAGTGTATCAGCTAAGAGGGTCACATCAAGTTTTAAATAAGCCATGTGATAATCACGAAATGTCTTGCATTTTAACTTGTTCCACATCAACTGGGCATGGTGATAATCTTCATCGGTGATTCCAGATCCTCTGATTTTGCTGTAAAACTCTTCTTGTGGTGGCAGGGAACACTCATCAAATTTAGAAAAATCTGTAACATAGTCATATGGATATACACCCTTCCGCCTAATTAATTTCAGGTCCTGATTTGGAAACAATGCACGTGTGATTTTGAATTGATCATCAGGTAATTGATTTGCCAGTGTAGCCAGGCTAGCAGATAAAAATCTGTAAGAATCAAGAAATCTTATGTGAATAGGAACACCATTAACTTTAATTATCTTGCTAATAGATATATATTTCTCATCATTTTCAGCTAAAATATTTAAATTCTGCTTGTCAAACCCCCCGTACCTGATCAAATGATGGAAATCATAATTGGATGCTCCATGAAAAAATACGGGGATACATCTTGATCTCTTGATCTGAATATTGCAGCTATTACACAGGGCCTGTTTATATCGACCATCTGTATGAGAATGGTGTTTCACCTTGATATTTGTATCTGAAAATTCACAATCACATACCGGGCATTTTTCTGCATTGTTGAAATCTTCAATCTGTTCCTCTGTTAAAGGCAACATAGGCTTTGATTTTAATAAGATGTTAGATGCTATGTCACGGCACTCATTTTCTATTCTATCTGCAAATATTTTGATGGCATTTGGTCCCATGTATGAGTGTGGCTCACTAGCTACACCATCCCGTATAACTGTATAACAAAAGCTGGAAGGTTCATGTAGCTGGTACGGTGTAATTGATGATTCTTCAGGATCTGGATTGCAGAATGCAAAAGGTTTGAGATTCGATTCAGAATCACAAACAATATATGCTGGGTGTTCCAACAAGGCTTCAAACTTTTTGAATTTGCAATTTTCACTTGGATTAGGCATCACCATATGAACAGGTTTATGGTTCCCACAGTATTTCAGATGCTCAATTAACTTGTTTTTAGCAATTTCTGCATTCTCTTCCCGAACCCCATTCACCATTTTTTGACCATCAAATACAGTTAAACATCTTCTGCACAACTTAAATATTCTATTAGATTTGTCTAGTTGTGTTCTCACCAAAGCTTCAAGACTGTGTATCAGAGTGTAATGATATGTGCCATCCCCTTCAATTAAGAGCAGATCAATCGGAATAGCAGATTCATCATCAAGTGTACTGATTCTGAGAGGTGCTATCAAGCAATTGCCACGGCCAGTGGAACAAATAAATACATTAATAGATAATTGTTTGCCATTGATGTGCCTGGCCCTTTTTTCAAATTTATCAATATTCTGAACAAACATTGGATATTCCAAACCCTCCATTGCTTCATCAAAATCATGTTCATGTTGTTTGTAATAAGTTATTCTCTCAGGATGCCTTGAAACTGGATACAAAGCAGCTAAAATACACCACAAAAAGCATTTCTGGTCGGTGTTTTTTATATTGACCACAGCTCTTCTGTTTTTGATATTGGTAGGTAATGGCAAATATGTGGAACCTTCCAATGGGCTGAATTCAGAAATATTAACATATAACTTGTGTGGAGAACCGCATAGGCTCCATCCGGACTCTTTTGCTGCAAATTCAGAGTGTTTGATTTTCAGTTGATTTATCAAACTGCTTATTATTTTGTCCGAATTTGCATTTGAATATACAGGTACAGTTTCTGTTAAGTGGGGCTGTGTACATTTTGTGTCATTTGGCTTCTTATATTGTACAAACAATTTGAGGGACAGCTTATAAGAGCCATTTTGTGCATTGAGAATTGCCTGCACATCAGGATTTACACTGTTCAAGAAATTCTCAATACCACATCCTGGCTCTGATACAAACCGATAATCCCTTAATTGGCTGTTAAAACTGCTATGGATGGGTGCATGGCGTGGCTGCTTTGCAGGTCCAGCATTAACAGGTGCTTCGTGCTTTCTTTTCAGACCAGATGTAGATGGTTGCGGGGGCAATGCTGATGACTGTACATAAGAATTACACTTATGCCATTTGTAATATGCCTTGCTTAATATTTTATGGCATCTTGGGCACATTTTTGTGGCCTTTCTGCATTTGCTAGGCTTACAAATATGCCGGTGCCTAGCCCAATGAGAACTAGATATATTTTTATTACACTGATTGCAATATTTTTGTTTTGGCATTTTTTCTTGTTGTTTATTATATAAGATTTTCTGGGCTTCAATTCAAAACTTTATACTTAATAAAAATATCAGTTGGGTTCAGCAGTTAATGGCTGAGCTGGTGCTTTTATACCCAAACAACAGCAGTAACTAGGTTTTGGTGATAGTTTTGCTGATGTACAACACACTTCACCAGGTTTAAAACCTCATCTCTATATCAACTAAATACAATTCAAAATCCAATTTTGAACTGTGCAATAAATAATCTGTAAGTCTCACTTGTGTTTATATTAACAGAACAAGACAAAACCAGAATTGTATTCAGGATTGCATGTTTTCATACAAAAAAGCCATATTTTTGACAAGTTTATAAACAACAATCATACAGATATAACTTTTACACACATGGCCGAATCTGTCTGAGCAGAGGAGAAAAAAGATTTTCAGATCTGGGAGCTATCAACTAGCAATAATTATTCTCAAAATCTCACGTATGGAGATATTATTTTGCAACATGTATTTCAATCTTTCATATTTTACCAGGACTCAAACCCGAGCCTCCCGATTACAAGGCAGCAATATTATCATTTTGCCATCAGGAAAGGCTTCATATTTTATGAGAACTTAAACCCGAACCTCCATACCTGAAGAATTGGGGTATAGACCCCTCTTGCCATTGTTTTAAGTATGAGTAAATCTATCTGTTGAGCCCTCGCCTTTTCTACACTAGAAATTCAGAATTTCTTAAAAATCAGAGCATATCACACCTGAAAAATTGGGGTATAGGCCCCTTTTGGCTTTGTTTTAAGTGTAAGCAAATCAGATTGTTCAATCAAATAGCCTCGCCTTTTCTACACTTGTAAGTGGTCCTCATCCTATCATCAATACCACTACTTACCTGACCCGTATATATTAAATCTTGGACTCGTCTGACCATATGACACTATCCCAAAATTCCTGGTCCTTGTGGATGTGCTCTTTCGCGAATGAAAGTCTATTCCTGCGATTCACCTTATTTACATACGGCCTCTTTCGTGGTATTCTGCCATGATGCTTCCACAAGGCACGTTGGAGAGTTTGTTCGGACATAACATTTTCTACTAACGGTCATAACTGAGGAATACTTAGTCGGGGGTTTTCTCGCACTCTTTGTAAAATAAAGCGTTCATCACGTTTATTCAACCATCTCTCTTCTGGTTTTCTCAGCACATTGTGTGTTGAACCTTCCTCTCTAAATTTGTTGACTATGTATTGAACTGTGGAGTGTGATTTATTGACTGTTCGTCCAATTTTTCTTAACGAATAACCTCTGAGGGCCAAATTTATAACAACATCCTTCAGATCGGAACTAAGTTCCTTCACCTTGCCCATGCTGATAGATAGACGATAGGCCTACAACAATACCTACGCTAGCATTCCGCTTGACGGGGAGCGCGCCTGCCTGCATGTTCAAACTTGTTACGAAGTTGCAAACTGCACGAAATCTCCCGAATAGCGGTGGCGCTGTATGCGAGGAAGATTGAAACTCTTGCCTGTACGAATAATAATGTTGCATGAAACAGCGTGGTTTTCTCTTTTCACACAAATTATATGCTCTGTTTATACACTTTGAACATACATTTTTATTGACATTTGTTGGTGAAACCTTCATTAACATTAATTTCCAGGTACATATGAAAATGATTATATTTACTAGTAGATATGACATGTTTTCCTCGGAAATTCTAAGTGTACGAATAAAAATGTTACATACTGTATCTCTTACGTCCTGTGATACTGAGAAGACACACACTCCGTAATGCTTTGTACCCAGGGTTGGCATTTTTTTCTTTCAAAAAGCAAAACAAATATATATTTTTTGTTTTAAACATGTTTTTAATGTTTTAAACAAGGAACGAAGAAGACATATTTTAAACAAATCTTCACTGGTGTGTGCGGGATCCCGAAAAGTCGGGACCGGGATCGGAAAAAATATTTGCCGTCCCGATTCCGTCCTCGGGAAATGACTTCTTGACTTTTCGGAATGCCGAGCGGTCGGGAAATACCGAATGATCAATTTAAGAAGTCGTTTATTCTCGACGTTTTCTGCATTGTATATTTCTGGAAATTATTAGTTTTTATTCCAAAATTCAAGATTTTCAGAGCTTCGGGAAATTTCGAAAGTTTCCAGTCCCGAATGTCTGGATTTAAAAAAAATTCCCGTTCCGATCCAGAAAATTCTATCCCGCACACCTCTACAAATCTTTGAAAACGAGGATTAACAAAAAAGATCGAATATCACGAATTATTAACATAATCGAAATAAGTCGATTATTTTAATCGATTATGCCCATCTGTAGATGTGGTACGTAGCAGTGTTGCCACATGAAGGGATATTTCCCTTTGCAGGGAAATTTGGATCGACATTTATCTGAAAGGGAAAAGGGAATTTCGATGGAAAATACCACAATTTCAGGGAAATTTTAAGTGCCTTTACATTATAACATTGGGCCCGTTCCGAAAGTCGCACGAGTTTATTGCGTTAAACAATTTATGGTAATTGGCTGTCCCATAAGTGCTTCCGTGCGTTTCATTATGCTGTCGCAAGAATGAGATTCACCAAACGCACGGGCCAGGAGGCTGGTTTGTTCCGTGAGAATCGTCTGCTCCTTGCAGACAAAGCGCGTGCTGACGGATTCAAACTGCACTATAGAGGAGCCCAAGTTAAGAGTTCAGTATGGGCTGTTATGGGCTTTTACTTTTGAGATCTCCATCCCCATTCTGCCAGAAACAAAAGTCATTTACATGCGAAGAGAAAATAATAAATATGCAAAAAGGAGAGGAAATGTAAATTTTTGATGGTCTATACCTTCTATTACAATTCAGAACATTCAAAAAATGCGCTTTCCTTTCTTATGTTAAGCGCGATTTGGGGAGTCAAAAATAACAGCCATCTGCCTGTTGCCACTCGCTGCAAACACGTGTTGCGAAGAGGGAAGGGGGTGGGGATTGACCAGGCAAAAGTTCGTGAATAGGCTTCCGTCTTGGGGCCAGGTCAAGAAATATATTATTTGTGTGTGGGCTTTCTCGTTTTGGGGAATTTTTCTCTGAAAACAGGCATATTGTATGCATTGGCGGATCTAGCGGGAATAACCCCGGTTCACTTGCTCTTCCCAAAGGATGGCTAACTATTATAAAAATTTAGATAGCATTATATTAAAACAACATAAAATGATCGAGCAGTTCTTTTCCAGATAGTAAAGTTTGACGCAAATGCATAAATAGGGAATAGATTTATGAGATACCTAAGTAAATTTAATCCGGGACTTGTTGGTTGCAAGGCAATAACGTTAACTGATGGACACAAAGCGAGAGCATTTTAGATTGAATATTTCCAACGTCTGTCTCTCTCTTTCTGTAATCATTGTTCACACAAATACAACAGAACTTAATCTATTTCACACCTCTAGTAATTGAGTTTAAAATCCACTTTTCTGCACAGATATGTTAATTGGGACTGGACCTACGGTTTTATGTGAGCACTATGTGCCTCCACCGGGTATGGAACCCTAATCCCTTAATTAAAATGCGACGACCGGGGGGGGGATTTACTTTGGTGTATGCCGGTATAATGAACACTGTTCCATTTCAAATGAGACAGTGCACCGAAAAATGTGAAAGAGGCCTCCCCGATGGCGCAGTAGTAACGTCGTCGCCTCGTAATCAAGGGGTCCCGGGTTTGATACCCGTTGGAGAGACATAGTGGTTCGGATCCCACTTTAATCTGTAGGTCCAGTCCCAATTTGCCTTTCTGTGCATAAAGGAAAGAAAAACACTGCCGACGCATGTGATAAAATAGAGAGCAAGACGTATGAAAAGTATATTCGGAAACAGTTATTTCCAAATCTTCCTCCACGGACCGTCATTATTGTGGACCAACAGCTGCAAGAATGAACAGCTTCCCACCAAGTCATGCATTCTTGTATGTTCCTGGTCAAAGCAAACTATTGTAGGTGCCAGCACCCATGTTGTGACCCCACGCTTATGATGGGCAATTGTTCTCCCATATTTAAATATAAGGGGAATTTGAAGCTGAACGTGTTGCTATTACATTAAATTGCAAGTTTAATTTCATCTTAACATCGGAAATTATGTCGGAACATCAGTGTTGTGAAACCAAGAATTTTAATAAGACGATCGTCAATAACAGAAAATATATCGGAACTAAAAATAGCCTTAAAATTTGCACAGCACTTGTTAACGTCACTTTGAATTTTCACAATTTCAGTGCTTTATTCTTGTGAATCTGGTAAAGAATAATACATAATAATTCCACGCGACTGCACTTTTTTTATAGCTAGTTGTTATTAATACCCGACTTATTTTTTTTCGTGATATCATACTTTTCCTCATGGCTTGTAAATATGGTTCTCTATTTTATACATACACATTTATCCAGAAGAATAGTTATTACAAACACTATGTTACATTCTGTTTCATATCTCGCAACCTCTAGGACTTTCTTATTTACAGGAATTATAATCTTAAAAGGACGAAAATACGAGGGGGAAATGTCTGCTTCATACAAAGAAAGCATATGTTAATATTAAGTTATCGGATAGGGCATAGTGTATAATAATAAATATTATGCGCTTATCCACTTAATACATTTTATCTTTGTAATTTGGATAGTTTTCCCGATTCCTACTCCCGCTGTTGAATTGCACATACTCGCAAGACGCAACAAGAGGAAACATAAAACCGTAGTGCAAAAATCTATTTTTTAAAATTATAGACCCATGGCATCTAGGGACGACCAAAATAACGTCATGTTTAGTGCTCTTTGTGCATAAATATACTATATTTAACCCGTTTGAGCTACCCTGTCGTTGCGCTTTAATATATTAATTCTTAGGTTCAGGACAACGTAATTTTCAGAAACTTATGACTTGCTACATAATCCTAAAGCTTTGCTAAACAATTTTTGTTATCGATTTACACGAGAAATTTTTACCTTCGTTGAAAATAACGTTTGAATAGCCATCCTATCGCGCTCCAATGTAAAGGTTAGGGCAACCAGATGACGAACGAAATTATTTAGGGACAAACAGGGCTGGCGCCTCTAGAGGAAAAGTTTGGCAGTGAACAGCTCCGTTGACCACTACCTTTTGTTGTTGCGTGTACCACAGCAGACGCTCGATGCGTGCTGGAGCTTTCTTCTACTGCGCACCATGCGGTAACGCTGTTGCCATAAGCTCCATACCAGGGTTGGCAAAATTTGTGTTTTTTTTAAAAAGAACAAAACAAACTGTTTTTTTTTGTTTAAAACATGTTTTTTTTTGTTTTAAACATAGTTTTAAACATGAGTTAAAAAAAACATGTTTTAAACATGTTTTAAACAAAAGAAAGTCAACCTTTCCACAGTAAATTATAGTTAAAGTCGTTAATGAAAAAATACTCATTGTTATGAGTACAGTGGCGGCAAGGACAGTTTATTTCCCTTTGGAGAAATGGTTTACCATACTGCAGGGTAGGGGAATTCATACTTGAATTATTTTGGTCGGGACGGGAAATTCTTCAAATCCCGACATTCGGGACGGGACATGTTCGAAATTTCCCGACAAAGTCGGAAAATTTTCGGGACGGGACATGTTCGAAATTTCCCAAAGCTCTTGAAATCTCGAATTCTACACGTAATTTCCACTTCCGGTACAAAAACTAACAATTTCCGATAAGTTACAAACATTTACAATGCAGAAAACGTCGAGAATTGACGTTTTAAAATGACTATTCGGTATTTCCCGACTGCTTGGGATCCCGAAAAGTCAGGAAGTCATTTTCCGAAGTCTGGATCGGGACGGGAATTTTTTTTTTCCTATCCCGGTCCCGACTTTTCGGGATCCCGCACACCTCTACTGCAGGGACAAAAGTTGGGGGTAATAGCCCCCCCTTTTTCCGTCACTGCTGAAGTAGGTTAGGATTCATATTCATCTAAATTTCAAGAAACTAAATATTATAGAATTACTATCCTCGTCCTCGAAAAATCAGGGTGAAATATTTCCAGCTGCCTGAACAGTTTATATAGCAGAAAACAACCTACAGTGTCATAATAGATTCTCCAGATCAATTTATCTTTCCAAGTACAAAATTATGTTACCAAAAGTAAGCACCTGCGCTTCATTCAGTTATACAAACCAATGAATCGTATCGCAAGAGAAAAAAAAAATCACGGCATTATCAAAATCACGCATTGGGTATTCAGATATTAGTTTCCAGCTTCCACCAGTCTCAAACTTACAGCACGGTAGAAAACAAGGAACTGAGAAGTTTTGATTTCTACAGTAAAGCACAACAGTTTTGCTACCTTGTGCATACATAGCTAGCCTACCTAACCTAACAACGTAGGCATTTAGCCTAAATTTAAAGGTAGTGTCTGCTGCCACGTTCTTTTTCTTCTGGAACCTCAAAAGAGATGCGCGTGGCAGCAAACTCAGTCTTTGTTTTATCGTGATTTCATCATGCTATGTATGCAATTACGTCTGTAACACATACTGTGAAGTTGTAGCGATGTTTTAAGATTAGGTCCCTTAGCATTCTTCTAATAATAAACCTACATGCTCTCGTAGTTAGGTTAGGTTCCTTTAGCATTAAAATAATATCGCTAAAAGCTATCTAAAGAAAAAGGTTCTAAATTACCTGTATATTTATTCCCATTAATCATAAACTTGCACTTTTCTCGTCTTCATCTGTTCTTAAGATTTGTAACATCCTTTTAGCAGACGAATTACGTGGCAGGAGCAAATTTGACGCTTATTCTTACTGCTGACACGTGTGTGGCAGCAGACTCGGCCAAATTTAAAAAGCTTTTTCCCGTGATGTCAGAACATAAGGTTGCTCAAGTGTTGTGCGATAAGTGATACCCGTGTAGCACGGAATAATTAACACAGATTCAATGAAAAGACAGGGTTGCCAAACAAAAAAATTATCACAGACTATAAAATATCAAGTACCAAAATGTGTTTTAAACACTTCTAAAAAAAACATGTTTAAAACACATTGTTTTAAACGTTTAAAACATTTGTAAAAAAAACAAAGCCGTGTGTTTTAAACGTTTAAAACAAAGTGTTTTAAACACTTTTGTTTTAAACATGCCAACCCTGCCCCATACTGAACTCTTAAGTTGGGCCCACCAATAGTTCGGAAAATGTATTATAATTTTAACAGAGATCGATATGAAGCAACATGCACAAGATGAGTATGCCTTAACCGTTCTTAGAATATGATTAAAAATAGTAACAGTGTCCACAGTAGAGTTTATTTTTGCCATAAGGACATTCCTTCCGCAGACGCATGCGGAAACTTTCTCTAAACAAAACGCTACGCCTGCGCTCTCGCCTAGAGTGTCCCCTAAGTCTGTAAAATAACTGGTTTCACCAGATTAAGGACCCCAGTTATTTTCGTTGAATGCGTTCGTTTCGTTAAGACTTTCGGAACGCACCCATTATATGTTAAGTTCCAATTTCTTTCTGTTCCTTCTTATTTCTGCTCCCTTGAATACAAGCCTGTATTCACTTATATTTCTTTTTTATGTTTATTGCACGTCGCTTTTCTGTATACCTTCGGATAATTGTAACGATGAGAATTAACGATTTAGTGGATTCCTAACCAGGATTCAAACCTGGGGCATCTGACCAGAAAGCGATGAAGCTGACATGTATGTGAAAATTTTGTTGCATTTTTTATTCATACGAGCGTTGACCAACGGAAATATTACTACTACTACTGCTGCTTCTGCTACTACTACTACTAGCACTGCTAATAATAATCATAATAATAATTATTATATTTGTTTAGTTGAAGGTGAAAATTGGTCGAAAAAGGGAAATTTTGCCCTTTGGAAAGGGTAATTTTGCCCTTTGGAAAGGGAAATTCTGCCCTCAGATTGTGGCAGCACTGGTACGTAGTAATAATCTGTGAGTAGGTCGAGGTGTTCATATTTTGTTTTGATAATATTTCGAAGGAAACTGAAAAGGAAATATGACTAACTGGGAGTGTTTATTTATGGTGTTTATTTTGTGATGTTATTTCCTGCACGATCGTTTACTTCTCAGGGATGTTGTAACTCCAATTTCTGATCGAGCGTCGATGATAAACTAGAAATCAACATGACAAGAAGCGGCCGTCTGAAGACGATCTCTAGCAGTGAATTTCGTAATTTGTGTAGACTTTGTTTAATAAATACAAACATGAAACTACACATATTTCTAGATGAAGGTGTCCAACGTCAAGTTCACCAAAAGATTTTGAATTGCCTGTCTTTAATTGTAAGTAAACACCAGATTAACTTTATATAATCTTTTATAGATTCACGGTTTGAGGCGACAATCTGCCTATTTGTGTCATGATCCAGACTGGTAATTCAGCAGTGTTTTTCTGTGAAATGTTACCCCCCCACACACACACCCCAATTTCTTTTTCTCGAATAGGTGAGGCAGGTTCAGATTGACCAAGCATTTCTGCACGTCCTTTTACCTTGTTGGCCCAAGTTCAGATTGTTTAATTGCGAACTAACAATGTTTCACACGCCCTTTTAAATATTGCTCGATTTCTATTTGTGAAGATTAACATATACTTCAGGAACTTGGGGATTACGGCTATACTCTACGTCCTTATTGGCTTATGGTGCACAGGCCCGTAGCTAGAGGGGGGGCAGGGGGGGCAACTGCCCCCCCTGAGAGCCTGCTTTGCCCCCCCTGTGAAAAATTCAGAACATATTCCTACCTGGAATTCTCACTAATCTTTACAATTATATCCTGTATTACTTTAGTAACATAACAAAGACATTTATTGATTTTGTGATTTATGAAGGTGTGTGGGATTCTGTATAATGTCCTATCAGGATGGGGGAAAAATTCTCTTCCAGATTCAGGCTTCGGGAAATGTTTTCGCAATTTTCAGTATCTAGAACAGTTAGAATTTAGCGTTGCTTTTCTGCCACATCTAGCTAATCGTGACAATGAGTGATGACGTGAAATTGATGAAGAGACACTCACAAACAGTGCTGCAACTACAGAGGGGCGGGGGGCATAGGCATTGGACTGAAGTTCAATCTAGGGGGGGCAAACATTGAAGTAAAGAAACATGACTAGCAGAATCTAAGAATAGCAGGACAAATGGATACTCAAGATGGAATTAGTTTTCTAGTGTTTCTTGCATTTTTCTTCCAGACGGCTAAAGGCACTTTCAGGGGGCACAGAGGGGCAATTGCCCCCTCGTTTTCAAATTTTATTCAAATAAAAAGTACATTTCGTAAAATTTTCTTGCTCGCTTCACTCGCAATTTCAATATCTGCTATTCTTATACTGCAAGTTCAGAGCCATAGCTGGGGGGGAGTTAGCCCTGGGGGACAAAACGATCTAAATGAAAAAGAAATGTTAAAGAGAATGCCATGGCACCCCCGTGGAATTATCTGCGTTCTATTAAATTAATATTGTTTTCAGTTTGCAAATATTTGGATCTAAAGATTTTCCTGCTCGCTTCGATCCCAATGATTCTTTTCTGTAATGCATTTTAAATAACCCGAGAGAGAAGTAAGGCCAGATATATATACTTCAGATTGTTGCTGCTTAAATGCATGAACATTTGAGAGACGATTTGGTGGATGAATTGATCATGTAATGTATTTAAATAATATATATATTTTAAAGAAACTTTGAGTACGTACACAAACACAATTTAGCGTTAACATGTTGCATATGTATTTCTCATTTTACGTCGCTCTATGTTGCATATGTGTAAAATGTACAAAAAGAATAATGTTCGTCATGCATATTCTGTCTTTCAAAAATACAGTTTGTGTTCTTGTTTTCCATTATTAGCTAATATGAAATTGAACGTGTTGAAAAAATATTTGAAATAATTTGTTCAAACACAAATGCTTTAGCACCAACTTCTGCCCCCTTTGCATGATTTACGACGATAATATCGTCTTTTAATGCTATTATTACTACCACTACCAGCACTATATTACTATTATTATTATTGGCACATTTGTCCTGGTACTTGACCCCCTCTACAGATAAAAAATTGTGGTTTCGCCTCTGCTCACAAAGAACACTCATGCCCAGGCTCGAACCTGGAACCCATGGCTTCGTAGTGTGTTATGTAACCATCCCACCATGGAGGTCGGCTAGTGAAAGATGTAGGACAGCTTACTGGCTCAAATTATTATCAAACACGATGAAAATGTGATAGTGTTTTACATTTATTATTTCGGTTAGAAAGCAATACAATTTGTAGTTTGATACAGGTTACACTAAGCATCTTATGGAGTGTAAATATCAATTTCAAATCTTATGAATCATTTCTCTACGCAAACGCATCAAATATGATAAGCAACATAGGCGTGTGTTATGATATCCATTTTATAAAGAGAAAGTTAAGTTTTAACCCTGGCTGTTTGCATGATATCGTTTCCATTGCTCTCAGAATTTTAAACGGCAGTATAGAAATAAATGACATTTGCAACTGCGAAGCTATCAATGGGATTGCATACATTAAGGACAGAAGATGCCATATTTCGATTTCTTGTAACATCGAAAGAAGAATTAGACGAGCAAATAGTGACTGAGAAAAGTTGCTTGTGTTGATGTCCTGTACACACTGTAAAAGTTGTCGGTGTTATCAGGCGGCACCCTATGAATAGAAGTTCAAGAAAATGACAAGTAGAAAAAAAGCTACAGTGAAATAAATACAATTGAAAATCTCTTAATTTTTTTAATATTTATTTTATTGTATTTATAATATTACATTGTGTCTGTAGCAGACGTTGTCTGTTAAAGTACCTCAGGCACAACCTAATTTTTTGACAAATAATTATGTCAACTCTTCTGCTGTGGAGTGGACTCTACTAATTTTATTCATACATCTTAAGTCATTCTGTGAGTGGCAGAAATCAGTATCAGCATAAAAGAAACCCCGATATTTGGGGTTTGTACGCTTCTGCTCAAAAATTGGTGGCGATAAGCGGCCCAGAGACCTCGTGCCGCGGAAATGGGGTAAGGCGAAGGAGGCCCCTAATATCGTTCGTTTTCGTACCATAGTCATTAAGGAAGGTATTTTTTTTCATAATGTAAAGAGGATACAACATTTCCCTCTATAAAACTTGATATGAAATATTAATGATTGATGACACTGTAATCCAAGAAGTCATTGATCAATCAAGGGATTCGTATTTGTTTGTCGGGTGTCAAACACATGTATTTCAACAACACAATATTTTGCAAAATGATTAACGTAACCAGTAGGCAAACATTGTCTGTAGTGATGCAAGAGAGTTTCATTTGAAGCAAATAGAATTCGTGGTGGAGTGTAAGGGACCCATGTTTTAATGTTTTAGCAAGTAGGCCTACAAAGAAGTATTACAAATTTTTACACAATTCATCAAAGTGTGGATAATATGTAACCATTATTATTTAATTAATTCGATTTTTCTTGCATAACACAAGACAATTGTGTTGTTGGATAATCGTTAGATTGCTTTGTGCGTAAAAATCTTGCATACTGGAAACTAGAGGGAAACATTGTGAAGCACGATTTATAAAGGATTTTTTTAATCAGTTCTGCAGAGAAGCCAAAAGCTGTTGGTACATATTAATCGTCACATTATTGACCTGTAAATACGTATAAAGTAAATACAGTCCACATTAGTCTATTTATGTTAAACTTTATCTTTGTATTCTTTGGTAGTCCGAAAAGTCATTATCGAAATATTGTTATTTGATGTTGCTCGAAATTGTTTTTTCGTTGGAGTTTCAAGATATCATCCCTTTCTTGTCACTTATCACTTTTGAAGGAGGGGGCAAGTGCCCCTGTGTACCCGGCTATATGTGCCAATGCAACACAATATATTAAAAATTTGCCCCCTCTAGGATTGACTTCGCCCCCCCTACTAAGAATTCCTGACTACGGGCCTGATGGTGCATGAAGAAGAACAGGTTCCAAAAACTTGTAGGTAGTATAAAATAAGTTTATCCCCACTAATAATTTAGTGCATCGTTGAAAACCGTGCTTGCAGACAGCCGGCATCTCTTCGGGTAAGTACCTTCGGTAAATGTCTGTTATATCGGAGACACATTAAAATCGGACATTTTGTGTTTCGGATGGTTCGTACTTACCAATTGTGTATTGTGGAACATAGTTGAAGGTGCCATTATGCATTTTACACGAAAATAACTTCGATTTTTCACATTACGAGTAATTCTTCTGGTACGCTTTTTTTCTTCTTCTTTTTTTTTTTTACAGCTGTGGATCATCGCACGTCGTGTTTGTGTTTTATCGATTTGGATTGGGTATGCAGTGTTTCAACCTCCTTAACCGAAAAATACCTACTTTCGTGTTTATTATGTCATCACAAACCATTGACGAATAGCCCCAAAAACCATTCACGATAGCCCCACAAACCATTGACAGATAGCCCAAAAAACGTTCATAATAGCCCCACGAACCATTGACGAATAGCCCCATGAACCATTGACAGATAGCCTCAAAAATCATTCACGATAGCCCAACAGACCATTTCCGGGAAGGTTAGGTAGGGTTAGGTTAGGTAAGCAAAGTTTAAAAAAACATTTTCTCGTAAAAAAGAGGCACATTTGGAAACACTGGCGAGATCGCATGACTTTCGACGCTCGCACCATCTGCAGGTTCATAATGGAAACAACGGCATAATATTGTCACTTTGCCAAAATGCAAGTTTTTTATATCAAAAGTGCTTATTTCTTGTGCAGCATTCTACGGTGAGAAAATACCTCCACGAACTTTCAAAATGCTACAGAAACTCATTTCTGTAAGTAGTTTCTTCTGTAAAAATGAAGAAATGTGTCTCCGATATAACAGACATTGGTAAATATGCGATATCGCCCGGACGGATTTCTTCAAATTTACAAAAGAAAGTACGTACTGAAATGAGTTTCTTTAGCATTCTGGACGTTCTTGGAGGTATTTTCTTTCACGGAAAGTAAAAACTTCGTAGTTTAATGCTGCTGAACAAGAATTAATCACTTTGTCAATGGTTTGTAGGGCTACCCGTGGATGGTTTTTTGGGCTAACGTGCATGGTTTGTGAAGGTAAACATGAAAAAAAAAAAAAATCGAAATAGTACGTAATTTTCCGTCATGAAGGTTTGAAACACTGCTTGTGCACTGAAAATCGACAAAACACAAGCTGGCGCGTCATGACGTGCGATGATCCATTACGAGTGCATGCCATATTGTGTATTACAGAAGCGGAACAAGTAAGACAAATAATCAATCGTAATATGAAAAGTTGACAGTATTTTATGGATAAAGGCATATCTTCACCTTAAAGAATGTTCCGCAAGGCAAAATAGGTAAGTACCAGTGGTAAAATTAAGGAAATAAATGAGTGAAAGGTGTCCGGGCGTTATCGCATATTTACCAAAACTACCCAGACATTTACCGTACCTTCTTCTTTCTACACTTTCTGTTCACTTTAGCTCCAAAAACCGTGCACGGGTAACCCCACGAACCATTCAGGGGGACGAGGCATGCCTACAAGGTTGGGTAGGGTTGGTTGGGTTCCATTAGCACTCATTTCACCCCTAAATATGTGCTTCATCATCGAAAAATTTCCTCAGTACGTTCAATTACGCTTATTCGGACAACATCGGTTTTTATCGATTTCCTCCTCCAGGTATTTTTACCTCACTTTGGGATTTACGTTGTTGAATTCTTTATACAATAAGCTTTCCAATGATATATCGTATGACATGTATTCCTTATGAAAGAGGACGTAAAGTAGTGTCTTACCAGGATTACTTGTACACCCAACGGCAAAAGAAACAGTAAGCGAATTGGGCTAGAATTTACAATACCGGCCCCTTCTGTAATTTCCATAATACTAATTATACTCATGAAGTACTTAGTCGCAGTGGTTCTTCTAAGGTTAAGATGTTGCGGTCAAGTGCAGAAATTGATCATTAACGTGTACAAGTTGCTACATAACGTTCTTGATTTCCGCAATTATTCTCGGTGGACAAGAACAGAAAACGTTCTTGATTTCCGCAATTATTCTCGGTGAACAAGAACAGAAACCATCTTTGGTGACATGAACAATTGACGTTCGTGATGAGTAATGCTGTCTACAGCATTGCAACACTGTTCATTTCATACTTGGAGAGCATGGATCGTGAGCATCGTGAGAGAATGGCGAACGGTGATAGTAAAAAGAAAATATTTTTGGTACTAATCTGATATGCCCCGGACAGATTTCTTCATTTTTACAGAAGAAACTACTTACGGTAATAAGTTCCTGTAGCATTGCAATTACCCCAGAAACCACTGACTACTAGTCCCAGGAACCATTCACGGTAAGGTTAGGTTTGGAAATTTGGCGGTCACGTGTAGAAAGGAAAGCAATTTTTGGAATTCTACGTGCTACGAAACTTACATTTTTTTAATATTTAAATTCCTTACCAAGGTATCCATAGAGACATGTGGGTAGCCGGAGCGGAGCGCAGCGGGGGCATTGCCACGATAGCTGTTGCTGGTGGCAGGTTAATTACCCCAGGGTGGAACCCGGAATTAGCGGGAAATTTTGACAGCAATTTTCATGACATTTCTTGAGGTACAGTCATGAAAAACCGACTTTGACATACATTGATCGGTACCGGTGCTTCGAAGTTCGCATACTTACTAATTGAGGCCTCCCAATCACGAATTTGAAGTTACAATTTGGCGGTCAGGTGTAGAGATTGCAAAATTAGCTAAATTGAATGGTGTGCGATCGGCACGATTGCTCATTATTTACAAAATTTTCTGGTAAATAATGAGCCATCATTCCAATCGCAGATCACTGAATTTAGCTTATTTTGCAATTTTTAGACATGACCGCCAAATTTTAACTTCGAATTCGTGATTAGGAGGCCTCAATTAGTGAGTATTCGAAATATTACGAAAATCAGGGAGGGGTCCGGTATTGTAAATTCGCTCCACGAATTGTCCACCACCATTTTCACTCGGTCTGAATTACACAATAAAGACGTCAGTAACACTTCAATATTGTTCCACCGGATTTCTTCATTTTTACAGAAGAAACTGCTTACGGAAATGAGTTTCTGTAGCATTTAGAAGTTTGTGGAGGTATTTTCTGCCATCGTGGAATGTATTTCACCAGGAATTCATGTATTTTTCAACATAAATATCTTTCCTACGTACAATTGCTGTTGCTTTCATTTCCTTCCACTACGTGAACCAAATGTTGCGTACGTTTGATGACGTAATCCCCCTGTCAGTGTTTCCAGCCACGCCGTTGTTTTGCAAGAAGAGGACAATTTTATCTATGTTTGCCTATCCTAACCTTGCCGTGTATGGTTTGTGGGGTTATTCATGAATCGGGGTTATCCATGAATGGTTTGTGGGGCAATGCGTACATGGTTCGTGGGGATCTTTCAGTTGAGAAGGTTGGAAACACTGCATACCCACTGAAGATCTACCATGCTAGTCAAGCTGTATCGCCATATTGTGTGTTTACTCCTCATGTCAAAAATTCAAATTATTTTCATGAAAAAAAGCAAAATACCACCTTGAAGAATCTTTCGCAATGCAGAATAGGTAAGTACAAATGTTAAAAATCACGAAATAAACGAGTGAGAGGTGTTGGAACCATACCGAAGTAGTAATAAGACATCAATAAGCAGAGAACAATGCCTGCTTCGAACCAACATAGTTTCATTCCTTAAAACAACACAGGATGTAAAATATAAAAGTAATAGTGGTGGACAATTTGCGTACCATTATCTTTGCCGTTGACTGTACCCGAGTGTCTCAAGGCTAGATTCCTGCTGGCGTTTTCTGGACTTTGATTAGTTACATGGTGCTTGTTCATCTCTAGTTTTTGCATTGCAAGACACTGTACTTGTAGATACAGTTTTTTCCCTGCAAGGCATTGCACAGATGCGACTTGAAGAAAGTTGTAGGAAAATAGCTACTTCTTCTATTGTCCTTATAATTACCAAAATTAAAAGAAAAGAATTGGCTAATTATTGGCTCTAAATAAAATATGGCAGTCAAGGTGTACTCAACATGTTCTAAATAAACTTTGCAATATTCATTCATAAGTATAGTGCTTTGTTCAACTAAATATATCAAACATTTAATACACACAATAATAAAGATTTGCATTATCAAATCTGTCAACAACAAGCTTTGAACATACGCCTACAATCATTTCCAGTACTTGCTAACACTCCTATTTTTTATGGGTATATCTAACATTTTTGAAACCTAAATTTGAAAATAAGATCCTTAGAAAAATCTTTGGACCTGAAAGGGATGAGGAGACAGGTGAGTGGAGAAGGTTACATAATTTAGAACTACATAATTTGTATGCATGTCCAGATATTATTAGAATGATTAAATCGCGAAGACTTAGGTGGGCAGGCAATGTGGCACGAATGGGAGAGGAAAGAGGAGTTTACAGGATTCTTGTTGGGAAACCTGATGGTAAGAGACCTGTAGGAAGGCCAAGACGAAGATGGAGGGACAACGTTGAGATGGACGTAAGGGAAATCGGTAGGGATGGAAAAGAGTATATTGATCTTGCTCAAGATAGGGACAGATGGAAGACCTGTGTTGCTGCAGCCATGAACCTTCGGGTTTAAGAAGGCTAGGGAGTTAGTTAGTTAGTTTTAAATTTGCAAGATTTTCAAGTTTCCATTTTAAGTAAATTTTTTGCACAGATAGGCTAAAGCAGACTGGGCCTACATTTTAAAGTGGGATCCAAAACACTTTGTGCCTCCACCAGGTACCAAACCCTGGACCCCTTAATTACAAAGTGATAATATTACCACTAAATGGCTACACTCCATTTCAAACCAACTTGCACGTGCTTTATAAATTTCAATCAAATCTTACAATTTATAACATGAAAATTTCAAAGGATAAAACAAAGTCAATGGCTATAAATAGTAAAAGAAAAATCCTAGAGTGTAAATAGTTATAAACAATAAAATAATTGAACTCTGTATATTGGGGAAGCCACATTTCTTCAAACACCAGAAAGCTGTTGAGAAAAATTTAATAAAGATTAAATGGAATTTTGAAAAAAATTTGGGAAAACAAATTAGATACCACAACATAATTTCAAAACTGGTTCTTCTATATGGTAGTGAATGTTAGACTCTTCGTCATCATGATAAAACTAGAATCAATTATGTGCATGAAATTTAGAAATTTCGCACTTCCGCATTGCACAATTTAATGGTTAAATCCTATTAATTTCGAAGATCCACTGTCTTCATTCACTGAAGGGTACGACATCTGGAGTGGAGATGCAATGTGGAAGTGCGAAATTTTACGTAAGTAATTTTAAACCACGTTTACCACATCCATGGTGGACTAGAATCAATTGTTCTCAAATGAAATTTTTGCAGTCTTTAAGTAGAGTAACCTTACGAGACAAAATTAGAAGTAAAGAAATCCTAAATTAATGGAAGGTCGAACCAATGGTGGAAGAAATTCAGTTAAAGTGGAATCAAAATGTTCTGAGGATGCCAGATAGCCGTTTGCCTCAGAAATTATTACATTTCAGGCCAAAAGGAAAAATAAATTTAAGATCATCTCGCTGATGGAATGATCAACTTTTGTAGTCTCAGAACGGAGTTTGGTTACCCAGTCCTGAAAGAGGAAGAAAGACATATTACTTCAAATTCTTTTCGAAAATTTGAATAATTTTCTTCATCTACCTACAAACCTTTCAAAAATCATGTAGCATGTCAAGGTCTGACATACAGTCAAACAGTTCAATGCTCACTGGTAGGCACAAATCCCATGTTTCAGTTATGTTTAGAGTGGTCATATTAGGAGAGAGATCTCTACTGGTACAGTTTTTTAATTGTTGCCACAAGATGACAAGTGTAAATCTACCATATTATCAGAACATGACATTGAGATATTTTATGACTTAAAGAAGGTCAATATACAGAATGTTTTGCATAAAACAAAAATTCCCAAAAATGTATTCGAGAAACTAAAAACCAGAAGGGAAATACACAACTACAAAACAAGAGGAACAGAGAATCTTGAACTCTTCAAACACTCACTGGAAATTTTCAAATCGTCTTTTACACTTTCAGCAGCAAAGACATGGAATGAACTTCCTCCCTCCCCAGTCCTAACAAATTTAAGAATAAACTAAAGAATTTTCTGTTAGATGAGCAATATCTCTGTTCAAGCTCCCACGAGTAACACTACACAATACAGTTTAGATTACATACGAGCCTCGCTAATCCAATCCTTGACAAATCTTCAACTATATTGTAATATTTACGTATGCGTTGTTCTATCGTACCTCACAAAACTAGCATAATCATGTACATCAATCTCAACATCCGTGCGTGAATGTCCTGCTCAGAAATGTTTAGTATGTGTGTTTTAATGTGTGCGTGAATGTGTTTTTTTCTCTCTTTCTTTTTTATGTGTTGTCTTGATTTTTTAAAATGTAGTCTTTGTTCTTTCCTTGTAACTTTTTTTTATTTTTTTATTGTATTTTCTTCTCTTTTTTATGATTTTGTTTATGTACACTAGGTAAATGTCAAACGTGGTTAGGTGGGAGAACAGCTACAGGCTGAACCTCGCCCTTTAATAAAGAAAATTTGAATTTGAAATAGAGCAAATGGGATGTGATCGTTACTCTATTCCCCTGTTCCATTCCTTTTTTCCTTCAGTGCTTATTGTCACTGCATCACGCTATACTCCCTAACTGAAATTTAACGTGTCAAATGTCACGAAAAGTTTTTATTTTAATAGAAGAGCTAATTTCTTACCTATTTATAAGTCAAATTAGTTTTAGCAACGTATACATTTTATTCAAAATTTTCCCGTGCATATTTTAATTAACTATAATTAAAATTAGACAACACAAAACTATAGTTTTTCTTGTATGTACGCATTGCTTGCATTGTAGAATTATTTTCCTGTAGTTTATGGTTATTACAAGCTTAAGAAAACAGAAATTATTAAATTTAATGAATTCAAAATGAGAAACTCTCTACCAGATGTGAAAACCACAGGAATATATAATATAAGTTGTTCATGTTCAAAGGATTATGTGGGACAAACAGGAAGGAAAATGGCAATAAGATGGCACGAACATGATTTGGACATTATAAATCTAAACCCAAGATCAGGTTTGTCAACTCATATCATCGAAGAGAAGCATTTGATTAAAAAGAGAAGGGTTTTAAAAAGATTAACGGGAAGCATAGAGTTGAATGTCTGGGAAGCTTCGTTCATTGCAGAAGAACACTGGAATAAATGAAATAATGAAAATGGTAACATAGATCCAGTATGGAGTTTTCTTTTTCACAAATCGAGTAAGCCACCATCTTTAAAATTTAATGTAACATAAAACATCAATAGACTTTGTGAAAACAATGATGAATTTGAATTACCTCATGATATTTGGGATTCATAATAATAATAATAATTTAAAAAATCTGAAATAAAAATAAAACAGACTGCTGCTTTTCACAGTTAAGTTGCTATATTACAACAATGTAACATTGACAACATCCATTATATAATGGATTCTTTTTGTTTAAAAAATTACTAACAATTGTTATAACTGTATCTTTAGTCAAAATTAAAATAAATGTCTGATGAAAGGAGCGTGTGTTCTCCTGAAATGTCACAAAGAAAAACTGTTTTCTTATGCTTGTAATAACCGTAAACTACAGGAAAATAACATAAAACTAGCTTTTTAGAATGATAACCATAAGTAGAAATTATTAATCATGTAATAATTTCTTCATTTAGTGGTACATATCAGGAGTTTTTTCTATGAATAAGAAGAAAAAACATGACTGAATGTGTAAAGAATTCAGCTGCTGGTGTCTGAACTTAACTATTTCTTCCTCTGCATTGTTCGTAATAGTTCATGTAACCACTATTGTGTAGGAGTCATGTGCAGGGGTAGACTGCAGGTTTCTCAGAAACCACCATTTTTTTTAAATACGGGCTAAGAAAGCCAATGACCTAACTAAGATAAGTTATGACATGTGATCTTAAAACATTTAATTTATTGATTAATACAAGATTGGATTGAAAGTAATTAATTCTTGCATGGGAATGGACTTTTTAAAAAAGGCTCAACTGGTGACAGCATACAATACATTGTTATATGTGCCAGACTCTAACACATCGCTGGAGATTTTAATATTCTGCTTGCAGCAGTGCCAAAATTTATAATGGCATGTTTTTTATTATTCTGATTTAATGAAGCATGTGATACAGAAAATGTACAAACATTAAAAACCACATACTGTACTCATTACAGTAGACTCGCGATTATCCGAGCTAATTGGAACCGAGACTACCTCGGATACGGAAAAACTCTGATAATACGGAGATAATGTGCTAATAGGTCGTAAATGACGAAACAACACTTAAAACTGTATAGTAATTATTTATTACTAGTACAGCATAAATGAGAAGATAACTTTTCAAAAAGTCTTTCATAGTTTTTTGGACACACCTTTTCCGTTTGCCACTCGTACTACATTACTGGCTTAGAATAGGCCTATACAGAGATTTAAACACCACTGTAACAATCGGATACACGGACAATGTAACGAACACGTGCAGGGCGGACAGTGACTTGACTTCAATTTATTAGTAAACAAACAGGGGGTGCGTTATGAAGCACGGTGTTTTCCAACCACTCCCTTGGTTAATCGCGAGTCTACTGTATTAAAGAAAAAGTAGACTTAGCACCTTTTATTTTTATACCCCTGATTCTTACTATTATACAGGGTGCTCGGAAATTCCCCTTACAAACTCCTGGGGCTAGTAGAGAGGACTGAGTAGACAATATTTGGAATAGGAACCCATGTCCGGAAACCTACCTTGTCCGTGCTACAACCATGACAATGTGTCGGAATTGCCTGTGTTGGTATGCATCCGGGTAGGCAGGATTTGACGTCACAAGATCACCTGATGGCACGTGACGTCTACAAATTGTTGCGTTCCACTGTCGACACAGGTGTTGATCAATGAATAGTACGTTTTTTTTGTTCCCTTGACATTGTTACCAATAAATTTGTTTGCATTATGGACTGAGTCACACGTCATTCACTTCTGTACCTTACGTAACACCTCATTTGACAAGGTTGTAATAAATGATTACACTTTAGGTCATCAGGTGATCTTCTGACGTCATGTACTGCCTACCCGGTTGCGTACCAACACAGGCACATCCGACACATTGTCATGGTTGTAGTACGGACACGGTAGGTTTCCGGACATGGGTTCATGTTCCAAATATTGTCTACTCAGTCCCCTCTACTTGCCCCAGGAGTTTGTAAGGGGAATTTCCGAGCGCCCTGTATTTACTATTTAATAAAACCTGAACCCTCTTGATGTTGAAGAACATTGGGCAGTCTACTAACAATTTTGCCTCCAAAGGTTCCATGTTTGAGTTCTGAACTGGCCATTGGCCCATATTGGTGTGAGTGATCCATTCAAAGTACCTGGAATTTGTTTATATCAAATGGAATGGAACCCTATAAAAGTAGTAACAAAATTTGATCATTTTTAAATTGGAAAGATTTCAGTAGTTTGATTTTGTCTACTTTCCTTTCTCCATTTTAGGTGTCAGAGGACGATAACCTTCCAAAATTTGTGTGCTACTCCTGTGTCAATAAGTTAGAGAACTTCCAAGACTTTAGAGACCTGTGCCATGAGTCTGAGAATTTGTTGAATTCGTACTTGCTCTCTGCATCCAAAGAAAATCACTCTGTAACAAAAGTCGAAGTAAGTGTTTTTTCAAGTTTTTTCTGCAAGCTACATGCATGTTCTAATATTCATTGCATGTGTAAAGATTAGGCGTTTGTGTTGCATGAGAGCTAAATAGCTCTGATTGACTCAAAAGGAACCGAGATTTACACCTTTTTTGTCCTTTCTGCACTACAAGGTGACATTTTCGTGGGGTATCGACCAGGATAAGCGTGTGGTGACGGGTGAATTAGTACCTGGTTGATATCCCGTCATCATATGTCACCGAGAAAGCATCACTAAATTAAAAATTCTATAATTTTTATTGAATGAAATAATATTATAACAATAATATTTGATTGAATATCTTTAATTGTTATAGGGTTAGTAATATATATTTCTTCTATAGTACAGGGTTGTTTGATATATATATTCAGATGTGTCATATCAGGTCACCACTGTTGTCTACTATCTGATTAAAAATTATACATACTCGAGTTTGGACTGCAATTAAGAATTAACCAATAGACCTTCATAAAAGAGAGTTATTTAATTCTGCATTAAGCTATGGCTACCAAATTATTTTTGAACTATGCTTTTTTTATTGTCTTTTTGTTTTCCAAACGGCCACTCTCTTTGAACTTCTGTAAATAAAAAAAAACTTGTAGTTCAATCGTGATGAAATTTAAATACAGTGCAAGTAGAAAGGTTTTTAATACAATTCTTAATTTTCAGATTTTTTAAATGTCAAAAAGAAAATGTTCCTATGAATTTTGTGAAACAACTTTTTCTTAGTAATGTATAGTCCTACAAATACAAATTTGGTCTTGGTTTGAAGCTCTTTACAGCTATTTTTAAAACCTATTATCATTGTCAATTCACCTTGCGAACTGATTTTTATTCAACAGAGTAAACATGTGTGTGAATGTGGCGACATCGCATGGAGTGACAGCCTGCAGTGACACAACATGTGATGTTGCCACGTTAAACACACATCTTTAATCTGTCCAATAAAAATCTGTATAAAATTGGTTTCGCAAGGTGAATTGACAATGATAATGGATTTTAAAAACAGCTGCAAAGAGCTTCAAAACAAGACTAAGATCGTATTTGTAGAGCTACCCAATAGCAAGATTAGAAAAATTGAGAAGAACCTTTTTTTTTTGGCAGATTTAGTAAATCTGAAAATTTGGATACATACTGGCAATGTGGTAATTGCTCACAATCGAATAGCAACTAAAGGTTAAAATATTAAAAATCAGTAACTTACATGTGTGAGCATGAGATTTGTCGAACTACGTTTCGAAGGTTATACTACCTCCTTCTTCAGGTTGAAACGATGTTTTCAGACACCCGACATGGTGCCTCGTCGAGAAAGTGTTGGTTGAGGATTTAGGTCAAAAGGTATGGGAAAAGACACTTTCTAAAAAGATGATGTAAAATACACATACTAAAACCGCGCAATACTCTATAAAAACAAAGGAACGTTCAAAGCTGATGGAGGCAAACTGCCGATCGGTGCTCGGGGTAGGCGAATGCACGGTGTCAGCTCATACCTGGGGAAGGAAAACTCCTCCCTTCCGGGTTTTCCTCAACTGGTGCTCTTGAGTCACCAATCCAAGATGAATTCAACTTCCACCTCGGCGGCTTTCCTAACCTCGGGGGTAACATAGAAGCCTATCTCGTCTCTATTCCCGGCGGCTTTATCCCATTTTTAAAAAAAAGTTTATCCAGCCGTCTTCCAAGTTTCCGTCATCCCTATTGAGTTTATTCCTATTATCTGCGCATATACAGGGTGTTTTGTAAGTTCGTTTACAATGCTTGGGAGGTGATTGTACGAGTGAAAATAAGGTGGAAAGTTCATGTAACGAAATTCCGGAAACGGCATTGTTGCCGAGTCATTGACGTTTGAAAACGTGGGAAAATGATTTTCCGAAGTGAATAATGGCAAAACGGGTGGAGAGAAGTCGTCGGTGTTGGGCAGTCCACTAAGAAATTGGGTACGCTCTTGTCAAAAAATCACGCGGCAATGTTGTGCAATGTCGGCGCAAGGGATTTCTCAAAGGACGCGAACGAAGATGTTGAAGGGAGTGGGGTGGGTGTGCATTCTGTGTGAGCTGGTATCGACGAAAATTGGCATGTGTTGAATGGCACCAAAAAACAAAGAAAATTTCCTGAGCGAAGGGCACCATGACGTAAAAACGAAAAAATGAACTGTCATAGGTTGCATACCCTGAAGGGCAGGGCCCTCCCCCATGGTGCAGTGGTAGCGTCGTTGCCTTGTAATCAATGGGTCTCGGGTTCGATACCCGGTGGAGGCACAAGTGGTTAGGATCCCACTTTAAACTGTAGATCCAGTCCCGATTAGCCTTACTGTGCATAAAGTGCACTTAAAACAGCAACTCAAAACCTGAAGGGCAGATGGGTGTCCGTGTGATCTGACGTTAAGTACCACATTTCCCGCTAGGGGTGCCAAGGAGTGCACGTGTCTGTGCCATTCGTGCTTTAGCTGCTGTGCCAGCAACAGGTTGTTAAACATTCACGGTTGAATGGAAAGACGTGAGGTTCTTGGACAGTAGTGTTGGGCAAACATTTGACCTAGCAGTGTTACGTGTTAATTCTTAGCCACAGCCCATCGTGTCCTGTGAAGAGTACTAGTGTTAACGGCCATAAACACTTGTAGCCCGGTATAAGGGATGGCTGTATACACGTCCCAAGAGCTGGCGGACATGCATCTGATTTATGGGGAGGCTGGAGGTAATAGCCGTGCTGTAATCGCCGTTGTCGCCTCTGCTTGGAAGTACATGGTGGACACTTTAAAAACCGTCTGTGATGAGGTTCCCTTTACATCTCCATTAAGCATACTGTGTACCCTTCAGGGTATGCAACCTATGACAGTTCATTACGTCATGGTGCCCTTCGCTCAGGAAATTTTCTTTGTTTTTTGGTGCCATTCAACACATGCCAATTTTCGTCGATACCAGCTCACGCAGAATGCACACCCACCCCACTCCCGTCAACATCTTCATTCGCATCCTTTGGGGAATCCTTTGCGCCAACATTGCACAACATTACCGCGTGATTTTTTGACAAGAGCGTACCCAATTTCTTAGTGGACCGCCCAACACCGACGACTTCTCTCCTGCGTTTTGCCATTATTCACTTCGGAAAATCATTTTCCCACGTTTTCAAACGTCAATGACTCGGCAACAATGCCGTTTCCGGAATTTCGTTACATGAACTTTCCACCTTATTTTCACTCGTACAATCACCTCCCAAGCATTGTAAACGAACTTACAAAACACCCTGTATAGGCTGCCTCATATACATTCCTATCTAATTTGTTGTTAATTGTCCTGATGACTTCTCTTTTAGCGATCTTATGCTGGTTAACTAATACATGCTCAGATAATCCTGTCTTGGGTATACCCTCTTTTACATCTTTATCATGCTCACTCCACCTAACTTGCATACTTCTCCCGGTCTGTCCCACATATTCCTTTCCGCATTCACATACTATCCTGTACACTCCCGTTTGCTCTTCAGGGTTATCGCGCCTGTCTCCCCTCCCTTTCTTATAAGACGTGACGTGTTTTTCAATGCTCCGAGGTGCTCTAACCCCACATTTTATCCCGTATCCCCTTAGAAAGTGTCTTTTCGTATACCTTTTGACCTAAATCCTCAACCAACACTTTCTCGACGAGGCACCATGTCAGGTGTCTGAAAACATCGTTTCAACCTGAAGAAGGAGGTAGTATAACCTTCGAAACGTAGTTCAACAAAGCTCATGCTCACACACGTAAGTTACTGATTTTTAATCTTTTAAGCTTTAGTTGATGAAAATTTGGAATTGTATTTAAATCTTTTCTACTTGCACTGTATTTAAATTTCATCATGATTGGACCACAAGTTTTTTATTTATAGAATTTCAAAGAGAGTGCTCGTTTATAAAAAAACTCGAAGGCATACTAAAAAAAGAAAGAAAAAAGATCAGTTACCATAGCTTAATGCAGAATTAAATATGCTAAATTTTGGTGTAACTTGTTTTTATGTAGGTCTACTGATTAATTTTTAATTGCAGTCCAAACTCGAGTAACCATAATTTTTAACCCGATAGTATTGTGTTGCAACCTTCACTTAAGAATTAGGGTTGTTTGAAGGTAAGAATTGTGTTCAAATTATTTTTCCGGATGAACTATTATCGTGTGGAGATATGGGAACGATTATGGGTGTTTTCAGACTGAAGCAGCAGGCAACATGGAGATTCACACCAAAGTGACAAGCAACATTGGCCTCATCCAATCTGTAAGAAAGCATACACCGTACATGTGCAAATAACAGACCGAGGCTACACAATGGACACTGTTCAGAAAAAGCCTGAAAGGTTGCATTTATTTCTGGAAGGTTGATTTCTCACTTGTTGCTTTGGTCTGAAAGCTCCCCAACAGTTACTTTTCTCTCTTTATTATGTTGTTTAGTAAGTCTGTTCAAAATGTATCTGACCTAATTTTTCTTTCTCAGAAGCTGGGTGAAGCTAAGAGGTGAGAGTCAGCACAGTAGTGTGTGAATTCATTTATACATGCGTGATTTTCTGACAGTCTCATCAGTTGAGGCTGTCACTCCCAGGCAGCTGGTGTGTGTTTTAGTGGGACACATGTTTGTCACATTTTCACGTCATGTGGGAAGCCAGAATGCTTTTGGGAGTATTACTGCATGACGTTTCACCAAAAACTTGGTGATACCCAAGTTGAAACAATCGTGCGATTCATCGTTGATGGTAGGGAGATTATAGAAATTAGAGAATAGCTTAAGTAATTTAAAAATGGCTGAATTTCTGGTGAAATCCAGATACTACAGTAAGGCTGTTCGCTTTATATCCGACCATTTTCGATTCGGTGCTGCCTCCTGGCGTATCATGCTGGAACTGTGGGTCTGCTGGCGGGAGCAGTGTTGTGTCTGACCTTGTAGGTGCGTGAGTGTTGGTAGTGAATGTTATCAAATGGCACCGAAAATCAACCGGTATTGGAAGGGTTACGTAATGGCCCTTTTTACATGCTACGTTTTCATACGTACGCATTGTGAAACAGTGTTGGGAGAATGGGTTAACACTCGGGGTGACTACTGCGAAAGCTATTGTGGCCTGTTACACACAACAGGCTCTCCTTGCGAAACATTCACCCACAAAAACCACCAGGAGAAGAGCTGCAAGCAAAGTGTCACCCGTAGTGCGAAGGGGCGCAGCAACTTTGTTCATCAGTGCAGGGAAAGTTTCCCTCGTGGCTTTATGGTTGTGATGGGATTCGGATATGAGGGTAAGTTGATGATACGCAAGGTGGACAAAAACGTGAAGGTGAATGCCAGATACTTCCAAGACTCCATTTTGACACCTATCTATCGGAGAGACATCCCACAATTGTATGGAATGGACGCGAACCAGGTGATGATCCATATGGACAAGGCTTCGAGTCATACCGCCAGAACATCACTACGTTTTTATCAGGAAATGGCAGAGGAATTAGGAATTCATGTCATTTCGTTTGAAGACATTCCTGTGAAAATCCCAGATGCCAGTCCAATGGATTTTTGCGCATTTGGACTGTTGAAACGACGTCTTCAACATCACCGCCCGTGCACCCTGGATGGTCTATGGAAAGCTTGCAGGGAGGAGTGGGACAGAATTCCCATGCCTGTCCTGCGCTGGAGCTTGCTGCAATGGAAACTGCGATGCGGGGCGATAGTCCACAATGCTGGGGGTCCAATAGAACATGATCAGTGGTGGCAGTGCAGTATCTCTTAAGGTGAGTACATGTCAAACATGGTCGGATATAAAGCAAACAACCTCTGTATTAATAAAGTTTAATATTTGATCATGAAACGTGATCAACTGCCTGAGAAATTTATGACATTACAATTAACAATGGTCCGCACATGTGATTTTAATCAACGGTTTGCGTACAGGAGGCTGTACCTGTGAGAGTCACTTGGCGGCTTCATCATGATGATGCCATCACCAGTTCTTGAACTTGTTCCAATATTTCTTGGCCAAGTGCTGATTCCACAGGTTCATGAGGCCCTCGACTATTCACAAATGGCCCCTTGCAATATCTGACTATTCCCCAATTCTACTGAAAATCAGCGATTTAAGAGAGAGGACATCATGAAATTTTGCCCCCAGCTTATAGTGTGATACTTTTTGAACTAACCTCGTATATTTCTGGGTTATAATAAGTTTAATTTGATTACTGTTAAATGTATGTTTCAGCACCCTCAAGATGCATGGCCATCATGTGCTCAACAGAGCAGCAGTCAGGTTGTTACTAGCAATGAAGAAAATGCACCATCAATAAGAGTAGACCCTACTATCAATGTTAAAGTTGAGAACGATAGTGAGCCAAGTTCTGAGTGTATAGTTCCAGACATCTCGCATCACGTTGTGATAAAAAAGGAATCTAACTGTGAAAGTAGCAGGCGGGGAAGAACTGAAGGTTGGGTGGAGAATCCATCAAGCCAGATATGTAGTTCTAGTCAGTTAAATAGTATAGTTTCAGAAGCTTCAGCTGATCTTCAAAAGATAGGTGAAGTGATTATTACTCCAGTGCAAGTAAAACAGTCCATAGAAATGCCAAATAATGTTTCCGATCCGTGTTTTAACAATGTTAGTGACTCCAGAAGTTGTGATATGACTGACAGTGCCATTTTTGAAGATTCCGATGACGATGTACAAATTTTGGATGACGATATGGAAGATGGGTCAGCTGAGGTCCAGGATAAAGTGCAGGCGCAGATAGATTCAGGCGAAGAAAGCAAAACGTAAGTTTCTATCATTTCTTAATTCTCTAAAAATGAAATTGGTAACCCATATACATGTGTTCAATCCAATCTAATTGCTTTTCCCACTGTAAAGAATGAGTGTGTCAAACCATAGCCTGCTACAATCCTTCCAGCCGTGGCACTTACAACCTAACAAATACAATTTTCTGTGCTGGCTGAAACTCCACATTTCTCTGTTATGTGCTATTTCAAAGAGTAGTTTAACTTCCAAAGTAGCGGCGAAACACTACAGGTTCACATCACCTAAGGGAAGCCCTGGGTGAGTAAATACAGCCGGAGCAGGGTGCTGATCACACCACTTCCACTATGTTCGAGACAAAGAATGTATGAAGCCCTAACTGCATACCTTCATGTGAAACTTTGTTTTCCCCATGGGGAGGGGACAATTATTTTCCAGCACGACAAGTAACACTTTTTCCATTGAGGGAGACAAACAACGATTCAATATTGTCACAATGCTTTATTTTGAATTATTTGAAAAGAAAATTATATTTTTCATGACTCATTTTCCAAGGGGAATTGAATACCCCTCCTTGGCCCCCGTTGAAAAAGTCAAAGGTGTCATAACCATTTAGTACATAAAGAAGTTATTTTTGTTTTGTTAATCAGAGCGTAAGTCAGTCACTTCGTTACATTTTTATTTTATTTATTTTATTTATTTATGGCTTTCTTTTGAGCTTATTTACAGAAATCGGTACAACTATCTTCCCTTGTTTATATTGCTGGAATTGTAATGGAAAAAGTTATAGAAATCATGTGTTGTTCCAAATGCAATGCAGAAGTATCTACCCCCATCCTGTGGTTCGACATTTATAAAGTAACAAAAATCGAATGATGCACTATCCATCGCCCAGCTTTATTGGTGTTTCATGGACAATTAAAAAAAAATAATCTAAAATGCTGTGCCTGTCTTACCGAGTGTGTGTGAAGCAAAGTTTACAATAAAATATAGAGCCTATGCAATGCGTTTGTTGTTCTGTTCCCCGAATAATGATCATTCTGAATACATAAGTGAATGGCTCTGCAGTGTCTTCATTCCAGTTGTGTTGAAATGCATTGCTTCCTCAATGACAGAGATGTTTGAAAGGTCTAAATACTTAAATCACAAACCGTTCAATGTTAAAGTTCACTTGCTTTAGAGGTGTCTTGTTAGAAGCAGACCAGTTGGATATGAGTGCTATTAGGGGAGTACTGGAAGAAATACTAAGTTCTTGCGATTACATGCAAACTGGTCAAATGCCAAGGCTTTAACAAGGTGGTCACTCTAAGATCATAATCAAACTCAAGTACACTATGTGGAAGAAAGTCATTGGACACCACATGTCAGCAGATACCATCAGTTTTCTTGCAATCAATAGGAGGTCGGTCCGCCTTTGGCAGCGATAACAGCAGCCACTCGTCGTCGTAAACTGGCAACAAGCTCATGTAGTACACCGAGTGGGATATTCCGCCATTTCTCCTGCAGTACAGTCACCAACCCTGGAAGTGTAGAAGGGCAAGGCGATCGTGACCTCAATTGGTGCTCCAGTTCGTCCCATAGATGTTCGATAGGGTTGAGGTCAGGGCTCTGAGCAGGCCAATCCAGTCGGGTGACATTATTTTCTGCATACCACTCCATGGTAGCCCTGGAAACATGACAAGTCACATTATCATCCTGGAACACACATTCTTCGTTTCCATAGAAATGCTACAATGTGGGGAGCATGGAGTTGTGTAGAATATCTCGATAGGACGCAGACGTCATGTGGCCATACACCGGTACCAGTGCACCCATACAATATCAGCTGAAACAACCGCAGAACATGATGCCGCCGCCACAACCATATTTCACTGTGGGCACTCCATGCTTGAGTAACAGACGTTCTCCGGGTAATCGCCATACCCACACTCTCCCATCTGATCGAAACAGTGTGAAGAGTGATTCATCGCTCCATAGGACCCTCCGCCATTGAATTGACCAGTCCAGTTTTTCCGGTCTTTACACCAACGTAGTCTCTGCCATTTATTGTTTTTTGTTATCAGGGGTTTGTGGGCAGCGGCTCGACCTTCTTGCGAAGCGTGTGAAGTGTCTTGGTCGAAACAGTCAAATTGGTCGCACTTTGAAACTCTTCTGGAATCGAATGCATCACACGTGTCCTGTTTTTCCGAATCTCCCTCTTCAGCACTCTCCTGCCCGGGTCATCCAATTTCGTGGGTCTTCCACTTCGTGGTGCATTGCTGCAGTGTCCCTTTTCCTTTCACTTCTTGATGACAAAGGTTGATTTAGGGACCTGTCGGGCATCAGCTATGCCACGTATACTCATGCCTTCTATGGAGCAGCCTACTATGATCTCTCTTTCAAATATGCTGTGCTCTTCCCTGTCCATCATTTTATGCGAATGATCTGAGAAGCCTCCTGCTTCGGTATATATACCCATCTGTACTCTCTCTTCCATGGGGTGTCCAATGACTTTCTTCCACATAGTGTATAATTTCAAATTTTCAAGGTGAACTTTCCAGAAATTCAAGGGTACAAGCAGATGTTCTCTCTATTTAAGCCTTACGTATTATCACCTCTCACCACCCACACACACACACACACACAAATATATTAACAATATAAAGGGTCTACAAAACGTTAAAGTGGGTGGAAACATTACATTTCTAGTGTATATTTTTCGTACTATAAATTTTGCCTTGGTCAGAATTTTAATGTTTTATTAACATGGGAACAAGACTTAACAGTGTTACCATTGGAAATAAAGGGTCTATGCGATTCCAATTTATCAAAAATTCTAATTCAATTCAATTAAACGGTATATATATTTAATTTGTTTTTTTAATTTAAGGTGCCAAGTTACATATTTTCTGTCTGTCAGGTAGACTGTTCTGCAAAGGAAAGCAATAGATTGAGAGAATTCTGTTTTATTTACCACACAGCTTTCTTTTCCTTTCTTGATAAAAATAAAAGCTAAACTGTGAAGAACTTGCCTCAGGGCATTAATAAATATGTGCAAATTCAGTATGTGCAAATTCAATGGGATTTGGATTAATAAAAGTTGCAATTTTTCACATCTACAGAGAAAAATTCATTTAGAATTCACACATAATTTCCAGATTGAATAATTCACATATAATTCTTGGAATTCAAGGAATTCCTGCTGAGTAGCCACCCTGTTTAAGGATCGTAGCGGGTTGTGGTCAAACTTATGACCATCTAGGAAGATGTGAATTGAGTATTCATTTATTCCACCCTTTTTTCACCTCATACAAATTGGACTTTAAACTTACAAGAAGTTGTAAAAGGGGAGGAGTTTTAAATCTAAAAATCTCTATGGATTGAACTATCCAAGTCTAAACATATTGTTGTTGGCACAAATTAATGTTGTTCAATTTTCCTGAAATCTGACACCATCAGATGTGGTACACAACATTTTCAAATTGATATATCCCCGAAATATCCGAAGGAACTAGCCAATGTATGATAGCATCTAACATATAGATAAAAGAGCTTTGGCTGCTGGCTTTCTGCAGCCTTGTTACAAGTGGCCTCCCAAAGAAAAAGGATGGCATGCACCATTTAAGTTGATTGTCAATGCTGTGAAAGGCTGCAGTGGTGTTGTATGACCCAACATTAACAAAAACTAAAGTAAAGGTGTTCATGAAGGGTGTTTAGAATAAATACACAGCAAATTGATGTTTAAGTACAAGTGATCACTAGATCCTGGAATTTTAGGGCAAATACCTAGTTTATTCCCTAAATGAAAGTGAAGAATTGTTTTCAATATTCATGATTTACACAAAATTAGACCTATTGAGAGTGACATATAAAGTGGCTCCGGCGTGAGAACAGACTTGGAAATTCTATTTTTTGTCTTTTCCGTCGAAAGCTAAGGAGGGTCACATGAACAGATGAACCAATCGGCTTTGTCCAGTTGCCATGGGGAGGGGGTGTTCTCGTGGTATTCTGCATAGCCAAATTTTTCATTTTGGGTCGTTTTCGAAACAGGTGGAACCCTTACCAAAGCCAGCACTGCGATGCCTAATGGTTGCCGCCACGTAGCAAGCGAATGGGTCTCCGTTTCCCTGCCTCTCCCTGAAATGCGAGCGAAGGGGGCTTGTTGACAGGAAGAGGTGTCGTGGACGACTGGACAAAAATCAGGCTTGTAGCAACCGGTAGCAACACTGCTTTTCCCCCCTTGAACTGGAGGCGGAAAGTCTGGGTTTCCTCAAGTCCATTCTCTCGCCGGAACCAGTTTAGTCACCAGAGAGAGTTATAGTGACTTAAAATGGCAAAAATAGGGACTTGCAGCCACATTGTTACTTTAATATTTTTTAAGGTTCTGTTCTCCAGGTAGCTAAAATTGCCCTCTTCCTCATACACAATTCAGCAATCATAAATTCAATTACTCAAGCCTTTTTTGACCCATCTACGATCTGCATAATAGGTTTATGAACACTTTGTCCAAGCTGTTCTTTTCTTTAAATTTCCACCTTTAACATCTGTCTCTGTGAATAGATTTTTTCTACCTTTAAAATTATTGTAAAAGACAAAAGACACAGTTTCACTGTGGGAAGTTTGAAGTAAAATCAAGTTCTGTAATGAAATTGAAGTGGTAGATTAAAAATGTAGCTAAAGTGCTATATTTTTTTTAAATTAAAAATATCTTTGTCAAGACATGAATGTTGGCCTAAGAATAAACTTTATTTAATCTGTAGGTTTTTATAACTTTTACAGATTCATTGACTTAGTTTCGTTTTAAGTCAACTGTTATGCACATATAGCCTAGTAGGGACTGGATCTACAGGTTAAAGTGTGATCTGAACTACTACAAGGTACCTGAACTGGGTATCGAACCCAAGACCCCTTGATTAAAAGGCGACACCATCAGGGTGGCCCAATGACTTGAATAGCATTAAGTAAAATGTAGTTTAAGAGTTTACTTTAGGGCATATTTTTTTTATTTTTAGAGCCTAATTTCATACTTTTAGAGCCTGTTTTAGGTGCCTAAATCTTAATTTTTTCGTCCCTAAAATTCCGAGGTCTTAGTGATCAATTAATTGGCCCACAATCAGCTGAATTTTACATGTACAAGATCAACCTTTCTCACATTTACCAGATTACCAATCTGGCACTGTTCCGGTACTCCGAGAATCTTTTTGAAACCTCCAGCTTGAGGCATTCAAGGTTTCCTGGATGAGGTGCTAACTTTCCATCAAAATTCTCTACATTTTAACAAGAAGTTAATTTTCTGTTCAGTTTTCATACTTGCCATGAAAGCAGCAGCGTATTGTGCAGGATTACAAGATCATGAGCCAAAAAAGAAAAACGTTGCAAAATGGAGGACAAGATCATTCTTAGCAAATAATGTATAATATAGTGTACGGCAACAAATTGGGTGATTTTGCAAGACTGGATATAGCTAGTTGTACAGAGGTAACACGTCACGACCACTACCTTGCAGCCCCAGATTTACCAGCCAGTTATGATGGAGACATGAAATGGGCATAGCACACATTCACTATAAACCTGCGTTACAAAAACTGTGATAGGTATGTGTGCTCTCAAGCGTGCATTTTCGAAACATTTTCGTGTCATCAAAACATGGATTAAAAACTTCGAGGAAACGGGCTCCAAAGATAGGGTCCGGGAAAACATGGCTCAAATTTCTGTGGCCATGCGTTGCTTGTGTAACCTACTGCACGGACACGTAACTATCACTTTTACAGCAAATGCATTCTGTGCCACGTTCCACAGCTCCACCATAACTGAATGGTTATGCTTTGCGATAGTCATGTGTTACCTCTGAAACAACAACTAGCAATATTCAGTGTTGCAAAGTCACCCAATTAACTGCTGCACCCATTACTAGGAAATCATTACAGAAAGAAAAACCCAGAGTTTCACTTTCATTTGGGCAACTCTTATAGATAAGTTCTTAATTTGACATTAAAGAACTTCTTACGTCATGTGCTGGCAACATGTTAAAAACAACACAAAATACATAAACAGCACGATATGAGGCACTTCAAAAGCTTGTCCAAGCTATCTGAGAGTCATCGTCAGGACTGGTAGAGAGACGGCGAAGAAGATATGGTCAAGGTTCCAATGGCACTGATGGCTGAGTCTGCCGGAAGGTGTTGTTGCAGTGTTTCAGTGTTGGTAAGTTTCTGGGTTGTTGCGATTGATGGCTGTGTACACGTGATAAAAATGTGACATTAAGGGGTACTTTAGTATTATACGGACTACCTCATTTGTTTACCGTACCGTGCAAACCTCCTGCTTTTAGGTTAGGTTAGGTTAGAGTGTTCCTATTATGTCCATAAGTGTTTCTCCTGCTTCCCCAGAAAACAGATGGTCTGAAATGAGGTAGTTCGTATAATACTAAAGAAATAAGGTAGACCTAACCTAACCTAACCTAAAAGTGGGGGTTTGCACGGTACGGTAAATGACCCATGTTTCCGAGGGGAATATCATTTAACGTAGACAAATGAGGTAGTCCGTATAATACTAAAGTGCCCATTAAGGAAGGTGTACACATAATTAAAAATACAAATAATATTGACAACAATTTATGTGGAAATCTTTATTGCTACCTCTATTTGGTGCAAGGTGCATGAATCTTAATCTTAAACCTCAGCTAGAATATCTACAGGGTAGGGTTCTTTGTAGACAACGAAACCAGACAGGATGCCTTCCACTGGAGATGTTTTAACGAATATATTATATAAACAAGGATACATGGAAATAGAATATTTACATGATGAGCTACTTTTCTCTATAATTCTCATCTACAGTCAAGTTTTAGCTCAATATGTTTTTTATTATTTCTTTTCTTCAATTTGTATATCCTTGTATCTGGACTTCCTTCTTAATGGACAGTCTGGATCTGGACTTCCTTCTTAATGAACAGATCTGGATCTGGACTTCCTTCTTAATGGACAGGTCTGGACTTCCTTCTGGATTTCCTACGTGAGCTTCCTTCTTAATGGACAGATCTGGATCTGGACTTCCTTCTTAATGGATGGTCTGGATCTGGACTTCCTTCTTAATGGACAGTCTGGATCTGGACTTCCTTCTTAATGGACAGTCTGGATCTGGACTTCCTTCTTAATGGATGGTCTGGATCTGGACTTCCTTCTTAATGGACAGTCTGGATCTGGACTTCCTTCTTAATGGATGGTCTGGATCTGGACTTCCTTCTATTTCAGCTTTTTGACGATTTATGAATTCACATATCCTTTTTCCAACTTTTCCCCTTAAGCTTTGGGAGATATACTAATCTCTTCCCTTGCAGCTGCGATTGGAACGTGCCAACACTAACTGGGTACAACAGAGTGTATACTTGGTGCCAAACGACTGACATGCGCATCCAAGTAGGTGCTACGGTTGAAATGTGCAACCAAAAGTGCTGTGGGGCATCGATTGGAATGCGCCGCCACTGATGTAAACAAAATTTCCGCTATGGGAATGGTAAATCAATCGGACAGATGCAATATCTGTTCAAAGACACAAACTTGTATCAGAGCTTTGACTTCTTTAATTTTCATATTAACTTACATATGATCACTGATTTGATTTATCGAATATATATATTGATTTATTTCTTTTATATTTATTCTTTGTCTTCTTATAATATATTCTATTGTTTTTCATCTTTCCAATTTGCTTTGTTCTTATTTATAAAGTTATTCACATATATTATGCCAATTCTTAATCTTGCACACCTGGTGCTGCCATCTCTATTCCTCTTTGGCAAACTATTTACAATACTTGGTCCTATTGGGTACGTAACATTATTTATCATGGTATAACACAGTCAAACTAAAAAAGAAAATCGTCTCCTTCAGGCATCAATCAAAATAACCAGGAACTTACCAAGACCTTAACGACACCTTCCGGCAGACACAGCAATCAGTGTCATCGGAACTTTCTTCGTCATCTCTCTTACAGCCCTCATGATGGCTCCAAGATGGAGTCGAAAGCTTGGACAAACTTTTAAAGTGTATTATGCTGTTTATGTGTTGTTTTTAACAAGTTCTTAATTGTTATGATTAGTGATTCCCATGCAGCAGTTAAGACACATTTATTCATAGCAGCTACCTTCTTGCAATGGTGATGATTCTAGCAAAATAAAATTGAAAGCACATCACTTTATTCCATTGCTTTGCTATGCTTTCAGTGCCTAACAAATACACCAGTTAAGTTCTGAACTTATTGATCTTGTAATTTTTCAGGACAGTTACTTTTGTACCAAATTGTATTGTTATTATCAAGTTGGTGGCCGCGGTGGCTCAGTCGGTAATGCGTCTGGCTACCATGCTAAAGGTCCCGGGTTCGATCCCCGGCCGGTTCAAATCCGGGAACTTTTCTAACGGTGGAAGCGGCCCTGGCGCCTACCCAGCGTCGAATAACATGGGTACCTGGGGGAAACCCTGGGGGGTAAAGGCGGTCAGGGGCGTGATGCTGATCACATCACCCCCACTCACGACCGGATCAAGAAAGTGTGGGGCGTTACCCCCACACCCCCTATACGCCTTCATGGCGTGGTGCTAAGCACAGGGGAACACTTTACCTTTTTTTACCTTTTATTATCAAGTTGTGACAAGAATAAATATACTTACTATTGTGCAGCAGGCATATAAAAAAAAGGAGCAGTATAACGCACAAGTGGGATTCTAACTACTGTACAATGTGCTCTACTAGGATTTAAACCTTGGACCTATTGTTTACAAGGCAACTGCAGTAGGCACCTTGGTTTGGATCACACTTGAAACTGTAGATTCAGTCCCGAGTAGCCTTTCTGTACATAAAGTGGATTGAAACTCAACTGCATGTATGGTAGTAGAGAGAGACTGGATTAAAGAATAATTGTAAAATCTGGAAGTACTTTCTGCCTTAAATTCCTCATTATATTTCATGAACTACTTACGTATCTCTTACTGGCATTGGCAGATGTCATATCAGTGTAACATAATATGTAGAAAAGCATGTGTTTGTTGTCTTGGTGGAGAAATGGCACAGTATGCTAGAGGTCTGGGTACGAGTCTCCATCGAGCCTGCAGTTTTGACTGAAATTTCTACATACGTATGTGTTGTCTCAGAGTTTTTTGGTTATTATTCTTGTATTGTCATAGATTTTTGTGTAATTAAAATGTAAATTGGTTTTATGTGAGATCTGCGGTGAATATTTATCAAAATTAAAAGGTAACAGTTTCATACATCGGAGATACATTTCTTCAATTTTACACAAGAAACTACTCACGGAAATGAGTTTCACCAAGGTTTACAACGTTCGTCAAGGTATTTTCTTTCATCGTGGAAGATATTTGACCAGGAAATCATGTATTTTTCAAGAGAAATATCGCACCGATGCACAATTGCCATTGCTTTCATTTGCTTGCCCTACGACAACCGGATGCTGCGTACGTTTGATGATGTAAGCCCCTGTCAGTGTTTCAACCCCCCCTTTTTTTTTTACTATGCTTGCCTAACATAACCAAACCTAACCTTATCGGAAATGGTTCGTGGGGCTATCCGTGTATGGTTCGTGGGGCTATCCATCAGCTACCTGTGCATAATGTATAATTTCCACCGGTGACGAACACGATAGTAGGTATTTTTTGGTGAAGAAGGTTGAAACACTTCAGTCAAGATGTGCCCGCCATATTGTGTGTTCCGGAAGTGAAGAAAGGAATAAAAAAAGCACTCAGAATGTGAAAAATTGTGTTTGTTTTCGTGTAAAAAGCATAATGCCACTTTGAACTATGTTCCGCATTACACAATTGGTAAGTACGAACCATGCGAAACACAAAATATACGATTTTAATGTGTCTCCGATCTATGAAACTGGTACCAATTAAAATCTGCCCATACATCCTTGTGTGCAATTGCTCTATTGTATTGCTTAGTGAACGCCATAACTACGAGTAGTGTTCTAGAGTTTGTAGGAAACTGGTTGCCAGGAATATGGTGAATTTTCTTCATTTTCAACATAGGACAATTGTTGTTCAGAAAAAATTAGCTTTGTACTGATGTAATTTAATAGAGAACTTGTTTTATTGTGTCTAATTGTACATAAAATGTCAATAATATGTGTTTTTACAGTGAAACACTATTGAGGAAATTGTCATAATGTAGCCTGCAAGTTTTTTTTTTTGGGAGGGGGGTTACTATCACGAGAAAAAAATATCCTTTAACTTTTTTTTAATGGATATTCATGTGTATCTTTATGAGGCTGGTTTGATACAGCAAGCTTTGTTTTCCTGCGTGTGATGTTTTACATAAATATGTCTTGAAACCTTGCATACAATGCATAGATAGTGCAATTACTAGTTGTTTTAAAGTAATTTGTGCATAACTTTCATAGTCAATTGCCAACAGCATTTGTTCATTCACCGTTCTCTGCCTTATTAGGCAAGTTTTTTACTCCAACCTCCAGGCTTTCCAATGTTGCACCTTACGCTTCATGTCAGAATAAGATCCACTTAATTTAATACCTTTTATCAGCTGATATGTTCTCCACAGGTTCATCTCATCTTTAGTAAGAGTAGCCAGTGTCCCAACCAATTCCTTTTTCTGTTGATCACTTGTAGCATTGTTCTTTTTTTCACCAACTCTTTGCACAACAGTTTTAGTCTTTACTTTGAGAGTTCACTTCACATGCCCCAGTCTGGTAACAGTATGGTATAGGGAAAACACATTTCTTCAAATTTACAGGAGAAATTACTTACGGAACTGAGTTTCTGTAGACTTTTGAAAGCTCGTGGAAGTGTGTTCTCCCTTCGTTCAACTTATTTTTCGACATTAATGTCTCTCCGATGCACAAAAGCTCTTGCCTAAATTACGTCGACTACGTGAACCAAATGTTCCGTGTGTACAATGATGTAACCCCCGGTCAGTGTTTCCAAACTCGCCATTGTTTTGCCAGAACATGACAATTTTAACTATGTTTGCCTAACCTCACAGAACCTAACCTAACCTTGCGTGCATGGTTCGTGGGGCTATTTATGAATGCTTTGTGGGGCTATTAGAATGGTTTGTGGGGCTATCCATGAATGGTGTGTGGGGCTATGCATGCATGGTTCATGGGGCTATCTGTGCATGGTTTGTGGGGTTTTCGAACCCGGAAAAAATACAAAATGAGTAACACAAAAGTAGGTATTTTTCGGTGAAGAAGGTTGCAACACTGCAAAGCCACTGGTCATCAACAACGCTAGTCAAGATTTCTCCGCCATATTGTGTGTGAGAGGAACGAACAATAATTACTCGATATGTGGAAAATTGAAGCTATTTTCGTGAAAAAAGTGAAATCCCACCTTAAACAATGCTTCTCGATGCATAATAGGTAAGTATCATGTATTGCCCACAGTGGTATTTAACTCCTTTAATGCACTGTTTGCCATTATTTTGTCTTGCGCATAAGCAGATGATGATGAACTAATTATTTCTGTAACTTTTTATTCCTTTATACTGAGAAGATAATATTTTATATTGCATTTCCTGACCCTCAACAAGATATTAAGATATTAGACTCATGTTTGAATTGTGTGAATTAAAATCATATTCAAGGGTTTATGCTTTGTTATTTTGGAGAATGCCTCATTGACCTTTTTAAAGGCCACAGCTCCAATACTGCCTTCATTGCCACAAGTGTCCCAAATAGTACAACATGGAAAGATATAAAGGAATTAAAAATCTTAATTAATAATTTTTGAATATCAGAAGAAATATTGTATTCAACTTAGCTCTTTTTATTTTGTATTATTATTTTTCAACTGTCATCCTGACGGCTGGTTGTATTCAGAGTCTGACTAATGACTTGAGCTCATATTTTTATGTAATATCAAAGTACAAAATATGTACATAAATATGTAACAATAAATTATAAAATTCATTCATTCATTGTTTTCTGCCTAATTGGCAGGTTTTTCACTGCAATCTCCAGCTTTCCCTATTCTCTGCCTTACGCTTTGTAATAGCATACGAACTTAATTTAATATCATCCATAAGCTGATATCTCTTTCTTCCACGGACTTTCCCTCCTTCAACCATTCCCACCAAGGCATCTCTTAGCAGGGGGTTCCTTCTTAGACAGTGTCCTAACCAGTTTCTTTTCCTCTTCTTGATGGTCTCCAGTATAGATCTTTTTTCACCAACTCTTTTCAGTATGGCTTCGTTTCTTACCTTGTCCATCCTTTTTACATGCTCCATTTTTCGCCATGTCCACATTTCAAAAGCTTTGAGTCGTTTCTCTTCATTTCTTCTCAACGTCCAGGTTTCTGCACCATATAGTGCTACACTCCACACAAAACATTTCACTAATCTCTTCCTTTGACCTATGTCCATGGGTCCATAAATTTTTTTTTCTTCTATTGAAAGCTTCTTTTGCTATTGCGATTCTCATTTTCATTCTTGTTTGCAGCTCATGTCACTGCTTATAGTGCATCCGAGGTACTTGAAGCTAACCACTTGCTGGATTCTTTCACTGTTTGCTCTCACATTAATATTCCTTGGTTTCCGTCCTATAACCATTGCCTTGTTTACATTGATCTTCATCCCATACTGCTCACAGCTGCTGTTTAACTCTTCTAACATACTATTTATGGTTATTTCATCCTCAGCGAATAATGCCATGTCATCAGCAAATCTTATGCAGTTTATTCTTCTTCCTCCCAATTTGACACCTCCTGTGCCCTGGAAACAATTTTTCACTATATCTTCTAAATAGATATTAAACAAAGTAGGCGATAGGCAGCATTCTTGTCGTTCTCCTCTTCCAATTTCACAGCCTTCTGTCATTTCGTCTCCTGTTCTGACTTTAACTCGTTGATTCATGTATAAGTTGCTTAGAAGTCTTCTCTCTTTCCAATCTACACCAATTTTCTTCAGAATTTCTGAAAGTTTAACCCAATTCACTCTATCAGAGGCTTTTTCCAGGTCTACAAATACTACAAACACCTCCTTTCCTTTCTCTAAATATCTTTCCCCAATGGTCCTCAGTAAACCAATTGCCTAAATATGTATTATCACAAGAATATGTAGCTAAATATGTGGTATCAAAGAATATGTAATATTAATAACAATTGAGTATCCAAGCAATTTCAAGAATTCTGCTAGATATTTATATTATTAGAACACATTCAACATGACATGAGTTGTTCAAATTGAAATTTGTATTAAATTTATAAACTCAAAAAAAGCACAGCAACGTGTACATCTTTAAGAAACCAAATTTGTCAACTATTAATTACTTTTCACATTGCAAATTATTATGTGTCCTCCTCTGTAGCCGAGCGGGTTAAGGCGTTCACTCGTCTTGATATCGTTCGCTGCGGGACGGCGTAGGTTCGAATCCGGCTGTGGTCGGAATTTATTCGGCCTACGTATAGGGCCGGTGGCAACCCACCATCGTGAGGAAATTGGGAAGCTTCGAATGAGTAAGCGTAATCCGGTCACGGAGACCTACTATAACGGCTGGGGATACGTCGAGCTGACCCCCCGACTATTCCAATACTGGTTGAAGATCTCCAAGCTTAGAGGTGATGAAGGAAAGCGTGGGAGGGAGACCGGCAGTCGGTAGGTACGCCTAGGCCCTTCATGGGCTGTTGCGCGACGGATTATTATTATAAATTATTATGTAAGAGACCTCTTTGCAACTTTCAAAACAAATTGTAAAAAGAAGCATCTACGGAAAGAACAATCGAATGAAAATACATAGCTACTTTTGCACTTTTTGTACAAGGGAACATATTGTGTAACTCGCTATGTACAGGAAATTAGCTTTCTTGTCCACCGATGCCAAGTTTCTAGGTGATATGTCTAAACCTAAGAGCGAAACGAAAATATGTAACCAGAAGAAGGGGGTGGGAGAGAAACTTCCACATCTTTCGATAAATAACTTCACTTTTTTTTGTTTTCTTCAGCCTGTCTTTCGACTTGGCTGTCCATTATATGTGCCCATAAGCACTATGCATCTCATTGATTAGAAAATATGACATCACAAATTTTCTTCATCATGTTTCAGAGATGCAGGAAAAGGATCAAGACAGGGAAAAATACCAAAATATGTAATATCCTGGCAAATATGTAGAAATATGTAACATAAAATGTATGCAAAATCATGTCAGTTATGTAATTCGTTAACATTTTCCTGTTCAGGGTGTGTATCTAGAAAGGAACATTATATGTAATTACATACAAAGCCGAGCTCTACTAATGACTTAACATTTAAGTTCTACCTTTTGTGTTCAGCAGTTTTATCTAATCATCATTGCTTCTTATCATAATTAAGCAAAGTAAAATAAGAACACAAGCAATACACTATGTGTTCCTAACATGACAGTCAAGAGTGAGAAAAAGAGATTAGTGTCAGAGCATGCACGTAAGGAAAATTTTCATGTGTATATTTCATGGGAAAACAAGGTATTTTTTGTATCTAAAGATATCTGTTTGGCTGTTACGCGTAGATTGATAAATAACTCTGATAAACTTACTTATTTTTTGTACAAATACCATGTTTGTTGATCGCAGATCTCGCTTAAGACGTGCTTCTTCTGATGAAGATGTATCATGTTATGTTGCCCAGTCAGTTAACAAAGAAGTTTCTTCATCTGGTCAAGATCAGATAATGAAGATTCATTCTTCTGATCTGAACAAGAGAACCTTCCCACATGAATCTCCTATCGTGTCTGTTAAACCTCGGCAAATTCAGCCAGGAAGTGGCAACACTGACTTTCTAAAAACACTACAGCGGTATCGGTGCAACACTGCTGTGAGGATTCATGCGTGTAGCTTTTGCCCCAAGATCTTTTCGACGTCGTCCAATTTGGTGAATCACTTACGTGTACATAGTGGCGAGAGGCCGTTCGTTTGCAGGGTTTGCAGCAAAGCTTTTACGCAGAAAGGAAACCTGAAGCAACACCTAAGAACACACACAGGAGAGAAACCTTATTTCTCTACAATCTGTGACAAGAAATATGCACATCACAGTAATCTATGTATTCATGAAATGATGCACCACTAAAGTGCATGCTTGGTGTTTTTTCTTTGCCAAGTGCAGCTGACCTACAGAAGGTTGTACACTAGCGAAGACATAGACATTTTATGGCTTAGTTGATCTTTGTACTTGTATTAATGTTTTGATATTGAAATATTTTATTCAAATTTTGTTGCTTTTACAAATTAGGGGCAAACAGAATAATTGTTACTCTATCGTTATCCAGCACAGACATGTTGGTGAATTTGCTGATAATATTACAGGTCTGATATTGGTATATACAGCCTGAAATGTAGTGCATTTTCTTCCATTTTGTTTATTAAAGCGTAATGTATATACTCTGGTTTTGTAGGATAAATGTGTTAATATGTCATTCCTTTTGCTGAGGCAAAATCCTGACCTTCACTAGCAATTTTATATTAAATTGATTGATAGAATATTGTTATTGCTAAATATTTTTTACGAGTATCGCCAGAATTTCATATTGGTCGATACTTAATATGTACCAAAATAAATATTTCCTTTGGACTATAAAAATAGACGGAACATTGAGTATTTCATCAAAAAGATTTGCTTAAAACTATAGATGCAACTGATCAATGGCTCATTGGTCTTCTTACTGATATTAAAGGTGAAAGTGAAAGGTAAAGTTCCCCGTGTATATAGCACAGTGCCATGAAGGCATGTTAAGGGGATGTTGGGGGGTAGGGCCCCACATATTCTCGATCTTGCTCATTTTAGAGGCGAGGTGATCAGCACCATGCTCCAGCCACCTCTATCCCCCAGGTACCCATTGATTTGAGGCTGGATGAGCCCCAAAGCCGCTTTATGCAGTGACAAGGAAGGAAAAATTCTTACCTTAGATCACCCACCCCAGGAATCGAACAAGTCAGACCACTGAGGCTCTTTCGATACTAGATATTTAATATGTTGAAATTTTTCATCGAAAAATGCAGGCTCGACGAGGACTCGAACCCAGGTCTCAGGCATACCATGCCATTGCACTAACCACCGAGCTACCGAGCCAGCCTGGCCTTGCCTGATTTTTCGCTGTCGCTGTTTTACCTGCGTGGAATCGTCTCTGCCATCCATTTCATCATATCACCATTCATCATCATCTTTGCATTTAGCCAAAAGTGACAGAAAAGCGATGTAAAAAAATCAATAAATCAATCTGTAACTTAGAATTTCCATATAGTAATGCACTTCTCTTATTTTTTACAATACCAGCATCCCTAAGTTATTGTGGAGTGCAGATAAAGACACACACACACACAAAACAGTAATCAACAACAGCCAAAATAAATATAAATACACTACACCACCACAATCGTGGACTTCATCATCATCATCATCCTTCGCCATTTCCTGCCTCCGGCTGGTTTGGAGTAGAAGTCAAGCCTCTCCATTTTCTTCTGGTCTTTCACAACTCCTCTCTTTCCATGGTGTTCCAATCTTGTCCTCTTCTCCTAACACTCTCTGCTATCTGCTCTTTTAACAAACATCTTGGTCTCCCCCTTGGCATTATTCCCACTCCTTGTGCATTGTAAGCTCTTACTGGTAGTCTTTCTGCATCCATCCTTTTCATGTGTCCGAACCATCTCATCTGTTCCTGATCTATTCTGTCCCCCCAATAGACTCCTTAAAAATGTCATCTCCACTGCCTGCATCTTTTTTTTTGTCTCTCTCTGTCATTGTTGAAGTCTGCTCCATATGTAATTATTGGCACATGGTGTTATATATTACCTTCGTGCATTTCATAGGTACATCCCTGTTCCATATTAATCTTCGAACACTTTGATAGAGTCCACCACCCATTTGTTCTCTTCTGTTTACCTCCTCATCTATTCTTCCACTTCTCTCAATTATGCTTCCTAGATATTTAAAACTCTCCACTACCCTCAACTCTTCTGTGTCCATCTTTATTCGTGGTACAGATCTGGCTTGTTGATTTATACATGTTAATATATACATGTTAAACTACATTATCAAATGAACGCCACATGCCGAAACTAGAAATTTTAACATTGATTTCTCTTAGCAAAATTGCAATACAAATTCGTTAAGTGTAAACTTTAATCTAAATGAGTAACAAAGGAGAATGGTGTGTTAGTATTTTTTTTTAACCATTACTACCCATTACCACTGACACCAAAGATAAAGGTACTAAACATTTAGCTATGTGGGAACCATGCAACTGTCTATGAATGGGATAAAGATCTAAACAATACGGGTATGGACACTTTTCCAAAATGCTTAAAAGCTATTGAGAGAACTACCATAACGCTTTAAGCTTCGCCATCTTGCTACAAACAGGTGAGTACATAACCCTTCAACTTCTCATATGTAACTAATTTTAGAATTTTTTCATGTTTATATTATGATGTTGCATGAAAGTTGCTTCTAGCTTGTTGGCCATTGCAACTAAAGTTGACAGTTTGGTGGAACATGAATGTAGACATCCTGTAAATAGATGTATGTATTATACAGAAGATTGTTCAGGATATATCTCAATGACTTTGTGACACCAATGACATTTGGGATTGATCTGAGCGACAGTGTAGCTCCTATTGTCAGTTGTGTATCGCAGCTTGCAGAAGTGTCGTGCACGTAGCTGTCAAATGGCACCAAACAAACTGTTATTGTAAAGGGTACGTCATGGTCCTTTTCCTTTCATATTTCTCGCATGACAGAATAGTAAAACATTGTCGGGAGAATGTTTGACCATTGGGAAAGCCACTGTCAAAGAGATAGTATCCCATTGTACACAACAGAGGCCTGTTGGGGAAACATTTGCCCACAAAAGGCACCCGTAAGAGGACAACAGTGAAACATCCATTGTGCTCCGAGAGATTCGGTGAATGACATGCTGGAAAAATCCACCAACCCAACAAGAGATGGAGGCCTCTCCGATGGTAGCATCGTCACCTTGTAATCAAGGGATGCTGGGTTTGATACCTGTGGAGGCACATTGAGGTTCGGATCCCACTTTAAACTGTAGGTCCAGTCCTATTTAGCCTTACTGTGCATAAGGTGGACTTAAAACACCAACTCAATCAATCAATCAACCAACGGGAGATGGCCAGGAGGGTGCATATGACTCCTTCCACTGTGAACGTGGCCATCCATAACCTCTCGGACTGTGGTGCATTTGCAAGACCCGTGTGCATCACCTCCTCCCATGGCACGTTGCAGAAAACTCTATGAAAGACACCTGGCGGGGTCTAAATGGAGGAATGTGGTCAGCATGGATGAAGCATAGGAGGTATGACACAAAAAAACAAAACAAAAACAGATTGATTGCATAAGTGAAAAACAAAAAGGAGTTGGCAACAACAGTTTTGGTGACGTCATGCAACACCCTTAGTCTATCTGTGCTGCAAGTTTTGACTCACACGGTCTCACCAGTTGGGAGTATTGCATCATTGAGTGAACACCTGCAACCGTGTTCTGCCGAAAAAATGTCTAGTGTGATAAGTGAACAAAGAATCAACATCAAATTCCTTGTGAAACTTACTTTCAGGGTCATAGGTAAAAATCCATGTCTCATCGCAAGTAACAACAGATTCCAACAAACTTGACTCATTTCTAAGGTGGTGTAACATGTCCTCACTCAAGTCTTTACGACACAGTTTTTATTCATCTGACAGAACTTTTGGTACAACCTTCGCACGAATCTTCCACATGTTCAATTCCTCTGTTAAAATGCGTCGAACAACTTCCCTATCCAAGTTAATTAACTCAGCCACTGCACGAACACTCGGTCTTCGGTCACCTCGTATCATTTCAAGAACTCTTGCAATGTTTTGTTCCATAATCGCAGTTCATGGGCACCCTGTATGTTCATTGACATCCACACTGTCCCTTACCTCCGAAAACCGTCCATGCCATTCAAGCATGCATGTCCTAGACAAAGTATCATCTCCAAAAGCCTCACTTAAGAGGGAGGTGGAGTTTGGCGAAGGTCGCCGTGAAAAGTGCTTAAATTTAACATGGGCTTTTTTGCATTTTGTTGAATATAACGTTTTAGGACAAAAAATTGCCGGAAAACACGCAGTAGATGTGAACTTACTTTATGAAACTTTGAGTACATGACACATTTATGCAATTTCAGTTCGATAAATGTGCACAAATTCCATTATTTTTTTTCAATTTCCCATAAGGAAATACGTAAATAAGCACAGAATGGTTATAGGATTTGTGGGTAGCACCAACGAAAATGGCCATTATGATGCATACTAACGTAATGCTCAATCCTTCTATGACTAAGCTAGGGAGGGCTTTTCTTTCAAAAGTAATTTGCACAGCCCAAAATGATTGTTTAAAAATGTCATGTATTATCGACGGCGAAAGATACGGCCGCTTCAGCCGAATTTCATTCATGATAGTTCGCCACTTGGCCACTAGATGTCTCTGTTCGAAAATTGCCCCAGGGTGACGGGAGGGCTAGTTCGCGCGGGTGTTTTAATTCTCTGCACAGCTGGGTTCCGTCCCCTCATCAGAAGGTCCCGTAGCTGTCACAGCTTGATTTATTGCCTCTTTCCCAGGCAAGAAACCGAGAAAGCAGGAAGGCCATGAGTTTGTGTATGTTTGAGTGTAGAGAAGCAGAGCATATTTACCGTGAATTGCAACCAGTGACACAGTAACTTTATCTCAACCCCTACCGCGAAGGACGTATTTAGGGGGTCCAGGTGTCCCAACCTCCCCCCGAAAGACTTACCAAGTACAAAAATTAAATAATGAAATCATAAAATAACTTCAATTAAGTAATGAAAATAAGGTTGTTGTTTAATCGCAAATTGTTTATTTCCGCAAGAATATTGGAAAGCAATACGATTTTGAATGACAGTACCAAAGAAGATTTATGCAAGAATTATTACTACTTATAATAATATGCAAACAAAATATTACAAGGAATTTTACTTTCCTCAACTGGATCTAACATCATTTTTTCATACTCAATAAATATTATATTCTTTATCTATTTGACATTAATTTCCTTGCCAGGGCAGTTTCTATTTATTTACAAATTTTGCGGACCTTAACTACACGTAAGCTAGATAATGAATACGTGATGTTATACTGCACTGTTGTTATACCGCCTTCTTACCTATTCATGTAATAAAAATATATTAATTAATTTAATATAATTATACTTATTTTAATTTAACATTATTAATATTATTATTTTTAGACATTACGTTAGGACGCCCCTCCGAAATATATATCTAGATACGTGACTCGTGTTCGATTTGAATAAAATGTAGAAAAGGCGGGGAGGGTGGTAGCGCTTCCTCTTTTTACATTTCGATAGTTTTACCTCACATGTAGTACTTTGTGCAGATAGGAAATACGTGTACACACACACACACACACACACACACACACAATTGATGATTCGCAAAGGAACTTCGTTAAATTCCCATGCTTGTTCTGCTCACAAATCACATCCTCTCCAAATTACAATAGCCTACTATTGTTGTTGCTTACATATATGTGTGTGTGTGGTTCCTAGAACTTCACTACTTCCAATCATAAACTTGATGTGACTCTTACAAAATATTTGTTTTTGGAGTGGAACGATCATGAAAAGGTCTACTGTTTCTTTGCAAATCTTCAATTAATGTAAAATTTAGTATAAAAAGATAATTTTGGCTGACTTGCTAACTTGAGATTTAAAGAAATTATTAATTTGAATTCTTCATTAACAATAACAAAAGCGACATAAAATGTAGAAGGACAAGATTCTTGGCTTGGTTGAGAATTACATTAGAGATGTACAGGTTAGGAAAGGGGAGGGAGAATTCCCTGTCTTCTTCCTCTTCAGCGCGAACCCTGCCTCCTACATTCTACATGTCCATTCAAAATGTCTTCTTAGTTTCGGATATATTTTGCCTCCCCTATAGCGTAATGGTAAAGATGAACCTCATAATGTCAAAAGGTCCCGAGTTTGGTACCTGGGGCTCCAGCTACGGGACGCGCGCAGGTTCGAGTCTCCTGGGAGAAGCGTAACAACTTTTCTCCTGATATTTCGGCCAGTCAAACTCGTGGCTCGCAGGCCGCATCAAGGCCCCAGCATACGTTAATGCGGCCCGCCTTGGCCCCACTTAACACTTCGTGCTTGAAATTATCTATACATTTGTAGTTATCCCGTTTTCTCTTTTCTCGTGATACAAGACCAGACTCATCCAAACTTCAACACATTGACCAATTTTCCCTACACAGGTATACATTCCATTATAGAGTAGGTGTTGTGTCAACTAAGCAAGGTGATTGACAGGTTACTTCTGAAGTACGAAAATATCTTGCCAGCTGGGGGAGGGCAGCGTGCATACTTTCTGTTGCCTATGAGTCTGTTTCTTGATTTTCAAGGATTTACCTGGAAGAAAAGTCAGTTTCTGTAAAAGTTTCAGAGAACCATATCGCTGCCCAAACTTCGTGGGAGTAAGAAAAGGACTATAGAAGAGGAATGTAGATTTTTCAAGTGAAATGCTTACTTTTGTTGTGAAGTGAATACTGAAAAGCGTAGAACATTTGTACCCTGATAAAATAAATCCATTCAGAAGTATTTCTTTATCACGAAATAAATTTGCCATAATCTGTGGCAGAGTGGTTAGCACAACCCGTTTCGACACCAGAGGTTGCGGGTTCGAATCCTGGCCTGAGCATGGGTTTTCTTTGTATGTGTCCCTTCATCAATTTCATCATATCATTACTCATCCTCATCGTCGCCATTAGGCAAACGTGGCAGAAAAGCAACGCTAATAAAAACATCATAAATACAGTTGAGGAGAGGATTTATGACTTAGTCAATGAACAATTGAAAGCGAAATTTGTTCGTGTTGTTGCCTTTTCCCTCACAATATGCGAAATTACGCACGTCTGTGAGCTAGCTCGGTTAGCTCCCTTCATTCGTGGATGCGATTCTTATCTCGATATGACAGTAAAACTACTTGAATGATTCCTCCCCGTGACACAAGAGTTGATATTTTGAAGGAAGTGGAGGTCATTTTGCAAAGTTACAGTTTTCCGTTATATTAAAACTTTTTAATAAAGTTATAATTTGTCCTTCCCAACTTCTCAGGAATACTAGGAATGACAGGAATATTTGTCCACAGTAAAAATACTACGTGATGAAGTTGGAAACAGGTTTCAAGACTTCAGAGGGTGCGAAGGGCAATAATCTTGTTCTGCTCTGCTCTGTTTTCTTTTGATGATGCGTGTGCAAGTCCTGACTTCGAATGGAACTTATTTAATTGCAGTGCAACTCGTATAGGTGGGCTATCCTTGATTTTTCTTATATCTCCCATAGCAGGATCCTCGGAATTAGCTATTTTGCTGTAGAAATTTTATTAATTTTGGTTGCACTTGCCTTGGTGAAAAGTTGTTTTCCATAATGAAGATTAATGAAACAGCCGAATGATCAAGAATGACTGACAAAACATTTGTTGTCTGCATTAAGAGTTTCATGTTAACAAGAAACTTATTGCACACTTTTGAGAAGCTTGTTAAAAAAAACAGTGAAATCTGTGCGAAACGAAACTATAATTGCAAACAAACAATTACAATTGTAACCAATTTATACTCGAAAGTAACATGTAAAATACTATAACCATGAAAAAATATGGGGGGAGGTCTATATAATTTACATATCGATGCTGCAATAATAATCACTGGAATCCCCCCTCCCTTCGGCCCCCTTGGGTCGAACCACTTAGTTCTGGATTTTAAGGTGTTGGGGTTCTAGATGTGTGGCCCGGATAGTTTTGACATTATCGTTATGCGGCCCTACTCACGAATTGAGTTTGACATTGCTGGTCTATAGGACCTGTTGAGGAGATATATGTGTGTGTGTGTGTGTGTGTGTGTCATAGAACATCACTACTTCCAAACAAACTTGATGTGGCTCTTACAGAAACATCTGTTTTTGGAGTGGAACGATTACGAAAAGGTTTACACTGGCCTCCCCGATGGTGCAGTGATAGTGCCGCCGCCTTGTAATCAAGGGGTTCAAGGTTCGATACCCGGTGGAGGCACATAGTGGTTCGGATTCAACTTTAAACTGTAGGTCCAGTCCCTCTTAGCCTTACTGTGCATAAAGTGGACTTAAAACACTAAATTAATCAACTAACAAAAAGGTTTACTGTTTCTTTGCAAATCTTCAATTAATGTAAAATTTAGTATAAAAACATAATTTTTGCTGACTTTCTAACTTGACAAATTATTACTTCGAATTCTTCATAACACGTATAGTGCTGACCTTGAAGATCATACTATCATTAGTTGGACTGAAATTTCACTTGGGAAGCAATCAATTAACATTGGGAAAAATCACAATAGGAGAAAGCAACTAATGTGATGCAGGAACTGGTCATATGTTTCCACAGGGGATTCCCATCACCACTGAGAGTTTGTCCCCACCCTAGGCCGATTAGCCGGCCCCGTGGCTGAGTTTTTATCTCATTTCGCTACGACGCCAGTGGTTCCGGGTTCGAATCCGGTCTGGGCATATGTGTCTTTCGTGAGCGTCTCTTCATCGATTACATGATATCATCATTAGCCAAGAGTGGCAGAAAGGCGAAGTAAAATAAACAAAATCAATCAATATTGGCCGATTAAAGCTGCTGTGAACTCCAACGATGAGAACTGTGCAAAGGGACTTAATTCAGATCATAACAAAGAAAACTACTTCATCAAAGTGTATGTTCAATATTATACTATTGTTTCCTGACATCTTTGTTACTACTGTAAATTTTGTTACATTGTTTTGTCCGTCTTTCTCCTTTTTAGTTTTTCCATATGTTATTACGCATGTCCACGTTTCCCCTTTTTAAATTCCAGGTAGTTTCGCTCCTGCCCATCTCTAATAGGGACTCGATTCGTTAATAGTTGAAATAATAATTGTTACTAATTCTTGCCTTATTATTATCATTATTATTATATATCGATTTTGTATAAAAGAACACCCCCTTAAAAAAAATACTTTCTTTCAACTGATATTCTCTACCTCCTTCTTTCCTTCTTTACTCTCAATTGATAATTCTAACCTCAACAAGAAAATTCAACATAATTATAGTAGCCACTGTAATCAACCAAATTTATTCAATCAAAACTTCAGCGATGAAGGTTCTGTCTCGGGAGCCTGCCACTCTTCTCGTTCCATGCAAGAGTCAGCCAGCAAGCAGTGAAATGCGAATTGCTTTGCCAGTGGAGAAATTTTAGCCTCCGAAACCAGAATGAAAAGAAACAGGTGGGTGTCCTTTTCCTGGAAACCTCACTGCGGGAGTCACGCAGAGGGGGGGGGGGGGTGGTGAAGGGAGGAAGGTTCTCTTCCTAGTCCTCTGATATGTCGCTAGGTGTCTCTGTATCGCATCGGGCCAGGAAACTACTTTCTTGCCAACCTCCAGGCCACTCTTAACATTTGGAATGTTTCTGTTGCCGATTTCTAAAGTTTCACAAGGAATTTGATGTTGATTCTTTCTTCACTTATCACACTATACATTTTTTCGGCAGAACACGGTTGCAGGTGTTCACTCAATGACGTAATACTCCCAACTGGTGAGACCTGGTGAGTCGAAACTTGCAGCACAGATAGACTAAGGGTGTCGCATGATGTCACCAAACCTGTTGTTGCCAACTTCTTTTTGTTTTTCACTTATGCAATCAATCTGTTGTTTTTTGTTTTTTTTGTCACACCTCGTTTGCTACCTCACTGGCAGTGGTTACGTTAGGTTGGTTACACACTGTAACACCAATGGCAAGATGCGAACTTTGTGAAAGAGGAATGAAAGAGGAATCAATGTTATCCCATTTCAGGATATTCCGATGAAAAGCCCTCATGCCAGTTCTATGGATATCTATTAATTCGGACTCTTGAAATGATGTCTAGAACATCACTGTCCATGCACCCTCCCCAGTTTTTGGACTGGAAATTGGATATGATTCCCATGCCTGTTCCCCAACATAGTTTGCTACATTGGAAACTTCGATGTAGTGCGATAGAACACAACGAGTAGTGGCAGAATAGCATTTCAGGGAGTCAGTACACCTTAAAAGTACTTCGGACATATCCCGAACAACCTTCTGCAGACTGATGTTTACTATGTTTAAATCTTTAAGTAAAATTATGCCTTTTGTTTACGCTAGTACAACACATTTCATATCTCCAAAAATTTCTTTATGCTTATTTGTTCATTTTCAGATTTGGTTCCGCACTTTCAATGCTGATTGACGAGTCTTTTACTGCTACTGAAAATTGTCGTGAAGTCCAGGCTGGCAATGTTCAAAATGCGAGTAATAAAGAAGAAACTGAAGTTGATGTTAAAAGCAGTTTTGAGGGAAAATATGTGGATCATTTAGTAACGCATCTACCCGCAGCAACTAAAGAGGAAAAGTTTATGGTGTGTGAAATTGAGGAAGGAAATCTCAAAAGGTTTGTTGTTCAGTCGGAAGTACCTGAAATTTCTGCCAAAGTGAGTGAAGAAAGTACGATGTGGTGTGGTCAGCCTGATTGGAACAGGATGACAAGTTTGTTAGGCGAGATTAACGAGCAGAGACATGTATTGAGGGAAGAGCACAGAGATGTTCAAAAGAACACCAGTTTTATAGAGGATAGTCGCAAGGAATTAGTACATGCGTCTAGGTTAGATAACCAAAATTTTACATCTGGCACATCGTATGATAGACCATCAGATGGTGAAGGAAGCAAGCTGTTGCGGCTTCTTACAGATTCAAGTGATTCGGAATGTTCCGACAAACAGGCACAGTCATCGAAAAACCGACATGAGAAACACAGAACTGCTCGTTTTGCAGAACTCGGTAAAAGTCATCAATGCCATTTTTGCTCAAAGCTGTTTTTGAAGGAAGCTCATTTTGCTCTGCACATGAAACTCCACAGTGGGGAAAGACCAAATTTACAGAAACTCTGCAACAAGAGCTCTCCCGAAAAAAGATATGTTGGTCAGCATCAAGCTCCTTTCACTGAAGGAGAAAAGACCTACTTTTGTAGACTTTGTGAGAGAAATTTTGATTCTAGAAGTAGATTTTATAACCACCTGTGTTCAGGTGTTCAGTTCAATGAAGGAGAAAAGACCTACTTCTGTAGACTTTGCGAGAGAAATTTTGATTCTAGAAGTAGATTTTATAACCACCTGTGTTCATCTGCCCCTATGGAGTGATATTTTTGACAGGCTTTTGAAGTTTTAGAAATAACTTTTTTGTTATTTTGATATTAGTTAATCGAATGTTGACATCTTGTTGGGCATGCACTTATTATTATTTTATTTATTATTATTTTATTTATTATTATTATTATTTTTTACCACAATTAAAGATCAAAATTTCTCTTTTAGTTTCTGTGGTGATGTTGCTGTTAAAGATACTTTGATTTCATATGTTGAAAGTTTTCAGTACATTTGATATTTGTACTATCATAGAGTAAGTTTACTAGTTTTGTTTATGCTATTTTCCCCCATGGAATTAGCATGTATGTTTATGTGGGAATAGAGACAGAGAGAGGTGGATCCTACAGCCACCCTGTACTTAAATATCTGTGTTTTCTAGTCTCCAAATATATACAGGGTAAGTCAAAGAAAATTAAACAATTTTATATATTTATAATACAAGACTATGCAAAGCGTTAATATATGGGAAGGCTCTCAAGCTCTTATTACCATCCCAAAGATTCACATGGCATGTGCTCATGTGATTATATAGTTTGTCATTCACAGGAGAGCATGTCCGTATCTATGATTTTGACGGCAGTAGCAGTGATGTATTTTCCATGTTATCACATTAACCACTGGTAAATCAACTTTTTTCATTTTTTACACATATAGCTTTAATACTTGGGAAATTGATCGTGTTATATTATATATTATGCAAACTATCGAAACAAGCTTTTGATACTGAATTTAAGTAATTATGAAAAAAATTAAAAACTGGTTAATGTTATTTATGACAGTGTTTCCACCCCGATGGTACACAAGGACGTGAAGATGGTGGACAAGGAAGTGGTTGAGTGTTTTTTAAAAAAGCACACACCCTACGTGTTCAGTTCCAACACTGCAACAGTGTTGACAGAAAAAGCTGCTTGTTCTGTGCTGTGCTTGGCCGATGCTGTTTTGCTACATGAAGCGAAATCAAGATTCAATTTTCGGTGAAAAGGAAAATTTTATTCTATTTAAAAAAATCAAAATTGCTGAAAAATTAAGTTGTCGGACTTCTGTTCTTGTTTCACTTGCATACCTGCATTTATTTTAATTTTATGTAATTAATCAAGGTAGGGGTTTCCGTAACAAATGTAGACAATATATAAGAATCGTTGCAGTAAAGCAGGTGGAATTTTCATGATACGCCACTGGGCAGTAGTAATACACTGTTGTTGGAACTGGCAGAACTTTTGGTAAGAGTGTCAAATACAGAGTGTCCATGAAACACATCTACAATTTACTTTCTCCTTGTCGAGCAGTGTTTTATCTCACTATCAACCCCTAATGGATATACAGAATGCTCACGTACAGAGGAATCTGTCCTGTCTATTGCCTTCTATCATAAATACATAGTTACTTAATTTCTTTAATTTTTTTTGACTTACATATGTATTACCAATATGAGTTGAGAGTATAGATTTGGATGTTGTTATTATTGATCTGGATCAATAAAACATGGTTATGCAAAGCACAGTAATACTCCTTGTTGTCATACTATATTACTTGTTTGTTGGATATGTGTATATTCTGAGGAAATATATTTTTTGGTACTGTTACAAAATATTTTTAAAAGATATATATGTATAACTTTTGTGACAAGAATGTTAAGACATATAATAAAGTTAAGATATTTATTTACTTGAGACTAGGTAGAAAGCACAATGTAAAAGACAGAAATTTGTGATGCATCTACAATATGTATGTTATGATTAATAAAAAAATATTGAAATTATTCTTATAATAAATGCTATTTTTATTACTGATAACTGTAATATTTTGGGTATTCAATCTGCTGCTATTAACATATTTTAACAGCAAATCTCCACCTAATAGTTATAAAATTTTGTTGGAAATTGTTTTTGTAATGTGAATGTTGGGTCTAATTAATGAAAATCATATAATTTGGAAAACAAAGGATTTACACAAGCTAAAGTAAGCGATACCAATATCAGTAGTACCAGCATTAAAATTTTATCAGTATGTACCCAACTTTGATTCCAAGTTTTTGAAAACTTGCTTTAATCTGCAGGTTCAATTCCTGTATAACATTGTATAAAACAAATCTTTACTTTTTGCCTCAATAAGAATGAGGACAAATTAATGTACCTAAATGTGGAGACAAGAAAAAACAGGCAAGGAAATGTTTAACCCAATGAAAGACTAAACTTCAAAGCAAAACAAAAGAAAGAAAGAAATAATTATTACTGCAAGTATTTTTTGAAATAGCAATTCACTAACACCTGTGAACCTCAGTCCATAGTAAGATCATCAAATGTGGAGTGTTTTTATAAATGTATCTATTTACAGTATGGTGGGAATTAAATATGCCAAAATACAGAACGTGTACTGTTTTATTTGATTTTTGTAAGTATAAAATTGTTACAGGTGTAATACGGTTTCTGTACAAGCACAAGAACAGATACTGCACACACGTAATTTGAACATAAACACAACAGTCAGCATGCATGTTACAAGTGCCATCTATTCAACACCCAACATTTTTCATAGCGATCCTGAAAGTTTTCAAATACAGCTGCAATTGTGTCCTGTGTATTTGAATGCAGAACACATATGACGTTCATTTTGAGCTGATTAATATCGCAAGACACTTCAGTATTTCGCACAAATTACCTTTGGTAAGGGTTAGTTGGCTGGATACAGGTAAGTTTGTTCCATTTGAGAGTATGCATGGATAAAAGTGATGAAAAAGCTTCCCAATCATGGACAAGTGTGCACAAACGTTTCCTCCATGTTCAGTTCTTTAGCAATATGGGGCTGACTTTTCCTGTGATCGCAAACTTTTCTCCAGCACTATCCCTGCATGTCCAGCATCGTGGTGCGGTCTAAGGCTTTGGGCTAGGCCTATGGGACGTACACTGGTACGAGTCTCTTTGGGGGAGTGTAACAACTTTTCTCCTGAGATTTTGGCCAGTGGCCACCTACCACCGTGAGGAAATGAGCGAGGCTGGCGATCGGGAAATAGGTCCTTGCCCTCGAGGATTGTTACACCACAAGTTGTTATTACTATCTCCGCATGATCACTGTGCCAACACTTCGGTGTTGACACAGCACTTATCCTGTTGCCTACCATAATGGCACTACTGTATGAGCAGAAATAAGTTCAACTACAAACACCTTTTCTCAAATACACAAAGATCATTGCAGATTGCCTTCCACTAAAACAGTTCTCTGTGAGAACCAATGCCACACTGCAGCTACATTTCCTCACTTCCCATACCAATGGGCAGTAGCGTACGCAGGATTTCATCAAGGGGGGTGTTATTTCTAAAACTTTTTTCCAAATTCACATTACCATTGTTTTATTATGCTTTAATTAAATAATAATAATCACAATTAATTAATAATACTTATAATTAATTAATTAGCTAAATTAATACTAATAATACTACTATTAAGTAGTAGAGATCTACATAAATATAGTATTTATTAAAACAATAGAATGAAATTACTTTCTAGTCATTCGATTTTTATGAAATCCTGGGAGCATTTTTTTTGTTTCTTTGTTACGAAATAATTGTCTAGTCAACGAGGTGAGATATTTCAAGGGTGAAGAAGATCCATAAATACAAGAAAATATATTAAAATAAATTGAAATAATCAAAGTATGGAACTCATCGAAGGAGCTGCGGTGATCTGGTCGGTAGAACGTGTGACAAGTGACAATCACGCGAAAGTTCCGGATTCGATTCCCGAAATTGGTTGGAATTTTTCCTTCTTCTTCCCCGCATAAATATCCCCGATAATTCACATCTGGATTGTCTCCCTGTTCTTACCAACAAAACATTTTACGATAGTTAAGCTTATTGTCGTTCGAATAATTGTCTAGTCAACAAGCTGACACATTTTAAAGAGAGACATTGAAACGTGCTGCAATAAACAATACAATGGGAAGGCGAACTGGTGACTGTATTCTTGTCCGCCTAGCCTTTGTCTATACATTAGCCTCTTACAACGAACCAAGAACTTTATTTTGTTAATTCTCATTGTTCACAGAAAAAAAATACATGTTCGTTGAACACTGGCATACGTAGAGGGGTGGCCGATGGTGTTCCAGCCCCTACCGAAATTTTGAGAAAATCAGAATTTTCAAATAAATATCCGTTAAGAACTTCAAAAAATCAAAATGTGTAAATGCGAAACCTCTTTTAAAGTGAATCCCGATTACAATTTTTGTCTTTGAATACAATTTTAATAGACTGAAAAGCTCCAAAAATACGAAATATTTCATTATGCATCCTGCCCTCCAAAACGAAGCCATGTGCTATCCACATTTACTATTCCAGCCCCTCCTGAAAAAAATAAATTCCTGCGTATGGCAGTGTATTGAACATTGTTGCAACGGAGATACAAATCAACTTTTCTCTCTTTTAAATCATAGTTACCCTAACCTAACCTCATAAACTCATGTTTATTTTCAAGGCATCAATCACTCTGAAAGATGCATATGTTTGAAATGCTGTGCTTTTCTCCATGCTGCATGGAAATTATAATTCAAATTATTATTATTATTATTATTATTAGTAGTAGTAGTAGAAGTAGTAATAGTAATATTATTGTCCCAGATCTTTGACTCAAAAATTGGCCATTTAATTTTTTTCCACAGCATTTTTCATAATATTTCACAAGCTCAAGGGGGGGGGTTAAACCCCATAACCCCCCCCTTGCGTACACCACTGCCAATGGGGTACATTGTTGCCAAATTATGATGTACTTTATTCCCAGCTACACTGTATAACCACATTTCTGTTTTGTTTTGGGAGCTAGAGAGAGATTTATGTATTCCTTCAAATACAAAAGGAAAGTAACATTTTCATGATCATCTTTTTATATATTAGTGTGTCATAAGTACATTTTGTTTTATTATCTTCACTTTCCCTTGATCTGTCAATCTAAGGGTGGTGATTTATGGGGATGCTTTTAGCATATTTATTTTCTTTTGCACATTACTCAGGGGAAGTCTATGAGCATGTAAATTCACTTAGAGAAAGAAAGAGCGATAACAACTTTGACTCACACTGAATTAAATAATAGGAGAGTTCATTTATATACAAGGGCTATTTTTTTTCAACCTCTGATACCATGAAATCATAACCACAGTGAATAGCAAAATGGGTGTATTGACAAAAGTTACGTACACGTATAATCTATTTTTCAATGTAATCACCAAGAAGATTCAGACATTTATCGTACCGATGAACCAGCTTTCCAATACCCTCTGCAAAAAAATGTTCCACCTGTCTGTTGAGCCAAGTCTGCACAGTGTCCCGAAGCTTCGCATTGGTGTGGCAGCGCCGTCCTCCCAATCACTTCTTCATCGCCGGGAAAAGGTGGAAGTCAGTCAGTGGCAGGTCTGGGTTGTAGGGAGGGTGATCAAACCGATCCCAGTGGAATTTTTGAAGGTCTTAGGTTGATGCAGCAACATGCGGTCGGGCATTATGAAGCAAGACAATGCCTGAAGACAGCATGCCTCTCCGGTACACAGCTCATTCGATGGTGAATTTCTGCTGGATTGTGCCCCTCTACCTGTAGAAATTGTATCACACTACGCACCTCGCACTTGGCAGGAGAGTCGATTGTAGCAGACATCTCTACGTGCCCGTCACTCAGCTTCAACTGATGCGTTGACCTTGGCTATGGTGGTGCTGGTGACAGAAAGGATGCCAATCACACTGCGTTATGCCCTGCTTCCTAAAGCTTTACGGACCACCTGACCGCACCATCGGAGGTTGAAAAAAAAATAGCCCTCGTATAAAAAATAATGTAATACTTCTCAGAATTACTTTTGATTGTTCCAGCTAATGAATTAAATTTGTGTTAGTATGGATAATGATATCTGCTTATGAAGTGTTTCTTCACTCAAATTATGTTTCAACAGTACACTTTTACCAGTCGCTAACCAGACTATTCTGGTATAAATGCTAAAGTAATGAAAAACTTTTTTTTTCAAGTATGATTATCTCCTTTGTTTATCAGCATGATGTGTTACAAATCCGTAATGTTTTCAATTATGGGTATGGTATAAATACGTCACGTTGGACTTGACTGTTAACACCAAAACAAAATGAACAAATGAATTAAAACATCACCAAGTGTTTGATTTAGTTTGGAACTCGTCACCAGGAGGAAGGTATATCACTTACTTTGTGACATATAAGGAATCTTCCTATTGATGATGAATTCAAGACTGAGTTGAAATCTTTGCAAAAGTTTTAATCTGTTTGTTCGTTATGTCATTGTATTGTTTTTTAAAAGTCCAATGTAACATTTTGTTCGACATTTAAAAAAAATCAAGAGCAACGTTTGTACGTATTTGTTCCTTGAAATGTCTCATTTCAGTGGTAGGCAAATACCATGAAATGCAAAATTAATGAACACTATATAATATTAATTATTTATTTCAGATGTTCTCTGCCTTATTCCAGAAGAAAACTGCCGAGGAATAACTTACTGGAAGTGAAGCACCCTTATTTCGAGTTATCAAATGTGGTGCAAACAACCAGAGCATCTTCAGAGAACAGAAGAAGGAGTAGAGGGGACAGAGTTGCACAACCGCTGGAAAAAGATCTCGAGATTTTACTTGAACACGATACTCGTTTAACTTCCATAAGTTCGTCAGGAATTGGTTCTCAGCCATTGCCTACTTTAATTTGCAATGGAACAGTTTCCCAAGAGCCCAGTGCTAACTTGAATTTTGGGCAGTGCAGGGACCATGTATGTGAAATTTGTAACAAATGTTTTGGCTCCAGCGGAGAGCTCAAGGTTCACTTCAGGATCCACACTGGTGAAAGACCTTTCAAATGCAAATTGTGCGAAAAATCATTTTTGCAAAAGGGACACTTAAAAAATCACTTAATGACTCATAGCGGAGAGAAGCCTTTTGCTTGCAATATTTGTGGAAAGAGATTCAGCAGAAAATTTAGACTGTTTAGTCATTTCTTAACACACAGGAATATGTAATATTTGTAATATATTTTAATGGCTTATTTGTAACTTTATTTTCGGCAGTTCATTTATTTAGTGGTCCTTTTGAGTGCTTCTTTGCTGATTGCACTGCATTACATAAACACAGTGCATTACCAAGAAAGGAACTTTTATAAATAATTTATATTTCTGAAAAAATTAAGGAGACCAGAATTTTAAATTAACAAAATGGGACATTTTTCATATTTTCCTGAAGAAAAGACGGATAGCAAAATTTTAATATAAAATCTGTTCCATCATAAATATTTATGTTTGAAAACTAATTAATTAAAAATAAATAAATGCTGTGTAAATAACTTACATAATATGGTACTCTGCACTCTACTTCAACCAAGCAGTCCTTCAGAATTAGAAGTCATTCATTGATATTTTCCTGATGAATGGATCTTCTTCAGAACATTCTTCTTTTCAAATAAAATTTTGTACAAGTTTACACATTAAATGCACTAGTGCTGTTTTGAATTGTGTTAATGCTTATTCTAGATTTACATGATCAAGCACATAGAATTTACCGGACGAAGTTTTTAATAATCAAAAATTGGATAGCCTTTTTCAACTTGAAAAATGTTGGGCTGATATTAATCAACATAAATTTTAAATTCATTCTAGTTTTTGGACTTTTAACCACTGTTATTTTTTAAAGAGATTTACCTACGTTTCGGAAGCTGAATCTGCCTCCGTCTTCAGGGCAGCGTGTAGTCTGTTAGATCACATAAATGGTTGCCTTGGAGGATTATTCTTGGTGGCCTAGGCTCCACCGCGTCTGTCGGTCACAACAACCTCTATATACAAAGTTGCCAGGTAGGAGTATCAGTGCCCAGGCTCCACTTCTTCAGATGACCACGTCAAGATCAAGGCTTCGTGTGGCACCGTTAGGTTTCCTCCTTGATCTCCGGGGACTGGACCGCCCCGGATTGCATGTGGTTAAATAACAGTGGTTAAAAGTTCACATGGCACATTGTTGACATTGAAATGTGAAATAATTTCTACCCAACAATGCCCTAGTTTATAGTAATAGTAGAGAAAGTGTATTGTTTCAGTAATTCTATGCTGATAAGTTCTTGTCACAGAGGGGACATTTCAACATCCCATTTTACGTTTTGTCCTCCTCCATGGCTGTGTGGTCTAAGGCACTGTGCTTTGGGCTCTGACTGTGGGACGGCTTGGGTTCGAGTCCACCTGGATTCAGTCTCTGGATTTTCAGCCAGTGTACGGGACCGGTGGCAAACCACTATCATGAGGAAATTGTGAGGCTACGAGTGAGTAGCATAACCCGGTCTGGGAAATCTCCTGTAATGGCTGAGGATTCTATGTGCTAACCCCACGTCATCCCATTACCAGTTAATGATCTCCACAGCTCTAGATAGGATTGTGGGAGGGAGACTGGCAGTCGGGAGATAGGCCAAGACCCATACGGGCTGTAGAGCCACAAGTTATTTTTTGTTTTACGTTTTAGAAAAATCGAGACTGTCCCGGCTAATAGGTCACCTTATCATATATGCATGTCACATATATTTCAAGACAATTTTGAAATAGGCCATAAAATGTCATGTTTCAAAATATTCGATGAAATTCCACGGAAATTCTTCACAGTTGCCTGTTATAACATTATGTTATGCAGGGGTGGAAATAGTCAGTAACAGTCAGTTTTTCATTGCAGTCTTTAATTTGTCAGTTCTTTTAAAATGGGCAGTAAAGTCAGTATTTTTTTGTTTGCATGACTGCAGTTTGTGATTTTGAAAATAATTATTCCATTACAACTTCCCAATGAGATGATTTTTAAAAAATCGATTCAAGTGGCTTCTTTGAATTGCTGAAAAGTTCCAATTTTACTAACCGAGGTCATTTTCCTACCATGTTATTTTATATCATGCATATTGGATCAAGGTATAATAATGATGATAACAGTAGCGTATACCGAGTCTAAGATCTAGCTATCTCACTATGTCACGCGGTCCTAGGCTATGAATAGAAATTAGTTTACCAGCTCATAGGAAATGAGGTTGCCAACTCATAGGAAATCAGGTTGCCGACTCCAGAATCACGATCATCATCATCTCACTGATATGAATAATTTTATTTACAATTTCTGATAGATTTTTCTCCTAACTAGCCTAGAATATACGCTCCTGGATGATGATAATAATAATAATAATAATATATAATAACCCATGGCATAACAGTTCATTGAGGGCTCGGGTCAGCCTCACTCCCACTTGATCCTACTCACTCACTCACCCGAGGTGGGAGGTCATCCACACAGTTATGAGGTGATGTGTGGCCAGCACGACGAACCCCCAGTCATTATTGTAGCTTTTCATGACCGGGTTACGCTACTCATTCGTAGTTCCCCAATTTCCTCATGACGGTGATTGGCCACCAGTCCCATACCCAGGCCGAAATCTCAGGAGAAAAGTTGTTAGGTTTCCCCAGCAGACTCAAACCTGCGTGCATCCCGTATCCGGAGCCCAAAGCATGACGTCTTAGACAGCATGGCCACGGTGCGGGACGTATTGGATCAAGGTATACCTTGTTAATATTACACAGGAGTTCTTGTAGATGACGAGCAGCTCATGTTCATTACAATCAATAAGAAAAGGGGCAAAGGAGGAAATAAATCAACAAAGGGGAAAAGCCTGATGAAGATAGAAAATGAACAGTGTACAAGAAAAGGAAGCAAAACTTGAGAAGAAGAGAGAATAACAGAAGGAAAAGAGAATGACTGCTCAAATGTGACTAACAAGTGAGGTTATCTAAGTGTCCCCCTCCGATTTCCATGAAACTTGGCAGGTGTATAGAGGTGCCCAAAGGAAGAAATACGTGTTCTTTTGTTTTGACTGAAAAAAAGGTTTTAGGGGCAAATCCCCCCTCAAATGGCAAGATGAGGACAAATTGAAGTGGGGATCTGACCCCTGTGCCCCCCTCCGATTTCCATGAAACTTGGCAGGTGTATAGAGGTGCCCAAAGGAAGAAATACGTGTTTTTGTGTTTCAGCAAAAAAAAAAAAAAAAAAAAGAACAGTTTTAGGGGGCAAAACCCCCTCAAATGTCAAGATGAGGACAAATTGAAGTGGGGATCTGACCCCGAAACCACGTAAATATGGCATAGGAAGAACACACACATATAATTGGAACACACACAGCACACAGCTGTGTTTGGCAGTGATATGCACTTCATATCTCAAGTGTCCCACTTGTGTATCTGCCAGTACTATTAGCACAGAACTTCAACCGCCATCGTGCTTCACGATAGCACTTGCGTTTGGTACCGACAATCCTACAGTTCTGTGTTGTGTGTGTTCCAATTATATGTGCGTGTTCTTCCTATGCCATATTTACGTGGTTTCGGGGTTAGATCCCCACTTCAAAATGTCCTCATCCTGACATTTGAGGGGGTGGGCGGTTGCCCCCTAAAACAGTTTTTTTAGGTGAAACACAAAAACACATATTTCTTCCTTTGGGTCCCTCTATACACCTGCCAACTTTCATGGAAATCGGAGGGGGACACTTAGACAACCTCCCTTGTAAGTCATGAAAGCTGCTAAGGAAAAGTACATGATGTGAGCAGGGGCGGCGCCAGAAATTTTCGACCGGGTGGGCAGAAGCTCCATATTGATAGATTAGGGTGGGCAGTATAAATATAAGACCATATATAGTAATACGTATGTATCCCCCTCTCTCTTACACTCCCGATTTTCCTCTTCCTTCTTTTCCCTTTCCTTTTCTTGTTTTCCTCTTTATTCTTTTCTAATCTATTCTCACATCTTGTTCCATTTCCTTGCACTTTGTCTCTGGTGGGCACAATTATTTCAAGGAAGTGTTTACCCATGCGCATCCATACATTCTAATCACATTCTTTCATGCATGTTAATACAGTGAAATAAATGTGAATTAGGTTTAAGCTTGTGTGCAAATACAAGGCACATACTTGATTTTATGTATTCGGCGACAATGATAGCAAGTGTGATGGTAGACAATCAAGTTTCTCGTAATTTTAGTGCATGTTCCTGAGCATAGTATTTCCATCGTATGAGTTTTTGACTGGAAGAGTTTCCTTACTCCTTGGGGGTCACTATTCCTACCTTACAGGGTTTGTACAACTGACAAATCTATCTGAATGTTTGTAGTATATTAGTATATAGTATATTTTTTGAGGTAACAAAATGATTTAGGACACAAGGAATTAATCGAAGTTGATCATCGTACCACTAATAATTCATCAATTTTTCATACATGACTTGGGTTGTATGGCGTGACCATTTCGAACACACTGGAATGTCAACCTCTAGCCTGTGCAGCATACCCTGGAAACTTTATTCGTTCAGGGCAACGAGTCCCTGGCGCCTGGAACCACTGTCAAAGTAATAATTTTTGAATTCATGAGGGTTTGTATTTTGAGTGTCGGCATGCGTTTGTTTACGCCCCTTCGTTGCTTTCATGAACCTTATTGTAGTCATTATCAAAATTAGCAGAAAAATGACTTAAAATATAACAAATAAACCACAACGTACTCTTCCAAAAATGGAGTTTCATTAGTTCATACCTCTTAGAAAGTTGAGGCGGTAGTTTTATTTGCACAGCGTTTCATCAGTGGATCAAGGCAGCTAATTCCGTGAACAATGACGTTGTTTGCCGAAAGTCTCAAATATTTGGTTCAGGCATTCCCCCTCTTAAAATGGACACATCTTCTGTGGTGATAAAATGACACGTTTGGTGCAACTTCTTTCTGTATATTTTTTCCCCAGTGGCATATCGCTGTCGCATTATAATGAAGAGGCCCTGTGTTCGACTCCCACCTTCTCTGATGGAAGCACAATGCACACTTGTTCGGACTACACATTAAACTATAGGTTTAGTTCAAATTAACCTATCTGAGCATAAAAGTGAGCTTCAAAACAAACTAACAAAACCGTCTTCTGGGTACTTTGTGACATAACGTTTTGTTCTTTACTTCAGCTACATCTACAGATTCTGCTGACATTTTCGGCTGATTCATGTGGCAAAATTTACGTGTGGAACGAGGATTTCTAAATAGGATAAGCCACTCATTACCAATTCTGTAACTTTTTCCATACATAACTGATTTATTAAAATTTATTCACTTCGGTATTGTAGTGAATATTGTGATTCTTTCTTATTAGTAGAACGAATATAAAGTTGATATTTCACATACCATATTGATATTTGAAGATGACAGGTATATAAAAATTGTAATGAAATAAAAAAGAAAGCACACTTCTGGAATTTTAATGCAGAGCTAATTAAAACTCTATTATACACTCTAGCATATTTAAACCCGAAGATTTATGGCTGCAGCAATACAAGCCTTCCATCTGTCCCTATCCGGGTCAAGATCAATCCAGTATTTTCCATGCTTACTGATTTCTTTTAGGTTCATCTCAACGTTGTCCCTCCATCCTTGTCTTAGCTTTCTTACTGGTCGCTTACCATCAGGTTTCTTAACAAGAATCCTGTAAACTATTCTTTCCTCTGCCATTCGTGTCACATGGCCTGCCCATCTAAATCTTCTTGATAAAATTATTCTAATAATAATAATTTAAAAAGTCGAAATAATATATTGTGTTGCTGGAGGAAGTAATGCTAAGATGATGTTTTTATTTGTTTATTTGGAGATTATTTTAACCATACCCAGGCCGGATTTATATACGTAAGTGGAGACCCGGAGCTTACAGAACCAAGACCTCACTCCAATCCCCTCTACACAGTTTCAGTTACAACTTCTCGCCACGTTACATTGTGTGGTGTGTTATTATATTTTTTACCACATCTGAAGTACCTTTTTTTTCATTATGTGGTACTTTTCAAAGCAGTCTTTCCCAGTGAAGGCCCGAAGCTGCAGCCCTCAAGTTCACCCTAAATTCTGATCAAATCTTGATCATACCCTGCATAATTTGAGCCTCTTAAGCCTACTACCTGCTTTTAATCCTGGAAGTATTAATTTGATCACAGATTTTGTTTCAATAGGTTTTTATGGGTTGATAATATGTGAACATTTCTAGCATAGATGATATTCACAAGTACAATATACATGTTATGAACACCAGAATACACTTATTTATTGAAGCATTCACATATCCCCAAGTATATGTATTATTGAATTTGATTGGGTGGGCAATCGGGTGGGCACAGGAAATTTTGGGTGGGCGCTTGCCCATCCGTGCCCCCCCCCCCTTGTCGCCGTCCCTGGGTGTGAGCCAACATTATAGGAATGAAGAGAGCAAAAGGAAGATGAAAACAAGAAATGAATGCATGCTGATGAAGTGCAGATAACTATAAACAAGAGAGTTTACAGTTGGAAGGCTTGTGTTGTTGCAGCCATAAACCTTTGGGTTTAAGAGTTAGTTAGTTTATTAATAATGTTTATATTATGTTTTGGGGAAACACACCTGGTGCCAAACAGATGTTTATTTTACAAAAAAAAAAGTTGTTAGAATAATAATTGGTGCCAATTGTCGTGAATCATGTAGGCAGGTGTTTATAAGCCTAAAGATTTTACCATTGTCATGTTTGTATATATAAGAAGTATTAATATTTCTGAAGAAAAATATTTTCAACCTTAAACCAAGTAGTAGTGTACATTCATATGGAATAAGGAAGAAAGATGACATTTATTATGAAAGCCACAGTACATCTAATTTCAATAAGAGTGATGATTGTAATACATATGATGTTCTCATATGTTTCTACAATAAAAAATTATTATTATTATTACTTTCATGGATATAAATTGTACAACCATTTGCCTAAGAAATTGAAAGACTGTCCACTGAACATGTGTATTTAAAAAACAACTTAAAAGTATACTTATACAGTATGTAACATTCTTATTTGTACACCCGGATTTTCAAAGAAAATGCTTTAATATCTGAAAGGAAATACACTCTCTTGAAATTGTTTCTTTACAATTCAATAACTAATATCATTAGGAACATAAAATCTTACCCAAATTCTGTATAGCCAATGACAATAATAAATTAAATGAAACTGAAAGAGAAACATGCCATTTTTTGTACAACTTTTCTATTCGAACACTTAAAAATATAAAAGAAAAAAGCATATTCAGAGCAAATTGACTGACAGTTCTAATACTTTGATGTGTATTCTTTGGCTTTAATTATGGCTTGACACCTGTTCTTCATAGAATTAACCAGTTTCCGACATGTTTCAGAGCTTATTTTCTTCCACTCTGCTTGCACAACAGTTTTCAACTCTTGTTTGGACTTTGACGCCTGCTTTTTGGACTCGCCTCTTCAAAATTGCCCATAAATGCTCAATGGGATTTAAGTCTGAACTTTGAGCTGGTGTTTGTAGTAGTTTGGGCACATTCCATATTAGCCAATTCATGTTAACTCGCGCCTTATGCTTACTGTCATTGTCTTGTTGGAATCTGTAGATAGGCAGCATGTCCATTTCTTGGGCACTGTGCTTTATGTTGTTCTTCAATATGTCCAAATAGACATATGCATCCATGATACCATCAATAAACTGGATGGTACCAACACCTTTGGACGACATACAGCCCCAAATCATTAATGACCCACCACTGTGTTTTACTGTTGGAACTGTGTTAATGTCATCATTGTCTTTATTTGATTTTCTCCAGACCCTATTTATCCCATCTGACCCGTATATATTAATCTTGGACTCGTCTGACCATATGACACTATCCCAAAATTCCTGGTCCTTGTGGATGTGCTCTTTCGCGAATGAAAGTTATTCCTGCGATTCACCTTATTTACATACGGCCTCTTTCGTGGTATTCTGCCATGATATCCATGCTTCCAAAAGGCACGTCGGACAGTTTGTTCAGACATAATCTTGCCAGCAACATTTTCTACTACCGGTCGTAACTGAGGAATACTTAGTCGGGGGTTTTCTCGCACTCTTTGTAAAATAAAGCGTTCATCACGTTTATTCAACCATCTCTCTTTTGGTTTTCTCAGCACATTCTGTGTTGAACCTTCCTCTCTAAATTTGTTTACTATGTATTGAACTGTGGAGTGTGATTTATTGACTGTTGGTCCAATTTTTCTTAACGAATAACCTTTAAGGGCCAAATTTATAATAACATCCTTCAGATCGGAACTAAGTTCCTTCACCTTGCCCATTTTGAACATGCTGATAGATAGACAATAGGCCTACAACCATACATACGCCAGCATTTCGCTAGACGGGGAGCGCACCTGCATGTTCAAACTTGTTACGAAGTTGCAAACTGCACAAATCTCCCGAATAGCGGTGGCGCTGTATGTGGATTATATGGAAGATTATAGCTCTTGCCTGTACGAATAACAATGTTGCATGAAACAGCATGTTTTTCTCTTTTCACACAAATTATATGCTCTGTTTATACACTTTGAACATACATTTTTATTGACATTTGTTGGTGAAACCTTCATTAACATTAATTTCCAGGTACATATGAAAATGATCAGGCGCGGAGCGTCCATGTAAGCTGTGTAATTATATGGCAAAATTCGTACAAACTTCAAAGTTCAACTTGGCCCGATACCAGTCTTCGAGATCCTGTTTGTTAGATTGCAACACTTCAGTACTAGGGGGCACATGGGAAATCCCACCTTCTGCTTGCGGAAAGTTATAAGCCGCCTGAATGTTGCCTTACAAATTTCTGACCGCGAAGGAGCAGTGCCTATCGTATCTGGATGGAGAAGAGCAAGGAATATAGGTAGGAGAGGGCCAAACGCTAGGTTTGTAAACCTACGGCCACAGGCTTACAGCAGCGTTGCAAACCTCATGTTTAGAAAAAGTGTTGTTCATGGACGTCCGCAGTATTTCTTTCCACCAGGGAGGATTAAGCAAAGTACTTTTTTTTCAGGGGTTGGGGTAAACTAGGTATATTTCCCTTCTCAAAATATCTGCAACGCCCTTACAATAATTAACAATTCGATGTGACTGAAATGAAATTGTATGTGTGAAAATGGTTGACATTTATTTTTCAGGAAGTGTCTCCTTGCCTTGCTCCTTCTGGACATCCATGGTGTCATTTAAACTCCTAAATTATGCTACATACTACTAAATTGTTCTGTGATTTTCATATTATTAATATTAATTTATAAACAAAAACATAAATTCGAATGGTTCAACCAACGGCATGGGTTCGACGTTATACGTGAAAAGTTTGAGAAAATTCAACCAAGACGAAAAGTGGCCCTCTTGTTTTATTTATATCCCCAACTTACAAACGACTTTTTAAACTTGTGCGAGATTTAGCACCATTATGCATGAGTTGGCTTCACTGAATACGTTCCAGCGAGACACAGGTCCTGCAACAGGAGGGGCTCCAGCGTTGTCGGGTATGAATGGTTGACTGCAAAGGAAATTTGAGCCGGTGGTGCTTCAAGGAGGTTTTTTCCAGGAACAGGGAATTCTGAAGCAAAAATCTATCAGGAAGGGAAAAAAGGAGAAACCTAAAAATGAGCGGGATACGGGAAAACTAGATACACATTGATATGCTAAATTTATGTTTCTGTTTTTAGCTTGTAGGAAAGCATAAACATCAGAAATATTAAGATCTCTGTTTTAAGTTTATGTATAAACTCAGCTGGTAATAATTGAGCTAAAAAAGTGCAAAAATAAATAAATCTTAATGAAAGCTGAAGATTGAACCAATTTAACAAATCTCATGTCTCAAATGTGAACCAAATATTATTAATTACGTAGTCTGTGATTCAGACACACTTCGAACAGCATTCGAAAAGCCTGTTTATGATCTTTTAGGTGCTAGATATGCTTTTACAGTATCCTACGAAAGCACTTACATGTCCTTTGACAGAAATTTCTGGATATGTCCCTACAATTAGTGAGCATTTCTTTTATAATTAATATTGGTTTTTTTTTACTAAATATAGGGAATTTGAAGGCAAGAGAGGGAATTTATTTATATCCGAAAGGGATATTCCCCTCACAGTCCGAAAGATCACTGCTCTGAGCAGTGACCAATTTTGGATCTGGTTTCTTTTTGTTTCCCCGTTCTTGTTGTCGAGGTAATGCTTTTGCGAATTCCATCTATTGAAAGTGGACTGTCGGCCCTGTGCTGTGGTGTGATAGTGAAGTGCATTATGGAATATAATGAGTGTGATTGTGCGGTGAGGTGGAGAACTTGTTGAAGATGCCGTTATCCAGAAAGGATTTTGTTGCCAAGAAGAAACTTGTAGATGTAGGTAGGCCCACCCCTTCCTTCTCTAGCAGGCATACGAAGCTGATACTTGGTTATGCGGTTTTAAAAAGTGTTCAGCACTTTTCTGTTTCCGTTTCTTTATTATTATTATCATTATTCATTTTATCTAACTTTGCATATTTTTTATCGTTACATTAGTCATTGTGATAGGAATAAGACTGACTTAATTATCAGTTGAAATGTAGGAGATACACAGCCTAGCAAAGAAAACACCAATTCCAGGGATTTATCCAGAATTTTTAATTTGGTGAAAAATTCCAGGGAAGTGTTCTGAAAAAATGTGGGGGGGGGGTCGATGTGTGTGGATAAATCACTAACCATGTCAGCCCAAAAATAAGCACAACGGGAAATAACCTTCATCATGATAGGCTTACACTGTTGGAAAGGCCACGCTCCGCCACTGAAAATGATTATATTTACTAGTAGATATGACATTTTTTCCTTGGAAATTCTATGTGTACGAATAACAATGTTACATACTGTATTATTGTTTTTATTCGGCTGTGGATTTTTTTCAAATCAAATTTGACTAATAATACTAATTATCAATTGTTATATATATATATATTTTGTATTAAGCCCCTATCACATGGAACTAGATTTCTAGTTGGAATGCCCTAGTTGGCGATGAACTGACTTTCTGGGTAGTAATCATGGCCGCCTGGCTGACTGCTTGACTGCTTGACTGGTTTTGAGGATTAGGACATGTTCTAATTGCTACTAACTTCTTCGACTAGATTCTGTGGAACAGCCAATCAGAGCAAAGTTTGGCCATGTGAAGATATTCTGTGAGTTTGTAAAGTAGCCTTTTTTTTGTCTGTGGCTTCCGAGTGCATACAACACGAAAGGCGTGTTTACAATTGAAAAAGCTAAAATATTCTTCCATACGTGTATAGTAAACGTTGTAAAGTATGTATTTTATCAGCGCCATTCTTCTCTACCTAAAACCATTTAATTCGATGCGATATTCCTCTCGGTTGAATAGTTATCGTATTTTAAAAGTGTGAAGTGATGCGTTGTTTACATCTCGCGCGGCCGCCATTATGGGAACGAAAGACTATCGACAAGTACGGTATAACAAGTACCGTGTGAGGCGAAAACTAGCAAATGGGTAGCCAGTCCAGCGGCAACTAGAGCAGTCCAAATAAAAATCCAGTTCCGTGTGATAGGGGCTTTAGTAATGAATAATATGTACATCATATACATACATACATCCTATACCAATCTTGTAATTAGTGTTACATGTATGATTCTTACAGGAAATCTATCTATGGCCGTGTCCGGATTGGCAAGCGCTCCGTCCCGTTCTCTCCCGTTGCTCTCGTGTGCCGTAGAAGTCACGTCCAAGTCGTCCGAATCTACATGTTCTCTTGTAGTACGGTCAGGTACGGTTGTCATTTTTCCCGGCAGGTGTCAGCCCGAACTTCACCCACCGCGCTCTGGGGCGCAGGCGCATCGCACGGAAGCAGAAGGCAGACGCCAAACAAACATGACAATGATTTCCACCTTTTTACTACTCATATTAAAAATGTAACACGCTATTTCATCATTTACAATTTTTCTACATTCAGTATTATGGATAAAATGTTAAAGTATAACTGAGTTTTACATCCTCTAATCAGTAAATGTTGTCTGTACAAAGTGAAAGTTAGAATATGGCTGACAAGCGCAGGGTCACAGCTAGTTCAAGCGTGCATCTGTCGCGCCTCTCTGCTCTCCCCTCCGACTCCACGTCTGCCGCGAATTCGGACAACGGAGTTTGGCTGAGTCCCCGGATTGAACGGTGCTCTAGGTGACATCTGCTGCCGATTCGGACACGGCCTATCTATGAACCCACCAAATCCCTCTCGGTCACTTCACTGTGGAGCGACCACAAGGGAAAAAACCTTGGACAAAAAGTCCCCGCGCAGCTTTGCTTCCTCCCTTCAGCTCGGGCCACAAGGAAGCATGGTTCACTCTTCCCCTCCCCTCCAAGCGGGAGTACTGTGCACAGGAGTCGCGGGTCTGCATAAGTTTCTTCCCTTGTGGTTCCACTATAGTGCTTAGTGGATGTCAGACCCCCCCCCATTTTTTGCGCCAAAAAAGAAAAGGTACGCCAAATGTGGGGAAAAGAAGAAAGCAGCTTCTTGCGGACACGAAAATTCTGGGCAGATGACATGAAAGATCTGAGTATCCCTCTCTCGACTGTAGGTTCAGTCGCAGGGTTGGCAAAATTTGTGTTTTTTTTAAAAAGAACAAAACAAACTGTTTTTTTTTTGTTTAAAACATGTTTTTTTTGGTTTTAAACATAGTTTTAAACATGAGTTAAAAAAAACATGTTTTAAACAAAACAAATTCAACCTTTTCCCAGTAAATTATAGTTAAAGTCGTTAAAGAGAAAAAATACTCATTTTTATGAGTACATTGGCGACAAGGACAGTTTATTTACCTTTGGAGATAAGGTTTACCATACTGCAGGGTAGGGGTGTGCGGGTAAGAATTTTTTGGGTCGGGACGGGAAATTCTTTAAATCCCGACATTCGGGACAGGGAAAATTCGCAATTTCCCGAAAAAGTCGGAAAATTTTCGGGACGGGATGTGTTCGAAATTTCCCAAAGCTCTTGAAATCTGGAATTCTACCCGTAATTTCCATCTGAAGTGCTTGTTTTTGCACTTCTGGTACAAAACCACAATGCAGAGAACGTCTAGAATTGACGACGTTTTAAAATGACCATTCGGAATTTCCAGACTGCTTGGGATCCCAAAAAGTCGGGAAGTCATTTCTGGAAGTCGGGATCGGGACGGAAATTTTTTTTCTCGATCCCGGTCCCAACTTTTCGGGATCCCGCACACCTCTACTGCAGGCATAGGCGCCGACTCCATGGGGCTTGGGGGGCTCGAGCCCCCAATATTAACAATATGGTTAATTTTGCCTAAGAGGATCTAATGTATTATTTTGCTTCTCTTGTAAAGCTTACTCTGAATTGTGCCACATGAACTTAACTTTTAATACACATTTAAAATTTTCTAGACCATCAACTTTGGGGGACTGAAACCGCTAAACCATCAACTTTGGGGAGGCTATGACCAGAGACAGCAAAACGCATGATTTATTACTAGTATATACTACGTATGTAATTATGAGTATTGTTAAAAGTTTTACTAAAAAAAAAGTTTCAAAAGACGATGTGCATGAACTAGGGTAGTGGATGGGACGTTCGGGCTACAAATGGCTCTCGCATGGCATGACATTCAGAACGAGATCATTGATATATTAGGGAGATCTGTTTCGCGCTCCATGGTAGCAGATAATAAAAGTCGGGAATATTTTGCTATTATGGTTGACGAAACTTGTGACATATCCATCCGTGGACAATTAATATTCTGCATTCGAACTGTGAATAAAAAAATGATATTTTTGAGGAATTCATGGGCTTTTATTAGGGGTGTGCGGGACGGGATCCGTACGGGAAAAATTTTCAATTTCCCTATTGAGTCAGGAAATGTTCAAAATTTCCCGAAGCTCTGAAAATCTCGAATCATACGTCATTTTCACTTTAAGTGATTTCTGGATTAAAAACTAACAATTTACCGTAAGTTCCAGAAATTGACAATGCAGAAAACGTCGAGAAATAACGACATTTTCAAATGACAATTCGGTATTTCCCGACTGCACGGGATCCCGAAAATTCGAGAAATCATTTCCCGAAGTCCGGTTCGGAACGGGAAATTTTTTTCCCGATCCCGTTCGTAACTTTTCGGGATCCCGCACACCCCTAGCTTTTATGAGATTCCGAACACTGAGGCCAAAACTTAAAAAATGGAGAGAGTGAGTCATTCATTAATTTATTTCAGTGATCAGAGCCCCGCAATAATTTTGACAAGTCGGCGCCCGTGACTGCAGGGACAAAAGTTGTGGGTAATAGCCTCCCTTTTTCCGCCACTACTTAAGTAGCTTAGGAATTATATTCATCTAAATTTCAAGAAACTAAATATTATAGAATTACTATCCTCGTCCTGAAAAAATCACGGTGAAATATCTCCTGCTGCCTGAGCAGTTTATATAGCAGAAAACAACCTGCAGTGTCATAATAGATTCTCCAGATGAATTTATCTTTCAAAGTATAAAACTATGTTACCAAAAGTAAGCATCTGCGCTTCATTCAGTAATACAGACCAATGAATAGTATCGCAAAAGAAAAAAAAATCACGTCATGATCAAAATCACGCATTTTGTATTTAGATATTAGATTCCATTTCCAGCTTCCACCAGTCTCAAACTTACAGGACAATACGAAACAAGGAACTGAGAGGTTTCAATTTCTACGGTAAAGCACAGGTCTTTCTTGTCACACAACAATTTTGCTACCTTGTGCATACATAGCTAGCCTGCCTAACCTAACAACATAGGCATTTAGCCTAAAATTAAAAAGCTTTCTCCCGTGATGTCAGAACATAAGGTTGCTCAAGTGTTGTGCGATAAGTGTGACTGTAAAGCAAGGATTAATTGACACAGATTCAATGAAAAACAGGGTTGCCAAACAAAAAAATTATCACAGACTATAAAATATCTACCACCAAAATGTGTTTTAAACACTTGTAAAAAAAAACATGTTTAAAACACATTGTTTTAAACGTTTAAAACATTTGTAAAAAAACAAAGCCGTGTGTTTTAAACGTTTAAAACAAAGTGTTTTAAACATGTCAACCCTGTTCAGTCGCATCTGTGAATAAAGTGGCCTTAAAACAAATTTTTACACGAAGTTGATTTTCAGTCATATTTCAAACTTGCACAAAGGCGGAACGGGATGTATACGTATGTGTGTCCATGGAATTATTGGTTTTTCCAGTTTTCTTAAACTAGTATGGCCACAGCTTTGGTAAATATATAAATAATAATAAATAACTGTTCACAACTTTAGGTTACGAAAGTACGCGGATGGAGGTTTGTTTCTGTGTTTTGTTTTATACTGTTATTAATTGTCCTACCCTAAACTTTAAAAGAAAAGAAAAAGGTTTTCATTTGGATATAATATTTCAATTTTGCATAAACCGAAGACAGCAAACAAAACTACATCATGTAGTCTACATGTTTAATAAACTCTATTCACGAGAACTATCGAGAATTGATTTAATTTCCTACCCTCCTCGCAATGCGGTATTGGACTAATCGTGCCACCCGCAGAGTTACATCTGTGGAAAAATATGGCGCGTTACAGTAGCTAAGAGTTTTTGGTGTTCCAGTTAGTTTTGTAATGCTGTTTAAACGGAAGAAAATGAAGTTTGTATTTGTCTGTTACAATGAATTAAATTGTATTGCTGGGTCATTTATTATTTAGACCATGGGCACAAGATCAAACGCAAAGGGACTATTTGTAATTGGGCCTGATTATATGGAATTGTGTCGACTGTGTCTGAAACGAACGAATTTGAAAATAAATATATTTCAGGACGAAGGATTAATTCGAGAGATTAATCAAAAAATTTTAAATTGTATTTCTCTTATTGTAAGTAAATTCGTTAAATATTTTGAAGGTATTACGGCTAGAATATCGAATTTCATGTGACTATGATTATCTAAGTTACAATTTTGGTCCTGTCAGGCTTATTTGATGGTTTCACGCATATTATAAGGTTCCTAAACAAGTTACAAATTGGATATTCATTAGGTAACTTAAGATAACGTACAGAGTACAAATTCTATTGTATACGTTTTGATGATTTGTATTAATTTCGATACCTTGTATAGCTTTTGTAAATTAAATTATAGTCTTAAGTTGTATGTTCAGCTCCCTTTAATTGTAAACAGAAAATGTTTGCAGATTTCCCACATTGACTGACGTGAGGGTCCACAGAACAATGGTCTGCATAAGCAAATTTATTGATTTTGAATTTTCTCAATGAAAAAGTATCTGGAAGTTAGACTCAATTTTTTTTTCTGGAGGTACAGGGGAAGTAGGCATATGTGGTAACTGGGAGTGAAAGACAGACACACACACACACACACACACGCACGCACGCACGCACGCACGCACATATACATACATACATACATACATATTTTTCAGGAAAATATATTAATCAATTTCTACATCAGCATGTTTGTGTGCTTTATTATAACTTCAACTTTATAGAATATTCTGACAGTTTCATAAAACTTATCACCAAAAGATCTTAACATGATTTAAGACAGTGCCTAAATGTTTTTCACCTGATCATATTTAACAAAATGTTTAAAAAAACAACTGTACTTGTTTTCATGTTCATTTCAGCATTTCTATTTTCTAGTGTAACTAAAAGCACAGCAACAAAGCATTCTAATCAACTGGATGCTACATGACACCACATTCAAAATCAATGTAGAGTTTGAGTGAGATTATGTGATGCATGAGATAGTGTGCTTATATTTCTCATATCACCTTATTTGTCGCTAGTGACTGCATTTGAATATTGATTTTTGCTATGACCCCTATTCACACACTAACCAATGCAATATCTAACAAGCTTTTTTTGTGGCTTGTTATGCTTTTTTTAACGTCTTAACCCCGTAATGCCTGAATTTATGATTTTTGGAATGAAAAAAATATTTTTCCCTAAATTATTTATTTTGTTGTAAGAAAAGCATTTGACAGCAATGAATTACATCCTTACATAGTATTAACATATTTTGTACTATGTTGCCTAAAAGCAACATCAGGCACATATTTTTTAGAAATGGCACTTTTTAATACAAAATTTGAATTCAGTACTAATACAATACAACACTATATTTTCTAACGATATCCTTTAATGTTTATGCACACAAACACATACACATGGCATTGTGCACTTACCTACAGACAACATTTCTCATATATTCAGAAAAATAACAATTTCACAATTGTGTGACACATTTTGTCATATTGGCACCCCCTAAACTCGGCACCCAGGGCACAATAATAATCTACATGAATGTAAGAATATGCAATTTAGTCAAATCCTAAAACTGAATAGTTGGTTGCCATTATGTGGTGTGTAGTATTTCTTTACAACAGAAGGCATGTATGCGGATTGATGACTACAGGCAACAATCCTTTTATGAAGTAATATTTTTGACATTCAATTTTTTTTCAAGAACATGCATTATTATTATTCACAAATATATGATGATTATGCTAAATTTTTGTTACAGGAAAAAACATGGCTATTCTGGTCTAAATAGTTCCCCCGGTATAATTTAGCGCTCACGTATAGAAATTCCTGAATTATGGCTAGCCCCACGGACCATTGGCGCTAGCCCCACGAACCATGGCACGTGGTTAGGTTAGGAAACATAGTTAAAAAAATTTAGGGTCATAGTAATATCAGGAATATTTCGTTCTTTAAGTATTCGAAACGGAAAATCTTGCGATAAATAATGAGCAATTGTGCATTGTCAGTTGCGATGACTGACCCTCGTATTTTGCAAGTTTGACACGTGAGCACCAAATTTTAACTTCAGATTCATGATTAGGAGCCCTAATTTAGTGAGTATGCCAAATTTCAAACAAAATGGAGAAATTCCCGGTATTGTAAAATCGCTCCGTTCCCCCTTTAGCTTATGCATGCGCCTGCGAAATGGCGTACCTCACTGTCCTTTGTGAAGTAAGTTTGTGTAATCTCCAACAGATGGCAGCACAACTGTTTGGTACCAATGAATAAGGATCGTTGAGTACAGGAATCAACCGGCATCCACGAAAAAGAGCCACACACATCAAACGTAAATCTCTATTTGTGGTATGTTGCCTACAGTCATCATCTGTCATTAAAGGGAATGATTTTTTGTTAAGGAATTGTAGAAAACCCAATATATTTTTACTCTGAAAAGAGAATCCACCCTTAAATATTTCAAGAAATATCCAGTGAAAAAAGTGGTAATCTGGCCCTTAAGATTTTTCATTACTTGACACATAGGTATAAGTTGTAATTATGGAAGGAAATTTTTAACAAATTAGAGCAGTTATAAACTAATCTGAATATATTAATAATAAATGGTTGAATCAAGATTATAACGTAATCAGTAACATAATTAAGTGATGAACCATATACTTTAGTGTATGTGGATTATGATACTTGGTGTCCTTGTTTGTGTATATATTTCTGCTTTGCAGTATTCACTTGATGTTCTTGATCATATTTTTCCATTTTAGGTATCAGCAGATGATTATCTCCCTAAGTTTGTTTGTCACACATGTGTAGACAAATTAGGAACTTTCCAAGAGTTTCGCAGTAAATGCCACGAGTCTGAAAATCTTCTGAACAGATACATTTCAGATTCCTCCAATCCTTATGAAAATAGTCCAATGGCTAATGAGGTAAGTTTCATCTTTCTTTGTTACTGAATACTGAGGTAGAATTCAAGGCAGGTCAATCTGAATTTCGTCAATAATGAGATGAAATTTGTAGACAGTAAGCTTATACTTGTTACACAAATTATTATTTTTAAATTGATTGATTTCAATATTTTTAGAGTACATTGATATTTTATCAACATACTCTGTTGTAGGGATGTGATGAAGCTGAAAATTTACCGATGCCGATGTACTCACCGATAATTTTTGGAACCGATTCCAATATTTAACCGATTCCGATACATAAGATTATTAAACAGAAATGGGATGTTATTTTCTGCATGACAAAAATAAATTTGGTATGTACATTTCTATTGCATATCATATGTATATACATATATATTTTCAAGAGATGCGATGTATATTTGCATCTACAAAAGGTTATGTGAACCTAGAGATTTAACATTAGTACACAAGCAGTTCTTTGAAATGGAAAATGAATTCCTGTTCTGCCAGATTCCACTTCAGAAATACGAGATTTGGAAGCACTTCAGGAAGGAACCTACTTCTTCTCTTATCGCAAATCTGTTCAGCAACACTGAACACTCAGTCACTGAATACTGATGCAGCAGGTATGCTCAAGTATTTTCTCAGCACTTGCTTCAGGTTTGAATACTCATTTTTGAATTTCCCATACAACAGCAGATCCTGGTTCAGCAATTTACTGTTTTATTTCCAATTTATAGTTAGGTTGATCCTCTGAATGAGAGTTTGCAATAATTTTATTATAAAAAGTCTACAATAATGACGAATCATAACCAAATTTTCAATAAATCTTACAAAACTAGAATATAAAACTTATTAGAAGGTAAAACTCTAGTATAATCTGTACCGGTTTAAATATCGGATTTTTGCTGATACCGATGCCGGTGTGTCAATTTCGGTCGATTTTCATACATCTGTAATCGGCTTCGGCACATCCCTGCTCTGTTGATTGAGAGTTACAGTCAGAGGCGTCGCCTGAAGGGGAGCACACGAACCCCCAACTGAAAACTAAAAACCACAATTTGTTTTCTTCTCTGCTTTATAAAACACTACATTTCAAGATACGTATTTTGGAAAGCAGCTTTTTTTCTTTCATAAAGTCTTCGCAATGCTTCAAATTTTCCAATTTCCTCCGACTGTTGGTAAGAAAAGATCAGCAGGTTAGGCAGCGAGAGCCTGGGACACATCTGGTGCTATGAACTCCCTCTGCTGTATTCTTCCTGCTCCACCGAAGAAGCCGAGAGAAACCAAGGGCAGAAGTTGGAAATTGGAGCACGTGCTCCTTCCGAAAGAAACTGTCAAGGTATTGTGCGGATAGCAGGGGAGGCACGATTTTCTTTTGCGCTTCCCAAGTATTTTATTTTTTGTTTACTTTAGCTTTTGTATTGGAGAAAAGTAAGCAGTATTTAAGATATAATGCAAGCACTGTTTGCATTGTTATAGTAATTCCTAACATATTCGATGCTTTTGCCTAATATCTTTCCTTTCCAAAAATTAAGGCCACAAACTTCCTCAACGAGCGCACCCAAAGCCTTGCAGTTGCATGGCGAATGTTTTGTTTTCAAACACTATAATAAGCAGAGTTACACTTACATCGACATTTTAAATGTGTTGCTTAAACCTTTAGATAATGTAGACGAGTCAAAAAGAGGACTAAGACACTTCTAGTAGAAAATAATATTTATCTTGGTACACATGTAAACGAGTATGGATAAGTATCCATTATATTTTTATTGAAAAGAAATTATAATTGTTATAAAATCCTACAGGTAAACTTCAAAACAATAATTTTAAGTATTGCAAATTGCAATTCGCATCATGAAGTTTGAGCTTTGCCAGAGACTTACGAATGAAATTACGATTTGCTATTGAAATTGAAAATAATAATAATAATTCGTCGGTATTATGGTTAGTGGAAATGATGGCAGGGTTAATTGTTAGGAATAGGTAAAATAATTTCCAACACTAAATAAGGAGAGAAGAAGGCATTTCAATAATTTAAACCGTTTACCTTAGTAATTTTTCCTTGTTTTTGAGGGTATTGATGGGCAGGGGGGGGGGGGGTTGTTAAGCGGAAATGATAAAATCGAAACAGAGGCGGGGATTAGGGGGGGAACTTTTCCCCCATCAATATGCTAAACCTTATATACAGAGGAAAATATACTGTCTTCCCCCCCCCCCCACAGAGGACAGAGCATGCTGAAAAAGGAGGACAAAGTCATAAAAAAGAGGATACTGCAAAAAAAAAATGGCAACTCATTTGCCATTATTTATAATTTAATCAATATAAAATAAAACCTACCAAGACTTTGCTGACATATAATTCTGATGATTTTTTAAATAATTTTCTCTTACCTTTTAGCAACGAAAGCAATCTCCTAATCTATTATTTAACACATGGCAATCATAACTAAGAATATCTATAGCTTGAAGCACAGAATTTTACTCTTTCTACAATTCTTGGATATTAGAATACAATATCACCATAAGTGAATGCAATGTAACAAGTAAGCTTCGCTTTAACTTATTTCCAAAAACAGAATTTAAATTTTAGTTAGTTTAGATTGGGTAGAGAAGTATGATTTTAATGCCAGGAACATTTCTAGCACTCTTTCAACAGCAGGGGAAAGTGACAGCCAGCCACCTTACTCTTTACCTCATATTCGTTTCTTCCATCATTTAAAAGCTGGATATTATCTTGCAAGATCATTGCTGAAATTCCACTTTCGTTTCGTTATTTCATAACTGTAAATATGACTTAATAATCAAAATTCTCACTACGCGTTTCTGACAAATCCTGCTTTTCTTATTGTTTTAATTCACTTCATAATCTTGTGAAAACCATATCCGAGCAAGTGTCGCTATTTTTTTCTTTACAGGGTGTAGTACACACCTGCAATTGATCTCTTGATGCTTCTGACAAAAGTCGTAATGTATATTATATCGTAATGTATCCATTATTGATACAACATCTGCTAATATCAATTCAAACATACAAACTTGCTATCCACACAGGCACAGAGGTAACCAAGAAATTGTAAGCAAATAAAGGATAAAAAATAAACATTACAATGGTTTAGCAGTTTGTTGTAGTCTGCTAGTTGTTGTGCTGGGTGGCAAAGTGCAGTGGGTAGGTTGAGCGGCAATTACAAATGTGAATTATTACATATGTTCACATTTTATTTATAAAAGCTCATCAAACCCTGCTACCTACTGACTGCCAGCGTTGTTCTCACCTATTGAGGTGGGAGATCATTCAACTAGTTATTGGGTGGTGTGGTCAGCACGACGAATCCCTAGTCATTGTAGGTTATCTCGACTGGGTTATGCCACTCATTTGTAGCTTCCCAATTTCCTCACAATGATGAGCGGGCCACCAGTCTCAAACACAGACTGACATCTCAGGAGAAAAGTTGTTACACTTTTCCCAGGAGGCTCTAACCTGGGCATGTTCGTGGAGCCTAAAGCTTGCACCTTAGACAGCACAGCCACTGTGCATAACAATTTATGGCTGAGGATTTAGAATGCCAATGGCCCAGGTACGATCCTTGTTGAGATTTACTCATCCACCAACTTTTGAATAAGTAAAACAATTGTATTTCTATATTTTTTTAGGTATTGTTGTTTTATTTTGTGAAGTGTAATCTTGAGAATATTGCATTTCATTTCAGCAAACATCCTGGAACACAGCAGGCTCCGCTGTTTCAGAAAGAAAGCAAAGTGCAAGTGACATTTTTGAACCAGAAACCGTTCTTTATGAACCCACCATAAAAGTTGAGAAAGATGACGATGTGGCCCCAGCAGAGAGTACAACATGTGATGGTAACGTGTGGAAATCTGAGCCAACTTTATCAGTGAATGAAATCAAGTGTGAAGTTGAATCTTCGTGTGATAAGGATACCATCCACAAACAAAGCAATGTTGCAAGTATTTCATCCCAAACCACGGATGTGTCATTGCCGACAGAAGCTGTAAATGGGGATCAAAGTTTCTGCAGAAGCAGTTACGACGATGATGATGATGATGACGACGACTCTGATATTGATGTGAAAGTGGTCAGTGTGGATGTGTCGGAATACAGTGATTGTCTGGAAAATCCTGAGGGAACTTCTGGACCTTCTGCACAGGTTGATGTCAGTGGATCATCTCCGACTGGGCCAAGGTAAGTGCAAGTTATATAATAACTGATAAATATTGGTAATTTGACTGTCAATCTTATCTAAATGAAATCTTTTAAGAATTCAGTTTTTTGAAGGCCTGAATGTGATTTTTTCCCAGTTTTTATTTTTACATTCTCGTATTTCTCTGTTTTCTAGTAGAGTTGAATGTGTAAATATATTACCAGGCTAATTGTCCGTGACTACTCACTGGGAATTTCTTCAATTCTGAGAATTGTGGTTGAATTATTGGCTCTGGGAATTACACTTGAATTATGCTTGAATTTTTCTCCGTAGATGTGAAAAATTGCAACCTTTATTAATCCAAATCCATTGAATTTATATATATTTAATAATGCCGCGAGGCAAGCTTTTCACACTTTAGCTTTTATTTTTATCAAGGTAGGAAAAGCAAAGAAAGCTGGGTGGAAAATGAAACTGAATTCTCTCAATCTGTTTACTTTGTTAGTTTCCTTTGCAGAACAATTTATCTGATATACGGAAGATTTTTGCAAGATACCTTGAAGTTGATTAGGTAAATTTAGTATACAATTATCAATTGTAGCATAGATTACTGTATCCCTTAACATCTGTTACTTGTGTTTGTAGAGTATTTCTAGGTTGAGTATGCGAAATGGCAAATCTAAACTAAATATAGATACACACTATGTTGCCATTCGTCACCAGACACCCCTCAAAAAGTGCTCGGGATCGTCTGTACACGTCATACAACCTATAAAAGGCATTGCCGGTTGAGAATACACTCATACCAGCTACAGCAGTCAATATGGGCAGACGACGCGAACTGAGTGAGGCGGAAAGAGGGATGATCATTGGAGCCCACAGGTTTGGGCATTTGACCTGTGAGATTTCCATTAAATTTCAGATACCCCAGTCGACAGTGAGTGATGTTATCGTGAAGTGGATGCAAGAGGGGGTCATGAGATTCCGACCCAGACCCAGTAAACCGAAAATATTAACAGATCGTGACTGTCGATGCTTCAAACGTGTGGTGAAATCAAACCAGAAGGTGTCGTTACAGATGGTGGCACAGGAGTTTCAATTGGCTTCCAGTAGTGCTGCAAGTGATCGTACTGTCCACCAGGAGATCATCGCACTTGGTTTTCATGGTCGCGTAGCATTTCACAAGCTGCATATCACAGCCTGCAATGCGACCCGTCGGTTACAGTGGTGCAAGGAACTCCACCATTGGACTCTCGAACAATGGAAATCCATCCTATGGAGTGATGAATCTCGCTACCAGATGTGGCGGTCCGATGGACGTGTGTGGGTGTGGTGTATGTCCGGTGAATGCTGTTTACAGGACAGTATCGTACCAACAGTGAAATTTGGCAGAGGAGGCATCGTGGTATGGTCTTGGTCCTCTTGTTTTAGTTCGGGGAAGCATGAATGCCGATACGTATCAAAAAGTTCTGGACAATTCTGCGCTACTGACATTGTGGGAACAATTCGGTATTGGCCCATATCTGTTTCAGCATGACAGTGCTCCATGTCATATGGCAGGCATTATCAACACGTGGTTCGAGGACATGGGTGTGCAAAAACTTGATTGGCCAGCCAAAGTCCAGATATCAACCCCATTGAACACCTTTGGGACAAGTTGGAGCGCCACTTGAGAGCCAGGCCATGCTGCCCAAAAAAACACCACTGAGCTCTTTGCCGCTTTGCAGGAGGAATGGGGCAAGATTCCCATCGACATGTATCACAAATTGGTGGAAAGTCTTCCTCGAAGGGTTGCGGACGTCATTGCAGCGAAGGGTGGCCGTACAGGATACTGATGTGTTGTTGCTGCGACCAGATTAACGTACTGGTATGGGATATCCGGTGACGAATGGCAACATAGTGTATACATTTCAATTGAATTGAATTAGAAATTTTGGATACACTGGCATATCTTCGACCTTTATGTTGTGGATGGGCGGTGAGAGGCAGTAATACGTAGGGTTCATATGGAGAAAACCGATCTATAATCCAGAGGTGTTCACACTCCGGAATACTTTTGAGGCGTGACAATGAGGGTGAGGGCAGGCTGTGGGGAAGGTTGAATTAAAAAGAACACATCTCTATAAGGGAGAGAAAAAGTGACAATATTTAAGAATTCACCCCAAATGTGCATTTTATTTTGTATGTAGGGTACAAGAAAATGTGACTGCCTCAAAATATTTGTGTATCTTGCCGTCTTCCATCCCCACTTTTTTTGCCAGGGACAATGCTTCACTAAGTTGCTGTTTTAGTTTCCCTTGGTGTTTTGTTAAACCAGCATTTTCGAACGGGGTGACAAGGACATACGAGTGTGTGTTTTGGATGATGTAACTTTAGAGACGTTGAGGTACACTCTGTAATGTATTGCATTGAGATGTAGATCGACCACGTTGTGACACACACATGTGTCATTAGATGTATTTGATTTTTTGTTATTTAGCGTCGCGTTTCTTCCATTTTTGGCTAATCCCGACGATGAGGATGAGTCATCGTTAGATGAAATTGATGAAGGAACACTCACAAATAACACCTATGCCGGGATTTGAACCAGGGAACTTCGGTGGCGAGTCCAAACGTTAGCCACCAGGCAAGATGTACATTTTGATTTTTCATCTTTACATACGTACATCAACTCCCAACAGGTCACCAGTGAAACACTGTTTTTTCCACGTCGTTTGACAAATTGAATGTCTTTGCATCTTGTAGCTATGTGGATTATTTTATTTTCGTAAGTTGGTAACACTGTTAAGGTACACGTGCTTTTGTTTACAGAAGGTCTTAAGTTCTATGATTCCCACTGAAGCTTTGTAATCCAAGCAGTCTCGATAGCAATGTGAAATGATGACAGTTGACACCTCTCGGCAACTGCATTCACACAGACACACACAGGTGGTCAGACATATCAAGCGACACATGAAGTTGACATGCATGTGACACACGTGGACATCCGCAGAATATTTTCCAGGGAGGGGCAAACAAGGCACGAGAAATTTTTCAATTAGCAAATACAAAATAATATAATACAGATATTTTAAGTAGTTTTTATTAAAAGTCAATAAGAATCACATAATATAACCATATTATATAATTTTGCATCTACAAAAGGTGATTATGCGAAACTTAAAGAAGAACACAGATTACATAAGTTTTCAATCCATATGAGATGTATGATTTTTGCAAGAAGTAGAGTAAGCAAAAATGTGGTTAAAAGTAAGGAAGACATGATAAAAATTATGCCTTTTAAAAATTAATAAAACTTATATAAAAACAGAATGTTCTTTCATGTTTTAGACGTTGCAGTCAAAAATGAAAGAACAATATACGTACTTGTATGTGGATGGTGAGAGGCGGTAATGCGGAAGGTTAAAGTAGAGAAAACATCTGCTTGTACCTTGAATTTTTGGAAAGTTTGTCATGAAAACCGGGAATTATACTTGAATTTTATCATGGTCCTTGAGTAGCCACCCTGATTTGGCTTTAATATATGCTCATTGCTCATTATTTAGTATGCCAACTCTTGAAACAAGTTTCTAAAGCATAATTTAAGTGAATTATTTAAAGAACTTTAAGACTGGTTTGTGTATGCCACTGATCGTTCTTCATCGCACCTGTCTGTAGACAGGTCATTCCATGTCAAGTGAACCAATGAAAAACACCTGACCATCTCCTAATTTATACTTAATTGTCATGAAGTACCACCTAAGGTAGGAAAAATTGCAGATTTGTATCTGTTGTAGTTCTCCAGTTAGAAGCCTCTGAAATATGGGGAAAAAAACACAATTTTCGGCACACATGCAATCACAAAAAACTCATACATCAAGCTAGAATTGATGTAGGTAGAACATTGGGATAAGAGCCAAATTGTTGCTTTTGCTATGAGCTTTAATTAGAAATATCTCATGACTTCTTTTCAATTTTTTTTCATTGCAAGGTCATTCAAACTTTTTTTGAAAATAGAATTTTTCAAAAACCTATATTTTGAAAATTTTTAAAAAATGCACTTAGAAACACATATTTCAACATCAAGTCTTAGAAGTTTTGTTATGGGATCATAACGGGATCATAGTTTTTGACATGTATAAACAAATACTATACACTAGGTAAGTCCACGTGACTATTATTATGTGTATTACATTACATTACTATTATTATTATTATTACTATTATTATTATTATTATTACTATTATTACATGAATATTGCAATGTAAATTCCATTCCTTTGTAAAGGGACTATGTTTGGCAAAATGGTGAAATAATTGGTATGTAGGAAAGGGGCATAACTTGGGGTGTCGCTTTTTTGAGGGGAGGGCAAGCTTTTTAACAAAAATATTTGTTTCTATGTGCATTTTACAAAGAGACTTTGTGAAAACAATGATGAATTTGAAGTACCTGATGATATTTGGGATTCATAATTAAAAAAAAAAATTGAAATAAAAATAAAACAGACTGCTTCTTTTCACAGTTAAGTTGCTATATTACAACAATGTAATATTGACAACATTCATTATATAACAGATTCTTTTTGTTTAAAAAATTACTAACCATTGTTATAACTGTATCTTTAGTCAAAATGAAAATAAATGTCTGATGAAAGGAGCGTGTGTTCTCCTGAAACGTCACTAAGAGAAACTGTTTTCTTATGCTTGTAATAACCTTAAACTACAGGAAAATAACAAAAAAGGATACATATAAACAGTGCTCGAAAGATTTTCTTCAGAGCTAGGTGCTAGGTCTGAAAATCAGGCACCAGGAAACCACCTACTAGTAATTGTGGATACTATAAGAAGCTGAGCCAGCCCCTGTGGTGGAGTGGTTAGCACATTAGCTACGATGCCAGGGGTCTCGGTTTCGAATCCTGGACTGGGCTTGGATGTTCATCAATTTCATCATATCATCATTCATCACCATCTTTGCAAATTAGCCAAAAGTGGCACAAAAAGTAAAGTAAAATAAAGCAAATCAATTAGTCTATAAGCTGAGCATCACCGTATTGAAAACATCGCTAAATTATGTGAGAAAGCTGGAAATGGGAGGTTGACGACAAAGTAAGAAATTGTTACTGATTCTATAGAATGTTCACAACGTTGGAAAAAAAAAATTGCTAACTTACGCTGTACTGCAATTTGGACTTAGAATCTTGAAAGTTTCGTACACTAAAACTTAAAAAACGGCAATATTACAGCAAAAGATCACAGTCGCCAAGCTGTAATTTTTAGTCATCATGGCGACTTGCCGACCAGGATTTTTCGAGCCCTGCATATAAACATGATAAGACATAAACAAGAAAACAAACAAAAGATTTACATATTTGTTCTTAGAGAAGATCGGAAAATACTTTCAGGTCCAAAAATGTTGATGTTTGTGGGCAGTTTATTATAGAACTGGGGCAACCTGTGGAACAGAGAGCGCTGTATAAGGGAAAGCCTTGCGGTAGAGTTGTGGAACAATTGAGTGTTTCGGGTCGATCGAGAGGGAACTCTGAAGTTGAGTTCTGTAAGTAGAAATTCAGATCTTAATTTTCCATTGATGATTTTATAGAAAAATTTCATATCGGCCATATCGCATCGGGTCTGCAGTAACTGAATCTTCAAAGTAGTCAGGATGTCAGGTTTCTGAAGATGCCGTAGAGAAGGAATTCTATGACGAACAATGGCGGTAAAGAAGCTGAGGATGGAATCCATGCTAGAGAGATTTGCATTGGATGCCATGGCCCAGACTGGAGAGCAATTGTCAAGAATCGGAGAAGTGCATGACTTGAAAAATAGGCTAAGAGAAGTTGGAGTATCAATTTCAGTTAATCTGTAGAGGAGGCCTAAGAGGCGCATTGCACTTTTAGTTGTAGCTGCGATGTGTTGCTTAAAGTTTAGTTTTTCATTTATGATAACACCTAGATCTTATTTGGGTCGCAACTGTGTTAATATAATTGTTTTCAAGAACATAATGAGAATGTATTTTGTTCTTTTTTAAAGAAACTGAGAGGGAGGAACATTTCTGCGGGTTAAGTTGTAGATTCCACTGCTTGCACCATGTGACAAGTTCGGAAAGAGCATTCTGGAGAATCACAGCATCTTGTGGGGTTGAGATTTCTTTGAAAAGTTTACAGTCTTCAGCAAACATGAGTATATTGACAGGAAGTGAGGAAAGTCTTTGAGGGAGATCGTCCATGTATAGGATAAACAAGAGAGGGCCCAAGATGCTCCGTTGTGGCACCCCAGACAAGACAGGAAGAAAATCAGAAGAGGCACCTGATAGGGTGACACAACTTTGATACCAGTACCAGGAAAATTGTCTCGTCAAGATCTCAATTTTGGAAAATGGTTTTCGATTCTTTAAATTCCTGACCGTTCAGTGAATACCCATACCCCAGCTCTTGGAAATCAGAATTCTAAACTGTATAGAAGTGTTGACTGATCAAAATCTTCCTTTATCACAAATCTTGGTTAATTCCGAAAAATTATAGTTTTCATGCCATAAATTCTGAAAACATATTATTTAGTGCCAAATTCGAACATTTTTAAATCCAGAGGAGAGTCTTATTTTTCCTGTCCTGAGAATTTTGAGAATGCTGGAATTTTTATTGGTAGTTTCTCACAACTGTGGATGTGAGATGCCATCAATTCTGTGGCTCCATTTGATTCTGATTGGATGCTTATTTTACTGGTTTGGTTAACACTTGAAGCTGTAAAGTTAGTTGTAATCAGCCTATGAGCATAAGTTTGACTTGAATGAAATTTGTAATTTCTTGAGGACCTAGAAAAATTGAAAAATCTCACGAAAAGTTGTTCTCGAGTTATCAGCCAGGTTAAGTCGATGTTAGCGTCCAACTTTTTGAGCGCATACATTGCCCCCATCATCAAGGTGTGTTGAATTGGAGACGAGTGCAAAGTTATATATTTCAGTGTAACATAGATTACTTTGCAGTGCAAATGAGGATAACATATATAACTTTGTACTGGTCTCCAGTTCAACATACCCTGATGATGGGAGCAATGTATGCACTTGAAACGTTGGATGTTAACATCTACTTAAGCTGGCTGACAACCCGACAACACCTGTTCAAACCACGTCACCAGGAAAGCTACAATTCCTGAAAAATCTCTCTTGAAAACTGTATTCAATTTAATTCAATATCGTCAATTAGATAAAATTTTGCAGTTGCCAATTTGTTTACTTTCAGATCCTTAAAGAAGGATGGTCAGAAAAAGGAAGTTGCTGGGAATCTGATGAATTATACATTTGAAGCTTTGAAAGATTGCCTCATGGGAAATGAGCACTTCTTGAAGATGGAACCACCTGAAAATTCACCAAACGAGAATCAGCAGTATCCTCAGCCATATGACCATAGCGTTTTCAATAAAGAAACCCCACCCATGCAGGGGAAACCGTACCGCTGCATCCACTGTCCGAAGTGTTTCCGCAACAAATATAAACTGGATCGTCACCTCAGAATCCACACGGGTGAACGTCCATACGAGTGCAAGCTCTGCAACCTGAAATTCACCCGCAATGAGCATTTGAAGCGTCACATCGTGATACACACCGGCGAAAAACCGTACGTTTGCGACTTCTGCAACAAGAGTTTTTCCCGCAAGGGGAACCTCGATGACCACAGACGCATACATACGGGCGAGAGGCCGCACGTGTGCAGCGTCTGCTTCAAGGGATTCTCGTACAAGTATAGCCTTCTGGAACATTTCCGGATCCATACAGGCGAAAAACCTTTCCAGTGTACTGTCTGTGATAAACGATTTACGTACAAGAATGCTCTTCATAGCCACATGAAGACGCACAGTGTCGTACTCGGACATTTAGACCCTGTTGAGTCACGGGCATGTCCTTGACAATAGACCTATGTTAGCTTTTAAATACAGATGTGACAAAGCAGATACGTATCTATTTCTGTCCAAACTTCGTTTGCATGGTTATAACATGTTTGCAAATATTTCAATCATGTAGTGCATTCATGTTCTCAACTTGTACTATATTTAAACATGAGTTCATGAGGCTTTAGCAGTAGCTTTTAACATCCCCAGTAAATATATGGGTACACTTGATTTTTCTTTAATTCTTCTGCTTTGTCACATCGCTGTTGTTAAAATATATATTATATTGATCATGGTAAAATAAATTTAAATAACTAATATTTTGTGCATGTATTGTAAGAAATTGAAGGAGTTTCTGTATATGTGGAGTGAACATGAATTATTTTTATATTAAATCTATGTATATTAGTATCTGGTGTGGAAAAATGAAATACAAAGAGAATGTTAACATTGGTTTATACCTCAACTGTGTTAAGAAATATTGTTGGTCTCTAACAATAATGTAGTGACTAATTTCACTTTAATTTTTTTGTGAATGTTTGACATATTGGGAACAATATAGTTTGTTCTTACAGAATAAAGGGAATTTCCCCCTACTGTATTGTTAATAACTTGACTTTGTAATTGGTAGCTTGTAAAGACATAATAAATTGATGAAAGAATTACATTTAAATGATTAATGAAAGAGGTATAGTACTGAAGAAATACTGCGCTAAAGACTTAACTATATTTCTAGTTTAAGGAATCACAGAGATTGAATGTTTTAAAGCAATGAAATGCCAATATAATGAGAATGATGGATTCTGTCATAAAAAAGGAAATATTTGTTTTGAGAGTATTATGTATGAATTTTACTCTGATTTTATCTTATTTTCATGAGAAATATAACAAAACAGCAGAACTGTGAAAGCTAGTAACAGACTATGGAATTTAGTTTTGAATAAGGAACAGTTTTAGTATCCAGCCGGACATGAGACCCCAAACCACCCCTCCCCCAGTGACCTTTTCCTGCTGCGAGCTGGAGAAAAAGAGGCCAGTGCATTGGATGGTCATAGGAGGAGCAGAAACCTTAGCATTACACTCATGGGAATATTATTTTACTTGAAGCTTTCCTGGCGACGAATGATGAAAAGATTCTCTCGGAACTTCGACTTCTTCCCTGAAGATGAGAGTGATGCTAGCTCTCTATAGCTTGCAATCTTTTCCACAACTCACCTGGTCGATAGCCCAAGATAATCTTTTCATTATTTTACTTTTTCTCTTGGGAATATCAAACTTCCGATGGTGTAGAAAAACACATGGAAAGAGTACAAGTTGAAGATTTGATCAGCTTTAAGTTGAAGTGTTCTCCATGGGCTTCCTAAAATACTAATTCATCATATTTTTTAAACATCGTGTCGAGCTTAATAATCAACTTTGAAACCACTTCCACTTGCAACATGTGGAGAAATTCACTCTCTCTTGTATAGTCTTGTTTCTTTTTTGTAACAGTGCCCTTTCCGACGATATTGAAATAAATGCACCCTGGTGCAAAACTGTCACTTTTTGTCGTAACTTATGACCAGCGTCAGTGGTGAAGTGTATAAGATAGCATACTTTTAAGCAGAACAGGTAGAGATTTTGGCACCTCCCTGCTTGGGAAAAAGTGTTGTTCTTTCTCAGGTCTACATGCATTATTCGAATAATAATAACTTGTGGCGTGGGGAGATCATCCAAGTACAGTGAAACCTCATTAATCCGGATAAGCCAGACTTCGCTTAATCCAGACAGGCAAAAGAAAGAAAAAAAGCAGAATGCAAGTTTTGAAATGTGGCTAGAAGTCAACAAGAGAACTTCCCAAAGAAAAGGCAGTCAACCCCTGATGAAATTCTGTTTCCTGCAGACTCTGTACTGTACCATATAGTGTATTTAGGCATACACCCTTTAAATACACCATAATAAATGTGTTTTGTTGCTATAAACGGAGTTTTAATGCACTTTCTACTGTTCTTTTAGGTTATTTCAGTTAATCCGGACTTTCGTTAAACCGCTCAACTTACCTCCTCCATTAGTCTGGACTAACGAGGTTTTACTGTAGTTAACAGGGTGATGCGTGGTCAGCTCGACAACCCCCCATTTGTCATTGTAGGTTTTCTATGACCAGGTTACGCTACTCATTCATATCTCCCCAATTTTCTCACGAAGGTGGGTGGCCATATTCCATACACAGGCCGGAATTTCAGCAAAAGTTGTAACACTTCTTCGGGAGACTCAAATCTGCATGCTTCCTGGAGCCTAAAGCTTGCACGACCACGGTGTGGGATTCATTATTCGCATACAAGCCGCAAAACTTCAACCCTGGAAGATATCCATGCAAGAGTGATTGTAATTTTGTCTCTAGTATGTCTACTCCTTTACAACATAAATGCCTGAGGAAGCTTCCAGAACTTCAAACCTCTACGTACAGAGATTTGATTTTTATTATTTAGTTTTGCTTTTCTTCCACTTTTGGCAAATTGCATGATGAGGCCAGATGCCAGAATTTGACCCTGGGACCACTAGTGTTGTAGCATGCTGTTCTAACCACTCCACCATGAAAGTTGACTTCTACGTAGAACAATTAGTAAATTGCATATGATAGATCATCATCTTCCATGTACAACCTTAGTGACAATGAAGTTCGACCAGTCACAAATATAGGAGTGCGTTGTGAAAGAAGGAGAACACATGCATATGCTGAACATATTTTATTCAGCAGGCTACATGGAACAAAGGAAAACATAAATTTCCGCTGCAACGCAGCAATGTATGGTGTCCACACAAAATAAAACATTTTCGTCCATCTACACGTGACATTGAAGTTCGACCACTGTTAGAGGGGATCCTGTTTACCATGGTGTGACGCCGCCCCATCGGCGAATAACTGTGGCAATGTGTTGGGGCATGCTGCGGACGAGTCGTTCAAGGTATTCCACATCGATGCGGTGCCATTCCTCCTGCAGGCAGGCGATAAGAGCAGCCACTGTTGTGGGTCCCCTCTGTTGCACACGTCGCTTAACAACACGCCACACATTCTCAATGGGCGAGAGGTCGGGACTCGATGGTGGCCATGGCAGAGTTCACACTTGATGGCGAGTCAACCATTCTCTTGTCAGTCGTGCTGTATGAGGCCTGGCATTGTCGTGTTGAAAGATGAGACGCCGCCTGTGGAACAGATGCCTTCGCACCGTGGGAAGATGCCGCTCCAGTATGCGTGTATAGGCGTGTGCATTCACAATGCCCTCACGGACATGTAGTGGGCCAACCCCAGATGCCGTCATGCATCCCCATACCATCACTGACGCAGGTTTCCGTACCCGACGTGCATAACATTTTGCTTCATTCTGTTCCTCCTTCCGACAAATGACTGTTTTCCGTATTTTCCCGTACACAACATTGAAAATGGATTTGTCCGTCCACAAAACCCTGTTCCGCTGCCGAAATGTCCATCCCCGGTACATTCGTGCCCACCGTAGTCGATTGCCTTTGTTCAACATGGAAAGGAAGGGTTTACGTTTCGCCTTGTACACTCGGTAACCGCATCGCTGTAGGTAACGGCGAATGTTTCTGGTTGACACTTCAAGGTGAAAGCGTTCTCGAGTCCACAGTCGTAATTCGGCCACAGAAACATGATTGTTGGTCTGGATATAGCGCCTAAATATCCGTAGGTCACGCACGCTCAGCAGGCGTTTTCGACCGGGGGCCTTACCTGGCTCTGTAGTACCCATATTTTGGTGGTGTTTGATGATGCAGTGGACGGTTGACTTGGGTAAGTTCAGTTGGCGCCCTATTTCCCGTTCACTGAGTCCATCCCGTTGCAGCTCCACCACTCTTCTCCTCACGGTGTTGTCAATAGGTTTGCCCCTGGCCATGGTGATGATGCACTGCGGTTCCTCGGTGCACAGCACGTGCTTATATACGGCGGACTCCCTTATCGTGTCCGTGACGTCATGCTTCCGTCGAATGCGCCACTATCTGGAATTTTCCGTATGGGTCTGGTGCCTGGTCGAAGTTCAATGTCAAGCATATAGTTCCCCGTTTTCGTTCTTTACGTGACCTTGGGTGCAACATGCTGGGGTCACGATTCTTGCCTGCTCACATGCCTCCTCTTACACACATGCGTCACTTCTGCGGGTCACCCATTCCACCGCCTATGCCTCTGTGCATTTAATCACGTATTCCTTTCTGGTCGAACTTCATTGTCACCAAGGTTGTACTTATGAAACTGATATATTTTGATATAATACAAATATTTTGTTTCTTAACTGTGGCACAGCTAAGACAAGATTAACTTTCAACAAGATATTTGAAATGTTCATTTAGCAGTATTTTTTTCTCTGTTCTTATAATTACATGTATACAGTTTGTTCTGTCATATATTGAATGCAAGTATTACAGCTGATAATAATATTATACAGATTTTGTCCAAAAAGTTTAGAGGCTGGTAAAATAACTTCTAAAATATTGCACGCACCAATTATATTGTCCTGGCTACCTTCAAAGTAGTTCCGTCTGGAATTGACACACATCTGCCAACACTTCTGCAGGTTCTGGGATGCTGCATAGCTCAACTGTCGCGTCCACCTGGATAGCTGCAACATCTCTGTGCCATGTCTCCTTCAGTGGCCTTTTCAACTGTGGAAGAGGAACATATCACACAGAGACATACGAGGGGAGTATGGAGGGTGGAAGAGCTGTAATTTTGTGTTTTGCCATATATTCCTGACAGACACAGTGGTGTGTGGTTGTACGTTGTCATGCAAAAGAAACCATTCTCCTGAAGCCCATAGATCAGGTCGTCATCATCTAATTGCCTCCCACAAACGTTTCAATGCACTCACATAGAGTATTTGGTGTATTGTTTCACCCTGAGTCACGTTGTCATCAGTATGGATTGTTGATGGCTGCCCGGAGCGAGGCTCATGCTCTTCCTGCCATTCACAAAACTCTTGTGCCACTCAAACACTCGTGTTTTTGATAACAACTGCTCATGATACACCTGCTGGATAAGGTTCCAGGTTTCTGTAGCTGTATTTCCTAACTTGACACACAACTTTGTTCACATGCTGCAGCGAAAACACCTGTGTTAATATGTGCTGCATTACCATCTGGCAGAATACCGTAGAAACACTTTCACGGTCACATGAAGAGCTGCAAGCCTACCAGCTGGCGCGAAACATTTCTAATTAATCCTAATTCTACTTCCAATTAGAACCTCTGTCTCGAAACTTTACGGACCGAGCTTGTATCTTTTAGTGCATTTGTGTTATACACGTATACCAAAATGCCAAGCACATATTTTCCATTTCGTTGCTTTTTGATTTTGAAAATGCCACTGCCTTACTTTTAGTCTTCACTTAAATATTTGATAATGAGCAAGTGTATGCGTGTTTTTAAGAAATATGTATAAAATTGAGGTGACATTTACTGAAATTAGGCCTCCCGATGGCGCAGCGGTATCGTCGTTGCCTTGTAATCAAGGGGTCTCAGGTTCGATACCCGGAGGAGGCACATGGCACAGTGGTTCAGATCCCACTTTAAACTGTAGGTCCAGTCCCGATTAGCTTTTCCGTGCATAAAGTGGACTTAAAACAACAATTCAATCAATCAATTCATTTACTGAAATTGTCATGAGCGAAGCAACCAAAAACATTGTAAAGATCTACTTCTTTGCAAACTGACAATGATATTAATTTGGTAGCATGCCAATGTTTTCACCTTGACTTTTAAAAGCAAGAAGCATTGGTTTTGCAACGTTCTCTGCCACGTCAATCGTAATGACCGAAACTGGTGCACACCAATCACGCCATCTTGGTCATTATGACCAAAGCATGTGGCTCGCACTTTCTTTTCCTAGTATGCCGTCAGTCACGAGTATAACAATGATGTGCATAAGGCATGACTGACAAGGTGTGGGGAGTCCACTCCACATAAAAGTGTTTTGGCTGTTCTATTTTCACAGGAAACAAAGCGAATTTGCGAAATATAGTCCAATAACCACTGGCAGGGAACGTATTAATTCTATGTAAAGCAAGGATTTTTGTTTGTTTATCTAGTTCATCAATTCACTGTTTATCCTCCTTGTAATTTCTCTGGAAAGGTATAGATGTGATGCATTATCGTTAAATTTACTGTATACGAATGCAATCGCTGCTGCTGATTTCAATCTCTGCTATGGTTTTTCATGATTGAAATATTGTATACTGCATTACTTCTGTTCATGTTTTTTCTAATGCTTGAAGTGGAAAATGTTAATTGGGGGAATGTTTGAATGAGCCTTGGTGTTGGGGGGAGAGGTTGCTCATATGGTTTAACATGGTGACAATAAGATGGGGATGCTTTGTGAGAATTTTTCTAGCCAGTTTCTCCCACTGTATACCCCCTCACTTCGAGCACAGGTTTGAAGTGGAAATTGTTAGGGGTGGAGGGGGTTGCTCTAGCCTTGGGTTAGGTGGGTGAATGCTTGTAGGGTTTAACATACATCTCATGAACCGTATTCTCCTCTTACACACTTCATTTAGTTCACTGATTCTCAAGATGGCTTTGAGTGTGTCCATAATGAATCTTGGAGTCATTGCTTGTGTACACTCAACAAACTGTCCCTTTCATCATGAATTTAAGTTGACAGGTGACTTTTCATTATGTGTTGTTGCCCCTGAGTGCTTCAGCAATGTAACAAGCCTATCAATAATTCGTGGACTTGTTACACTGCAGAAATATATGTGGCTGTACCGAAAGCTTCTTTGGGTGAATCAGTGTGGTACAGTGGGATTCACAAGTATTGCTTGGAAAATTGTCCATGACTGTTTTCATTGATTTTTCCTCTTGTATCCTAGGAGTTTTTAAGAAATTGATTTTTATGTATGCTGGTACAGAGGTTGTTAGCAGCTTGTTTGGGTTTTGTTTTCTTTAAACTCTCATTATGTGAAACAAAATGAGTGAATATGCTGATGGACAATTTGCCTGGTATTACTTATGGATCCCACTGTACATAGTTATTTGGATCCCACTTTAAAGTATAGATACTGTCCCAATTAGTTCATCTGTGCATAAAGTGGACTTAAAAAGAAACTCAAATCAAATCTTAGGGTGAATGCTGAGATGATACTTTTAATGCAGCCCTCTGATGTTTCCTCCTATTTTTTTTCCTTGTCTGGCATTCTGATAATGTAGGTGTGTCTCACATTTGCCTTATAATTAAGGGGTACGGATTCTATCCCTAGTGGATGCCTATTGTACTGGTTGATTCCATTTTAAGCTGTAGGTCCAGTCCGGATTGGCTCATTTGAGTACAGAGTGGGCTTAAAATATACTTTTCCTTTTCTTTCCATTGTAGCTAACGTGATTGAGAAAAAAGTGCCATGTAATTAAACAACCTACAATCCTGTGTTTTGTGATGGGCACACCATTTCATTTCAAGATATATCCAATGTAATCTCACCAAACATAATAAAATTTGAAATGTACTGTGTGGTAAAGAATGCTTTATTATCTGTAAAATACATGAATACTTTTTACAGATAATTTTATGCATAATGAACTGTACAGGCCAGTCACAGTTGTGTATACAGATGTCAGATTTTTGAACATTGGAGAACAATTCTGTGTATTCTTTACAATAACTTTGTGTGAAATTATTTATTATGTACTCTTTCATAATTAATTTTTATTTATCATATAGATGGTTAACTTGATTTGTACAGATGATATTAAGAATCAGTTTTTATACCAGTGCTATGTATACGTTCATTTTTTTTTATATATATATGTATATATTTAGAGGTCTTCTATATTGTAGTACATGATGGTAAGGTGGACTAAGCTGAGACTTTGAGAGCTGGATATTTTGTAATAGTTTGTTGCCAAAAAGGCACCATGTTGCGTATTATTTATATTAGGTATTTTCTTGGTTTTCTGTTTTATAGAAATAAAGCACATCTTCACTAGTTGCACTCTCATTTTTATTTTCGGAATGCATGTTACAGAATTATTAAAATAAACATGTACAATTTTTAAAAAAATGTTTAGTTAAACATTATCATACGTGGGTTAAGTCATAAGTCATGGCAACTATTTTTTTTCTTGTGAACAGGGGACAATATGAAAAATCTAAGATATATGTTCGAAAGTGTATGGAATGTACTTTCGAAAGAAGCCACCAGATGGTGTATGTGAACAATGGTGGGGTAGTGCACCCAAGTTCAGTCTGTGAGTGACAGCGTTCGAAAATAGAGGTCATGAAGCAGGAGCAACGTTCGTACGTTAAAATAGCAGTTCTCCACGCAGAAATGCACAGGAATGCCATACAGAGCTACGAGAAGCACTGGGTGTGCATGCCATGCCCTGTCGAACAGTGACGAGGTGGGTGGAGGTCTTCAAACGGGGCAGAGTGTCAACTGCTGATCTGCCTCATAATAAAACACTGTTGTCCAATATCCTGTGTTCTTCCTCTTCCCTACTACAGTCTCCTGCATCCAGTGGTTTCATTTGAAGGTACATTCCATACACTTTCAAATTTACATCTTAGATTTTTTGTGTTGCCCCCTGTTTGCAAGAAAAAAATAGTTGCAATGACTTATGACTTAACCCTCGTAGACTGATGATAATGTTTCAAGTTGAGAATGAAATTGTTCACATTTAAGAAGAAATGTACACTGACATTTCTGAGTTCTAACGGCGCCAATGAAAATCATTGGGTCATTTCAACCCTCAAGTGCCTTTGGCTGTATGGATGTACACTATTATGTTTTACAAGCCTGTCAGGATGGTGGTTATAATAAGGGGAAGCTTTACCCACAATCTCTTGCTTTGTAGGGCATTAATTACAAGCATCAGAATATGGGTGTCAGTTCTTTCATATTTGTATTAATTTTAGACGTTGTTCATTTGTTTTGGTTAGTACAGTAATTTAATCTTGAGGAATACATAGGTAAGTCAGTAAGTCACAAACGGTTATTAAAAAATACTAAGTGAAATACTTTTTAGAAAACTGTTTTCATTTTTCAACATAATCTCCACCAACATTGATACACATATCCAATTGCTTTATCTGTCCCCAAAAAGCTGCTGGCTGCATTAGTCTTTAGGCTGCTATCGCACCTCACTTCAACATCTTCATCATCCACAAACGTTTGCCACCACTGTGCACACACTTTTTCGGAAATTCAAATGATCATGAATTATGCTGTAGGCTAAACCATGGGAAACCCTATTGCAGTTGCTATGCTGTCGATCATCACTCGCGTGTCAGCTTGAATCGTCTCCTCTACTCATATCATCTCCACATGCAGTCATCGAAGTACAGTCACCATTTTCAAACTGAACTTCCCCATGCATGTGTCTGTTATCTAGCAACTGGTAACTGAATATCATCAAACTGAATTGTGCTGCCACCTAATGACACCTTCAGAAACTACTGTACTATTTTCAGCTATTCCACATCAGTTTGTGACCTATTTACCGACTCTCCCTCTTATTTTAAAATTGATGTAGGAAATGAAACCAGCAAACTTATTTTTAGCTTTTTTATTGATATGCCATATTTGTGTGCATTGCAAGTCATACTGCTGATGTTGAAATGTTGTTGATAATTCTCAAAGATGGATGCTTTTTTTAATCTTCCATGGTGCAGAAGTATGTATCAGTATATTGTGGATTGTCACAGAATAGTGCTACTGGATTCCAAACTGTTCCTTCTCGACAGTGATTGATGACAGGTTCTCCACCACTGCATGTTACATACTGTAAGAGAAACAAGCTTAATTAGCATTTGTAAGGTAATAAATTTGAGAGTTTTTTATTCCAGTATGTGAAACAGATTTTCTTACCATTTTTATATTGTAATGATTTTTTTAATCCATCCTTTATGTGTCTCGTCATGGATACTTCTATAACCGTCCTATTTAAGAGTCAATAGAATTGTTACAACTCGGATGTGTCTGTGATTGTACAGTGGAATGCACAAGTATTGCTTGGCAAATTGTCCTTGACTATTTTCATTAATTTTTCTCTTGCATTTACGTGTTTTTATGTAATGGATTTTTACGTAGACTGGGGCAGAGGCAGTCGGAAAATCTTAAACACAACATTTAGAAGTTTTTAGCAGACATGACAGTTTCCAAAGTCTGAATTATGGAGAGTTATGCAAATCAGAGAAAATTGATTGATTTTTGCTGTAAATATTTGAGAAGCAAATATTGGCTTCTTTCATTTTAACAGTGAAATGCTATTTTTGATCCTGAAATGTACCCAGTTTTAGTACAGAAATCGTAATATTTTTATTCACTATACATATGTGCCTTTAGTAATAGGCACAGAGTTTCAACACTATTTTTATGCAATGCAAGATCCAAGTACTAACAAAACTAAGGAGAACCACAGTTCCACCATCAGAGCTTTTCCATTTCTTAAAAGTACACAAGAAATAAGAAAAGATAGCAGTAATAGCAATGGACACATTTGCATTCTATTATCTTTGCTTTCAGCTCTTCGTATTGATTGTTCACTCTTACCAACCTGATGGCATTTTTTTTTAAAAAAAACTGACTGTTTAATTATTGCTATAGATAGATTAAGCTATTGCCCATTAGGGGTGGAATGTGATTGCCTTCACAATATGATGGATTCAATCGAGATGTTTTGTTTGTATTAATGTAAATATGCGAGTCAGGTGTATTAACTAGGAAATTCTCCTTTCTGTTCAAATACATTGTTCACGACTGTTTTCTATACTAAATTTCAAACTAATTGTACCCATTGAACTTAATACTTACCACAGAGCAGTCCGCAGTAGCATAGGGTCCTCCTCCATTTGAACAATCGACATTATTGGGATCCACTGTTGGTACGGGTTTGTGTGTTCCATCACCGCCGCCAGACTGAAAATTTTAACCTTAATTATACCTTGTTCACGAGATTCTTAGAGCACAATTTTGACTGTACAATGCACGCAAGATTTGGATGCTTATACATCAATTTTATTAAAAGTGTGCCAGTCTAGAAAAATTCTCACACTACACCTGGTTGCTTTGGTACATGGTGTCATAGTTTGACACTAAATTTTTAGTCAACACAAGATGAAAGTGATGTATGTTAACTAAGACTGAAACCAGAAATGGCCAAATCAGATTTCATTTTTCAGAATTCATCAGAATGCAACTCTGATGATACTCTGTTGTAATTTTTTTTGGTTTTTTTTTATAGTAAATTTGCTAACAATTTTACTGTAAATAGCATGTGACTTCCAAGCACAAATTCAGACATTTTTATTACTATGCATATGAATGCAAGAAAATATATATATATATATATATATATATATACTGTATATGTATAATATACACGGATGGGATGAGCCATTACATTATGACCACCTACCTAATACTGTGTATGACCACTTTTAGCCCGCAGAACCGCGGCCACTTGGCGAGGCATTGATTCAACAAAGTGGAGGAAGGTGTCCCGGGGTATCTCATGCCACAAGCGCAACAGCAGATCCTCTAGTTGGCATACAGTGCAGGGCGGTGTTGATGTAGCACGAACCCGCTTCTCCAAGTCGAACCACAAATTTTCATTGGCCTTCATATCTGGGCTATTTGGGGGTCACTGCATTAAAGCAAATTCACTGTCACGTTCCTTGAACCAGTCCTTCACAATCCCGGCAGTGTGGCATGGTACATTGTCCTGTTGGAAGTGCAGGGAACACTGTTGACATGAATGGATGAACTTGGTTCCCAATAACGTCCAGATACCGGAGAGCCATCAGGGATTGGTGTACCACAATAATGGACCCCAGTGTGTCCCATGAAAACATCAGCCAGACCATCACACCTCCTCCACTGGCCTGTCTCCGCCCAACCTCGCAATCAAGCCATAGCTTCTGATGGAAATCGGCGTACACGCCCTCGGCCGTCGATGTGATGAACCAGGAATCTGGATTCATCGGACCAGGCGACCATTTTCCAATCATCCACAGTCCAGTGCCAATGATTTTGTGCCCTCCTCATGCTCTTCTTTCGGCGGAGTGCAGTCAGCATTGGGGTATGACTGGGTCTTTGACTCCGCAGTCCCATGCACAGAGGTGTTCGATAAACTGTGTGCTGTAAAGCATTGTCCTGGTCACCACTATTGTACCTGTGGGCGATTTCTTGCACTGTGGCTCTGCAGTCGCTCAGAACAATGCGCGACAGCCTCAGCTGGCCTCTGGCATCAATGAGCCACTGTCCACACACTGCTGGATGACGAGTCTTTGTTTAGCCATCGTTGTACCATTTTCGATACCTGCTCACAACAGCGGCACGAGAGCAGCCAACGAGCCGTGCCGTTTCGGAGATGCTGGTACCAAGGTGCCATACCGTCACAATTTGACCTCTATCAAACTGGGAGAGATCGGCCACTTTTCCCATTCTGACGCCGGAGACACTACTAACAGCGAGCCTGTAGACCTGCCTATTATATACCATGCTGCCAGCTTGTCACGCGTTACTCTCCATGCTCCAGGCACGCTAAATGTTTCTGGGTCAGGGTGGTCATAATGCAATGGCTCATCGGTGTGTATATATATACATACACATACTACACACACACACACATATACACACACATTTCTGCATATCTAGTTTTCTCCTAAAGAAAAACCCAGTCCAAATATTACTGAATGCTTGCCATTTTACTATCAACAAAAGTTATATCAACATTCTATTGTGTTATTCGTCAAATTGTTAAATCAGTTTATATCTGTACTATTACAGTTTTAAATTAGAACTAATTAAAGTGCCTCAGTGATAGACTCACAATGTTGTTATCAAAGGTTTTGGCTTTTAAGTCAGGCATAGGCATTAGTATTTGTGATCATCAATTTAATTTAATCAGCATTTATGGTCATTGTTTCAATTAGTCAAAAGTGGCAGAAAGACAACTCAAATAGCAAATAAAATAGGTAAAATGCAGTGTGTAAATAAATGGTGCTGAATATTTTGAGATGAATACAAATTTGGTAAAGAAATGCATATCCGTGGAATTTTTAGTGCGCAAAATGCTGTTAGCAGTATAAAAATATAGTGCTAGTGAAGTAAGAAAGACATAATGATGGATTAGATAAGTAAATAGAATTTGTGTGGAAATAGTTTTTAATGCGAGTAGAAAGCTTAATAAACTAGAATGTTAGAATTACTCATGGAATGTTGTTAATACTTTACGAATGAGTCTGATTTTCACTCTGTGAGAAACCCCTGTTAAAAATTGACTGAAGTTAACTGCTACAAAAATATTATCTTACTGAGCTGGTGGTTGTAGGTGGCAATGTAGGGACAACGTAATCGCTGAGTTCATTGTAGAGGGCAGTCATCATGGAGTGGTTTCCAAACCCACAAATGTTTCTGAAGTCATCCAAGTCAATTGCCCACACCATAATACCAAGGTATCCCCTCTGCTTTACAAACTGAGCCTTGATCTTGCAACTGTCAACGTCTTCATATCCAATCCACTGGTCACCTACGGAAAGGAAATTCTGTCTTGTAAATCATCTGAAGGCATTCAGAATTTAAGTGGGGGTATTATATTTGCAGCTCTTTGATATTCTTACTACTGAAAGTAATAAAATTTCCTTATGGTTGCAAAGGGTTGGAGGCAACTCTGATGTCAATGAAAATTACAGGATGGAACAATAAATGATAATCAAGAAGAAATATATTCATATAAACTGTGTTTTTTCATCTTTATTTTGGAATTCTTTAACATACACGAGAAATTAATCAAAGTTTCTCAGTCATCCTTCTTATTGCTTTAAGAATACATTAAAGTAAAGATGCAATGTTATATGAGACAAAAGAAAGGAAAATATGTCTTGTATACTTACCATTGTAGGTGTATGGAACCAATCCTACATCATCATATTCCTTCACCCAGCCGTCATCTGTTTGTTGTGCATCACAGATCTATACAAGGGAGAATGAACTTCAATGTTATATATTGTAGAATGCAAAATGACAGTAAAGAAAGACATAATAGTAGTAATATATGAAGGATATTGATATGCTTGTAATATCTTCACATTAAAAAATCCACAATAAATACCACCAGGATCTGAAGCATTTGCATTTAGTATGATTTATAAATTACATTAATGCATTCCTCAGGTGATGAAGCTAACTGTGCTAGGGTCCAAGAATATATGTATATCTCCACTTTCCATTTATAATAATAGCAATAAGCTATTTTTCTATTATGCACCACGGAACAACACAGGAATGTAAGAAATTGAAATATATGTTGTTGGATTCATGTAATATTGACATACTGTACACTCAGCCACACAAGAATTGAGACTTTTCTCTGTATAGTGTCTTTTCACAGAATGTTACTTAGCTGACACACTATTTTTTCAATAATTTCATGTTTATATTTTATCTTGTTTTTATCTTTATTTGCATAAGTTGTTAAGAAGTGGGTGGAAAGGATATAAAAATACAATGTACTTACTTCTCCGTGAAATAGGTTTTTTTTTGTTCTTGTTGTTCTATTAATTTCGTGGCCACTACCATCATCCTCATTGGAACAGCAGCAGTGCCCACCAAAATTAATAATAATATAATAATAATAATAATAAATTGTTTTACGGAAGAGTGAGCATATCAGTTCCTTATATCTATTTACTACCATGCCTATTTTTTTCCCAAAATGTGAAAGTGAGTGGATTTTACAATATATAAACACCAATAAATTTGAGTGACTTTATACTATGAAAATAGGTTAGGTTATGTCAGGTTAATTTACCTCATAGAAAGCAGCCATTCCACTTGCTGCAGTGTATGGGAATGGGTTGCCTCCTCCACCACCGTCCCACTTCTTGATGGGATCTCCTATGTCATGGGCGTTGGGGTCTCCAAGGGTGTAAGTTCTTCCATAGAAGGGGACGCCAACCACCAGCTTGTTTGCAGGGCAACCAAAGTCCTCCCACAGAGCCAGAGAATCATTCTGCAAAGTGTAAGGAAGCAATTTAGTTTCTCAAAACAGTATCATTATCAAATGTATATGCATAACAGATGAATCTATACAATAATTACTTAAAATTTAACTTTTTCACATTAATACAACTTAATTAACAGTGGCAGTACTATGAGATTCATTTTATTAAACCAATTTTTCAATGCATGTACTTATGTGTTCAGATCATTGTTCAGCTGGTATATATATACCAAGATTGTAAAATAATTCGTTACTAGTTTGTGAAGGACAAGCCTTTGTATTGGCAATTGTGTAGCAGACATAAGTGCATGCTGCATTAATTAAAATTCCTTCCATTGAAAACATCATGCAGCATTCATAGAAAAGGACAATACTAAATGTACTTAACTAATTATTAGGAAATGAGCAGTTGCTTGAAAATGAGTTCAGCATTTTTAGAATTGTTGTTTGTTATAAGAGTTTGATTAGAATGGAATACCACTGAAGGCAGATGATTTCGTGTGAAGCTTGTATACTGTTAGCAAGTGGATGTTTTTGAGTTCATAGTAAGTTTTCATTAAATTATTTTACATGTAAATGCGCACACACACACATGCAGAGAGTTAGTGAGTTGGTAAGCGTGTGAATTTGTCAATCTTCCCCATCCACAATATATTTAAATTCTGCACAATTTCCCATATCATCATTTATTTATTTATTTTAACAATCCCAAATAGAGAACAAATGTATTTATATATATTTTATATCCATCTGCCAATAAATCATAGAATATTTAATAATCTATAATTTGATTTTCATTGTCAGGAATAACTTGCAAGTAGAAATGCACCACCTTAAACATTGTAAAATTAAAGACATTTCTACTAGCCATTCTAATCGTGAAATATTGTCAGCTTTTTCAACAACGAAGCATTTTATAATAAAGATTTAGAAGGCATACGTACCACATTCAGAGCCTCATATCCTCCTTGATCGAGTCCTGGCCTCTTGTACATAGGGCTGTGAACATCTGCGAATCCTGTCCAGCTGCCTCGAAGATCGTAAGTCATGCAGTGAATTGCATCAAGGAGCCTACAATAAGTAAGTGAGATGTATATGTTAAATATGATAGGCATGCAAGAGTATTCAGAGTAGAATTTCAACATTTCTTTAAAAAGTTAGTTAATAGTGTTACTGTATTTTATCAAATCCAAAGTGCACTGTTTTTTCCATTCAGGTTTTGGATGTTGAAAATTTTGGTTCACCTTGGATTCGATGGCATCTTGAATTTCAGTATAAATATGCCATGGCATTAATGTAATATAGAATGGAGTATTTGCCAGTTTCAATAATCAAGTTTTTCCCTCGATGTTTAGTCGAAATACCCGTATTGAAACACCCTTAACTGTTTTATTTATGGTATTATTCTTAACAGTAAATGTAACAATAATGTAAATGTAATACTATACGGAATTGTTCTAATAACATACTGGAATTACCAGTATGTATATCTGTGTGCCTTAAATTGGAAGTAAATTTTTGTCTCAAGAGCTGAAGCAATATTTGAGTATGCATTACATTCAATGGCATAGTGAATTTGAAGAAATTCAGTATGCATATATATAATGTGACTTACGAGCACAGTTCAGGAACATAGTAGCCATCTTGCAGCCTAAATCTGGCAACAGGCACGGCTGCTGTGAGCTGCCAGCCCTTTCCTTCTTCATCAAAAGCCTTTCTTAGGGCTTTCACAAATTTCAGGTAGTTGTCCTTGTCAGCGTATTTGCCACCTCTGTCAGTTGCACCTGGATATTCCCAGTCCAAGTCTAAGCCATCGAAGTTGTATTCTTTCAGGAGAGCTGTGTGGGGGTACAAGCATAGTAACTATAAAGTGTTTTAAAACAAAGTGTTCCATTTTCATGCTAAACATACATCTTCGTATCTAGAGTGTTTGGGAAAAGGCACATAAGTCACAAACTGCGATTTTCTGTTTCTATCATCGAATCAATTAAAGAAAATAATTATAAGTATATTTTTATATTGAACATGAGTAAAGATTCTAAACAATGATGATCCAACATGTATATCATATCTAATGTTTACTATTAAAAAGAATAAACACAAATAACTGTCTATGGAAAAATTGCTCTTTTTTTTTTTTTTTTTTTACTTAAGTCCTTTATCCCGAACAGCCTTGATGTATAATGCACCAAAGTTAGTCGAAAATATTGACCTTTTTTAAAGCCCACTATGTGTAAGTGTTTGATTTTTGTGCTAAGCATATGTGTGCATGTGTATGCACTCATGTACCAATGTTAGTCAAAGATATCCACAATTTTTAAAGCCCACTTTGCAATTTAAACTTTTGAAACTCTTACATAATAAATTACTGATTCCTTTCCAAGTGCCAATGATATATTGGCTATTAAATAATCCGTTGCGCAACAGCCCATGAAGGGCCTTGGCATACCTACCGACTGCTGGTCTCCCTCCCACACTTTCCTTTGTCACCTCTAAGCGTGGAGATCTTCAACCAGTATTGGAATAGTCGGGGGGTCAGCCCGACGTATCCCCAGCCGTTATAGTAGGTCTCCGTGACCGGATTACGCTCACTCTGAGCTCCCCAATTTCCTCACGATGGTGGGTTGCCACCAGCCCTATACGTAGGCCGAATAAATTCCGACCAGAGCCGGATTCGAACCTACGCCATCCCACAGCGAACGATCTCAAGACGAGTGAACGCCTTAACCCGCTCGGCTAACTAAAACTACCACTATTTTGTGTCTCTGGTCAATATTGCAGGCGTAAGAGGATCTAGTGCCTAGATCCACACCCAGGACAGGGCTGTGGATCCTGTATTTGTCATTGTGTGAATGCCCTTTTAAAGCTGCAGTTTTTAATAGTTAGATTAATACGTATTCTTAATAATATTTAAAAATACAAAACTGCCTGTACTTACGTTTAGGTGAGTATCTATTTTTTTCCCCTGAACGATGTTTCGGGAAACTACTGTTCCGTTCCCTTCCTCAAGTTCTTTTTTTAGGCTATCTGAAGTACTTCATAGCCACGTCAAGTCTCTTTAAAAGCCAGGAAAAAGGATACAGGTATGACTTAGGATTTTTTTTTTTTGCTAAGACCTATTAAAACTCCCATATCCCCATGACTGTTTAAAACCACAACAATAATAACATTCTCAGTCTAAAAGAATCATTTCAAATTAGAAAATGTAAAAAAGTAGAACTTCCTGCATTTGGCGAGTAGTCATCCTGAAGTCAATGTGGGGAAGTGAAATGGCGTGCGCCTTTTTATCTTTTTAATTTGAAATGCTTCTTTTAGACTGAGAATGTTTTTATTGTGGTTTTAAACAGTCAAGGGGGTATGGGAGTTTTTAAAAGTCTTAGCAAAAAAAAAAAAATCCAAACTCTTCTTTCACCAAAGTCATACCTGTATCCTTTTTCCTGGCTTTTAAAGAGACTTGACGTGGCTATGAAGTATTTCAGATTGCCTAAAAAATGAACCTGAGGAAGGGAACAGTAGTTTCCCGAAATGTCATTCGGAAAAAGAAAATACTCACCTAAACGTAAGTAAGTTTTGTATTTTTAAATATTATTAAGAACACGTATTAATCTGAAAAAGTGAGTAATTCACACAACCATAAGTTATGAATTTTAATAGTTTAGGAGAGTTTATCTTTGTATTTCTTCTTAAGTAATGAATTGGTTTTAAAAATTGCATGAAGTTTTTAACAGGCATATTTTCTTTTCTTTTTAGGGACATGTCCTCAATTTTATTTTAGTTAAGGGCTTATCTCTGTATTGTGTGACAGGCAAAAATAGCCTGTAATATATAATCAATTGAACTCTAGTATTAGCAATTAACATATAAACTTACCTACAACACTCTTGACAAATGTGTCAATTCGTGCTGAATCGGATACCAGGTCTGAGTATTTCCTTCCTCCTTCGGCCCACCCTCCCATGGCAATTGTTAGTGTTATTCCTGGAAACTTTTCTTTCAGAGCTGTGAACCTACGGTAGCCTCCTGGTTGCCCATCCTGATCAAGATCACGCTGGAATGCAAACACTCAGGTAAAGTATTCAGAAAATCTTTCTGTAGCCTATCAGATTGTAAACCTAATCTGTCATATGAGGTGAGCATCGTAAGAGATGTTAAGTGGAGTTTATTCATACATTCTAATTTAATGTCACACAAACTAATCACTGCATAGACAAATATGTGAAGGGGAAAGCTCTTAGGTATTGCTTTTGATTCTATAGGCATTTTAAATACATTAAATTGACTCTCATCGTAAAGACATTGAACATTTCAAGTGACTATATTAACAAGACAAATGATTTAAGGAGCATAGTAATAAAACATGTGCTATTACTTCTAAAAGTTGTTTGCATGGGGAATTGAGAGCATGTGTATTTTCAAGAGATTGTGAATAAACTATTTTATTGAAAGTAAAAGTGTTGAAGGCATACCAAAGGGAAGTTTTTATGATGTCATATTTAGTCCCCGAGGTCAAATAAGAGTTTTTAGAGTTTGAAGACTTAAAAATGTAAAACAATTTGTCATTCCATCAGTGAAAAATCATTGATATCGCAGCAACATATTATATTTGTATGTAAATTGAATTTTCAGATTCGTTAGTAAGCCCATGCTTGTGAGTTGTGTGATGGTACTTGAGTCTATGGGATGAGATTCAGATATTAGTGAGTAATAGGTAAACATCGAGAATTTGTTTTCTTGAATCGATGCTGATCAATCAGTGCAAAGTAGATAGTTGTTAACATTACCTCAGGATTGATCACCAGGACTTCCCATGTGACGTTACTGACTCCGCAGAAGGAGTAGATGACGTGGGTGCAGAGATCTCCTGGGATATCTTCGATGTCGTATGAGCCAATGCCAGGTCGGGTAACAGCCCAGTTGCTGAAGTAGCATACGCGACGACTGTCGGTATCTGTAAAGCAAGTATGAAATGTAAGAGATTACGTTGTCCTTTGAATATCGGTGCCCTGAGTATATGTTGCTTCCATTACAATGAAGTTCTACTGCTTACATTATAAAGTGTTATACTTTTAATTGTTGTACATTTAATTGAAATATACTTTGTATACTTTCTAAACAAAGTTAAATTGCAATATTTGGATTTTGCAATGATAATGTCAGTTAATATGTAATATTAATAAGAAAAGAAAGTCTACTTACCTCCATCTACAACATGGGGATATCCATTAGATCCAGCAAACAACGCAAGTGTTATTGCAAGGAAAATAAAGGCTGCCATTCTTGGTATCATTTTTGATGCCCTGAAAAGTGAATGAAGAACACTTAGAATAAAATGAGTTGAAGTGTGTACAATGAAGAGTAAGTTGCCATTGTTGAGTGTTAACTGAAAATCATGTTCAATTAGTTACAATAATGTACTCCCTATCCTAATGAAACACTTTTTTATCATATATTGCCTCTGTAATTTCACCCTTGCCTTGCTTGTCTGCCAAAAAAGAAAGGAATATAAATTAGAGGAATTTTAGGGTGTTTTAATGATTCCATAACAATGATAATTTTCTCTTGACTTTATCTTTACATGCCATACTTGTTTATGCTTTACAAAAATTTTCACCAAAATGTGAAATAAATTTATTTGTAATTGGACCCTTACAAAAAACTCAACCCCTGAAAACTAAAGCTGGTATTTGATTTGTATTTTCGGAAATTTTGCATTGCTTTTTCCCCCCACTAGGCTAATAATGACGATAGGCTGAATGACAATTAGATGAAATTGCTGGACACCAATAAATAAACGCCTATGCTCAGCATTGTACCTAAAGATATCGGTTTGGTGGGTACGTGGAAAGATCCAAAAACTACATGCAAAAATGATTAGTGAATTGATATGAATAGATTGCGTATGCTCAGGTCAAGATGCAAACCTCTTAGTAGCAAGATCGTGAGTTGACCACCCAACATGTTCAGCTACCGGTGGCTACCAACTAAAATTGCACCTTCTCTTAGAGTCCTGTTTATTCGTTTAGTCAAATACTTGGGGCTAGGGTGATCAATTCTCCCATATTTCCCAGAAAATCCAGTCTTTTTTTATACCCTGGCTCCCGTATTGGCATTTGATTTCTCCCATATATTTCATTCACAACTAAGATCGCAAAATTTAAATTCATCTGACATAATGGGAGTTCAGTGAACCGTACAAAGCAATTAATTGTGAGTATAGTTGTAAAGAATTTTTGAAATTTGCACAAAAAAAAACTTGGTTCTGCATCATCAGTGGACAAATACATGTAGGTCAGGACTAAGAAACATGCAAATTTGTAAATTCTTATTCTGTAGTGTGACCTTTACATCACTTAACTATTTCTTTTGTTTAATATTATCCATCCCATGAACATCTGCTGGAGTGATGCCGCACCACTAAAAATGCACAAAATTTGTCGCGACTAATTCTCCCATAATCTTGAAAAACTAAATATGCTGACCAAGGCAGTAATTTATTTTATTAAAAACATAAACTAAACGTAACGTTTCAACCTTCTAGCAAGGTCTTCTTCAGACTCTGTATCAAGTACAAATGTACCACCGTGGTCAGCATATTTAGTTTTTCAAATCATGGATACAAGGCTTAATGGTGTTATAATCCCATAATCTTCCGTAAATAGTTGGCCACTCTACTTGGAGTTGATAGATTCACATTTCCAGACATCCATGCACCCACTCTCTTTCTAGATTCTCACTTGCAAGCAGACTGAAGACCAATTGATGATACTGCAGATGTGTACTCAGGCACATCTATCAGGGTGTGTTAGGGTTACCCTTCCATGTATTACACCCAATTGTCAACCTCAGTTCCACATAGTACACCCAATTGTCAACCTCACTTCAACATAGTACACCCTGGACTGCATTTTGCAGACTAACGAGGCTCTGGTGTCTGGACCTACGGCCAGTATAATCTTCGTAGGACTGTGTGTGTGTGTTGTCCTTGTTTGTGGTGAGTGCCTATTTACAGCCTCAGCTTTTAACAAGTCAGAATATTTTAGTCTCCGACATTACAGTTGTGTAATTTTATATTGTAGATAAGGTAAGGGGCTGGACCCTGTATCATGTGATGTGTGCAAAATAGCCTAAGTGCTGATGAACCCAAAATTTTAAATTCATTCAATCAATCAGGTCTTTCAGTTTTGAAAACGTTTTGAATAACAATTAAACTTAAATTTTTGTGTACATGTTAATGTTTCAATAGTTTCGCACAATAAACAATGTGGCACCACGGCTAAATTTCTAAGTAGATATCCCTGTGAAAAATTGGACACCACCAGTGTACATGGAAGAGTGTATCACTGTGAATACTAGTATTAATGAAATAAAATTGTGTGCACTTGAAGAGTTCGCACGTACACTAGTAATAAAGTTATGAAATCTCATAGAACTTACAGGCTTGAAGAACTCTGGTGCTCTTAATTGGCAGGGTAGATGCAAGGCACTTTTATAGTTACTGGTGGTTTTTGTTGTACCACTTGACCCATTTTTCCCCTCTTGTGTTGAGTGGGGCAGTGAAAGAATTGATCAAAGGTTCATCTGATTGAATTTGATAATGAGATTCAGCCACCTTATCAGTAGTTACCTTTGATAAGCTTGTTGACTTTTTTTTTATTGTTTTTACAATGTCAATGGGAACTCTGTGTGTTTAATTAAAGGGGTTTAATTCTAAAACTTTTCTGTACTATAAGTGTCATTTTCTTGGAAATTGTGTTTTTCATTTTAGAAATGTGAAAACAATCACTTTAGGTAAAAGAACCTCCCCAATGGCGCAGTGGTAACATTGTTGCCTTGTAATCAAGAGGTTCAGAGTTTGATACCTGGTGGAGGCACATTACACAGTGGTTCGGATCCCATTTTAAACTGTAGGTCCAGTCCCGATTAGCTTATCTGTGCATAAAGTGGACTTGAAAACTTTGGCGGATTGTGGTGTGTGGTACTAGGCAGGATTGTGGTGTGTGGTACCCTGCACTACCAAGCACCGGCATTTTTTGTGCATCCTTCAATATTTTCTTATTTTAATATCGCTTGTGTTATTTACATGCTACAAATTGTAAAAATAAGAAAAGAAGCAAAACTTAATAAAAATAACATAGGTTGTATTAATAGATTTTTAGTTTGCCTTACCCCACATCTCAATAAATCTGCCTTCATGGCACGGTGCTATATGAACAGGGAACTTTACCTTTTACCTACCAGTCCCAGTTAGCCTAACTGTGCATAAAGTGAACTTAAAACATCAAACAAACAAACAAACAAATGTTATGTACAAAAATGTGTAGAATTTAAGATTTTGACAGCATTGGAAAATCCCCAATATTTTCTAACTTTGTTATGAAATGACAAACATTTTCCATCCTGATTTGCAGGATTTAAAAAAGAAAGTCCCATCCAGAGCAAAATGTTTCCATCTTGTACATGCCTACCATTAAACAAAAGCATACAAATTTAAACAGTTGAACTCTGTGGCACAATAGTTCTTTGAGGGCAAGATCCTGTCAAGAGGTTTTTGATTGGGTGTTGCATTCAGTCTCATAGCTGCTGCTGCTTTTTTTTTTCCTGGGTTTCGAGATCAGAATCCGCTACTATTGTTTTCAAATAGTTCGCCAATTGCCCTCAGGATGCTGGATCAACAATAAAAGTTTTGAGCTTCCACCAGTGATTGAATCTGGGACCACCAGCACCAAAGGCAAGAGTACTATCCATTTGGCTACTCAGGAGTACAATAATAAGTTCATATTCTACTCTATACCTCCCTCCTCTTCTCGCTCTCTCCAAAAGTTGGACTACTAGCTATTTGGCTCTGTACAAACTCTTTGGTTATTGTCAGGGTTTATATTTGATGTGAGGATGAGGGGAATTCTCACCCTCTGGTTGCTAACTTTGGGCATTTGTGGGACACTATGTAGAGGATGCAAGGAAGTTTAGTCCCTTACCACCCCTTGTAAAATCCGCAGTGATGTATTTTCATAGAATTTGATATGAGCGATACAAAATAGGCCTTGGGGGACACCTTTTGGAGTATGTCACGGGGACGGCCGCCATCTTGGTTCCGCCATCTTGAATTCAACTTTTTTATTTAAAATGATAGGTGGGTCATGTGATATATGACCATAGGCTAGAATTTCGTCAGGATGTCAAATCTAAAATCAGATTTCATGTAACTTCATTTGGTGAAAAGTTATTGGCAATTGAAAGTGATGTTTACCTGAACCATGCCGTTAACAACTGAGGAACACATCCAGATCGTCAAACTGTGGGGTGGGAGAAGTGTCCGTGCTGCCGATTTCAACCTGCGTCATCCAGAACGTCACCCTGTGTTACATGTTGCAGTGGCACAGTTATTAACCAAATTCGAGGAAACGGGCACGGTCTTGGACAGACCGCATAGTGGACGACCGCAGACAGTCACGGATGAAGCAACAGCTACGGCAGTGCTGGCCTCCTTCTCAAAGTCATCGCAGCGAAGCACAGGTCGTATAGCAATGCAATGTTCTATGAGTCACAGTTCATTGTACAGGGTGCTACAGAAACACAAGTGGCATCCGTATAAGGTGCAAATGCAGCAACACCTCTTCGAGGATGATACAGATCGCAGCGTACAGTTTGCGAGTGGGTTATCGTGCAATTACGGCTAAATCCAAACGTCGCTATGCAGATACTCCATTCCGATGAAGGGAACTTCTACACAAATGGGGAGGTGAATAGGCAAAACATGTGCTATTTGTCGCATGACAATTCCGCATGGATTGCCCTCAGGATGCTGGATCAACAATAAAAGTTGTTGACCGGAGCAGGCAAAATTATGGTATGGACAGGCATATGGAAATCACGGATAATCGGTCCTTTTTTCATTCAAGGAAATTTAAATGCGGAACGATACCTGGGGATGCTGCAGGAACAGATACTGCCAGCTCTGATGTCGGATGATGGTACATTTCCCAGGTTTTTCCAACAAGATGGTGTGCCTCCCCATAATGGAATTCAGGTGCGTCAGTACCTGTATGAACAATTTGCTGGGGCATGGATTGGTCAACGTGGGCCAGTTGAATGGCCTGCCCGATCACCAGACCTAACTCCAATGGACTTCTACCTTTGGGGACACGTTAAGGTTATGGTGTATGGTGTGAAAATTCATGATCTTTGTCATGTGGAACAACGTATCATGGCTGCCTTTGAGCAAATTTCACCAGATACCTTGCTTGGTGTCCACAGACATTGGGAGAAGCGTCTGCACACGTGCATTGCCCATCACGGACATGTGGAGCACATTCTGTAACAGGTAAACATCATTTTCAGTTGCCAATAACTTTGCACCAAATGAAGTTACATGAAATTTGATTTCAGATTTGACATCCTGACGAAATTCTAGCCTATGGTCATGTATCACATGACCTACCTATCATTTTAAATAAAAAAGTTGAATTCAAGATGGCGGAACCAAGATGGCGGCCGTCCCCGTGACATACTCCAAAAGGTGTCACCCTAGGCCTATTTTGTATCGTCCATATCTAATTCCATGAAAATGCATCACTGCGGATTTTACGAGGGGTGGTAAGGGACTTCTGATACACCCTGTACTTTATGTACAGATAGGTTAATGCAGCTGGACCTACAGTTTAAAGTGGAATCCTCCACCATGTATGAAACCCAGGTCCTGGATACAAGGAAGGAAGGACACAAGGGTTAAATAATAACAGGGTGGCTACTCACCGGGAATTCCATGAATTCTGGGAATTATGCTTGAATTATTGGCTCCGGGAATTATACGTGAATTCTGTGGGAATTTTTCTCCGTAGACGTGAAAAATTGCAACTTTTATTCATGCAAATTGCATTTAATTTATACAAGTTTTTCGCAGTTTAGGTTTTACTTTTATCGAGGGAAAAGCAAGTTGCATGTAAAACAAAATTCTCTCAATTTGTTTATTTTGTTACTGTTCCTTGCAGAAAAAATCTACCTGACAAACGAAAGATTATCCCTCTTTGAAAGTGTTTCTATGATGTTCATTGCTTCGTTTATTGGAAGTGCCCCACACAACCGCATATTAAAAATATCCACCGTAGAACTTGTCGCAGACGAAGAAATAAACAGTTGAATCAATGTTTTCTGCTTTTTTGTGATATTGTTTTTGTGGGTTGTCGACTCCTTATGTTGCTCAACTTGGACTAGCTCTGTTCTCTTCTATATTCTAAACTGTAACTGCTTTTCTTACATTTACAATCTTAAACGAGAATCTGTTGGACCCCAACAACAATGAAATTTCGAAAAAATTTAAAACGTGTCATTGTTAAGGTATTTCTTATGTAATGCCAACTTTGCTTTCCTTTTTTTTCTCATGCCCCTTCCCTTCTCTCATTTCCATTTCCCCTTCTCTCTCTCTCTCTCTCTCTGTGTGTGTGTGTGTGTGTGTGTGAGAGAGAGAGAGAGAGAGAGGGGGGGAGAGAATATGTTTTCATATTGCCCTACAGTTAACAATGTGTTCACTAGGATGAAACAAAACAAGGTTTCAGCATTTAAATTTTTTTTTACATTTAGCTGAAAAGTTCAATTTAGCCTTTTTTAGGATCTTAACTCCTTTTAGTCGTTTTTAGGACCTATAGGATTCATGTATTTCATTAAGAAATGGCTAAAACAAAAATAGTATATGTTAGAATAGTGACGTTACCAAGTAAGGAATAAAATAGGTTGAAACCTGAGAATCAGGGCCCTAGTCATCACCTCTATGTTAAAATTTAGTTTTGTCTATTTTACCAATACACAGTGATATATGAAAATGATATAGGCGGTTATGGGCTAATACTGCCTAGGCAGACATTTTATATATATATGATTCTATGATTATTGTCCCACTAAAATGATGTTCGATTGAATATTATAACTGCATCTTATTATTTTGCAGAACATAATTTTTCTTTTTGGCAAGTGAACAATGATGTACGTGTCACTGCACTATGATATTTTTAGGCAGGTCTGTCAGCAGTGTATCCAAAGGTTCCATTTTACATTTCGGTCTGTAGATATTGCATACTTTCATATATATATTAGGCACATCCAGAAAGTAAGTTTCCCACTCGCCCACAGGTGGCAGGCCTTGCGTATTGAAACCGGTTTTGCGCATGCGTGAGAGGCACATGCCCTGGCTAGTGAATGTCCTAGAAGATGCCTCCCGAAAGTCCTCAGTAGCGTCGCGGCTCTTGTTCCGGAAATTGTGTCCCCGGTGGGTGCCGAAACAACTGACGCTCGAACACACAGGAAAACGCATGGGCATGGCGCTGACATTTCTGCAGCGTTACCATGATGATGACGATTTTCTCAACCAGATCATCACAGGGGATGAAACGTGGGTTGCATACAGCACCCCAGAAAGCAAGCAGCAGTCCATGCATTGGCGTCACAGTGGATCTCCATGCAGGACGAAGTTCAAACAGACTGGATCGGCACGAAAAGTGACGTGCACGGTGTTCTGGGACAGGCAAGATATTCTGCTCATCGAGTCTCTGCCCAGAGGTTAGACTGTGAACGCTAACCGTTACTGTGAAACACTGGGGACATTGCGACGAGCCATTCAGAATAAGCGACGTGGTAAGCTCAGTGCCGGGGTGATCTTGCTGCACGACAATGCGAAGCTGCATATGGCTAGGTGCACTGCAGCCCTTCTGGACAGGTTCGGTTGGGAGGTGTTCAATCATCCATCGTACAGCCCGGATCTCCCTCCCAGTGATTACCACCTGTTCTTGCACCTGAAAAAGTTCCTGTCTGGTCAACATTTTCACAGCGACAAAGAGGTTCAGACGGCTGTCACACAGTGGCATAGCGTGATTCTATGAAAGGTGTAAGGCTTCCTTAGATAAACGTGATCTGAATATTGGATAAAGAAAACCCAAAGATATTTTAACTAAATAGAATCTATTTGAATGTAAGTCATGCATGGGCATACTCGATTTCAAACACAAAATGCACACACTCTATGTTAACAATAATAGCATATGTATATATTACTTAATGAAAATTCTGATTTATACTGTAACTTGATCCGACGATCCTTTAGTCTGAACACCTCCATCACGTCGTCGTAGAATCGGGAGTTTCTGGTCAATTTCTTTAGCAGCTCCTTTTCAATGGATATCAGTCCCAAGTCAGATTTCCTTGTCTGAGTCTGTGTGCTGCGTTGAAATGTATGAATCCTCTTCAGTGCAGGAAACGACTTTTCCACCTACGAGCTTAAGGCAGGAACATTGACGAACAATTCTGATAGTTTGTACACTTGTTCAACAGCTTCATTCAAATGGGTAGTACGCAAGTACTCATGAAGTTCAAACACACTCTTTACTCGATATTCGGCTTCAGAATAAATTACCTGTAGCTCAACTTTCAACTGGTAGCAATTGAAAAATTTCGCATACAGCTTAGTTAAGGACACATGTCATATTTTTATTCTTATTATTCTTTTTCTTTCACTAAAAGCCATTTGAGGGAAATGCTTAGGATACAATTTGCAAATGCAATGCATTCGAGAATATTACTCATTATCATGGTTACGATATTTGCGCACAATTTGAAAAGCATATCAAGCAACTTAGTCAAAGGAAAAGGTAAAACAAATCTGTAAATCATAACGCTAAGTATTACGCGTAGCTATGCTTTTAACATTACGCGCAAGTGGGATGCAGGCGCCTAACTTTGCGGGCGCTGCCGGATCTAGGATTGCCAGACATTCCTCCTCGCTGCTTCTAATGAAGATAGTATCCAATATTAAACCATCTCTTTGTGAACTTAATAGTTAGTTTACACATTTAAAATGACACCCGTTTTGTTAGCTACACCTCCCGTCAAGCATTGTTGAAACAACACGGGAGTCGATTTTCTTGGTTCTCTTCCGACCGTGGCAAACAGACGCAGCGGGGACAGAAATCTCGCCAGGTAGTAATGCGCATTACAGTGCGTGAGAATCGGGGCTCCCTGTCATTGGTTGAGAAGATACTACATAAGCAAACACACCCGCCATGGGCGAGTCCAAATCATTTCTTCCATTCACTCGCACGTAAGTCCTCTCAAGAAGCCTTACAGAGAAACAACTCGAATCAAAACAAGTCCTCAATTGTTTCGTTAAAAGTTCTACTTGAAGTCTGATGTGTGTTCAAGCGATAAATACGGGAATGAAATACTTCTTCTTCAATAATTTCAACTTGTAAGGTGGACTTACAAGCCTTACGTGGACACTACGCCGCTGCTGTCACACAGTGGTTCGGCGCCCAGGCGGTGGACTTCTACGATGCAGATATACAGAAGTTGGTCCCACGCTATGACAAGTGCCTGAATTCCGGCGGGAATTATGTTGACAAGTAACTGGACAGGTGCTGTATCTGTGGCAATAAATCATTGAATGAAATAATGTTTCCTTTGTGTGCACAACCCAGGGAAACTTACTTTCTGGATGTGCCTAATAATATTTGGGTCTTACATAGTAATATACGACTTATTATTTAGAATTGTAATTGCATAGAGTAGTTTCCTTCCATGGGTTTTAGGTTGACAATGCTTCTTATTAGGCTCTGAAATATGGGACGTTATCAATCATTCCACTACAAGTGTGGTCTTGAGGGTGAGGAACTTGAACAAGTACGAGTGAGTGACAGTGCTCCCATGCAGCACTCTAGTACAGATCACACTATCTACTCTGGTGCTGAGATTGAGAATCTGGGCTTACTTTCTCATATTCCTGAGTTTCTTCATGTTGTTTATCTAAACCTCTTTTTCCTGATAAAAATATCACCCTATGCGTGATTATTAAAAGACACTGCTTTCTAGTACCTGGTATTTCTAATCTACATTATCTTAGTTATAGATATGATAATTCTGGTTGTGAATCACATATGCACTTAGCTTCCAGTGCCAATTTGTTGTTGCTACCTTGTCCTAGTTATAGGGTCATAGACACCAAATCTGATACATTTCCGTTATCTTTTGACACATGCCATGTAAAAATATGTAAAAGAACCTTATCATTTAACCTTGAAAAAAAAGACCATATCTCTAATTTTGATCCTGAGTATGTTAAGAGGTTTCTTTGCTTTTTCTTTCTTTAAGAAGTCTTTGAGTGCTACAGGGTAAACATCCTTGAAGGCAATTGTCTGTGAGAGCATTTCTTTAAGTATCTCATTACAGAGCTTATGCCATGTCAAATGATTGCTGGCTTTCCCAGCTTTTCAAATGACAGGATGAGTAATTATCAAAAGAATGCAAAACTCTTTTGTTTTCATGGATTAATCTTTTTTTAGATCTTAATTTCCATCCTTAAAGGATGTTTGTTCTTCATATTTTGAATTTCTTCAAGTCACCTGAGTGGTTTGACTCAAGATCTTTCTTTCAATAGTCGAGTACCAGCCAGGGTACTTTCATCCAATCATCCTATCCTCCTCTTCAGGAGAGGGGGACGATGGCCCCCTCTGCCTCTCCCTTTAATTTGGCCTTTCCAAGTAACCAAATGCAAATAACCTAAACAAATGCAAAAGCATCGAACAGTAACAGTTGTCGATTAAGAACATTGTTGTGAGAGGACAGATGTCTATGGTGCCCCCTTCCCTCTCAAATTAAGGGTTTCTACTCTCCTCAATAATCTCCTCTTTTTTGGTGCCCTTATCTTGTCCCCTCCTTACATCTTTCGACACCCATGGCATGAGCCCTCAGCCCTGTAGCAACAGATTTTTGCCATGTGTGTCGTAAAGTGTTGTAGTGTTTACTATATCCCATTCCAACTGCAAATTATTTATGAAGGTAAGGAAAGGTAAACTTACCCCTGTACATGTGCACACATGCCATGAAGGCATATGGGGTGATGTGGAGTCATAGAGCTTTCTTTATCTCGTCCATAGTTTGGATCAGCACCGCTGGGCCACCTTTACTCCCAGGTAATGCTGGGTGGGCCTCTGAGCCACACAGAAACAGGGAAATGAATGGAAAAAGTCTTCGTCCAGATCATCTGCCTGAGATTCGAACCTGAGCCCGATCTATTCTGCCCTGCAGTTTTACTACCCCCACTCTCCGTTGAATATCCCCATGCCTTAATCTGTTCCAGGCCTCCCTGTTGGTGTAGTGGTAACACATGGCCTTGTAATTAAGGAGTCCTCAGGCTTAATACCTGGAGGTACATAGTGGTTCGGATCCTACTTCAAACTGTGTATGTACAGTCCTGATTAGCCTGTCTGTGCATAAAGTGAGCTTAAGACTCAAACAAGCTTATTCTGTCTTTTCTGGTCTTCTCTATCACTTAAGAATTTCGTCTCTACTGCTTGAACCTTACTACTTTTTCTCTCTTTTATTGCATAGGTCTCTGCTCCATACATGATTATGGTACAGAATATGTGTTATATCAACCAATAATGACATTTTGCTTTGTATCAATAATGTTACCAACAATTTTATCGATCTGATATTTCTATGATATTCTGTAATTTTAGTGTACAATTCTGTCATTTATTGTTGTTCTTACTGATTGGAAATCACAGATGGATTATCCCTTTAAGTGAGTATGCTCAGTAGCAAAGCGTGGTGTTGCTGCAAGTGTTGGCGCAGGCATCTGGATGGAGGAAGTGGGGGGGGGAGCTTTGAATTTTTTTTAGAAGAAGCGTTTTTTTTTATGTTAAAATATACCATATTGCCTGAATTGTATCGACTTCAGTTTGAAAAACGTCGGTACAGGAATTGAAAAGAAAAGATAGCGTAGCGATTAACGCTGTCACCTTGCAATCAAGGGTTCATTCGATTCACTGTGGAGGCATATTGACAGTAGTTCAGACTCCACTTTAGTCTAGTCTTGATTAGCATATCTGAGAATAAAGTATACTTTAAACAACTTGTTCAACTAAATGGAGGTGCTCCGATCTCAAAAGCCAAAAAACAGCAGCAATGGGACTCGATACACTAACCACACATTGCCCAATAAATAAGGGGCCTCGGGTTCACATCTCCACCTGGGAATATGTGTTCTTGGTGAATGTCCCTTCATCAATGTCATCATTCTCATCTTCGCAATTAACCAAAACGGCAGAAAAGCCAAGTGAAATAAACTAAATCTATCAATCAATTATTTATTTTTTAACTCTTTCATTCATGTAATTCTTCTTTAGCATGCAACTTTTTTTTTCTAAAAAAAATTTAATACGTTTTATAAAATGATGAAATGTTTCTCAATATGTTTTCATGTGTACTTCACACCCTTTTAAAAGTAGCATGTTTGTAGTTATGTTAGTAATCATTAAAGAAATGCCTTAATACCAGCACGGAGTATGGCAATTAATATTTTCCCTCTCCTCAAAGTAATAAAATACTTTCCCTATTTGAATTGGGATTAGTGTGAGGCACATTCTGATGCTAATACTTTGCAAAAACCGATTTTACAAAAAAGTTGAAAGCTCCAAACTTAAATCATAAAAAATCAAACACTTAACTAACTTGCATGCATTATTTTCAGTTAGAATTGTAATAATGGCAACCAATTGCAACTTGTTAGCAGCTGGTTGTGCCCCACACCCGACGTTCTCTGAATTTTCCTTTGAAATGCTGCTTCAATAAGCTCTGTGGTAATCTGTGTTTCCTTGGTGCTTCCACTGTTTCGTCACGTGTTCGTGCACGATAGGCACTCTTCGGGAGGTGGAGGCCAGCCTCAATGTGTCAGTTACAGGCAAGCATGCACCTGAAATTATACTTTTCCGCATGGACTGCATAGGATGTTAGAAAAAAATACCTGGACCTGACGAAATTGCAACAGAAATTCTTCAAAACGCAATTCACATAATAACACATCACATCTAACAGAGTTATATAATGTGTGTCTGATACAGAGTAGGGTACCTCTTAGCTGGGAGAAGGCAAAGGTGGTGATCATCAGAAAAGGAAAGGACAAGGATCCAACGAATCCTAAATCATACAGACCTATATGTCTGCTATATATGATGGGAAAAATACAAGAAAACTACTGTTAAAACGTTTCAGAGACATAAGAATAATAAACGGACTTTCTGGCTGCCAGTATGGCTTTACGAGATGGAGAAGCACAGAGGATGCCATTTGCAAATTACAACAAGTTGTGCACAACTCTTCGTACAAATACGTAATATCGATACTTATCGACATTTCAGGAGCATTCGACAACCTGTGGTGGCCATACATCTTTAAAGTTCTTGGCGCCATGGGTTGTCCTAAAAACCAATACCTAACACTGAAGGATTATTGCAAAAATTGGGAGGCCAGTCTCATAAGTCCATATCAAACTATCACGAAGAGAATCACCAAGGGATGTTCTCAGGGATCGGTGCTCGGACCGGAACTGTGGAACATCAGTGTGGAACCAGGCCTGAAAGCCCTTCAAGAACTTCCTCAGGTGACGGCAGTGATAGCATACACAGATGATCTGCTAATAATGATAGAAGGCAACAGAGAATAAACATTGAACTAAAAGCCAAAATAGCCATTGAAATGCTACAAACATGGTGCACTGAGGCCAAGCTGAGACTGGCCCTGGAGAAGACACAAATCTTAATATTAAAGGGACAATTGAAAAGATCACCAATAATAAAAGTTTCAAACAAAACCATCAAGAGACCAGGCACAGCCAGATATCTAGGAATACACGTAACAGACAACCTCAAATTTACCTCACATATAAACATAATGTGTGACAAAGCAGCATCGGCGATTAATAAAATAACAACCATAGGCATAAGCAATTACAGACTTCCCATGAGCATCATTAGAACATATCATAACCCGATACTTGTAGCTATCATAGGTTATGGAGCCAGTGCATGGCAGCAATGGCCAAACAAATCAAAATCATAAACAAATTAAGAAGTTCACAAAGAAAAATTCTCATTAGGCTAACAGGAGCCTTTAGCACAACTCCAATTATCGGAGTCTGGCCATTAGATCTGCAAATACTAAGACGAGCTTCAAACTATTGGTTTCAGAAATAACAGTTTGGAAAAGTAGAAGAACTTATTCGATGCAAAAATTGAAATTTGACTATATATTAAACTAAACTTAATTAAAAAATGGCAGGTGGAGTGGAGTAGTGCAAAACAAGGAAGAAGAACATATGAATTCATCCCAAGTATTAAAGGGAGATTAAGAATCCAATATGTAAATCCTAGCAAAGGACTTATTCACTTCTTGACAGGTCATGGCCTGTATGGAAATTACCTTAGTGAAGAAGAAAAATTTATAAGATGCCATAACCAACCTGATACTCCAGAGCACAAGGTATATTATTGCAAGTACTCTAATCAGGACGTGCACTCACTTAGAACCAAATTAACAGATCAAAACACAATAAGGGAGTATTTAACTTACCATAATCACATCGATATGGAAACAGTGTTTCCGCGTTGGCACTGTGCTAGCTGTGCTTACCTTTCGCTTGCATTTAATATAATATATAATCACTGCCCAGAGCAGAGGTGTGTGCCAACAGCATGAGCATTTTTCTTGATTGAGTGATTGAATTAGGTTCTTTACGTTGCTTTTCTGTCACTTCTGGCCAATCGCAACAGTGATGATGATATGAAATTGATGAAGGGACTCGCACAAATAACACCCATGCGCAGGTCAGGATTCGAACCTGGGACCCCTGACTTCTTGCAATTTGAAGTTGCGGGTTGCATTTTACAACATTGGTTCAAAGTAGGAAGAGCCGTCATCTATCTTTTTGAGTAAGAAGATTCACCACTTTGAATTGGTTGTCTCAATCATTGAAGACTAGTGGGAGAAGAAGATCTTACACCCCCATATATTTATATACACACACGCACACATATATACATACATAAATTATTATGATATGGATATTTATATTGTTATTAAATATAAAAGTCAATTAATTTACTAAATAATTTTAAGAAACATTATTATTAAATACACAAAGTAATTTATTAGTTACTTTTACATATATCAGATATGTGTAAAGTAGCAAAATAGTTCCTTTGCTAACTGGTTAAAGATGCCAATAAATTACGAAATAGTTTTGTTATGAACAAGCTTTTCTTTAGTTTTTGTATTAATACAAAACTATTATAATTTATAATTATGTTTGACTTGCATTCTTCTTTTATTGCATGCATATTGTTATTGGTGTAGACAGAGTAATAATCTCTTGAAAAAGAGAGAGAGCATTCTGCACACACTATTTTGTGTGTTTTTGATATTATCCTCAGTAAAGTGCATAAGAAGTAAATTCTAATTGCATATACTTTGTTGTTAGAAGAACAAATCTCCCCCTCGGAAATTTTTGGTGGGAGGATTTTTGAGGTCAAGATTGTTGGTGGGGGAAATCCCCCCCCAGGATTTCGCACCCTGGTCTCAACTGATCAATGGCAATGACAGAAGCATGCACAGATATCTCAGTTGTGGAAATTGGTGAAGGATTGACTTGATAGCTAGTATGGAACAGCAGGGTCTTAAGATCAAACCCTAGTCAAGCCGGAAAAAAAAAAAAGAAACACCCCTGCCCAGACTGGGATTCGAACCTTGCACCTCTGGCATTGTAGCATAATGTGATAACCACTTCCACAGAGGTTGGGGAGACAACTAATTCAGAGGTAGAAGTAGCTTATGTTGCACATAATATTGTAAAATAATGAACTGGAACTAGATATTTCATGCTGGCATAAACAAGCAACCAATTTAATGTGTATGTTAATAGAATGGGGATGGGAATAAAAGTTATACCTTTGGGCATCTCTCAGACTTGTGTCTTAAAATAAATTAGGTTCACTATGTTTTGTTGATTGCAATATCATTTCTGACCTTTTTAAAATTAATTTTGGAGCATTTTCCATGATCACTAATCAGAGAGACTGAAAAGTGTGTTTTATTGAGTTTGTGTGAATAAGCTGTGATGGGTGAAATTTCTTCATGTGCAGCTAGGCTAAGTTCTGATTGGCAGCTGCAAAATGTATTTCATTATGGAGAGAATCCCTCTCCTTCATGCTCTGTACACTTGAATCCTGTATTTTTGTTGCAAATCTTGATCCCCTGGGGATGCTGTTTGGAGGAATAGAAAGTTCTTTGTAGAAATATTGATGATCTCTCTCTTTAATCCTTATTTTGTGCCTTTTCTATGTGACAATTGTAACTGTCAATGCAATTGTACAAGTTTATTTCATTATATTTTTAGTGATATAAATTACAATTTTACTTACGTTTTTTTGCAAGTATGATACGTTTTCTTCAATTACAACATTTTGAGAGATAACTTCTCTCTTCTTCAGGTTTCGTTGTTATAAGCAATCCATAAAGTCATTGCTTCGTCAAGATATTCCTTCTATAGTCAAGAGAATCAAGGGTCGTAATTGAAGAAAACTTATCATACTTGGAAAAAAAAAACATAAGTAAAATTGTAATTTATATTGTTAATCTTGTGAGTAATTCCACATAGTAAATATGAATGTATATAGTTAGTGGTTCCAATTATGTGGATGTTGCATCCATTCTGCCAGCACCCTGTGGCCGAGTGGTTAGCACATCGTGCTGCGACGCCCAGGGACCCGGGTTCAAATCCTGCTCAGGCTTGGTTGTTTGTGAATGTCTATTCATCAATTTCATCATTTCATCACTCATCCTCATCTTCGCAAATTAGCCAAGAGGCACAAAACGTGAAGTAAAATAAACTAAATCAAACAAACATTTTGCCAGCAGATGTGGTCTCACTGCCTGGCATGCTAGCCTCCATTCCACAGATGACTGACCGTGAAAAGCACTGTATTATCACTATTTAATAAAGCAATTACACAAGATTGAATTGCTTCTAACAGTTGGGCTGAAAAGTTCGTAGGCTGACTCATAGATGGCGTTACTAGAATTAAATCCATGTGATTTTTACTTAGTACTAACCTTCAAAAGATACGTGTATAAATTTCACAGCTGCCGGATAATTAGTTCGTGAGATATAGCATTGTGAGTGAAGCAGCTTTTGTTATTGTGAAAAAATGGATAAAAAAGAATTTCGTGTGTTAATAAAGCATTGCTTTTTGGCGAAAAAAAATACTGTTGAAGCCAAGGCTTGGCTTGATAAACATTATTCGGACTCTGCACCAGGAAAATCAACCGTTGAGAAGTGGTTTGCTAAATTTAAACGAGGCGAAATGAGCATCGAAGACGATGCACGCAGTGGATGCCCCAAAGAGGCTGTTACCGACGAAAACATAAAAAAAGTCCACAAAATAATTTTAAATGATCGTAAAGTGAAGTTGATCGAGATAGCTGAGACTTTAAAAATATCAAAGGAACCTGTTGGACATATTGTGCATGAATATTTGAACATGCGAAAGCTGTGTGCAAAATGGGTGCCGCGCGTGCTCACAATCGACAATGCACCGTTTCACAAATCAATGAAAACGATGGCAGAATTATATGAATTAGACTACGAATTGCTTCCCCATCCACCATATTCTCCAGATCTGGCCCCCAGTGACTTTTTCCTGTTTGCAGACCTTAAAAGAATGCTCGCTGGAAAGAAATTTAGCACTGATGAAGAGGTAAACGCCGAAACTGAGGCCTATAAAAATGGCATCGAAAAATTGTATGACCGCTATAATCGTTGTATCGCCCTCGAAGGCAACTATATTGAATAATAAAATCGAATTTTGTCAAAAAAATATTTTTTACTATGTTAGCCTACGAACTTTTCAGCCCAACTGTTACATGATCGCGGCAAATTAAGATTCACTTGACATTCTGGTGTACGTGTACACAATGCAGATCTAAAATATAAAATACCCTGTGGTTTGACAGCCCTTGAAGGACCTAGGCAGATCTCCCGACTGGCAGTCTCCCTCTCACAATCCTACCTAGAGGTGTGAAGATCTTCAACCAGTAATGGGGTGACGTGGGGTCAGCACCTCGAACCCCCAGCCGTTATAGGAGATTTCCGAGACCGGGTTATGCTGCTCACTCGTAGCTTCCCAATTTCCTCACGATGGTGGGTTGCCACCGGTCCTATATACAAGCCGAGAACCTAGAGACTGAACCCAGGCAGTCTCGAACCCATGCCGTCCCACAGTCAGAATCCAAAGCATAGCGCCTTAGACCGCACCTCCACGGAGGAGGGCCAGTACATATCTATGTGAACTAACATCACTTCTGTTGTTTGTTCTGATGCCTTTTCCCACTAAAACTGCTGTTCCAGTCAAGTCTCTATAATGGCAGCTTCTCTTCTTAATGTTCAGGAAAATGCAATTGTAGGAACTCATTGTTGAAAGGCTCCATTTATGTTAACTCTGGACACCACTCTTGTTTGAATGTGACATCGTTGTTCCCCCATCCCACTACAAATTGCACCTTGCTTTGCATTTTCATCAAAACATAATTTCAACTTCTTTACTTAAGTGTAACTGACACATCACAAGAGTAAAACATGCAAGTTTCACAATGAAGTTTCCCTTTACGCAATTATTTTGTGCATGGGTTTTGGGGGCTAATGTGTGCTTCTGTGGGAGCTTAGCCTCCCCTAGCCCTTAACCAAACTACGCCCTTGGTTGGTACAATCACTTAAATCCCATTTTGATTGCCTTTAGGGTAGACTTCCATTTAAAAAGCATAAATATTTGTGATTAAGGACCATGCAACCAAAATTGGATTTAAGTTCATTTAATAACCACAGGTTAATGAAAATGAAGTAACGGAAACCTCTTTTTTATTAACAAATTCGACATAGGCAGCATACAAACTCATTATAATTCAATCTGATTACAAATGAAGCACACAAGAATAATTTTGGTTCTTTCATTTGTAATTCAAGTATAGTGAGGTTGACAAAACAATAAATGCCATCGAGAAATTACTAAAATATTCAACATGAAACAGGGAAAATAAAAGTATTATTTGTATTAAAGATATTTTATTTCATGATTAACTTGGTACTCCTCGACAAACTTGGCTGCCTTGTGTCATACACAGGTCTTCTTAAGATTTCTGAAAATAAAGAAAATTGTCATGTTTAGTATTGTTTCAGTAGTTGGTTCAAGTGCTCTAAATAATTGACTCAAGTACACTGAAGAGTAGATCCAAGTATTGAAAAAATACTATCTACATTATAAAAGAAATGGGGAGGGGGTTATTTCTGAAGTTAAGATATAATAAAACAGAATTGTATCAATTATATAAGGACTGAATTAGACAGGACATATGCACAAGGGATTGACATAGAACCAAATAGGTTTTATGCAGACAATGAGAACTTGCCCATAGGGAAATCCAGGAGAAGACAGATGGCAACAATGAAGGGGAATTAGAGGACAAAACAAACTTAATACTCTGCTAACTACATAAATGTGCTATTAGAAGTGAAATAAGTATAGTTTTTAAATCAAATTTAGGAATATATTCACAATTTTAAAACCAAAATGTATTTTTATATATCACTTTTCATCCGATTTTTCACCACTATAACACTGAAATTTTATTTTCTTTACTGCTTTTGAACCCGAAATTGACTCTGCTTTTATACCGAAATTTTGCTTTTTTATTTACAAAAATTATATGCCTCTACATATAAGATATACATTATGTGGAGGCCAGGGTTCAAAACATGACTGAAGCAACTAAACTTGTTTGAAAGTATCTAATGCATTTAATAAAGTATTATTAAATAGAGCTGAGCCGATACCAATGTTGATGTATCGGTATTGGCTGATACCATCAGTATTGCAAAGAATTTGTTGGAATTTATTTACCAATAGCTGCAGATATTTTTCGGCCATTTTGATCTTCCACAGTCTGCAAAACTGCCATGTGTCACTTTCACAAAGCCTAGTTATCCTGGAAATTATGCAAAATTTGAAGTTACTTTCGATTTTGCACCAGTTTTGTGTGAAAAGACTGGATTTTGGGATAATATAACATGTAATTTAATATTCTGATATAATGCTAGAATATTTTAAAGCAAAAATCTTGGTAAATTGATGCATATAATTAGATGTAATACTTACACATTATACTTTGAATAACTTTTAATTATTACAATTTTCAATCATCGGTATTGGTGAAAATTGGTGATGTCAGCATCGGTATCAGTTCAACCCTAATATTAAATAATAAAATACAATATGTAGTAACAAAAGAACTTACGGAAACAGTTCCTGGCACCGTGTAGTCCTTCAGTTCGTCATACATAACAGTCATCATTGGATTGTTTCCTTCACCGCAAGTGTTCTTGTAATCATCCAGGTCTATAGCCCAAGTCATGGCACCAAGGTAGCCTTTCTCTTTTACAAAGTCCATTTTGTACTTAACACTCTCAGGGTCCTCATATCCAACCCATATGTCATCTAAGAAATGTAATGAACAATTTTTAATACAGGCACAATTATTAAAAGCTTTGAAAAATATGTTTCCTTTTGTAATAATCGTAATATTAAGTTAGTGAAGTTAACTCAATGAATGATATTCAACTGACATCGCCACACAGTGCACTTTGGAAAGATACACACACAAAGTCTGGCAGACAGAATCGCATTGTTAAAGAAAGCATATGAGAAGCCTTTTTACAGCAAGAAATTTGCGATAATTTATACATTCACATGCGTACGTGATAATGATAATCATACCCTGAATCATTTTGGCAAACACACAATGCTTAACCAGCATATTTTCAATGCAGAATCTGGTATTTTTGCCATAAATATGGTGGCAGGCATTATTTTGCACAAATAATTTTGGGGGAAGTTGTTTACTGAATATCGTCCATTGGCTTGGTATGTTTTGTTGGATAATCTCATTGTGTTTCTTTAAATGAAAATTTTAATTCTATTTCCCAAATGTACTAAAAATATTGCTTTTGAAGTATTGATTGATCTTAAAGATTGTAAGATTATATACATTTAGGATAATCTCTCACACTTGCAGATCATCCTGCAGAGTAAGCCATGAGGTTTATTTTTAAATTCACTCTTAACTGATGTCAGTGTGTTTTAGGTGTGTAATGCAGTCTTACATTTAGGAAAGAAATGTTCTAAGATTGGAAGATAATGTTTCAGAGGAGAACAGTAAGATTTCTCCTGAGAAACATATTCTTGCACAACTTCAGTGTTTCTATAGAAAGAGTTCTGTGAAACCAATTATTGCATATTATTCAAATTAATTTTTTGGAAGGAGCAAGACCCTCTTACATATATCCCTGTTCCGTTTGTTTGAGGTGATGTACTTTAATTTTACTCTGCCCCAATCTTTGGTTTCTATTACTGTAATAAGTTTTAATTTTATATATTCTTCTTACCTTTGTACATGTATGGTACTAGACCGTAGCTGTCCCATTCCCTTGTCCAACCATCATCATTTTGAAGGAGTGAACAAAGCTGAAATAAAAAAAATAAAACTTCCATTAATAATGTGAAACCATTTACAGGAAGTGCATGGATTTCTTTGTCATTTTTCTTCCATATTTCATTCGCACTTTTCCCATTACTTTAAGAAATTGGCAAAAAGAGATGACTGAATATTAGTTTCACTTTCAAACACTGTAGTGATAATGTAAACAAGAATATTCTGTTAAAGGCTTGACATGTCTGCCTTTGTTAAAGTGTGCATGAGTGGACTCTAGTTCATTGTGAATAGTTTTATGCCATGCTTTTGCCTGCCAAAATAGACCACATGGGAACTTTTCAAAATATTTATAGTACAACTAGAGTCACATGAACTCATAGAAGGACACTGTGTGTCAGCGGCGTATACTCTGGGTCATCTAGGTAATCGCTGATGACCCGGCTGTATTTCTTTTTTTAATATATATATATATATATATATATATATATATATTTCTTCACAATATTCTTCCAAACCAATTTCGATGCATACATTTCCTTGCTTCCAGCGCGTGAATACTTCCAATCGTTTGCCGCCGAATGTCTGGGAACCTTTCTCCAGCCGGTGGAATAACTTCAGGGAATCTCACCCTGACGTCATTCCTCCCGCTTTCCTTACAACCCTTGGCGAGGAGGGAGGTGAAAGGAAAGAGGGGGAGGAAACACTGCTTCTCAGGCGCGGTGATTCCGTGCCCAGGGTAAGCTCCTTCTTGTGAGAGTCCACCGATCACACTCTCAACCTTCAGAGCCTTTCCCGTTCCCTCCGCTGAACTAGGGAAAACATACCCGGTAGAGTGCGAAGAACAGGAAAACTGAATAACATGGGAAAACCAATTCTACGCTAATTTTCACTTTACATTTGCTTCTGTCTTGCTGATTTCTGTTACTTGAACATAAATTTATCAAAAGGGAAAAGCTTAAATATTGAAGATGAAGCAAACTGAATTAAAATTCAAAGCTTAAGCAATTAAAGCACCTATTTGCTGACTCCCCACATCCTTGTATTTACAAAAATAGTAATTGTTTCTCCTCTCTAATCTTCAAAAGCAGCGAGAATACTTCTTTCATGGAACTGAATATTTTTTAAAGGGAAATATATCAAAAATAAATTATATATATATATATATATATATATATTAGTTAATTTAAGTTGCTATATTCTGCCTGTTTAGATTAATAGTGATGAAGATGAACGAAATAAACATAAAACGAAAAAGCACATCAGGCATGTAACCAGGTGGAGGACTCGGGGGGGCTGAAACCCCCATCCCCGAAATCCTACAAATATCTAATTTAAAAAGTGTATAGTGGTAATTAATTTTACTTCATTAGCAGGATTAAACACTTTGCATAATACGTTGTAATAATCTGAGATTCATCTTCAGGACTTCTAACCCCACTGTTTCAACTTTATGTGGCGGCTGCTAATAAGGGATGATCCCCATCCCGAAATAAAATTCTGGCTCTGACCTGCAATGATTCGAACTTTTAAAAACCTGATATTTCAAGCTCGGAAAGTGATTTTTTTTTTATCATTCATGGGGAATTTCATTCTGAGCCAGGAAGACAACAACAGAAGTTTGGCGCATGGAACTGAATGCGTGTAGTCGTTGGCTTCGTGCTGTGCTTCGTGTTTATTATTTATTTCGGTGTTAGTGTTTGTCGTGATAGTGCTGTGTTAAAGGGTAATGGATGTAATACAAGATTTGCTGGTGAAACCTTTTGGAACAAGATCTTTTCAGGAGAAGTTGCAAATTGTTAATACAGGTAGTCCAGTGTCATCGCTTGAACTTATTTCTACACACAAAGACAAAAATCGGGAATATGTGAGGCATTTTCGCAAGCAAATTATGACAAAACACCATGGTTGACAGGAAGTATAAGTGTTAATAAGCTTTGCATTTTTGTTGGCCGTGCTTACTTTTCGGGGCTGAAAAGAATGTATGGACGCGTGGGGGATACTGTAATCTTTGCAACGCTTGTGCTAAACATGAAAAATCCAAAAGTCACATAACTTCCTTTGTTAAGCTGCAATCTTTCGCACAGACACGTATTGACGTGAACTGGACAAACATTTTGCTTTGGATGTGGTATGGCACAAGTAATTGGGTTCTGGAGTAAGTTGAATTTTGCACTTAAATTAATATTGCGGGTTTTTATTTCACTAGTGCACGTCTTTCATTTTATATTTCACAGGCTGTTTTTTTATAGCTTTATAATAATACTGTCTTGTTTTATTATTTGAAATTCTACACGTATAGTAAACTGCAATAACGAGAATTAATTGATTGTGGTCGTAGCAATAAGACAAACATTCCGACACAATATTCCTAAATCCAATATGGAGCTTGACATAATTTGCACGGAAACTTTTGGAGTTTGAGGATCAAAAGGTCGGAGATTACCCACTCGTTAGAACCAGCATACGCCACTGCTGTGTGTGTGAGAGAGAGAGAGAGAGAGAGAGAGAGAGAAAGAGAGGGGAAAATGAGAGAAATAGAGAAACAGAACAACAACAAACAAAGAGCAAAAAAGAGAAGGGAGATTGTGTGGATATAGAATAGAAGAAAAAGAAAGAGAGAGAGAGAGAAAGGAAGCTTAAAATAATAACATAGAAAAAAAATTAAGTAATAGATAAAGAAAGAAGAGAAAGTATACACACACAGACAAATATAGAAAAACAGCATAAGAAAGAGAAATAGAGAAAGAGAAAGAGAAAGGAAAATATATGGAGAGTAAGGAAGAAGAGAAAAGTTTAATAGCTATGGCCACAGAATATTTCGTCCATTCTAACAAAATTTTCTGGCAACCCCACACACTTCTATGTGACACTTGCTGGATAAGTGTGATATTGAACCATAATTTACACAAATCTCAAGTAAATTTCAGAATGCATTTCTTCTTCACAGTGTCATAACTAACAATGTTAACAGAATTTATTAAAATTATACGCAGTGTGGTATTTGAAAAGTTTCCATTGCAGGCGATTCAAGTAAAGCCTTTAGTATAGTTGTATATAAAACAGAACATTTTGCATAATCAAGTCTATAATAAGTATAGGGATTTATGGCCCAAAGTACTGAAGAATTTGCAATGAGAGGGGGAATTTCCACTCACCCCCCTTACAACTATCACTCTGGTTATAACCCAAATAAAATTAATAGAATTTATACTTACTTCTGGATATGATGAACCAACATTGCTTTCACCATTAATAGGTGCACCAAGATCATGTTGATTGGCATCTTGGAGCACGTACCCATGGCCATAGAATGGTACCCCAACCACCAACTTCTGGGCTGGGCATCCAAACTCCTCCCATACAGCTAAACCTCCTTCCTGGATGAAAGAAAAAAGATTTTTTTGTCTGTGTAAATATTTTAATCTTGTAAAGAAGCCATTTTCTTTTTAATTATATATACATTCGCATTTCTAGATGAATGAGTTTTAGTTTTTTTTTGTTTCATGTCCATTTTATTCACAGATAGGCTAATCGGGACTGGACCTACAGTTCGAAGTGTGATCTGAACTACTATGTGCCTCCATCAAGCATCAATCCCGGGATCCCTTGATTACAAGGTAATTTTGTACATTGCCACTACACCATAAGGAAGGCCCCTCTAGGTGAATGCATTGTAAAATTGGATGTACTATATTTTAATTATAAGTTATATCTAAAAATTGTATTATTATGATAAAGATAATCTAACATAGGTACTATTAAAAAAGCAGTATTTTTCTTTTTCTAAACTAAGAAGTTTTCTATGATGGGACCAATTAGTTGTTGATTCTTTAGGTCACTTTTCAAAAAGTAACTTTTCATTTAGATACTTTTCCCATTGCTTTTTACAGCAAATGAAGGGATCGAAGGATTCTAAAATGCAAATGTCTTTCTGAGTAACATGTATACAAAACTTGCAATTTCAAGCAATTCAAAACTTAGTTATCAAATTAAATTAACTAAATAACAGGTTGCCTCAAGAATGCTTTGAAAACACCAGTGTTGAAATGAAACTTTTTTCATTTGAATAACAAACTTTTGATTATTATTATGAGGAGTGAATAACAATTGCATCATACTTTATGGTCTCGTTCATTTCCCCTTGTTTTTTTGTACTCACTGTATTTATTTCAGCATAAGCTCCATCGTCGAGACCTGGTCTGGCATGGAGTGGGCTGTGGACATCTGCAAAACCATCCCAAGCTCCTCTTAAATCGTATGTCATACAATTAATGGCATCCAAAGTGCTAAAGAAATAATATACAGATTAGGAAGCAAAAGTCACTGTGTTAGAGAGCTAATAAATCCTGGTAACTATGTATCACTAAGTAGCCTATTTAAGTTGTTATCTGTGACAGCCAGGTTCAGATTTAGAATGCCTTCGACACAATAGCTAAATCTTGACACCCATTTTTATATTGCAATATTCCAAAAGTATTTTTTTAAAAAGATCTGTGTTTTTGTACATCTGTCAAAGGTTGTGTTCAGCTTGGCAATTTATAAATCAATGATCAATAGGTGTATAAGATAGCACATCGTTCTGTGTAAGTAATGGATGTTTATTTTTAGTTATTCTTTTTATGAATTCCATCAAGTCATAATTCACCTTCCCCATCATGGCATAAGATAAACCAAAAGTGATTGATATCTATTGTGGTTTAGTTCCCAGGATGAACTACACTACACACAATGCACCTTAAGCTCCTCATATTTGAGAGATAAATTAGTGGTGTTCATAGAAGTTACATGGGCAGAATTACAAAAAATAATGTTGGATTGTCATTGAGAAAAATTCAGAACATGACACATTCTTTTAAAAATGCCAGCATTAGGATCTTGACAGTAGATTGTGATTGATTGATTTATTTATTAGCATCCATTCTAAATCACTAACCTTCAAGAGGGATTAAAACCATAATACCTTGTTTTGTACAGTCTGATAGTAGATTGAATCTCTGACATTGGAGAGGGAATTCCCATTTAAAAATTGACTTGCTATTGTCTATTGTCTGTAAATGCTTTACCTGCATAATCCAGGAACGTCGTATCCATCCTCCAGTGCAGATCTTGTAACAGGTACAGCTGCAGTAATTTCCCAGCCTTTACCCACTTCATCAAAAGCAGCTCTCAGTTCCTGAGCAAAAAGTAAGAAGTTCGCTTTGTCCTCTGGCTTACCACCCCTTTCGGCATTTCCGGGATATTCCCAGTCCAGATCAAGACCATCAAAGTTGTACTCGTTTAACAGATCTACAAATTAATTTGACATTTTATTAGATTATTTATGAACTGACTTCTCCAGACTTTACTTTAATTCTGAGTGTGTATTAACTGGTTCTACCTCATCCTCCTGTGAATTAGCATGCCTAGAGTAGAAAAACAATACCCGCCGGTGCCATGCCCAGGAATTTTGTGAAATAGTAATAAGTGCAGCTTTTTCTGGTTTATAGTAATCTTTTTTTTTTTTAAAAAAAAAAACACCCACAGGATTGTTTTCAGGGAGAAGGCAAGCGAGACATATTTTGGGCCCATATGTTGTTACCCCCTCAAAAAGCACTCCTTAAGCCTGAATAAATTACTGTGACTGAAATGAAATTATATGCTTGAAATATATAATTTAGATTAACATTCATCATACATCATGCTCCTCTGTCCAGAAGTTCATGTTTAAGAAAGGCAGGTTCAAAGAGTTTATAACACCCACTCAGTAGCGGCGATTGGCTGCCAAAACTGTTACAAGGCTTAGCATTAAGAGGCCATAGTGAGGGGACAAAAAGTTGGGGCGACTGCACCCCCGCGCCTCACTAATCGCCGCCACTCCACCCACTCATACTGCCACACCACTGAGTTACTATTTATAGTCATAGGAGCATTCCAAATTAAAAAAAAAACAAAAAACAACTATACGACGAACCTGCCATCGCCGTCTTATAATCTACACGTGAATACGATGTATTGCTTAAATTATTTACTTATTATTTCTCATCTGTTTCTCGATGTCTGTGACTTTTCAAATTTTTCCTACTTCCTGTTCCCGCCAACTGCAGTTGCAGTGCACAGGTTGTTCCTAACTTGAAATTAATGCCGTTATGATTAATTCCTGTACAGGATCGTAGAAAGTAACTTTAAACAAATACAAATTTTAGGAAGTTTGTAGGTATAAAATAAAGCATTTTGCCTATTGTATAGAGCAACTTAATTTGCTGTAAGTTTTTTTTTAACTCTTACAGTGCACGTTAATTTAGTCTACATACCAACAATGCTGGCAATGAAGGAATCGCGTCGTTCTTTTTCTGACACAAGATTCGAGAATACTTCCCCTCCTTCAGCCCACCCTCCAAGAGAAAGGGAAGCTATGAGACCAGGTTGCTGTTCTTTCAAATTTGTAAATCTTCTAAAGTTTCCAGGTTGTCCATTTTGGTCCAGGTCGAGCTACGGAATATAATCAACACAAATTAGGAATTTATGTTTCACTTGGTGCATGCATGCATGCTATTATATGTTTCACTTGGTGCATGCTGTCAACTGAATTAGAATTAGTTGAGAATGTCATTCATCCATTCGTTGCAGGATTAGCCAAAAATGAAAAAAAAAAAAACTATACTAAATCTCAAAAGTGTTTTTAATGGTCTCAATCGTAGGCGTAGCTTGCAGGGGAAGGGGGGGGGGACTTGACTTCCGTGACCCGCAACTGACACCCACACCGAAAGTTCTGATTTGGAAAAATAAATTTTTCATTTCACATATACGTAAAAAATTTGTAAATAAGAATCCATCAACTTTGACCCCCATTCGAAAATAAACTCTCAGTTACGCTAATATTGACAATAACAACTTGAGTCTTGAAATCTTGGTAGCTATATTAAAGTTATTGGGTACAGAAATAAATAGAAATACGTATCACGAAATCATGAAATATGCAATAAATATTTTGCTTTTCGGCTATGTTAATGTGAAGAAATGAGCAAAGGGACAAAAATAACATATATATTTTTTTCTGTATGAAATTATATGATTTCCTATGGAATAAGCTTATGCTATTGTCTTCTATTTTATGGGTACCGTCATCGGCAATAAAAGTGGGACGCCTACATCCTGAAATATTGCCTTCCCTGCAATGCGTGTTATGTGTGTTGCCTAACTCTATGGCGATGGGACAACTTCAATAGGAAGTTCTTATCGCCTCAGAATTAGGCAACACAAATAATGCATTGCTGCAGAGAAGCCAGCATTTAAGGATGTAGGTGTCCCATTTTTATTGGCGGTGACTGTACATGTCTCGTATTAGAGAGGATCTAAGGTTCAAATCCTGTAGTCGGTTGTCCTGATCGAAAGTTTACCTTTGCTGCTCACAGTCACTCCATGAAATGCCAACGTCGTACAGCCAGAGTGATATTTGTAGAGGGATCAAGGGGAACACACCCTGTTCCGGATGCCCCCCCGGCTGCACGTTTTTAAACCCTTGGGAGCAATGTTAGTCTATATTAGTGTTGTCCACGGGACGAGACGGGACGAGATTGACCATGTGTCATGAGACAAACTAATATTTTCGAGACGAGACAGCATTTCCACGAGAATTCCACGAGACGAGACAGGCCAAAGTCTCGTCTCGTGGGCAACACTAGTCTATATGCAATATTTCAATGCTTCACGTTAGTGGACTGGAAATTTTTAAAATACTACACTGCGTATCTTTAATGAATGGCACGGACATTTATGCAAATTTTGTCAGTACTAGAGTACTGCATTGTCCTCTTCCGTAGCCGAGCGGGTTAAGGCGTTCACTCGTCTTGAGATCGTTCGCTGCGGGACGGCGTAGGTTCGAATCCGGCTCTGGTCGGAATTTATTCGGCCTACTGGCAACCCACCATCGTGAGGAAATTGGGGAGCTCCGAGTGAGTGAGCGTAATCCGGTCGCCCGTCCCCCTAGTCTGGCTGCTGATCTCCACGCCCCCTTGGTGGCTCGCGTGGGAGGGAGGCCAGCAGTCGGTAGGTAAGCCTTGGCCCGATATTGGGCTGTTGCGCTATTGGATTATTAGAGTACTGCATTGGACCACTTTCGCTCGAAAATACTCGATCGAATCTCCCACGCTCGAGCGTGATACGCTCGAATATATAGAATATCAAATATCATTTAAATGGGACAATAATCGTACAAATATATGTGAAAATATTCGTCCTGGAAGTTTCAGCCCATAAGCATCTATTCATTTTCATATATTGCTATGTATTGGCAAGATAGACTAAATTACATTTTTACATGAAGATGATGACTATGTTCACTTCAGATTCAATTTTACTGCGTCTTTCACTTCACGATCCATATTTGAAGGCCCAGTACCACAGAAATATTATGGTTACACCTGAAGTACTGAGCTTCGAGCGTATACCGATCGTTTAAATGTTCGAGCGTTATTCGCTCGAGCGAAGAAACTGTCCATTCCGTAAGCCATCTAGCGTCATGCGTGCGAACTATTTAGACGATCGAGCAAAAGGGTCTCGATGCAGTAGTCTAGTCAGTACCCCTTTTATTGTTCTTAATCGTCATTGTGATGAACTTAATGCTGCCAATAAACGACTTTAATTAAACAAGCCAATCAACAAGGGTAGTAGACGTATTTAGACAGTTGAACGCCCTCTTGTGGTGAGCTGAAGTGGTGAGCTTGCCTTAATGGATTTTTCTTGTAAGGCATGAGCTCTATTTGATGGCGCAGTGTTGCCAGCTTCTTACTTGAAAAAATCACCAAGGTTTTTGGGGTAACCTAACCTAAAACAAGGAGCTGGCAACTTTTTTCTCGCAGTGTTACCAGCTTCTCACTCGAAAAAATCACCAAGGTTTTTGGGGTAACCTAACCTAAAGCAAGGAGCAGGCAATTTTTTTTCTCGCAGTGTTGGCAACACTACACCCGAAAGTAAAGCTCGATGGGGCTTGCTTTAATGGTTTGCTCTTGTAAGGCATAACCCCCCCCCCCTATTTTCGGACACAGTATTACCAACATCTTACTCAAAAAAAATCACCAAGGTTTTTGGTCTAACGTAACCTAAAGCAAGGTTGCCAACCTACTGGTACTTTTGCCATAGCTTTTTACAAAAAAAAAGAGAGAGAAGAGAGGGAGGGGAAGAGTTAAACAGCCGGCAGCCTACCTACAGCTTTTTTTTTTTGTCTAACCTAACCTAAAGCAAGGGGGGCTGGCAACTTTGCTTGAGGTTTGCTTTACAGTGCATAAAGCAATTTTTGCCAACCCGCATATACTAAACAAAGAGAGCCGGCACTGCCGTAAAAGAGAGAGATGGATGGATGGGAACACTGCACGGGTTCAACGTCATCAAATAAAAATCGCCTTAATGGTTTTTTCTTGTAAGGCATGATTTCTATTTTCTCGCAGTGTTACCAACTCCTACCTACATTTTTTTTAGTTGGCAAGGGCTAGAGAGAGAGAGAGAGAGAGAAAAACTTATAGCTGGGAACGGTAATGAGCGAATGCACCACATCGTAATTTTCCAACTCTGTATATCGCGACCTTTGTAAACCTCTCTCTCTCTGGGGAACGACGTGCCGCGCACACGCACACACGCACGCACGCACGCACACGCACACGCACGCACGCGCGCGCGCGCGGGGACCAAAATTTTTGAATTTACGGCTGGAAAAATGTTTTTCTATGACATGTTTTCGTTCGAAGCAAATTCGTAGGTAGATATTGTTAAATAAATATTAATATTGTAAATATATATATTGTATTTAGTTTTTCGGTATCGAAAAGCGACTGTCATATTGTATTTGAAAAAATATTATGCTTTTGCCTGTGGATATCTAGAAAAACGACAATTTCGTCCCCTCTCTCTGCATATACTATCAACGTTGACACAATAACACAAATTCAACAAATATGTAGTCTGGTGGCAGAGAAAAAATACAATGAATTTCCCGGTTATTTATTTCATAGCTCTGATAGTCATCGCGTGCGTCACAGATTGCTATTTGCCGCAGGCCTTGGGACGACGGAAGTTATACTTCCTGTTTTTAGTGATGCCAGTTAACAGCATAGGTAACAATGATGCGATGTGATGACTCGTGAATTTTTGAACTCGCAAAATAACGTGACTGAAATATAGGGGAGAGAGAAAGAAAAAAAGAGATAAAAAAAAAAAAAAAAAGGGGGAATGTTCTAGAGAATTTGGTTCTTGGATTTCTATTGGTCCACGTTGCGTTGGCTAACATATCATTTTTGACGTTATTAGAAAACCGTATAAAACTTAAAGCGCTGGTGTATAAAGTTCTGTTTTAGTTTCAACGTTAGTGAAGAGCATTTCTGGAGAATTTCTAAAAATTAGAAAACCGTATAAAAACTTAAAGCGCTAGTGTATAAAGTTTTGTTTTAGTTTCAACGTTAGTGAAGAGCATTTCTGGAGAATTTCTAAAAGTAAGTAACTTTGTTTCTTAGCTCGCATAAGTTGGTTTTTTTTTTTTTGTTTTTTTTTTGTGAAAGAAAATATACTCACAAAACATGCAAAAAGAGAGAGAATATAGAAGGTGTTTCACGTCTCTCTCTGTTTTTATATATTTGAAGCAAGCATCTTGGTAGCTGGAATAACTTTTTTTCTTCCGTGTGCCGTTGTTGGTAGGTAGGAAATATGTGTGCGGGGGCATATTTCAAAAAAAATAAATGTGTTAAATTGTTAGAGGAAGACAGGAAAAATAGAGGAGAATTAAGTGTTTTTAATATCTAATGGAAGTACTGATTGATTGATTGAGTTGGCGTTTTTTTTTTTTAAGTCTATTTTATGCACAGTAAAACTAATCTGGACTAGACCTACAGTTTCAAGAACTACTCACCGGGTATCAAACCCCTAATTACAAGACAACGATGTTATCGCTACGTCATCGCAGAGGCTAGTGGAAGTACTGATTGATTTGATGTTTTAAGTCTATTTTATGCACAGTAAAACTAATCGGGACTAGACCTACAGTTTCAAGAACCACGTGTGCGGGTATCGAACTCTTGAATACAAGGCTATCGCTGTGCTAACGCAGAGGCTAGTGGAAGTACTGATTGATTTGATGTTTTAAGTCTATTTTATGCACAGTAAAACTAATCGGGACTGGACCTACAGTTTTAAGAACCACTTGTACGGGTATCGAACCCTTGATTACAAGCCTACCGCTGTGCTAACGCAGAGGCTAGTGGAAGTACATAGTTATTCGAATCTTATTTATTTAAAATATTTAGTTTTTTTTTTTTTTTTTATGCACGCTTATTGATTTTAAACCTAAAATTAAATAAAATCCGGCAATTATATCCAATTATACTTATGGCTACAACGAGCATTGAGATTTTTTTTTGCTATGTAAACAAAATGGCTGACATGCCAAATATGAACAGGCTATATAGATTTGAGAGAGAGATGGATAAAAAAAAAGTTAATTAAAATTTAATTTCATGATTGCAACACGGAACTTAATGATTGATTTAGTTTATTTTATTTTATGTTTTGTACTTCTTGGCTAATTTGCGAAGATTGGGGATGAGTGATGAAATGGATATTTACAAACAACCAAGCCCGACCAGAATTCGAACCCGGGACTCTTGGCGTCGCAGCGCGATGTGCTAACCACTCGGCCACAGGGTCGGGCAAGTGTTGGTATATACATAGACCAAAGTTACATGGTTCTAGGCCCCATAGGAGCCGAGAAAATCAATGTCTTGGAAAACATCTTAAGACAAATATCTCAATCTTTAAGAAAGTCGACTTCCGGTATCTCAAGATGTTACTTCCGGTCTGTCAAGAAAATTTTCTTAAGACAAAAATCTTAAGACGTTTTCCAAGATATTGATTTTCTCGGCTCCTAATTGAGCTAGGATGATGATTTTAGGTTTGTTGGATAGGATTCGACGTGAACTATTCGACTAGCAAATAAAATCGATTCCACCCCCTCAAGTTTCGGAAATACAGACAATTTTTTATTTTTTTGAGAAACTTGATTTGCAGGCTTAGTTTTTGCCCTAATTCGAAAATTTTAATAGCATTCGATACAAAATTAGAAGTACTCTACAACTTATTGGAGGGATGATGACTACTGCCTACTGTTTTCGAGTTATTTTGGATTAAAATTTCAAGATGTAATTTCTAAGATGTTTTGTAATTCATCAACTATGGGTTGCAGGAAAACGATTCTTGCTCTATCTGCTATCGCTCGACGAATACTATAAACATAAATAATGCTTATGGTTTGATTTTTAAAAATAGCGAGCGGAAAATAACTATGTTTTCTGAAATTATAATTTATACTTCATATGCCAAGAGGGCTGAGGGTTAGAAAAAAAAAATTGTTTGGTAGAATTATGCACACATAAATATTTTTGTGTTTTCTATACTCAAGCTTAATTATTTTTTTTCAATTATTTACAGGATTCATTAAGAAGCAAGAAGTAGCATAAATAGCACACTCCCACCAAACCCAACACTATTGTATATTATTGCACAGTATTTATTTTGTGGCACTCCACTATATATATAATAACATACCCCACAAATATTTTCAACAAGATGCAATCTGAGAAAAGTTGCCCTGTGTGCAAGATAACCATATCAAGCGCACATTTTGCAAGACACTGTCGTACCTGCGCACCTGGTAAGCGTGTAACCGCTAAAAAACCATGTCCCAGGTGCGGTATACATATTACTATTAATAATTTGAAGAGGCATATAACATCATGCAAAGTTGTCGTCGGAGCACCTGTTCCACAACCGTCGACCAGCTCGACCAAGAGGAAAGCGGAAGCCGACTCGCCACCATCCGCCAAACGCGTCAAGCCTGTGGCGAAAGCTAACCAGTCTGCTTTTGAGCGGTTGTTAGAAGATTTTGTCATCACTTCGGAGGGCTCATGCGACGTGCGTAGCTTTTTGGAGAACGTGCGAGCTGAAATTATTTCCATCCTCGACGATGCGCTTGCAATACACTCCACCAAATTCTACGCATCGCTACGTTGCCAGTACAAGAAGCCGTCTGACGAAATTTACAGCTTCTGCCACAACACCAAGGCGAAGACGCTGCATCCGGCGGATGTCGACAACCTCGAGGTCATCTACAACCAGTTTGCCGATGAGCTGGTGGCAAAACAGGAGGAACATCAAGCTAAAGGCTCGGGGGGTTCGCTGTGTGGCGAGCCTCACGAACTGTGCGTCAAATTTTGTAAGTTCATACCTCTCTCCGCCTCCAGCTACGTCCCCTTACCATCTGCCATTGTGGATAAGAAGGCTGTCCTGAACATTCAGAACAGTGACGCCAAGTGCTTTCTCTGGTCGGTGCTTGCAGCGTTGCACCCTGTCCACTGGAAAAACCATCCACACCGAGTTAACCACTACCTACCCTACGAGGCAGAGCTGGAAGATGCGATGGCTGGGATGGACTACCCGGTGGAGGTCCCGGACATTCGAAAGTTTGAGGCCCGTACACACAACCCTCGGTTGGCCATCAACGTTTACGGTCTCACTGACGAAAATGCGGTGTACCCCATCCGGGTGAGCGACGTAAAGGACGATGGTGCGCAGGAAATTCACCTTCTGCTAATCAAGGACGAGACCCATCACCACTACACCCTCATCCGCTCCCTCTCCCGGTTGGTGTCGAGCCAAAAAAGCAAGCATGATGGTAGCATAGAAGTTTGTCGAAGATGCCTGTCAACTTTTGACAATCAAAAACAGCAGGATTATCAGCACATCAGAGGTCCCAACATCGCTGCAGAGAAGCTCGCTCGCCACAAGATCTACTGCAATGCCAACGAGCCGGGTGTGGCAGTCTTGCCCGAACCTGGCACCGTGGAGCGTTTCCGCATGCACGGTGCTATGGTGGAGCACCCCGCTATCATCATCGCGGATTTCGAGGCCTTCCTCAAACCACTGTCCACTTGCGATCCCGATCCCGAAGTTTCCTCCACCACCCCTTACCAACTCCACGAGGCTTCGAGTTTCGCATACGTTGTGGTGCGACGTGACCAGCATATCGCCCCCGAGCCCTACGTATACCGTGGTCCCGACGCAGCCAAACACTTCCTCGAGAGGATGGTTGTCGAGGCTATTGAGATAGGGAAGGTACTGTTGGCCCCCAAGTCTATGCTCCCACTGTCTCCCGACGATCAGCGTAGACACGACGAGTCCATCGCTTGCCCTGTCTGCGTCAAGGAGTACACCACCAACAGCCGTAAAGTTCAACACCATGATCACTTTAACGGTAGGTATGTTGGTCCATGGTGCAACGGATGCAACCTCAATGCCCGGGACCCGCGCTTCATCCCTGTGTTTTTTCACAATGGCTCGGGATACGACTTCCACCACCTCGTCAAGCATCTTGGGTACGACAACGAGAGAATCAGCGTCCTGGCGCAGAACGAGGAGCGTTACATCAGTGTGAGCAAGTGGGTGCGAATCTCAGGATCACGCTCTACCGTCGAGCTTCGCTTTCTCGACTCCCTGAGGTTCCTCCCGGCAAGCCTCGATGCTCTCGCGGGGAAGCTTAGCGACGAGCAAATGCTCATCACCTCAGCAAACTTTCCGAACTTGGACGCCGGTCTCTTCAAGCGTAAGGGGGTCTACCCCTACGAATACATCACAGACCCTTCCAAGTTCGCAGAGACGTCGCTACCTCCTCGAGCAAACTTCTACAGCAAGCTGCGAGGCTCGAACATCACCGACGAAGAATATCACCATGCCCAGTCCATGTGGCGCGAGCTGGGCTGTCGAACTCTCGGGGACTACCACGACGCCTACCTCAGACTTGATGTGACGCTCCTCGCCGACGTGTTCCAGACGTTCCGTGCGACGGCGAAGACCATCTACAAGCTGGACCCTGCATACTTCTACAGTCTCCCCGGACTGGCGTGGTCGGCCATGTTTCTGGTGACGAAGATCGAGCTGGAGCTTCTTTCGGACGTGGACATGATGCTGTTTGTAGAACGTGCCGTGCGGGGTGGAATGGTCCAGGTGTCGCAGCGACACTCGCGCGCCAACAATCACCACATGGCCACCGGTTACGACCCCTCACGACCGTCCAGCTACATCATGTACACGGACGTCAATAACCTCTACGGACACTCCATGATGCAGCCACTCCCCTTTAGAGGCTTCGAGTGGGCTGACCCTTCCAACTTCGACGTCGAAAGCTTTGACGATTCGGAACATGGGTTCTTCGCCGAGGTGGACCTTGAGTTCTCCGAGAAGCTGCAGGATTTGTTCAGCGATCTTCCCCCTGCACCCGAGTTCAAGTGTCCACCCGATTCCAACCAGAAGAAGCTCGTCATGGATTTCGAGTCCAAAGAGCGTTATGTCCTGCACTACCAGAATCTCCGGTGGTTGATGAAGCAAGGGGTTACCGTCCACGCAGTTCACCGCATCCTCAAGTTCGAGCATTCTCCGTGGTTGCGTCCATATATTGAAGTCAACACCAAACACCGCACCGCAGCCACGTCCGAGCTTGATAAGGATTTCTTCAAGCTTATGAACAATGCGGTGTTCGGGAAAACCATGGAGAATGTACGGAATCGTGTAGATGTGAGGCTAATGTCAAACAAAGCACAATGTCGCAGGCTCGTAGCAAACCCGTTATTCAAATCGAGGACGATTTATAACGAACAGCTTGCTCTGGTGCATATGAGGAAAAGCGAGGTGAAGCTCAACAAGCCAATTTATGTTGGCGCCTCAGTATTAGACCTGAGCAAGCTGCACATGTTTCAAACATATTATGGGAAACTACGTCAGCACTATAACGACAATATTAGCCTACTCTACACGGACACGGACAGCTTGGTGTACCACGTCCACTCAGCCGATGCATACGGGGATATAGTCACGGTACCAGCTTTGGTTAACCTCTTCGACACCTCGGGCTATCCCCAGCCGAACCAGTACGGCATCCTGCCCCGAAACAAAAAAGTGCCTGGCAAACTCAAAGACGAGAAGGATGGTGATGTAATTCTCGAGTTTGCAGGTCTTCGCGCCAAGGCCTATGCCATCAAAGCCGAGGGCAGCGTTACCAAGAAGGCCAAGGGTGTCGGCAGACAGGTGGTTCGGGAGCATCTCGCATTCGAGGACTTTGTGGATTGCCTCAAGACCAGGTCGTCGGTTCTAAGAGAAGAACAGCGCATCCAGAGCGTTGACCATGTGTTGACCACAAACAAAGTTAGAAAAATTGCCCTGGATCCCAACGACGACAAGAGGTGCGTCCTCGAGTGTGGTATTCACACATTGCCGTGGGGGCACTATCGCTTAGCAGAAAGCAAAACCTGCAACATATGTCCATCTTCAACAGAAGATTCATAAAAACAAAACAAAACAAAAAAAAACAAAAAAAAAAAACACTTTGACTGTCATTACAAGAAACTTTGACCGTATTCTTAAATAACCAGCATGCCTATGAATTTGTTCGGTTTCAAAAAACAGATCATTATGGAAACCATACCAGATCATGAAGTCTTACCTTCCGTGTTACCTAAACTCAACGGTCTGTTGATCATTCACCTCAACAGCATTTGGACGAAACTGAATGACGATGTGGGCAAGATGTTTTATGTTTTTAATAACAATTTACATTTCTACGAAATTCCGATCGACGGGAAACTTCAAATCACCGTGAATCCGGAAAACGCAGGCGAAATCAAAATTTCTACCGGCAAGAATATTTTTCGAATCAAGCACGACAAGATGCTTTCTAACATTACGTACGATGTTTCTGCAGGAGATTATCTTTACGTGGAACTCCTCGGAGATTACGACAAACTTATTCCTCTCTTCGTAGAATTACGAATCGTCTATCCTATTATAAATAACCGTTAACCAAAAATGCCTAACGACATTTTCGGCAACACCAAGCGTGTAGACCACGCAGAAGAGATTCTCATGTTGGACATTCGAGTTAAGAAGTTGAGGACCGATTTGATCGCTTTGCAGGAGACCTTAAACAAAAGTTTAGAGTCGGAAATCGCTACGCTCCAAACGCAATGTCTCGACCCCATTCTGAAAATCGATTCCGAACTGAAGACGCTCATAAAAAATTATGTCGACGTACCTTCTTACGACAGCGTTCAAAATATACAGTTGAGCGTGGATTCGCTTCAAAATGATTTGGCCAAATTACAGCAATTTCAATCGAAAAATGAAGATTTGGAAAAATTGAAACTCGAAATCGAAGAACGAACTTCCGCAATAGAAAAAAATTTCTCTGAACTTCAAACCGTCGTGAGCGATATAGACGCAGAACGCTTGCATGTCGTCGTTTCCAAATTACAAGAAGAATTCACCAGCACGTTGGAAGAAATTAAATCCAAGTTGCAGACTTTGGAAGATACAATGACGAACCTACCATCGTCGGACGAACTGCAGGTCATCGGTAAAAGCGTCGCGAACATAAAAATTCAATTGGAGGCCTATCAAGATTTCGAACACATTCAAACCACCATCGCTACGCTTCAGGCATCCTTGGAATTGATCAACGAAGAAATTAAAAATATTCACGCCGAAGCAAGAGCGTTGACGAGCATTCAAGACACGTTAAGCACGGTTCAGCAGAAGATCGAATATTTAGAAAATTTGAACGTCGAATCCAATCTTGCTCATTTTCATCACGTACTCGACAACATACAGGGTGACTTGGAATCGTTACGGACGAGTGTGCCTTCAAGCGAAGATTTGGAAAAATTGAAAACGGCGGTGACGGCACTACCCGAATCGAGCGACATCAAAAGTTCATTGAGCGATCTCGAGAGTAAAGTGGCCAATCTCCCCACCTCCAAAGAATTGCACACTTTGAAAAGAAACATATCTCGAATGCTGAAACGACTGGAAACGGAAACGGCGAACGTGGAACAGATTCGAGACGAACTTGCTTCGCTGGTGTCGACGCTGCCCACTTCGCAGAGCGTAGCCGACCTTCACACGCAGTTTACAGAGATGCGAAGCATCGTGAACGATCTTACCGAGAAGAGCTCGAAATTGAATCAAGTCGAGAACCTTCAGAACATCGTCGTCAACATCAGAGATCAAGTCGGAGTGCTGGAATCCACGCAGGAATCGACGCTGACCTCCTTCGGTGCCAAGTTGCAAGAACTCAACGAAAACTACAAGCAGTTGAACGTGGAAGTGAAAATCAAACCGTCGTTTTCTGCCGTAACAGATACCATAGTCGAGCATTTGCTGCCCATCGAAAATAAACTCGGACAAGTTCACAGTAATCTGCTCGGCGTCGACACTAAATTCGCTAAACTGCATTCTCTGCAAGCCATCGAAATCAACAGCGTACCCAATCAACAGAGAATCTCCACGTTCGTCGAAGGTAACAAACTGTACATGTTGCATCCTTATCATCCGTACTACAAGTTTCTCCTCGATGGTACGATTCAGATAAACGAATTTTCGTACTGGTCTCACGGTAGAAAAGCTAGCGTTCCCACCATGACTTTGATATCGAATCGTGGTGTCCAAAAAGCAGGAAACATTCCTCTGGCGCGTTGGAACGAAACGCGCAACATATATGAAATACACGAAGACGAAGATCTCACCGTTTTCGACGTGAGTGCCGGCGATAAGCTGATCGTTCAAAACACGAGCGAAGTGCCACCCTCTTTGAATCCCATCACGCTTGTGCTTCTCTTGAAACGTAATCTCTAAACAAAAAATGTCTAGGCAAGCCATCGTCGAAGAATTGCATAAACCTGCACGCCGCAACTACGAACGTTTGGCTGTGGTAACCAAGGGCATCGACGACCTCTGGCAAAGCGACCTCGTGGAGATGAGTAGCGGCAATTTGAAAAACGTGCATAAATTGAACAAGGGCAACAAGTACCTTCTCACCGTCATAGACACGTTTTCGAAATTCGCATGGGCTCTACCTTTGAAGGCGAAAACAGGGACGTGCGTCACGGAAGCATTCAAATTAATTTTTCGCGAAAGCGGTGGCAGACGACCACGGTTTCTGCAAACGGACAACGGTAAAGAATTTTACAACGCCGTATTCCAAAAGTTTATTCAAAAACATAAGATTCGACATTATTCGACCTTCAGTCACATCAAAGCCGGCATCGTGGAAAGATTCAATCGAACCTTGAAAACACACATGTGGAAACGATTCACGCTTCGGGGAAATTACAAATGGGTCGACATCCTGCCGGAACTCGTCGACACCTATAATCACACGGTGCACGGAACGATAGGCATGAAGCCAGCCGACGTTACCAAGTCCGACGAGCAGCGTTTAATTTCTACCGTTTACTGTCCAAAGTACACACCCACGACAAAGAAAGCTAAATTCAAAATTGGAGACCGGGTGAGGATCAGCAAATTCAAACGCACCTTCGAGAAGGGGTTCACAAAAAATTGGAGCACGGAACTCTTTACGGTGGTTCGAGTTCTACCCGGAAACCGACACACGTATATAATAAAAGATAGTAGCGGTGAGATTTTGAAAGGAAGATTTTACGAAGAGGAACTCTCTAAAACGAAACACCCCGACACGTACCTCATCGAGAAAGTATTGCGTAGGAAAGGTGACAAACTGTTTGTCAAATGGCTGGGACTTCCGGAAAAGAGTTGGATCGACGCGAACGAAGTGATCTTGTGAGTACGTGGAACGTGGTGAAGCGTCTACCGGATCCGGAAAGTCAAACGAAGAAAAAGAACGGTGAGTTGCTTCCCGACAGCATCCGTTGTCTGATCGTAGGTCCTTCGGGGTGTGGGAAAACGACACTGCTCGTGGACAATTTTCTCCTCGCACCAAATTGGTTAGATTGGAAGAACAGGCACCTGTACGTGTTCTCGAAAAGTTTGGAGCAATCCAAATACCGACAACTGATGAAACTGTACGATGGTCTGGACATTGCAACGTTCGCCTCGGAAATAAAACCACTCGACGATTGTCGTGAAAATTCAGTTGTTGTGTTCGACGACGCCATCCTGGAAAATCAAAATGAAATTCGCAACTTTTTCACGCAAGGTCGTCACAAAGGAATGGATTGTTTTTACCTAGCTCAAACGTTTTCCAAAATTCCAAAACAGTTAGTACGCGACAACGCTAATTTCATATGTTTGTTTCGCCAAGATCACACCAACCTCAAGCACGCGTACGATGACTACGTAGGCGGAGACATGAACTACAATCAATTTTCGGAACGCTGCTGCTCTACTTGCTGGAACGGTGATGATTTCGGATTCGCGACGATCGACATGACGAGGAAACCCAACGACGGAAAATACAGAAACAAAATCAACGACTTTCTAAACGTTGCAACGTTGTGAGAAACGACGTATATAAATAACGTCATGACGAAACGAAAAATCGAAGACGAAAATCTCAAGTTGCGAGAATACCTCGCGAAACGCTTCAAAGGTTGGAAATCCGAGAATCGCGGATTCTACGAAGAGAAGAAACGACAGGATCAACCCGTGATCGATGCCATCAGCAGTCTAGGTAAAGAAATTAAAAGTGTCACGGAACAAAATAAAAATTTGATTAATGAACTCGTACCGCTCGCAGCTAAAAGTTACGCCGTACCCACGCCCATTTCGAGCATTCCTTCGACGCCGTTCGAACTGAAGGATGCACCTGCACGACGTCGAGCCATTGGTAGCACGTCGTCGTCTTCGGATAAAATCGAGTTGGGGCCTTTGGCACGAGACTACCTGAGCACGGGGAAATTCGACAAGGATGAAGTGTTCGGATTGTATCCCAGCATGGAAACCAGCGAAGGCGGCGGTGTGGTGTGGAAGATTGGGAAATCGAAGGTGACCTTCGAAGGCAACGACATTAAAGTCAATTTAGGCGACAAGGATAGTTGGAACAGGTATCCAGGTACGGTGGGACTGTGGGAACTCGTCGCCAAAAAGCAACCGAAAGATTACACCGACGAAGATTACCAGAGTTACAAGGAAATTCTGATCATGACGGATGCCTTGTACCAGAACAACGACGCCTCGCAGAATAGGGTGAAATCGAGCAGCGGCGAGAAGTACAGGAATCTCATCAAACCGATTTGGAACCAGGTCAAAACGGGCAGCGGCGTCAAACGCTACAACACGTTACCCAAAGAATTCGTTTGGGTGGACGACGTTAGGAAGCTCGTGGACCGATTGTTGGTGATAGCCGGCGAAGAGAATGCAGGCAACCGTAATTTCTACAACGAGAAGGTTGGCATCGTGGACATGATCAGCACGAAACTTTCCAACTTCATTGTGAACGACGTCAAGGGTATAGGTTACCTGATCAAAATCATCAACACGCTGCCTCCGAAATTTTGGAACGTGGCCGAAGGAAAGGGACTTGTGAACGACATCATCAACAAGTTACCTTTCGAGATGCATCTACCTGGCTACCAGTACTGTGGACCGGGTACCAAACTCGAGAAAAGATTGGAGAGAGGAGACAAGGGTGTGAATCCGTTGGACGCCGCATGCAAAGATCACGACATCGCCTACAACACCACGCAGACGGATCTGGATGCACGTCACGAAGCAGATAGAAAGTTAGAGCACGCAGCTTTCGAAAGGTTCGTGAGTAGAGACGCATCGTTGGGTGAACGGGTCGCCGCACTGGGTACCACCATCGCCATGAACACAAAACAAAAATTGGGGTGGGGTATATAAATAACATACAGTAAAAAAAAAACAACATGGCTTGCATAACTGATTTGCCACCCGAGCTACTATCTAAAATATTCAAAAAGGTAGTTAACGGAGATGTTAATAAACTTGTAATCATGGCAAAAACAATGCCGGAATTTCGCATCCCTTGTGAAATGGTTCTCAAGGACCATCTTCGGGAGATCAGCGGCCTGAGGTGCGGTGATCTCAACATTCTGCTTTCGGCTGCAGGGGAAAAATTAAACGATAGGTCGGACGAACTGTACGAGGCGATGCAGGGAAGAAGACGGTATACTGATGATTGGTACAAGTCTATGCAGGAGAAGGAAGATATCACTACGCACATCCTCGCGTTTTCCGAAGCACGGACTTTCTTCCTTGTTAAAAAATAATAATATATATACGTGTCAAAAAAACTTGATATATAAATAAATAATCTTCGGTATATATAAATAACACACATCGTGAAAAAACAATTAAATTTCTCTCTAACACTTTGAAATTTTTTTGATATGACGACTGAAAAAATAAGTGATCTCCAAGCATTAAAACAAATGCTAAATTTGTCAGTCGAGTATGTAAAAATTCAGGAATTGGAAGTCGACAAACCTTACACGATAACTTCAGGTTCAATCGTTTCTACCCAGTATGGTCCCAAGGTACGCCTGTTGCTCAACGCACAATACAGTCTATTTTTACCAGATCGATACGCTAACATGTTATCCGACGAGAAGCTATCTATTTTAATCGAGAACAAAACTCGAATTGTGTACAAGGGGACAAAGGAACTTCTTGGCAAGAAAACAAAGCATGTAATAGAATTTGTGTAACGACTGCGAGGCCTTGAAAATATATAAATAACATACCGTAAAAAACTACACAAGAAAAAATCTCAGAATATATATATAAATAACATACCGTGAAAATAACACATAGAGCATCAACATGAAGCCCAAGGGTGTCGTGTACCAGATACCATACTCCAATCTAAAAAATCTAGGTGCCCTCGATGGGTTACTCACCAAGAAACAACGCGAGAAGAAACGTTCTTGCTTGTCGAAAGGACATGGAATGAAATTGCTGCTCAGTACACCTCAATTGAAAAGATTGCAGCGTTCGCGGAAACAGCAAAAGATCGGAGGTTTCATATTCAGCATCCCGGCCATCCTGGCAGCATTGGGGGCCGTTGGAAGTTTGGCCGGCGGAAGTGCCGCCATCGCGAAAACCGTCATCGACTCGAAGAAGAACAAGGCGGAATTGGAAGAACAGAAACGTCACAACCTGGCCATGGAGAAGAAAGGGAAGGGCGTAATGAAAAAGTTTAAAAAAAAGAAACAGAAGCACTCACCAACCGAGACATTGAATCTCTGATCGGACCGTTACAAATCAAACACTTCAGAGGAGTTTTCATGTCCGACTCGCTACCTTCAAGCGTTAAAAAAAAAGAATGCGGAGTAGTCAACTTGGACGGCCAAGAAAATCCAGGCACGCATTGGATATGTTACCACAAAAACAACGATGATAAAGCATTCGTTTTCGATTCTTTCGGAGGTGTTCCACCTACAAATTTAGTTTATTATCTGAAAACAAACAAAACCTCCATATACTACAACGACGAACGCATTCAAGATTTCGGAGACGTGAACTGCGGTCATCTCTGCCTCTCCGTGCTCGCGTTTCTTTCTAAAATAAATAACCCTACGGTCGAAGATTTCCAGAAAGCATTGTGGAACCTCAAACAGCATCACTAGGATGGGCGTGTTCCATCTCACGAGTGAATCTTCAATCTTGAAACTCACGCTGCACGACGACATCGTCTATCCTAAATCCGTGGCTCTGCGTGCATTCTACAGCATGTACCTCATACCCAATGTTACGCAGCACAACAACAAAATTAGCGTCGGAAGCGAACACATCGTCGTCACGCCAGGACAATACAATCTTTCCACTTTGCAAGCTCAATTACCCAAAGGCACATACCTTTCTCAAAATTCGGTCACGCACAGAGTGGAAATCCTATCCGCGACGGAGACCGTGGACCTGGGCACCATGGGAGAACTTTTAGGTTTCGAGAACAACACCAAACTCGAAGCTGGCATCAAGCACGTAGCAACCAACATTCCTAAATTCTTGGCCATAGAGACTCTGAACGTACATTGTAACGTGGCGGAAGGCATGATCACGAAATCTTCGGACGGATTGTTAGGAAGTCACAAGCAGACGGGAATCATAGCCACTTTCAAACCAAGTTCCGAGTTCATGGAACCGATCATCTACACGCCCTCTTCGCCGATCTATTTTCCAGTATGTCGCAACCGCATAGACGACATAGAGTTGGTGGTGACGAACGAGAAAGGAGACGTGGTGGATTTCGCAGGTGCCACTACGACGGCCATCGTGGAGATCAACATATAATAAATAACCATACATGTAAAATGGAGCAAATCGAAAGTTACGAATTGCAATCTTTCCCTCCCAACCGTCGCACGTTCGCCAATCTGAACGAAGCGAACAGGGAGATCGAATACGACGTGGACGTAGGCGACGGGTTCATTCATCCTCACAGAGCAGACCTCTACCTTCAATTCGACGTGGTGAAGAAGGAAAGCGGAGACGCGTTTCCCGCAGCAGCAAACTTGATACTCGTGGACAACTTCGTGCCTCACCTGTTCTCGCAGGTGGAGGTGAGGAAACACAACACCGTCATCGACAGAATAGATTATCCAGGCATCACGTCGACGGCAGTGGGAACGTTGAAATTATCCAAAACGGACGCAGCGTACTACCAGGCCGGGGGATTCGAAGCCGGGACCAAAATATCGACGAGAAGTCACACGGCGCTCTTCCCCATGCGTCTGCTGCCGGGATTCTTCTCGGACTACAAGGAGATCATGTGGAAGGGAGGACTGCGCGTCACGTTTCGAAGAGCGGCCAACGACAACAACGCACTGATGCGATACGCTACTTTGGGTCCGGACGGCACCACGCCGATAGCCAACACTTTACCCGAAGCAGCCAAGTGCGTCATCCGAAGCATGGAATTGAGAATGCCGGTGGTGGAATACGAAACGAACTACGCCCTCAAGTACAAAGCGGAGATCTTGAAAAGTCCGCAGGTGTTGATTCACTTTCACGGTTACCAGTGCGTGCAGAAGATGGCGTCGGGAAGTCACATGGAATTCGACGTGACGACGCAGTTCAACAACATACAGTTCGACATGCCAGATTTCGTCGTAGTGCTCTTTCAGACCGGACGCGATAACAACCAGGAAAAAAATTCCAGCAAGTTCGACGACTGCAAGATCAAGAACGTTTATCTGAAGAATGGGCGCAACGAAGTGTTCCCGCGCGAAAATTACAACCTCGACGTGGCCAAAAACGATTACTTCAAACTTTACGAAGCTTACACAGCTTACAAACGCGTGACCGAGGGAAGTGTGGACATGTACTACACCCCCAGCGAATTCAAAATCCACAGGCCGATGTTCGTCATCAACACATCTAAAAGAAAAAAGGTTGTGGTCAACGATCGAACCAACATCAAGGTCGTCTGCGAGTTCCACGATGCCTTGCCCGAGGATACCCTATGCAGTGTCATCCTGATTGCAGAGAAGTCCTTCGCCTACGACGTGAAGAATGAGAGAGTCACAGAGCAGTTTTAACAGGTTTTTAACATCTTTTCTTGCACAATAAGTAATTTTTTGTACTAGCACAATCAGTTACAATGGCACAATACGAATTTCACTAGTTCAGATCAGTTACAAATATCAATTTCATTAGTTATCAGTTACAATATCTTTTTGCACTATAGCACAAGAGACAATCAGAAAATTTGCACAAAAAAAAAATTTGTTGTTGTTTTTACACGTGAAAATTAACAATAAAATTTCTTTTTTTTGTCGTTTCAGATGCTGTCGAAACATCAAAAACACATACACACACACTAAAAAAAATAAACATGCAACTTTATTTGTAACACATACACATACATTCTCCATCTTCATCAAGAAAATATTAATAATAAACATAATTATTTTTATCTATATCTCACAATAAAACTCTATATCCAAAAATATCACAACATCAAATAACACTAGAGTCGTTAGTACACGTTGCATGCATTACGGAGGTCCTCCGTAGGGTTTCATGGAAGTTTGGGGAAAAAAAAAAAACACGTGAAACTCTACAGAGGTGCGGTAATCTATAACCGCAGCCGTTAGAAAATTTTTACATTTTTGGTTGGGCACCACGCACCCTGGCGAGGTTAGGGGCCAGGCATCCTAAAAACAACAATTATTATTTTGTTTGTTTGTTTGTGTTACAATACATGCGCGCGCGCGCGTGCGTGCGTGTGCGTGCGTGCGTGCGTGTGTGCGTGTGCGCGGCACGTCGTTCCCCAGAGAGAGAGGTTTACAAAGGTCGCGATATACAGAGTTGGAAAATTACGATGTGGTGCATTCGCTCATTACCGTTCCCAGCTATAAGTTTTTCTCTCTCTCTCTCTCTCTCTCTAGCCCTTGCCAACTAAAAAAAATGTAGGTAGGAGTTGGTAACACTGCGAGAAAATAGAAATCATGCCTTACAAGAAAAAACCATTAAGGCGATTTTTATTTGATGACGTTGAACCCGTGCAGTGTTCCCATCCATCCATCTCTCTCTTTTACGGCAGTGCCGGCTCTCTTTGTTTAGTATATGCGGGTTGGCAAAAATTGCTTTATGCACTGTAAAGCAAACCTCAAGCAAAGTTGCCAGCCCCCCTTGCTTTAGGTTAGGTTAGACAAAAAAAAAAGCTGTAGGTAGGCTGCCGGCTGTTTAACTCTTCCCCTCCCTCTCTTCTCTCTCTTTTTTTTTGTAAAAAGCTATGGCAAAAGTACCAGTAGGTTGGCAACCTTGCTTTAGGTTACGTTAGACCAAAAACCTTGGTGATTTTTTTTGAGTAAGATGTTGGTAATACTGTGTCCGAAAATAGGGGGGGGGGGGTTATGCCTTACAAGAGCAAACCATTAAAGCAAGCCCCATCGAGCTTTACTTTCGGGTGTAGTGTTGCCAACACTGCGAGAAAAAAAATTGCCTGCTCCTTGCTTTAGGTTAGGTTACCCCAAAAACCTTGGTGATTTTTTCGAGTGAGAAGCTGGTAACACTGCGAGAAAAAAGTTGCCAGCTCCTTGTTTTAGGTTAGGTTACCCCAAAAACCTTGGTGATTTTTTCAAGTAAGAAGCTGGCAACACTGCGCCATCAAATAGAGCTCATGCCTTACAAGAAAAATCCATTAAGGCAAGCTCACCACTTCAGCTCACCACAAGAGGGCGTTCAACTGTCTAAATACGTCTACTAAGGGTGCATAATTTACTTGCTTGCTCATGTATAGAATGTAACTTACATCAGGATCGTCTATCCTCACTTCCCAGGTTGCGGAGTTGACTCCGACGAACGAGTACAGAATGTAGTTGCACAAGTCGATGGGAATATCTGTGACGTCATAACCGCTGTATGCAGTCCATGATTCGTAGTAGCAGGCGCGACGTCCTGAAACTGCTCGGGTCTGATTCGATGCTGAAAGAAATCAAATCAGTAATTACTTGATTAAAATTATTCCAGCATATGGTTTACACGATTTGTTCTGTAACGAGTGTTTTAATGTCAAACTCTTGTGTTAATATTTACATATTAGAGCAACATGTCGAGTGAATTTTACGACCCTATGACTGAAGTAATTACTTACGATTGAAAATACTGCACATACTGAGTAAGCATATTGTGCGAATTAAATCCTTTGGTATAGTGAAGGTATTGCTCGAAATAGGGTGATGCACGAGAGAGTGCAACCCTCAAGTTAAAAAATAAATAAATGGTAAAGCCTAGGATAATTTGCGCAATCATTAGGTCCGTCAGCCCCCCCTTGCACTGCCATCAGCCCCCCCCTTTACATTAGGTAAACTATTTTGCATGATTTGTTTGCAGTGAAGAGTGAAAATGTAGACAACTCACAACTTTAAGGATAAATCCACAGAATATGAACAGTATCTATTACATTCGCTCATTATGTTTATGAGCAGAAGTAGCTGCAAGTATTTAGAATATTCTCTAGACTTCAGAAAGGGAGCTTCTTTATATGTACCTTCACTGTCCCTGTTGCAACCTCCCGTTTAGACAGAAATCTGTGACTTTGATGTCATCATGCAAGTTCCATCCGCATCTGCGTCAAAGGTCAACAACAGCTCCCCAGTATTGGTTAGGAAGGGGAGTTTAATTGCTTCGGCCGGGGGTGGAATATACTGTAGGCACTGTGATTGAATATTGTGCGTTTTTTGTGTGTGATATACATATATGTATCATCTAAAATAGTATGAGGTGTGTAAGGGATAATTTCAGTATCAGTCAATTACCACTTCAAGAGATGTTTTAAAAGATGTAGAAAAATGTAATATTTGTGTAGTATATGATATTTATAAATGAATGAGCGTCCCCCCCACACATAATTTACCTTCATTTAATTTTTTTAAATGGACTTGCTTTAGAAAGCTCCCCCCCTGATAACCCGTGAACCCCTCCTGGAGATCAATTCTAGCTATGGCCCTGGCAATGATACCCCCAGTTGCTTCACTGTATCCATCCTCACCTATACCCAACCTCCGCCAAGCAACCCACATCTAGGAATTTTCACTATAAGCACAATTTAATGCCTAGGGAGGGAATGGATCACTACAAGGTAACCTTTTCTTTCTTTGGAAATTTTTGCTGCAAGGACTGGGCCGACTGGACTCTCCTTTGTGCCGTACTTGCAACGTTGTGTTAAGTGTTCGACACATTCTTCTCGAGTGTGCCGATTTTAAATACCTCGGACAGTGTTTTAACCTTCCCAACGATTTGTCTTCTTGGGAGACGATGTCAGTGTTTTAACCAATGTTTTTAGCTTCTTGAGAAGAGCAGGCCTTTTTACTGTTTCTGAGGTAGTTTTTAAACTATCCTCACCTTTTTTAATGTGTTGTGTTGTGTCTGTCCTATGCAAGTCCATTTACAACCTGCGTTTTTAACCTTTCTTAAGGTACTTTTACCAGGGTTGTTAAAGGCCCAGGAATTTTAAATAAATTCAATTCCGGTCCAGGAGAGAAAATCAGCAAGCACAAATTGGTTCAGGACCGTAAAAAACCTTTTTATTTGTGAAGTATTTCAATTCGGTCCAGGAACCTTTCTTCCCGATCAATTTAAATACGGCCCAGGAGCCTTTATTCGAGGATAAATTTAAATTCGGTCCATGAACTTTTTTATGGAAGAATTTAAATTCGGTCCAGGAACTTTTTTTTGGAAGAATTTCAATACGGTCCAGGAACATTTTTTGAATGTAAGAATACGCAACTTGGACCGAATTTTAAAAAAGGTTCCGGTCCTGCAAAATTTTTAATTCAATCAATCAACATTATAATAATAATATTCATTGGTTAAAGAAGTTATTGTTATTAATAGCATGTTACAAAAATGTGCATTAACAAACGAATTTTGATTGTAGGTCAACAATGGATAACTTCATGGTAACGTTCAAGTAATAATCACAAGGAAACATTAATGCAGTATGAAAACCTTCAAATATTGTTCATAGCACCTGGGAACAACTAAAGGTAAGCGATTTTATCTTATTCTCTTTATGTGTTTGAAAGATAATAAAATAATCTAGATTGGACCTATAGTTTTAAGTGGGGGTAGTCAGGAACGAATGTAGAGCTCATTCATTATAAGACGACAGGTTTAACCATTTTATCCTGAGAAGGCCACTTTTCAACTAAGTTTAAGAACGAAACACGTTCAACCCTTGAAAATAATCTTCGTATGGGGTCTGGTACCCTATTCTACACCCTCGAATTTTCAAAATTTCTTTTTTTCTTTATGAACATTATGTGATTCTAATTGTGAATAAAAAATTGGAGCGCGGAAAGAAGTATTTACGACTGTACAGCCGTTTAAAGCTGAGATTTTGTCGTTTGAAATTGTTCTGTCCAAATTTCCCACCGATTCCGGGCTCCACCCCTGGGGTAATTGACTTACCGCCTGCTACCGCGGCCCCGCCTTTATCTATAGAGTCCCTTTTAAAGGCATGTTAGAAATTGCCCACAGTCACCTGCCCCCAACACTATTTCTCACTGTTTTCGGGTCGGGTACCCTATTCTACACCCTCGAATTTTCAAAATTTCTTTTTTTCTTTATGAAGATTATGTATTTTCACGAAAATATTTGAAATGTGCCAGAAATCGAGGGTGTAGAAAGGGGTACCGGATCCTTAGTATGCTATTAAATTAATCTAACTTCTAATAACACATAATTAATAAGAGAAAATAACTATGGAGAATATTATAAGGCTATTAATGAAAGTGACAAATACCTGTCAGAACTTTCGATTGGATGAAGTTCGGAAACAACACCGTTAAAATGGCGACGAGGAGTACTGCCTTCATGCTGCCAGTTGTGATAGCCTAGATTAACAAGAAAACGTAGTTAGTTAGAATGTTTCTCTAACTTAACACAAATACTTTTTTACTATCAGTAAACTGCGTTACAAATATCGGCGGATGATGAGTAGTTTGTTATATAGAGGCTAAAAATTATTGTGAAGAATTTGAGGTTACTTTCAGTATCTACGTGCTCAAATTAACTGAGTACATAACTTTTTGATTTCTCATATTTAATCAAAATTTACGGTAACAATTCTATGCTCTGTGCAGAGGCACATGAACGCATGCGGTGCATGCTGCGCATGCGTTCACGAGACGCTGGCTGTTCTAACTTTCATAAACGCGGTTAAACGTGCGTGTGTATTCTTGGAAAGTGACCCACGAGTACGTGAAACTAGTAGGAACAGTAATATATACATACCAAGTCGGGATACTAAGCGGTAAATAAGTAGTGAGTGTTTTTACTCTGATTTCTCCAACACAGTGATAAAACTAAGAACGCCTGCTTACGCAGCCGGCCGTGGTCGCTGTCGCGAGCCCCACTTTTCACGAGCCCCTTCTAGGAGGGGAAGAGGCAACCTGGAACTGACCGCAGGTCCGCTCGTCGCCGAAAGGACCTGGTTCCATACCCGCGTAATTTGAAACGTACGCCAGCTCTCTTCTTCCGAAGCGCCGAGTCGGAGAGAGAGAGAGAGAGAGAGAAAAAAAAAGGCGTAGTTATAGAGCTGGGTTGCCTTTCCGGAAGGAACAAGTGACATCGCGATTCATATTGTGTTTCGTAGGCGGGAAATAGAAAAGTGTAGTGTGTGGAAAAAAAAAAAAAAAAAAAAAAGTGTTTAGTGGTTGAAACAGTGTAGTGAACGTGCCCAGCAGCAGAAGTCAACCCCCCCCACCCCAACCTATGAAATTTCGTGTAAATAGTGTTTTGTAGTGTCAAGTGTCCCAAGTGAAAAATCGTGTCCAAAGAGTGAGGGAAAAAAAAAATTGTGACGCGTGTAGTGTAAAAGTGCAATGCAGAAGGAAGGGTAGCAAGTTGTAGTGTGAAACGCGTCAGTGTTACCGTCGACCAGCGACAGGAGAGAAGAGAACGCACACCTACTGTCAGTGCCCTACCATCACCTCCCCCCCCACCGACCGCACCAGCGGAGAAAAAAAAAGTGAAGAAAGAGAGAGAAAAAAAAAGAAAACTCATATTAACGACAAGGACAGTGTGGCGATGAGTGTGTAGTAGTGTAGTGCAAGAGTGCAACAAGTGAGCGTTTTTGTGTAACGAGACGGTGTGGAACAGTATTAGCTAGTCTACGTCTGCGACAGGTGAGAGGAGAGTGTGCAAACTTTGACAGAAACCCCCCCTCCCCCCTCTCGGTCCGGCAGGGCGAGCGGAATAAATTACCGCGAACAGCATCAGCGGAGGAGGTAAAGTGAACAAAGGCGATATCTCACACTAACAACAAGGAAGATACTGGACACCGGGCAAGCGAACGTTGCCTGCTGTAACGGAACCACGTGCGAGAAAGAGGAGAGATAGAATCAAGGGGGGTAAATAGACTGATCATCGAATAGAAAGAAAAAGAGGTAGAACTGAAAGAGGAAAAATGCGTACAAGAGGTGGTTTATCAAGAGGCAGAGGTCAACAGCGGTGGACAGGCACACGAATGCCCCAGAACGACCCAGAATCAACACCGGACAGACCAACGACGCCTGCAAAAGCGAATGGGATCCAGCCCAAGAACACAGCCAGTGAACATTCCTTCGACCAACAATTAGATGCGCTATTACAAGAATGCCAGGAAAAGGTCAACAATAAAGCGAACAGCAAGAACAAAGTGGCATGTGCAGACACAGACAGAGACAATCTACCAACTCCCAGCACGACGAAGACCAATACACGCACACTGGCAAACCAAAAACACGGAAAACCAAGTGAAGCAGAAAGCGATAGCGAATCCAGCACCACAGAAGAGGACGACCCAGAGGAGGGAGAATTCCTGACACCAAGAAAAACAGTGAAACCGGATATGCAAGGAACAGTTGAGCAGGATTTCTTCCACCCAAACAGATTCGCTCCTCTAACACAAGACGAAATACAAACAAGGCCTGACACAAGGAGGACAGGCAAACCACCTCCTGTTTTCATATATGATATAATATCGAAGTACACCTTCATATCTACACTCACGCCAAATCTCGACAATCCGCAAGTACATCCCACAGCGGAGTACATTAAAATATCCTGCCGCAACTACAGCGACTACGACAAGATGATAGCTTTTCTGCGACAAACGGGAAGGTCCTTTTCCACCGGAGTCCCAAAGGCAGATCGGCCGATGAAAGTGGTCATCCGACGCCTACCATACGACACGGACCCAAAGCACATAGAGGAAGCACTCAGAGACGAGAATTTCCCGGTAATCCAAGTAACCCAGATATCAAAGAAAGACAACTTAAGCAACGAACGGGTAAAAATGCCACTGTTCCTCGCCGCATTCCAACGGTCTCCAATAACCAAGGAGATGTACGACGTCACACGCCTTCTGCATATGCCTGTCAAGATAGAGACGTACCAAGCAAGGGATGCCCTGCAGTGCTACAACTGCCAGAGAATAGGCCATGGTCAGCATACTTGCAATGCGACACCAAGATGTGTCAAATGCGCAGACAATCACCATACGAGGGAATGTCCAAAAACAGATCGATCTACACCGGCCAAATGTGCAAACTGCAGCCAGCCACATCCAGCCAACTTTAGAGGATGCAAAGCCTTCCAACAATACAAACAAACAAAGGCGAACTACAAACCTCCAAATCCCACGACAGAACCAGCAGCCCCTGATCACAACCAACCAGTAAAGAAATTGCCGCCAGTTCCGGCATGGCCAGTCATGAAAAACAAAACAAAAGAAACCCAACCCGATGTACCCCAGCCAACCACGTCAGCGGAGAGCACCACACAAGCTGAACAAAATACTGTAGCTTCCACACCGGCAACGACGTCTACAAAAGGAACCCTCGGCGATGACATAAAGAAAATATTAACTCTCATCAATGGCCTGGATATCCAAAAAATTCTCCAGCACATCAAAAATGGATTCGAAAAACTCCGATCAGCAGACGACACTCTGACCAAAATCACGGTGTGCATTGAAACAGTCATCGCCATGTTCAACGATGGGTGCTTCTAAGAAAACCCAAGTACACCGGCACATGACTCTCCTCTACTGGAATGCGGATGGAGTTTTCAACCAAAGACTGCAACTATTACACTATCTACACCAGCAAAAGATAGACGTCGCTCTAATAAACGAGACCCACCTGAAACCCAAGAACAGTTTCACCCTACGAAACTACATCATACACAGACAAGACAGACCTACCCCAAAAGGCGGCCTAATGATAGCAATAAAGAGAGATTTTCCCACAGAGACAATCACCATCCCACAACTGCAGACAATTGAAGCCTTGGCCATCAAAATCATCACACCAACTGAACCGCTGGTTCTTGTTGCAGCATACAAAAGACCGGAAACGAGGGTAGAGCTTCAAGACCTTCAAACACTACAGTCATTAGGCACCAGAGTGCTGATAGCTGGAGATTTGAACTCCAAACATCCAGAGTGGAATTCTAGGGTCACCAATCGAAACGGAGTACAGCTGTTCAACCACATACCATTTATAAACCTTGCGGTAACAGCACCAAAGGATCCGACACACTACCCCAAAAATGGAGCTAGGCCGGATGTCTTAGACATCACACTACACAAAGGAATCAACTTCACCGTAGCGCCGTATGTCGTCGCCGATCTCGACTCGGACCATGAGCCGGTTATATGTGTTGTCGCCCATAGACTACTGACGCATCTCACGACCGCACCAACACGACCGCTTGCAAATTGGCAGCAGTACAAGACAACTCTTCACGAAGCAATCCAGCTGCCTCTCCACGTTGCAACCCCGGAAGATATCGACACGGCCGTTGAGGAAATTGGTGCCAAGATCACTTCAGCAATTCGAAATAGTACCACCAAACAAAACCGTCAAGAGCAACCAAACACAACGGACCTCAAGCTACACATCCTGTTGCACCTAAAGCGATGGATCAGACGCAAATATCAACAGACACGACATCCACAATACAGGCAGCTCCTCCAGAACTTGAAACGTCGAGTGAGAGGACACCTTCAAAGATCAAGGGAACACCTTTGGGACGAAAAACTGAAGAGCTCGGACAAGCCAAATAACGAATTCTGGAAGCTCGCAAGAAATTTCCGCGGACACACCGCCAGCTCAACGACGCCAGTCCTCCACGACCCACAGGGCAATCTTCTATTTCAACCACAAGAACAAGTTGACGCTATCGTTCACAACCTTGAAGAACAGTTTTCTCCCAATACAGAACCATGCGACGAGGAACAAATAGCAACGGTGGACAACTTCCTGGACACATTCAGAGAGCAGCCGCATGCAGACATACCACACCTAATTACTCCCCGAGCGATTCACACAGTCATACGACGGCTGCCAAACAATAAAGCGCCAGGCCCGGACAAAATACCGACAGAAGCCTTGAAGCAAGCCCCAAGGAAACTCCTGATTGTCCTAACCCAAATATATAACGCCATTCTTCTCACTGGCTACTACCCGAGAGCTTGGAAAACCGCCAGAGTATGTTCAATCCTGAAGAAGGGGAAAAGCCCGCTACACCCACAGAACTATCGGCCAATAAGCTTACTGTCTCACGTCAGCAAGGTCTTCGAGCGCCTCCTCCTGTACCGATTACAAAACCACGTACAACACTTTGATCTACTCCCAGACCACCAATTTGGTTTCAGGCAACACCACAGCACGACCACCCAGCTGGTGAGGGTGGTCGACCATCTCTCGGTACGCTTCAACTGGAAACACCACATACTAGCCATATTCCTCGACATACAGAAGGCCTTCGACAAGGTTTGGCTCGAAGGACTCATATACAAGCTACACAGACTTGGAATACCTGACTGTTACGTACGCTTGCTGGACAGTTACCTACATCAACGCACCTTCTTCGCAGTGTTTCAAGGAGCCATCTCCACCATTCGAACAACCACGGCTGGAGTACCCCAAGGATCCTCCCTCTCCCCGCTGCTGTACGCCCTGTTTACAGCGGATGTACCAACAGCCTTTGGTTGCCTCCCAGCCACTTTCGCAGACGACACCGCATACTTTGCGGCAGCCAAGGATATTCGTGTTTCCTACATCAGAATGCAAGAACAAATGCAACAATACGATCGCTGGGCAAAACAATGGAGAGTGCGAGTGAATCCCGACAAGAGCACCGCCATCGTGTTCTCTCGTAGACGCCGTCCGCGCGAATACCATCTCAGACTACAAGGACAACCTGTTCCCCACAAACAAACCACAACATATCTCGGCATGCTACTAGACAGAGGGCTCTATCTCAGAGACCACATAGCCAAAATCGTCAACCAAGGAAACAAACGCGTGGGAGCACTTTACCCGATGCTACGATCGCCAGGACTGCGGCTGGAAACCAGACTTCAACTGTACAAGGCAATCATCCGACCAGCTCTGCTCTACGCCTACCTTGCCTGGCAACACCTACCCAAGACGACCCTCCGCAGACTCCAAGTCATACAGAACAGGGTCCTACGTATCATCAGCGGACACGGACGGTATACAACAAACGTCCAACTCCACGAAGACCTCGACATTCCACCCTTAGATGACGTGATCCATCGGACAACCGCCACGTTCTGAGCCAAACTCCAGGAAAACCCAAATCCAACGGCACGAGCCATTGGTACCGCCAACCCACACAGACACAGTCATCGTCTACCAAGACCCTGAGCCGACCAGCCACGACAAGTGAAAAGTGACCATAGCCTAACCGCCACTGCCACCCTCACTTTCCCACCCCAAGCGACAGCTGCAGGAGTGGAATTCAACACCGAAAACATCGCACGCCATTTCAAAAACAATTCAAAGAGGAGGCAAGGTGTCCACAGACGCTGGTACTCCACATCATATTGCGCAAAGCAAGCCAAGACTCGTAACTGGTAACTGGTAACTGTCACCACACCACGTTCAGCTTCAGAGATGTAATGATGTAGGCCTTATGTGTCGTTATTTGTGGGTTTGCTCATCAATTTCATCAGGCATTGTTATCGTTGAGATTAACTTATAGAAGCGGAATAGTAACAAAAAATTGGATATATATATATATATATATATATATATATATATATATATATATATATATATATATATATATTGCATCTGCAATACCAAAACAAATGAGTGTGCGCTCTCACCCATCAATCAGAAAAGACCTCCACAAAATTCGAGACAAGCTCAACAGCCAATTAGATAAAGGATCTAAAATTATGCAGCGTTACGTCTGGTTACGTCTTGAGTGGCTGACCTCACATATACACAGATATTCAGATTTTAAACATAACTTTGAATATTAAAAGTTAAAAACAAAACATGTTTAGATTAAAGTAAAAAATCAGGCCTATTTGCTATTATTATCTGACCATAAAGCAATAAGTGTCGACATAAATGCAAATGTATAGTGTTCTCAAGATTCATATGCCCAAGTAGTGCGAAACGGAATGTCTTGTCAAGACAATAACAAGAAATAAAACCCAGGACATGAAAATAAGGCCAAAACGTCAACTGGAAGGCAGGTCGACGAAGTTGTCGAAACTTCGATTTACTGATACACCGACAAGATAATGGTCACTGGTCACTAATAAACGTTGGCCTAGTGTTGATATGAAATATTTTTACTTATCTTACGTTACTTTTGTACCTCCTTAGATTAACCGTGTAAGTGAGGTTGAATGACTATTAGGAGAAACAGGTGAGACAGAATACGAACTCAGGTTGTATGTATTCAGGTTGAATATAGGTTGTATTTATCATTCGTAGTTTTCATTTCTGAGTAAAAAAAGTTTAGCATATTTAAGAATATTTAAGCTATTTCATAGTATCTGAAGAACGTCTTTAAAAACGTACTATTACTACTACTTTGGGAAACAAACTATTCCAGCAGTGTGCTAGCGGAATATGAATGTACAAATAGAAAGAAGAAAAAGTAAGAATAATAATTGTACCGAGTTGAATAGTGGCATCTGTTTTCACGTGGTAACTCCTCGAAGATAGTATCGAGGACCTTCTCATCTTACCCCTACTAATGTAAATTTTTTAGTCTAATATTCTGATTTTTGTTGTTTTGGAAAAAGAAAAGCTTTGAATGGCGCCCTGTGTGCATGGCGCCCTAGGCTTCACCTCCCCCACCCCTTGCTACACTTGAAGCAGAATCTTGATTGTTGTGGTCGCAATTCGAGCACTCAGCTGGGTGGTGTTTTATCCATAGACTAAATCAATGAGAAATACATAACATACTTACAGAGAGCAAAAATAGCACTGCACAGTCAAGTTCTAGTATAAACGTCTTTTATAGAAATCTACAGAATTTCCCCTTCCTATTTGCATATAGTCTGTGTACTTTTCCTATGCAGATCTTGACATCTGGCCCCGTGCTCGAAAAGATTGCTCTAGTAGGAAGGATTGACGCTTCAAAGCTGTGTAAATAAATGGAATTTAGTTGTTTTCCCCGTAGGTCATTGTGATACGGGTGTTTTGTTCGAAAGCGCAAGTGGCTAGAACAATGATCCACCCGCATATTCCTTGTTTGTTCATCTGGAAGTGGAAGCTGTCTTACGGAGAGATTTTCTCGTTCGGTGAACTTGTATTGTGTGCTTGTGATGTGTGTCTTCTTTCTCCAGAGAGATTTTTTTTCCTTTAAGCTGTCCCCAACCGAACGTGTGCTTGCCAGCAGTCATTGCCGTAGCGCGTAGACTATCTGTCTACCTCAGTGAGGAAAGTATCCTTTCAAAATTAACTCAGATACAGTTACAGTAAAGTTGGTTCACAAAGTAACTGAGTTCCAGTTCCAGTTACTGGTTTTAAAAGTAACTAAGCTACAGTTGTAGTTACTGCATCAAAATGTAACTGAGATCCAGTTTCAGTTACTAGTTTCAAAAGTAACTAAGCTACAGTTGCAGTTACTGCTTCAAAAAGTAATTGAGTTTCATTTCCAATTACTGGTTTTAAAAGTAACTAAGCTACAGCTGCAGTTCCTGTTTCAAAAAGTAACTGAGTTCCAGTTCCAGTTACTGGTTTTAAATGTAACTTAGCTACAGTTGCAGTTACTGCTTCAAAAAGTAACTGAGTTTTTGTTCCAGTTACTTGTTTTAATAGTAGCTAAGCTACAGTTGCAGTTACTGCTTCAAAAAGTAACTGAGTTCCAGTTCCAGTTACTGGTTTTAATAGTAGCTAAGCTACAGCTGCAGTTACTGCTTGAAAAAGTAACTGAGTTCCAGTTCCAGTTACTGGTTTTAAAGGTAACTTAGCTACAGTTGCAGTTGCTGCTTCAAAAAGTAACTGAGTTCCAGTTCCAGTTACTGGTTTTAAATGTAACTTAGCTACAGTTGCAGTTACTGCTTCAAAAAGTAACTGAGTTTTTGTTCCAGTTACTTGTTTTAATAGTAGCTAAGCTACAGTTGCAGTTACTGCTTCAAAAAGTAACTGAGTTCCAGTTCCAGTTACTGGTTTTAATAGTAGCTAAGCTACAGCTGCAGTTACTACTTGAAAAAGTAACTAAGTTCCAGTTCCAGTTACTGGTTTTAAAAGTAGTAACTTAGCTACAGTTGCAGATACTGCTTCAAAATGTAACTGAAATCCAGTTTCAGTTACTAGTTTCGAAAGTAGCTAAGCTACAGTTGCAGTTACTGCTTCAAAAAGTAATTGAGTTTCATTTCCAATTACTGGTTTTAAAAGTAACTAAGCTACAGCTGCAGTTCCTGTTTCAAAAAGTAACTGAGTTCCAGTTCCAGTTACTGGTTTTAAATGTAACTTAGCTACAGTTGCAGTTACTGCTTCAAAAAGTAACTGAGTTTTTGTTCCAGTTACTTGTTTTAATAGTAGCTAAGCTACAGTTGCAGTTACTGCTTCAAAAAGTAACTGAGTTCCAGTTCCAGTTACTGGTTTTAATAGTAGCTAAGCTACAGCTGCAGTTACTGCTTGAAAAAGTAACTGAGTTCCAGTTCCAGGTACTGGTTTTAAAAGTAGTAACTTAGCTACAGTTGCAGATACTGCTTCAAAATGTAACTGAAATCCAGTTTCAGTTACTAGTTTCGAAAGTAACTAAGCTACAGTTCAGTTACTGCTTCAAAAAGTAACTGAGTTAATTTCAGTTCCAGTTACTGGTTTCAAAAGTAACTAAGCTACAGTTGCAGTTACTGCTTCGAAAAGTAACTGAGTTCCAGTTCCAGTCACTGGTTTGAAAAGTAACTAAGCTACAGTTGCAGTTACTGCTTCAAAAAGTAACTGAGTTCCAGTTCCAGTTACTGGTTTTAATAGTAGCTAAGCTACAGCTGCAGTTCCGATTTGAAAAAGTAACTGAGTTCCAGTTCCAGTTACTGGTTTTAAAGGTAACTTAGCTACAGTTGCAGTTGCTGCTTCAAAAAGTAACTGAGTTCCAGTTCCAGTTACTGGTTTTAAAAGTAGTAACGTAGCTACAGTTGCAGATACTGCTTCAAAATGTAACTGAAATCCAGTTTCAGTTACTAGTTTCGAAAGTAACTAAGCTACAGTTGCAGTTACTGCTTCAAAAAGTAATTGAGTTTCATTTCCAATTACTGGTTTTAAAAGTAACTAAGCTACAGCTGCAGTTCCTGTTTCAAAAAGTAACTGAGTTCCAGTTCCAGTTACTGGTTTTAAATGTAACTTAGCTACAGTTGCAGTTACTGCTTCAAAAAGTAACTGAGTTTTTGTTCCAGTTACTTGTTTTAATAGTAGCTAAGCTACAGTTGCAGTTACTGCTTCAAAAAGTAACTGAGTTCCAGTTCCAGTTACTGGTTTTAAAGGTAACTTAGCTACAGTTGCAGTTGCTGCTTCAAAAAGTAACTGAGTTCCAGTTCCAGTTACTGGTTTTAAAAGTAGTAACTTAGCTACAGTTGCAGATACTGCTTCAAAATGTAACTGAAATCCAGTTTCAGTTACTAGTTTCGAAAGTAGCTAAGCTACAGTTGCAGTTACTGCTTCAAAAAGTAATTGAGTTTCATTTCCAATTACTGGTTTTAAAAGTAACTAAGCTACAGCTGCAGTTCCTGTTTCAAAAAGTAACTGAGTTCCAGTTCCAGTTACTGGTTTTAAATGTAACTTAGCTACAGTTGCAGTTACTGCTTCAAAAAGTAACTGAGTTTTTGTTCCAGTTACTTGTTTTAATAGTAGCTAAGCTACAGTTGCAGTTACTGCTTCAAAAAGTAACTGAGTTCCAGTTCCAGTTACTGGTTTTAATAGTAGCTAAGCTACAGCTGCAGTTACTGCTTGAAAAAGTAACTGAGTTCCAGTTCCAGTTACTGGTTTTAAAGGTAACTTAGCTACAGTTGCAGTTGCTGCTTCAAAAAGTAACTGAGTTCCAGTTCCAGTTACTGGTTTTAAATGTAACTTAGCTACAGTTGCAGTTACTGCTTCAAAAAGTAACTGAGTTTTTGTTCCAGTTACTTGTTTTAATAGTAGCTAAGCTACAGTTGCAGTTACTGCTTCAAAAAGTAACTGAGTTCCAGTTCCAGTTACTGGTTTTAATAGTAGCTAAGCTACAGCTGCAGTTACTACTTGAAAAAGTAACTAAGTTCCAGTTCCAGTTACTGGTTTTAAAGGTAACTTAGCTACAGTTGCAGTTGCTGCTTCAAAAAGTAACTGAGTTCCAGTTCCAGTTACTGGTTTTAAAAGTAGTAACTTAGCTACAGTTGCAGATACTGCTTCAAAATGTAACTGAAATCCAGTTTCAGTTACTAGTTTCGAAAGTAGCTAAGCTACAGTTGCAGTTACTGCTTCAAAAAGTAATTGAGTTTCATTTCCAATTACTGGTTTTAAAAGTAACTAAGCTACAGCTGCAGTTCCTGTTTCAAAAAGTAACTGAGTTCCAGTTCCAGTTACTGGTTTTAAATGTAACTTAGCTACAGTTGCAGTTACTGCTTCAAAAAGTAACTGAGTTTTTGTTCCAGTTACTTGTTTTAATAGTAGCTAAGCTACAGTTGCAGTTACTGCTTCAAAAAGTAACTGAGTTCCAGTTCCAGTTACTGGTTTTAATAGTAGCTAAGCTACAGCTGCAGTTACTGCTTGAAAAAGTAACTGAGTTCCAGTTCCAGGTACTGGTTTTAAAAGTAGTAACTTAGCTACAGTTGCAGATACTGCTTCAAAATGTAACTGAAATCCAGTTTCAGTTACTAGTTTCGAAAGTAACTAAGCTACAGTTCAGTTACTGCTTCAAAAAGTAACTGAGTTAATTTCAGTTCCAGTTACTGGTTTCAAAAGTAACTAAGCTACAGTTGCAGTTACTGCTTCGAAAAGTAACTGAGTTCCAGTTCCAGTCACTGGTTTGAAAAGTAACTAAGCTACAGTTGCAGTTACTGCTTCAAAAAGTAACTGAGTTCCAGTTCCAGTTACTGGTTTTAATAGTAGCTAAGCTACAGCTGCAGTTACTGCTTGAAAAAGTAACTGAGTTCCAGTTCCAGGTACTGGTTTTAAAAGTAGTAACTTAGCTACAGTTGCAGATACTGCTTCAAAATGTAACTGAAATCCAGTTTCAGTTACTAGTTTCGAAAGTAACTAAGCTACAGTTCAGTTACTGCTTCAAAAAGTAACTGAGTTAATTTCAGTTCCAGTTACTGGTTTCAAAAGTAACTAAGCTACAGTTGCAGTTACTGCTTCGAAAAGTAACTGAGTTCCAGTTCCAGTCACTGGTTTGAAAAGTAACTAAGCTACAGTTGCAGTTACTGCTTCAAAAAGTAACTGAGTTCCAGTTCCAGTTACTGGTTTTAATAGTAGCTAAGCTACAGCTGCAGTTCCGATTTGAAAAAGTAACTGAGTTCCAGTTCCAGTTACTGGTTTTAAAGGTAACTTAGCTACAGTTGCAGTTGCTGCTTCAAAAAGTAACTGAGTTCCAGTTCCAGTTACTGGTTTTAAAAGTAGTAACGTAGCTACAGTTGCAGATACTGCTTCAAAATGTAACTGAAATCCAGTTTCAGTTACTAGTTTCGAAAGTAACTAAGCTACAGTTGCAGTTACTGCTTCAAAAAGTAATTGAGTTTCATTTCCAATTACTGGTTTTAAAAGTAACTAAGCTACAGCTGCAGTTCCTGTTTCAAAAAGTAACTGAGTTCCAGTTCCAGTTACTGGTTTTAAATGTAACTTAGCTACAGTTGCAGTTACTGCTTCAAAAAGTAACTGAGTTTTTGTTCCAGTTACTTGTTTTAATAGTAGCTAAGCTACAGTTGCAGTTACTGCTTCAAAAAGTAACTGAGTTCCAGTTCCAGTTACTGGTTTTAAAGGTAACTTAGCTACAGTTGCAGTTGCTGCTTCAAAAAGTAACTGAGTTCCAGTTCCAGTTACTGGTTTTAAAAGTAGTAACTTAGCTACAGTTGCAGATACTGCTTCAAAATGTAACTGAAATCCAGTTTCAGTTACTAGTTTCGAAAGTAGCTAAGCTACAGTTGCAGTTACTGCTTCAAAAAGTAATTGAGTTTCATTTCCAATTACTGGTTTTAAAAGTAACTAAGCTACAGCTGCAGTTCCTGTTTCAAAAAGTAACTGAGTTCCAGTTCCAGTTACTGGTTTTAAATGTAACTTAGCTACAGTTGCAGTTACTGCTTCAAAAAGTAACTGAGTTTTTGTTCCAGTTACTTGTTTTAATAGTAGCTAAGCTACAGTTGCAGTTACTGCTTCAAAAAGTAACTGAGTTCCAGTTCCAGTTACTGGTTTTAATAGTAGCTAAGCTACAGCTGCAGTTACTGCTTGAAAAAGTAACTGAGTTCCAGTTCCAGTTACTGGTTTTAAAGGTAACTTAGCTACAGTTGCAGTTGCTGCTTCAAAAAGTAACTGAGTTCCAGTTCCAGTTACTGGTTTTAAATGTAACTTAGCTACAGTTGCAGTTACTGCTTCAAAAAGTAACTGAGTTTTTGTTCCAGTTACTTGTTTTAATAGTAGCTAAGCTACAGTTGCAGTTACTGCTTCAAAAAGTAACTGAGTTCCAGTTCCAGTTACTGGTTTTAATAGTAGCTAAGCTACAGCTGCAGTTACTACTTGAAAAAGTAACTAAGTTCCAGTTCCAGTTACTGGTTTTAAAGGTAACTTAGCTACAGTTGCAGTTGCTGCTTCAAAAAGTAACTGAGTTCCAGTTCCAGTTACTGGTTTTAAAAGTAGTAACTTAGCTACAGTTGCAGATACTGCTTCAAAATGTAACTGAAATCCAGTTTCAGTTACTAGTTTCGAAAGTAGCTAAGCTACAGTTGCAGTTACTGCTTCAAAAAGTAATTGAGTTTCATTTCCAATTACTGGTTTTAAAAGTAACTAAGCTACAGCTGCAGTTCCTGTTTCAAAAAGTAACTGAGTTCCAGTTCCAGTTACTGGTTTTAAATGTAACTTAGCTACAGTTGCAGTTACTGCTTCAAAAAGTAACTGAGTTTTTGTTCCAGTTACTTGTTTTAATAGTAGCTAAGCTACAGTTGCAGTTACTGCTTCAAAAAGTAACTGAGTTCCAGTTCCAGTTACTGGTTTTAATAGTAGCTAAGCTACAGCTGCAGTTACTGCTTGAAAAAGTAACTGAGTTCCAGTTCCAGGTACTGGTTTTAAAAGTAGTAACTTAGCTACAGTTGCAGATACTGCTTCAAAATGTAACTGAAATCCAGTTTCAGTTACTAGTTTCGAAAGTAACTAAGCTACAGTTCAGTTACTGCTTCAAAAAGTAACTGAGTTAATTTCAGTTCCAGTTACTGGTTTCAAAAGTAACTAAGCTACAGTTGCAGTTACTGCTTCGAAAAGTAACTGAGTTCCAGTTCCAGTCACTGGTTTGAAAAGTAACTAAGCTACAGTTGCAGTTACTGCTTCAAAAAGTAACTGAGTTCCAGTTCCAGTTACTGGTTTTAATAGTAGCTAAGCTACAGCTGCAGTTCCGATTTGAAAAAGTAACTGAGTTCCAGTTCCAGTTACTGGTTTTAAAGGTAACTTAGCTACAGTTGCAGTTGCTGCTTCAAAAAGTAACTGAGTTCCAGTTCCAGTTACTGGTTTGAAAAGTAACTAAGCTACAGTTGCAGTTACTGCTTCAAAATGTAACTGAAATCCAGTTTCAGTTACTAGTTTCAAAAGTAACTAAGCTACAGTTCAGTTACTGCTTCAAAAAGTAACTGAGTTAATTTCAGTTCCAGTTACTGATTTTAAAAGTAACTAAGCTACAGTTGCAGTTACTGCTTCGAAAAGTAACTGAGTTCCAGTTCCAGTCACTGGTTTGAAAAGTAACTAAGCTACAGTTGCAGTTACTGCTTCAAAAAGTAACTCAGTTCCAGTTACTGGTTTAAAAACGTAGCAAGTTACAATTACTTTCTGCTGGGAATAGTCTTGCAAACATATTAGACACAATCAATGATCATTCATTGTAATAAAATAGAATATGTAGACTTACATGTGCTTTATTAATGTTTCGGGTACGTAATGTAAGACTTCATATTTTATTATAGTATTACAACAAATAAATATGATGGACCAACGAGTCATCTTTACTTGAATGATCATTTATTTTATTTTACTATCTCTATATATGAACAAACCATAACACTTTCCCTTATTAAACAATGACTTATTATACTCTGCCACATTTCCAGTCTTCGCGTACAATTACATGAATTGTAATAAAGCGTGGATGTTCTCAATTTAGCAAGCAACGAACGAGAATACTTTCACCTTAGCATCCAGAGGAGACGCATAGCTAGAAACTGAGTTACCAAATTCATTTCTTTTCCCGCGTCACAAATTTTCAATTTAACGATTTAAGAGTCATAAGGTAACTGTTGGTAGAGTATGGAATTTGAAATCTATTGAATACAAACACCCAGTTCTTTGAATCAGACTCATGTTAGAGGAGGCTAGATTCAAAAATTTTCTATTGAGAGACTATTGTCACTTACCTTACCAGGTAGCTAATACGCTGATGGGAATGAGGGGAGGCGTTTTTATTTTCAACGGTTTGTGTGGGGCCACACGTCCCCTCTCAAAGTTATCTTCAAGTGGGTAAGTTTCAATTGTTTCGTGTGAAGTGTGTTTTTTCCAACTTTTATCTTGTCACCCATCTAGTTTTCATTGTTGTCCACTTGTGTTTCCTCTTGACAGGCCGAATAGAACTGACCACTTCTTAGTCAATATTTACATGTCCGAAGTAACACAATGCAGTATTGCGATGATGCAATATAATAGATATAGACGTACACAAAGGGGGGCAAGAGGGGATCATTAACATGGACGTTACGAAGTCCACAATGACTCATCAGTTACATTGATGTATATGATTGTTGAATTATTTATAACTTAAGAGTCTGGATTTACATGTTGTTTTTTTTTACCAGCGTACTTGTAGACACAAGCTATCGACGAATTACATTAGCAGTCCATTCGTCTTATTTTTCATTTTATATATTCCAATCAATTCTTCATATTGTGGGGTTTTCCTGCTAACTTGCGTTAGATAATCATAAATCAATTAAAGCTATGGGATATATGATGTACAAACTAGGGCATTGTCAGACGAGTTTTGAATGAAAATTGACAATGTATTAATGAGGTAACAACGCAACGAAAAGTTAGTGCTTCACTCACGAACCCAGATCCCCTGGGAGATGGGCAACCACTTCATCAAAGATTCCATGGTTTCAAAAATGAGCAGAGAAATGTAATTTATTTCTTTAAAATGCGTGGATATTTGTAAAATATAATGGATTTTAATCGCTACTTCGGTGTTGTTAAATACATGTAATTTTGTGTAAAATGTAGAATATGATTGAGAATGCTATCAATGAATGTGATTTTCAAAGTTACATGTCGATCCCCGTGGCGGAGTGGTTAGCAGGACCGGATTTACCTCTTTGCCGCCCCTAGGCCAAACAAGCTTTGCCGCCACCATACCGTTTATTAAGAATGAAAAAAATCTGTATTACTATTTTTACTATTAACGACATGCAGTATTAATTAAATTGTAGTTACATACAAAAAATGTAACAAAGGGATACGACATAAATTATACCTAGTCTGGCTATAAATACTGTTACAAACTTTCGGCTTGGACTATACATCCGGTAGTAAGGCTCATGAACCATGCTTGTGCTGAAGTTCACTCGTGACCAGTGTGTGTTCAGCTGTAAAAGATCAAGCGTATATCTTCTTGTGCTTAGCATGGAGCGGGGCGAATATGAAAACAGAGTAACCGTAATTGCTCTGCATATGCTTGGGAAGTCACTCACTGAGATTTTCCAGCCCCTAAAAATCCAGAAGATCAGCAAAAGGTTTGTGTATCAGGCAATCCAGAGATTCACGGAGACTGGTAGCATGAAAGATCGCCCAAGAGTTGGTCGAGTTCACATCATATGAACAGCGGCGGCTGTTAAAGAAGTGGTGGCTCGCATCCGCCGGAAGCAAGTGATAATGGCACAGAAGCTGAACATTTCACAACAATCAACGTTCAGGATACTTAATAAAGACCTTGGAATTGGAGCTTACTGGTGGAGTACTGGAAATTTCCTGACGACATAAGTGAAGAAGCAGAGGGAACTGAAATCGAGACGGCTCCTGCAGCGGTACGTTGCCAATGGGCATTGCAGGATTCTCTTCACTGATAACAAATTGTTCATAACTGAATAAAGTTAAAACCGCCCAAATGAAAGGGTGTATGCTTCAAACTCTCGAGAAGTTTGTGAGAGAGTTCCCAAAAATTAGAGATGCCACCAGCCGTCCTCAGTCATGGTTTGGTGGGGCAGGGGGGTGAGCTATGAGAGTTCCACCAGGCCTCATTTTTTAGAAAATGGCTTAAAAGCCGTGCAAAAGTATATGTGGAAAATGTCCTGGACCCTCTCGTGACACGGTTGGACCAAGCAATGTTTGACATTGAAACCTGGATGTTCAAGAAATATTCTGCACCACCTTATAAGACAAGCATGACGCGAAGGTGACTCGAGACCAGTGTACTCGATTTCATCTCCACTTTGATTGTCCATCGCACAAACATCCATCCATTCATTAAAGCAAACAGCTTTCTTGATAATATGTTTGTGTTTGCTCCCTCATCCTGAATGTATGCAACCACGCTGCACTGTTACTTTCCAATTAATAATAATAATAACCCGTGGCGCAACGACCCATTGAGAACCAAGGCCTACCTACCGACTGCCGATCTCACTCCCACCTGATCCTACTCACTCATCCGAGGTGGAAGATCATCCAAGTGTGGTCAGCACGACTGATTTACGCTGCTCATTCGTAGCTCCCCAATTTCCTCATGATGGTGGGTTACCACTGGTTCTATACACAGGTCGAGACCGCACGGTCACGGTGGATCACATTATACGTACCAGTATTTTGAACAATTAGCTTGCACGTTTATGTTGATTATTGTGAAAGGACAGCTTCGTTTCTTACGAAAGCGTTACTGTGACTACCAATTTACAGATGCCACGATGAAGTTAGTGAATTTCACGATTGTCAGGTTTTACGTGCACGATGAAATTCTATTTCTTTTGGGTTGCAAGATTCTTAACTACAAGAAGATAGGAGTATTCAGTAGCAGTAGCAAAGAAGATAGATAATAGTCATAGGCATTTTCACCAAAATTCTTCAGTAGGGTGTGTGTGTGTGTGTGTTTATATGTAGGTCTATACGTATGCGTAATGATTTCCTTAAACTGGGTCGATAAATCTCCAGTCACATAGTTCTTGATCTCCCCTCGTATGATGTTAACGCGCAACTCGATTTTGCCAAATAATTAAAAATGCATCCCTAGGGGTGGAGGTTTTATCCCTTTCCCCAGCCCATGATCTGGAGTGGATTGGCATCATCTGATATCGTATATAGATAATATATATTTTTTTAAAAAAAACTATTTCCTGAAATTTATATTTCATTTTTTGTACAAGAATACATGTTTCAGGTACCGTCTGTGGGACCATTTACTAGAAGACTAAATAGGAAATATTTAGTTAAAATAAGCAATGGTTTCTATTAAAAATAGTTGACAATTGTTATTTTTTATTTATTCGGTTTTCTTATGTGGCTTCAGTTTAGGAATAGACAAAACATCCAGAAATTAGTCTGAAACAACCCCACCATTTAATATAAATAGACAAAGCCTTCCATAAAATAATACAAGGAACACAAGATCTTAACATTTTTAAAAATATACTTGTAACTTGGAGGACAAACACATTCGGTCTCCAGTATCAATGCACAACGGCTCACCTTCATTTGTTTCAATGGGAAAATAAATACTTGAAATTGTTATTGTTTGTGAGCGACAGTTTATTTCTGCAATGAGATTTAGTACATGCACACTATCAGATACTAAAAGTATTATTAATAATATTCTCTTACGTTTGTACATTTTGTAGTAAGATAAAAACAGTATCTCTGTGATTGTGAATAATTTAATTGTGTAACATTAAGTAATTTATCTTGATCCTCCTTTCTGCTTGTTTCCATAAAATCCTTAGTACCAGTTCCATCTAGCTTTCATTTCCACATTTATTTCTGCAATCTAAGAAAAATCAAAATTATTAGAATTTACATTAAGCTAAGATGCACATGATTAGCGGAATTATGACATTCGGAATTTGTTTATAAACTGAAAAAAGTTATTTTTCTCCAACAGCTGACGATGTAACTATATGTCGCCGTTTGAGAACTACATGGAATTGTATATTTCTCAATAGATTTAACCAATGGGTATATCAAGTATGGTTAATGAAGTTTCATCTCTGTGAGGTAAGTAGAGATAAGTTCTGTCGTCCCAATGTAAATTGTCTGATAGTTAGGTTGTTTTTAATAGTAGCAATGGAGTGCCCAAGTGCTCCCTAACTAACTAACCCTCTAGCCTTCTTAAATCCGAAGGTTTATGGCTGCAGCAACACTAGCCTTCTATTTGTCCCTATACTTGGCAAGATCAATCCAATTTTTTCGATCCTTACCGATTTCCTTTATGTCCATCTCAACGTTATACCTCCATCTTCGTCTTGGCCTTCCTACAAGTCTCTCTCCCAACAAGAAGCCTGTAAACTCTTCTTTCCTCTCCCTTTCGTTCCACATGGCCTGCCTACCTAAGTTGTCTTAATTTAATTATTCTAATAATATCTGGACACGAATACAAATTATGCAGTTCCTAATTATGTAACCTTCTCCATTCACCTGTTTTCTCATCCTTTTAGGATACTTCAAATGTATGAAGGGATGGCAAAATATAGGAGAGACTGTTCAAAACAAGAAGGCATGCCTCTGTCCAATCATATGTTTTCATAAATTTCTATATAAGCCACTCTCCACTGGTCACTTTATTTGTCCCATGTGAAGTATGGTATTGGAAAAATTTCCAGTGGGTGGGGATTCCAATAACTACTTTCGAAGTATAGGCTATGTAACACCAGACCTTGATGGGAAACTTCTTCGTGGAGAAGAAAAGAAAAGTAACAGATAAAAATAGATTGATTGTGTTCCATTTTACTTTTGTATTTGAACTTGATTTTCTGTTCCAAATAGAAATCTATAATTTATTTGGGGCTGCAGACGAGACGGTAAACAATAACTATAGAGAAGTTGATCGTAGTGATATGAGGAGACCATCTCAAGTGCCAGGCATTACTCTTTGGCATACTTTTAATTATAACTCACAGCACTATTGAGATAAGAAACAGATTTAATCTTGGGAAGGCATGATATGGCGTTTTTTGTCATTGACTGAAATTCGTTGGTTGAAGCAGGTATCGATCGTAGCTCTGATCTTTTACTTGAGTGCCGATTGCCAACGATAGATCTGTCCTTTGAGTCGTGTACTCAATTATCACAGTATACATCCTTAATCGCGCCTATTGATTTATAACAGTATTAAAATTGAAAAATTGAGTAGAACATAACCCATAGGTACTTGCAATGGAAATTCGTCTCTACCCTCGAGGTACTAGTCAGGACAAATGGCATCAATGGAATTTGATATCAGCCACAAAAAAACAATGCGAATAGCAAAAGTTTGGATTGATTGGATTGATTTCGTGTTTTAAGTCCACTTTATGCACAGTAAGGCTACTCGGGACTGGACCTACAGGGAAACGAACCCGGGACCCCTTGATTACAAGGTGGCGACGCTACCACTGCGCCATCGGGGAGGCAGAATAGCAAAAGTTTCTGAGTTCAATCTGCATATCAAAGGTCGGTAAACTGATTTATGGAAATGAAAGGGTTGAGAATTAAGCAAGTGTCTCTATAAAACTACACCTCCTAGTGGAAGACGTCAACATATGTATACAGGGGTAGAAAAATACAAGGCACCCGGTCGTTTTTTCCTAGTTCGGTTACGGAAATTCCCATCTTTTTTTAATGACAAGTACAGTATGTGTTTTTTAATGCTTGTGTGTTTTCTGCATCACGTGTATCATTAAATCGGAATATTAAACATGCCATTGTACATTTTTACACTGTTGGTAGCCGAATTTTAAAATCTGCAAGGATATGACAGAATTGGCCATGTAGTAGAATGTATTGCATAAATATTCACTCGACCAGTTGAGTCTTCTTGAAGGCCACTTCAGTGCAAGAAGTAATTACTCTTAATCGAATCTTGTATTAATTAATAAATTAAATGTAAGCACATTTCAAAATGTGTAGCTTTATCTTAGTTGGATTTATGGCTTTCTTATCCTGACTTTGCAACAAACAAACAGATAGAAACAAATGCTGGCTCCTGAGAAAAAGGGGATGGCGCCTGAATTATTTTTAATCTTGTCTGCCTCTCTCTCTCTCTCTCTCTCTCTCTCTCTCTGTGTGTGTGTGTATGAAAGTCCGTTTCAACTTACCGTTCCGGGCACCGTATAATTGGCCAGTGCGTCGTGAATGACTTTAAGCATAGCATCTTCTTCCCCGCAGTTCCCGAGGAAGTCATCCTCATTGACCGTCCACACCATCGCCCCAGCGAACCCGTTCTCCTTGATGAAGTCCATCTTATAGCCCAGGCTCTCCGGGTCTTCGTATCCTATCCACTGCTTTCCTGGAAGAGCAATCAATCATGGTAAGCAAAAAGTAGACTATGTGGAAAATTTCTTGCAAGACGAACAAAGGCTATCGAAAACCCAAATCTCGAATCATATTTTCTTTCAAATCTCAAATCGTGATTCCTTCTCTGAATATCAAATCGTGGATCCTTTTCGGAATTTAGGATCGTGATTCCCTTCCCCAAATTTAGAACTGCATAATTTGTATTCATGTTCGGAGTTTATTAGAATAACTAAATGAAGAAGACTTGGGCGGGCAGGCCATGTGGCACGAATGGGAGAGGAAAGAAGCGTTTACAGGATTCTTGTTGGGAAAACACCGGTAGGAAGGCCAAGACGAAGATGGAGGGATAACGTTGAGATGGACATAAAGGAAATCGATAAGAATGAAAAAGATTGGATTGATCTTGTCCAGGATAGGAACAGATGGAAGGCTTCTGTTGCTGCAGCATAAACTTTCGGGTTGAACAAGGCTAGGGAGTTAGTTAGATTCCCTTCCCCAAACCTGAATGGTCTTGGAATCTCAGCATGCATTCCTTTCTCGAGTTTCCAATAACGGATTTGTTTCCCGAATGTAGAATCCTGGACTCCTTCCCTGAATAGTCACCGACTCCCGGCGAACATTCTTTCCTTGAATCGGTAGAATACACTTCCCAATTACTGAATGCTAGTTTGCTTGCATGTATCTCGAATCGTAAATTCCTTTCCCTAGTCTTGAATTCTAGATTCATTACACGAAACATCTCTAGTGGAAACGGTAAGACGTGTGAAGTTAGTCACGATATATCGATATTCGATTCTAGAAATCAATCGAAGGAAAGAGAAATATACAATCCAATATTTCGCAAAGGCTCTGTCCGAAAGATACAAAGTACAAACTTGAAGTATGGTCTTGGCGGAAGTGACGTTACCTAGTACAGTTCGAAAGCGCCAAGAACAGAAGCACGCAAGTGCATAGCTCGCAGTGCAGATGGTTGGTGACTAGGTCACGTGGTTTCCGCACTCGTTGTTCATTTGTTTATAATCACGGCGGTAGAAAGCCAGCGACACAGGTAGATATACGTTATGGGCCAGCGAGTTCTTGGTTATAGTTCTTCTAATGTGTGGAAATGTATGTGTACGAACGTTTGAAAATGCTATGTGATTTCTACGGTGAAAAACAAGTGTTTAAAACGCGAGGAAAACAACGAGTACTCAGTTTTATCTACTGATCGTATTTGGCGCTGCAGTCGAAGTGCAATTCGAAAGACTTTCACTTCCAGTCCACGACTTGAAGACCGCACTCCAAGACCATACTCGGAGGATGCTCGCTTCAAGTACGGTCTTGCACCTTTCGGACACGGCCTAAGTATGTGAAACGTACAGTGGTCATATCCGGCCATAGATTCCGTGTATTTGGTTAGGTACCTATTTATCTTTTCTAGCACCCTTTTCTCTTCTGACGTCCAAGAAATTCAGAGGTTGCGAATTCACCTCTTGATTTTTACCTTTGTAAGCGTAAGGCACTAGTCCATAGCTGTCCCATTCTCTGGTCCAACCATCCTCGGTTGCAAGTGTCGTGCAGATCTGGAAGAAAACCAAAATAAATGTTAAAAGTGGATAATGCATGGCATGCGAGAAATTCACCTTGGATACTTTCGAGATGGTAGCCTTTATTATGAGGCTAATAGTCCTAGGTCCTTTGCAGAGATTAAATTACAGACAAAGACCTGAATTGAATGCCTTGGATGTAGTTTCAAAATTATTTGTGTCTACTTTACTCTTCCTTTATCAAGTTATTAAGTTTGTCTCCTTATTAATTAGTTTCCATCCTGTTCATATGATGATACGAGGGTCACTATTTATATTTTGAGCCTAACAATGAAAAAACAGGAATTTGGCTATGAAAACTGCTTTATTGTTTTTCGAAGTATTCTCCTTTATGGTCAATACACCTTTGCATTCGTTCGAACCATTTGTCAAACCAGTTTTTCCAATCTTCTTGAGACACCTCCATAATATGGTTTTTGAACGCATCAACGGCGTCTTCCGCCGACGAAAATCGTTGTCCACGCAATTTAATGTTGACATTCGGGAACAAGAAGAAGTCATTGGGTGCCAAATCAGGACTGTACGGCGGATGACCCATCAATTCGATTTTTTGACTGTTCATAAAGTCGGTTGTTAGACGAGATGTGTGACAGCTGGCATTGTCTTGATGAAGAATGATCTGACGGCATTTGTTTATTTTCCATATTTGACCGAAGACCTCTGGCAAACAAATTGTTGTGTACCATTCAGAGTTGACCGTTCTAAGTTCCTCTAAAGGCACGGTTGCCACATGACCAGTTTTCCCGAAAAAACAGGCGACCATTTGTTTCGATGTGCTTGGAGCGCGAACAACTTTTGTTGGATTGGGTTCATCTTGAAACACCCATACGGTCGACTGCTGTTTACGTTCCGGCTCATATGCATATATCCATGATTCGTCACCTGTTACAATCTTATATACGTCTTTTGAAGCACCACGATTGTATTTATTGAGCATTTGTTTGCACCAATTGACGCGACCGTCTTTTTGAGATTTTGTCAAATTGTGTGGGATCCAACGAGAACATACCTTTCTTACAGCTAAATGATCATGTAATATTTTATATATGCTGGTGGAACTAATGCCTATGGTTGCCTCAATCTCACAGTATGTCACATGACGATCTTGCAGTATTAGGTTTTGCACAGCATCAATGTTTTCTTGAACAACAACTGATTTTGGACGACCTTCACGAATCTCGTTGGTGAGCGAATGGCGGCCAGGATTAAATTAGTTATACCAGCGTTTCACAGTGGCAAAGGATGGGGCTTCATCGCCAAATGTGGAAGTAAGTTGATCGATGCACTCTTGTCTTGATAATCCACGTCGAAAATCGTAAAAAATCATCGCACGAAAATGTTCACGAGTTAATTCCATTTTATTGTTGTCGCGCAATCTCCAAGGCAACATAAACAACACAAATTAAGCTATTGACAAAACATTTGAAGTACGTTATGGTCAATAATGCCAGACGATTCCGTGCAAACGTCAAATCGCGCCTAACTTCAATCAGTGTTGCCAAGGCTCAAAATATAAATAGTGACCCTCGTATCCAGTAAATAGAACGAACACAGTAGCCACATTGCTGAGAACCTCTGATTTTGTGTGGAATCTCTAAAATTGTCCACTATTTTTTATACACACAAACACCACATCAAGCCTTCTTAATTGTCACTGTATGCGAATTGTACACCTTTATTTTATTTCTGTAAAATTGTTGGAGAGTGTTGACAAAGAAAAGACACCGATTTCTGGGTTATGGATTTCTATGGAATCCACGAACAATACATGAAGACTGCCTCATATATTAAAAAGGATGGAAGAATGAATGGTAATTCTGCAGGACGATCTTTACGCAATATTATATGTCAAATATTAGCAGCATTAATGAATAATGACTGGTAAAATATACTGAAAGCCTAATAGGTGAGTACCAGAATGGATTTAAAAGAAATAGACCACTTAAGACAGTATATGATATTCATCATACGACAGTTATTGAAAAGTGTTATGAATTTTAAGATTGAAGTCCATATCCTTTTCATAAATTTTAGACAAGCATTTGGTAATGTAAAGCGAGATAAGAACATACTATGCAAATGACAAACTTTCAATATTATAACTACTACACAAAAAACAGAAATAAAAATATGTCTCTAGTAACATATTTATCTGGAACATGGACTCTTAGCGACAGGAAGATGAGAATCGACTCAGAATTTTTGAGAGTCTGATTGTCAGAAAAATATACGGACTAGAATAATATATAAATAGAGTCTGGATAATAAGAAATAACATGTAATTTTAAAAAAATCAATAAATGGAGCTGATATTGTGTGACATATTGAAGCCCTAATATTAACGTGGCTGAAACGTGTACCAAGAATGCCCTGTACACGACTAACAAAGAAAATAAAGAGTTATGAACGAGACCAAGAAGAAAGTCAAAGTTTCTATGGATAGACAACGTGTATGAAGACCTGAGACGGCTAAATGTAAGAAATTGGAAAGGACTTGCGTGTAACAAGAATACTTGGAATTACTTTTTTGATAAGGTTAAAACTCATAAAACGCTGTAACGCTATTGGAAGAAGATAAACAATGCTTACGAACAATTACATTAAGACAGTTGAACTGACAAATTTTAATTAAAATAATGTTATTTTTTAAAAGAAAATATCTGTTTTTAATACAGACATAGCTGATGACATTTACCTTATTAAAACATTGTTCTAATGCTTCTTCCTCTTCGTATTTTTGTTGATAAATTTTTATAAAACCAAGTTAAACATGCACGTTTATTCTTGTCCTTTAATTCTCTTACGTCATTGGTAGCAGACGTTCAAAAAGTTAAGCAAATATAGCAACTTTACCTCTTCGTAAGACTGTTCCCCAGGATCTTCCTGTGTAACCGGTGCTCCTATTCCATGTTGATCTGCATCTTGTAAAGTGAAGACGTGCCCATATATGGGGATACCAACCATTAACTTATCTCGTGGGCAACCCATCTCTACCCACAGAGCCATTCCACGTTCCTGAAAATTTTTAAAAGCAGTTTATTACATTCACAGAGGACAGAGACCAACCCATTCACAACACAGATAACTTCTAAATTGTTGTGAACATCAGTGTTAATTGTTGCAGAAAACGTATGAGCACGGCTTATAACTAGAGTTGACGAGCTATATCTTTGCAGGTGCCTCGGCTACTCCGCGGAGAGTGTGAGAGAGATACGTTTATGTAGTTGCCACCTACTCGCCCTTTGGATGGTCGACAGCAAGGACAGAACGCAAGGATAATGACGCGCAGCCGGTAGCTCCTCCCCCTTGCTACTGCGCAGCCGTGCTTGGGCAGGGTTCACCCGCAAAGATACAGCTCGTCAACTCTAGTCACTGTATTTTATTAAATTGTAAAGGATGAAATTTACCGAGGCCACCATAAGGTCCGAAGTTTCCTTCTGTCTTGGATTTTGTATTAGGACTTGCATGAAGCGAGTCTTTCTTCGGTGAACGAGACTTTAATCAACCAGGGACAAAGCCCAACGGGTCATTGAGATCCGTAAAGTGGGACACAGTTTTTGCTTGGATTTTACAATTGAAAATCGCCAAATACGCTCCGCTCCGTCAAGATTGCAAAAGCACTTTTAACGCAATTTCGGCAAAATTTAAAAGACCAAAAAGGAGAATATTACTGTGTGAATATCGACTACTAAATTTGAGAGACCTAATTTTACCTACAACATTATACTCCTTTATAATAAATTGTTTCTCAGCTATTCCCATCAGCCGTTGATATTCGTGAAAAGATTAAAGCTCTATTATTTTGATTGAAAACCCATTGCCCTATTAAAGTAGCAGAAAAATAAAGAGGAAAAGTAGTGGAATCGTTGTCTGGTGGTTAAGGCAGCTGATCCAAGTGCCGAAGTTCGAGTAAAGGTCTACGTTTTATTTCGCCTGCTTGTATACTCACCACAGTGTATTCAGCTAACGTTTCGTTGTCTAGGTTTGGTCTAGGATGCAATGGACTAGGAACATCTGCGTATCCATTCCATGGCTGCCTTAGATCATAAGTGAAGCAGTAGACAGCGTCCACAATGCTGAAATTTAGGGGAAAAAGGAAATCTGAGTTAACTGAAACTGAAGACATAATGCAATCTACATAATAAATTTGGAGAGACAAGGAAATAAATATCGCTCTGGAAGACATGAATTTCCTGAAAGTTTATTATCATATCAAGATGAGACTAGCAGCTTTGGAAATAGTGAATGTTGTGTTTAGCGTATTTAACCTTATAACACAACCCGTAAATATGGGAGTTCATTAAAATAGTAACTGTAGATGAAAATATATTTTCAAGCTTTTCCCGTATTTCTTATTTTATTATACGTTAGACATAGATCTGAAAAACATCCATATAATTTAGCCAATCCTTTAAAAGATCATTTGACCAGGTTAAACTTTATGAATAACTTTTGTTATGTTATTGAGTATGACTATGTTTTATGCATATTTAGCTAATTTGACGATTCATTGAGGATTGCTGAACGGGAAAATGTAAGCACCAAAACGACTTTGTATATAGGCTAATAGGTATTAGGTGTTAATATATTCGGATGAAAATTATGTTATCTCAGAAATGAAATGAGGAAAATATTATTTTGGAAGTATGGAAAGTTGCAGAGATAGAGAATGTGTGTGTGAGAGAAATTGGATATTTGAAATAATGTGATAACGGTATGACATTACATGAATATTGAGTATTTCAGTATAATCACGTAACTTATCTAAGATGAATTTCTGTGTAAATAACCTGGGAATTTATGCTCTCTCACCTTCGACATTAATGCTACTCCTTTCTGGATACAGAAGTCGATGAACTTTCTGGAAACTTTCCATTAATGTGACAATTTTTGTACAATTCTGCAACAATCATATCATTTTGAAAGTCTTACGTTCCCACAGTAACCATTTTTACACTTTAACATCGACACATTATTCTCAACAGTGAGAGCAATTGTGATTATTTAAAAACCGATATGGTGTTATAGCTCTTTTCAGTTCTTATGGCGAGCACTCTAGAAGCTGGCAAGGGAAGTGGGGAGCGAGTAAGCGACCAATCCAGTTCGATAAGAAACGCAGCAGCATGTAGAACGTGATGCACGTAGTACTTCCTCCAGCCACGTTGTCACTCTCGGCGGTACCGCTGTTGTCTGGTTGATCTGCTGTGTATTCCCCGCTCCATACTTCCCTTGTCAGCATGAGGGTCGCCCGCCGTAAGAGTAGACAAGAGCTATAATAACAATTGCATGAAAAGCCTGAAAACGCGAATGGGAATTATTTATTGTAGTTAGTAACTATAAAAAACGGAACACCTCACCTGCAGGCTAATTCTACATAGAACCCCATCTCCACCAGCGTCCTGTTTACAGGGACAACCAGTGATATTTCCAATTCAGGGTTAACTTCATCCATGGCATCTCTCAGCTCAACAAGGAAGAAGATGAAGTTCTCCTTGTCCTCAGGTCTTCCACCTGTCATGTCGTCTCCTGGATATTCCCAGTCCAAATCCACGCCGTCGAAGTCGTACTGTTGCAAGATATCTGCAGCGAGAGGAAACTGCCTTGTAAACCTGTTGGATATGCTCCAATATAATTGCAGAGTTCAGATACGTATGTTAATTGACGTTTGAAGCCACGAATGATATAACGAGTGTGATGTCAAAGATGTCCACTGACAAGGGGTTTCGGTTTGGAGTAACCTGAAATATTTGGTAAAAGAGAAAAGGATAAAGATCGTAAAATAATGTGTGATAATGATAGAGAAATGAGAAGATAACGCTACCTGGAGAGGGATCATTGTAATGGCGTTGATGGTGTAATCAATGTGTACTCTTATTAGTGTAAACATTGATCTAGTGCAATGCATTTTCGAAGTTTTTGTGACTAGTTTATTTCTTGACAATTGCATCCTGACTCTTTTCATACGAGTCTGTTTGGATATTCGGCGCTTTGCACTTTATAAAGGTTTATAATTACCTATGAATTGCTTAAAAAAGTAACACCACAATACTCGACGCTGAATACGCATGGACTGGCACAACGAGTTTTCGACGAAGATCACGCCAAGGATTATATATTTATATATATATATATATATATATATATATATATATACACACACACACACACACACACACAGTAGCAGCTTCTGCCTATTCGCACATTCGCACGTGCACACCCAAATAAATCTGTAATGCAAAACTATGATTATTATACTTATTTATTGAACTGTATCTCCTTCGAAACATCAAGTGTTCCCACGCCGCTTCACCAAGAGAGATGGTGGAGAAGCATGCGATCAGCCCCGAGCCACGCTTTTGGCTTGAACGCAATGTTAGTTTCGCTCCATATGACGCTGTCGAAGCAGTCGCGTAGAGGACGCTGATTGGGTATTTTGGCTTGAGCGCCGTGTGAGGAAGGCTGTGAACGCAGCGATCTGTGTGCGAACAAATGTAGTGTTGCAAGCCCATTCCATTGGAGATCGTGTGACAGTCGAGCCAACCCATACATCATTGCAAATTGAGGGATTTGTTTTAGAAAAGGGAAATTTCGATGGCATATTGTCCCTCCGATTATGTCCCGTGCATGATGGGAGAAGGTAAGGAGGGCAACTGAAAGCGAGACGGGTGTTTTAAACATGCCTGGCATTGCCTTTGTTTAGTCCATCTTGGTAAAAATAAACGGTCTCTGTGGCGCAGTAGCCGAATTATCAACCCACGCGGAGGGAGCGTAGATCAATCAGCCAGCTGTTTTGCATTGTGTGTTTCTGTTACTGAGTTGCAAAATTGTTTAGCGCTGTCAAAAGCTCGTACCTGTTTCACTGCAAACTGTTTGATTTCATGATGAATAGGGAAACTGTACATATCAAAAGCAGAGACTTAATATTTAACGATGTTGAATTGTTGGAGGGACGTTAGCTACAAAGCCTGTAGCAACTGCAGCAATATATAGATACGGCGGAAGGGAAGGAAAAATTCTGAAGTACGAAGCAGGGCAGTGTGAACTGAGTGAGTACTGTAATTTTCTTTAAGATTTTATTCTCTTGATTTCGCTTGATTTGCTTGGTTCGATCAGTCTGTCATTAGAAATAACCAACAGCTAGATATATTCCAATTGATTTCCTCCATGTGGTAGTTACATCGGCTTCTTTGGTGTACGCCAATGTTATTATTTCTCCTTGTTCATTAATATCAGCGGAGAGGAGGAGTAAGTTTTTATGAAATATTTTGCAAATCGACAGTAGTATTGATATTGTAGATCGGTATTTCTGTGTATTGAGTGATTTTGTCAGATTATCGAATGCTGAATTAGATATTGCACAATAACATCGCTCTTCTCGTGATTGGCTGGATAATTTCCGAAATATTTGAAATTTGTAAAAAATGCGTTTTAAAAAAAATCATGAAATGTAACTCTATCATAGCCTCATTTTCAGTGAAAGTTGATCAAAACTTGGGTTACCAATATATTAAGCATCAATATGTGCTCAAAAACGGGTGCGAGTATTTGACAGGGGTGTTACAACATTCATTTGGACGCGAGACTAAAGTGCACACCCATAGAGCCAGACCACGAGCCGCCACTGTGTGTATGTATATATATATATATATACATACACATACATATACATATATTTGGTGTATCATGAGTTGCTGTATGGTATCTGTTTTAGATACAATCGAAAATACTCATATGTGTTAAATAGGCACAAATTGACAGAGTTTGAACGTAATATTACAAATGTGTGTTTGTGATAACGTGTAAAAATTGGAAGATGTGTTGCGATGTGTTGCGATCTTAAATATCTATGATATTTCATGTACGTAAATATAGAGTTAGTTTACACAGGCCTTGTTATGAGACGATATTGTTCCTGTTTCGGCCCTGAATATATTGCTTTTCATTTGCTTACATTTAACTTTTTGGTCCATGTAAATCGATTGTACTTCTATATAGTTTATATGAAATGACGCTACTTACTGATTACGCTCGCGATGTAGATATTCCTACGCTCTTTCAAGAGCATCATGTCAGAGAATTTGACAGCGTCCTCGAAATACCATCCCCCAACAGAGAGGGTTGTCTTGAGGCCCGGCGCCTGGTTCTTCAAAGATGTAAAGTTCCTGAATCCTCCTGGGTGGCCATCTTGGTCCAAATCATACTAAACGCAAAGGTATCGAAGGTTGAATTTTGTCTTTGAAATGAAGCATTCACATCACATCGTCCTAGTGATACATATAGCATACATGCACTTTATATTTAGGGGCTTGGAATGCTAATAGCTTCTTGATTTCAAAGTTTAATTTACATTTACATCACGCGTTTAGTGTTGCATTCTTGTCCTCTTTCTATGTACTAATCTCCATCTTTTCTGGCATATATTATAAGAATATATTGAACATAAAATTCATAATAGTAACATTACACCAGAGGCGTCTCCTGAACGCATGCTGCGCATGCGTCAATTGTGGAAAAAAGGACAGCTTGCTCTGCGACGACATTCATGAGCATTTCTACATTCTAATTTCTTCATATAGGAGAAGTATTTATTTTACACGAGAGCGCTCAACTATGCATGCGTCAATTATGGGAAAAGAATTATTACTTTCTTTCACTTCAGATCCAAGAAATGTAATATAAGCTTAGTTGAGCGCTCTCGTGTAAAAGAAATACTTCTCCTATATGAAGTAATTAAAATGTAGAAATGCTCATTAATGTCGTCGCGGAGCAAGCTGTCCTTTTTCCCACAATTGATGCATGCGCAGCATGCACCGCATGCGTTCACGAGACGCTTCTGCATTACACAATAGAGTACTGCATGAGACCATCTTCGCTCGCTCGTACTCTTTCGAATCTCCCATGCTCGAGCGTACACAATGGAATATCATTTTAATGTGACAATTAAGCGTAGACACATAGATGTAAAATACTCACCTTGGTAGTCTCAGCCCACAATCATGTATTTAATTTTCATTTGTTACTGTGTGTTTGTAAGATATACTGAAATACATTTTAACATGGAGATCATGGCTATATTCACTTAAGTTTCAATATCACTACGTCTTTCATCTCATGATCCATATTTGACAACCCACTACCACAGACAAATCACGGTTACACCAGCGGCGTATACTCTGGGTCACCTAGGTAATCGGAGATGACCCGGCTATAATTTTTTAAAAAAAGTTGTTTTTTTCTCTTCGCAATAATCTTATGAACCAATCTTTGATTCACATATTTCTTTGCTTCCAGCGCGCAAATGTTTTCAACCGTTTGCCGCGGAATGTCCGTGAGGGTTTTTCTCCAGCTGGTGGAATCTGGTGACGTCAGGGTGAGATTCCACCAGCTCCCTTTAAATCTCTTGACGGGAGGGAGGGGAAGGAAACACTGCTTCTCAGGCGCGGTGATTCCGTGGCAAGGGTAACCTCCTTGTGGAGAGAGTCCATCGGTCGCACTCTCCAACCCAGAGCCTTTGCCGTTCCGTCGGCTGGCACCCTCTTCTGTCATCTGCCATTCTTCCCCGATGGCCTTTGTATCGTAGGAGCTGTGTTGTTTACGACAGGGAAATTTGTCAGGAAACAGAATTCTGGGTTCACAAATTACGTACTGAAAAGGAAAGTAGAGAAAATAGTACATATGAAAATGCGCGAGAAACAGGGAAATCTGAACAACATTTGCGAACCAATTCTTTGTTAATTCTCATTTTACATTTGCTTTTGTCTTCCTGATCTCTATTATTTCAACAGATATTGTCAAAGGAAAAAAACTTTAATATTGAAGATGAAGGTAATTAAATAAATTAAAATTTGAACTAGAAATTCAAGAAATTACACCGACATTCGTTGCGGAGTGTTAGCACAGCTCCCTTCGACGCCAGAGCTCCAGGGTTCGAATACCGCTCTGGGCATGGGTGTTCTTTGTAAATGTCCCTTCATCAATGTCATATCATCATCACTCGTAGTGATTAGCCAAAAGTAGCAGAAAAGCGACGTCAAATAACAATTTAATCAATCGATTAATGAAGTAATTAAACTATTTATATGCTTACTTTTTTTTCATTTTCGTATTTTAAAATGCGTGATTACTTTCTTTGTAGCCTTCAAAACCACTGAGAGTACTTCTTTCACAGAAATGAATAATTTTTAAAAGGGAAAGCTATCAGAAATAAATTATATATATACGTACACATATATATTAGGTAATTTAAGTTGCTTTTCCTCCCTCTTTAGATTAATAATGATCATAACGATAAAAGATGTTTGAATGTAAAATATATAAACAAAAAGCGCAATGATTGAAACTTATAGAACCTCGCGCATCCCAGGGAATATAAAGCTGGGAAAGGGATTTTTTCAGCATCTATAGAGAATTTAATTCTGTGTCAAGCAGGAAGGAACGAACCACAATAGAAGATTGGCGCAGGGAATTGAGTGCGTGTTGTAGCGATTCGAGAATTTAATATTTGTTTAGCTATTAGTGGTAGTGCTGCGTTTACTGAAGTTAAAGGCAGTGGATATAATACAATATTTGCGTGTGAAAATATTTGGAACGGGATCTTTTCCGGAGAAATTGGAAATAGTTAATGTAGGTAGGCCAGTAACATCCGTGTATAAAAACAAAAATCGGGAATGCACGAGTAACTGGGTACTGGGGTAACTTGAATTTTACACTTCAATTAATATTGAGGGTTTTTATTTCACTACCGCATTTCTTTCATATTCTTTGTTACAGTTTTTTTATATAGATATATTATTTTTTCTTGTTTTATTATTTGAAATTCTAAACGTAGATTAACTGCAAGTGAAATCACAACAATTATTCGACAGTGGTCGCAACAATAAGGTAAAATTTTTAACACATGTATTCATAAATCCTGTATCAGCGGCGTGCATTCTGGGTATGCAAGGTACGCACTGCGTACCCACAACACAATAAGAAAATAATAAATATTTTATTCGCCTTCCTTGAACATAAAAATTCGACAATTATCGTTCCGAACTTCCACTGAAGAAATTCAGATTTCCACGCGAACACGCTACTGACTGCCTTGTGTCGTCTGCACCATCTGCCTTCCTGGATGCAGTCCCGAACGATCCCGAAGTGCCTTCGGCGACCCACCCGATCCCATACCTGATCCGCGTTTCTGCAGATTTCCAAGAGCAAACGCAGCCGCTTCTCTTGAGTACCCTAGAATTTCGGAAGGCAACCCCATTGGCTCAGATCAGCCCCGACCATATGTTTTGGTCTGCCCGCGCTCGCCTCATCCTGCGTTTCCCTGTTCAAAGCACAGGTCTGGGAAGCCAAGGTACCAAGGATTTTGGCAGCGTTTGCAGTGTTGGCAGTAGTCAACATATATTTCTTTCTGGAATGTTTAGCTTACTCACATTTAGCAGTCACGCGTAGGTATTTATTTAGATCACTGTGCTCGATTGCAATAAAAAAAATGATTGCTAAGAGGAGGGCAAGGATATTTTGTGGTAGAATATACGGGTAAACTATCAGATATAAAATATTTATGTGAGGTTAAAATTACACTAGCAAGGTTGTTATTGCGTTAGGGAGCCGAGGATAGCAGAATGGACTGACCGACTGAGGATTGAGTTTTGCGCGTGAACCCCTTTTTGGAGTTGTTACTGTCTCAGGGGGAAATTAGGTGAACAATTTGCAACTTTCACACAAAACTCAGAGTATGAAAGTATCTGTTTATCCCATTCCAGAGATCAACATTTTATTTAAGTTCATTTGCATTTCAGCCTATAAGTTGATGAGGATGGGTGTTGAGTTGACCCGACAATATGAATGAATAGAAAAACAAAAAAACATAAGTAAACACAATGCTACTATGGGATTCGATAATGAGCCCCCCTCCAAGACATTTAAAAATGTGGTGTATATGGATGGTATATTGTGCCCAACATTTCTTTTTTAGCTTTTGAACTGTGCTGGGATCAATACCATTGTATGGAGACGCATTTTTCTCGTGAGCTTGATTATCTTTTTTCTACAAAATATTTCATCGACTGGCAACTCCGAGCCATTCATCCACAAGGTCGCGCTGTTTTCGGGGCGGCATACACTTGTTTGTTACCGTGGGCTGTGGTGTGAAATTTGCAGCAACTGTTTCGTTCATATTATTTGCTTGTTTGTCGGTTTAGTGAATGGGGAGGGGGAGAGGATTCGGGCGTTATTGATGACAATTCTGAAGATGGGATTATCGGCATACTAATAATAAAAGTGCAAACAATCCGAAATGGTAGGTGTGTGAGTTCCTGATTTGCAGGACTTGTTTCAAGCAGGAGTTATGAATGATGGTAAGCAGTATGTTACGCATTTTCAGAAAAAAAAATAGAACTATACAGTTAACTGGCAGTGGAAAAAGCGGAAACTTTATTATTGGCCTTGTTCGTTGGTTTCCTCTGAGAAAGATGTGTCAAATAGTAGAGGATACGGTGGATACTGACATTTATCAAATTTATCACATGCTATACGAAAGCACGAAAAATCATTATGACAGTTCGTTCGCGTTCAATGTTCATTGCACTGCATGAAGGAATTAATCGAAGTCAATTGTTGGACTGTACGTAGCTACATCAGAATATATTTGCGAATATAAAAATAAAAGATCATACATATATCTTACCTCGTTACATTTGGATCTCTCTGGTAGCGTTTAAGATTATCAGAGATTCCTAAGTTTCCTCGTTAATGCTTCAATAATTGACATCCTATTTTAAACTAGCTTCAATTAGTTTCCGTGTGCACAAAGCAAGCTTTAAATAACTTCTGCTCCCCTTAATCTTCAGGACATGTTCCTCGTAAAAAAAATAATTAAAATATGGTATGATTCTTTATTCTCAAGCAACAACTTTTGTGCGGGATGAATGAAGGTCTTACAAAAGGGTGCGAGGAGTGATAAATGCTGCTGTGCCGTTCCAAAAAGTGATTCCTGTTATTTAAAAATTATGCAAGGATGATAAATTTTCGATTACATAATTTTGGAAAAAGTAATTTTCTGTATAGCACGATGGACTGGGGGGGTCTGACTCCCCTAACCCCTCCCTTCAGTGGGCCCATGTTGCGTACCCTGGTCTAAATGTCACCGCACGCCACTGTCCTGTATGGATGTTGAGGTAAATTTGCAGAGAGACTTCAGGAGTGGGTGGATGAATCAAGTGTCGGAGATTACCCACTAGTTAAAACCAGCATACGCCACTGGGTTACACGTGTGCTACTGCGCTTCGAGTGTATACCGCTAGTTTTGCCTGTTCGAGCGTTATTCGCTCGAGCGAAGATCTTAATTACGTAACGCTATCTAGCGTCGTTTGTTTGAACTATTTGACGCTCAAGCGAAATTCTCTTTCTGCAGCACTCTATTATACACACATATTTGTTTACCAACTATTTTTTTTTTATGATGGATGTAATCGCTTTACGACGCCAGAGGTGCCGGGTTCGAATTCAGGATGAGCATGCGTGTTCTTTGTGAATTTCCCTTCATCAATTTCATCATTTCATCCTCATCCTCGTGATTAGTAAAAGAAGTGGCAGAAATTCAACACTAAATAACGAAAAATATATATGCATTGAAGTTGCACACCTTACAGAGGACTATAAATTTTGCTACATGTATAATGCTGTGAGGCAACCACCAGTTTAGTATTTCTTTTTCAAAATTCAAAAATTTTGTATTTTATATATATATATTTTCTTGGGTTTATATTAAATATTAATCTATTCCTATTCTCCTGGGGTATTTGGGTTATAGTTAGGGATTAATTGAGGTCCAGTACTACCAGTGTATCCTCATATACGGTCCATGACAGATTACGGGCAGCTAGATGTGGAATTTTAACATGTAGTGTAACAAAATACTCAAGAGGGCAGCACCTCGCGTGACTGTCCAAAAAGGACTCTTGATGGACACCCCCTCTGCCGGTCAGTCCAAGAACCACCCCAGGAGGGAGAAGGGGGAAGTTTTTTATGTTTTTTTTCTCTCTCTTCGAGGAGAGAAGCTACAAAAAGACAAGAAAGAAATAGTATGGCGGAGTAGATGGACATAGTAAAACAGCCTGTAGAGAGTGTGCGAGTGTGCATTCTGCAAATAGTGCGGATAAGAATTTTTCTTCATGTGTGAAATTGAACTAAAGAGCAGAAAAGGAGTGGAGTATTAAGTGCGGAAGAAAGAAGTCGCCGAAGGAAAGTGTGTCAAAGAAGAGGACTGGACTAGCTTAGAAGGAATATGCAGGTGAGAGTGCAGTGAATAAGGGCCCCAACGGAAGGCGCCGGGACTTAGTTAGTGTGTGTGCATGGGATAAGTAAAACAAAATAGTGTAGGCCTCTAATAACTAAGACGGAACTGTAAATACAACAAGAAGCAAAAGTATATAACCTATAATGTTCACAATCATTTAATCATCTTTTTTTTTTAACAACGCAGAAATAATAAATTCAAAATTTGTATAAATATTATTGTACTGGTTCTTTTGTTATGAAGAAATTATAGTGCTCACGGCGGCGAGGTGGGGAAAGGGTTAACACCTACGTAAACTTTCATAAGAGTCTCATGCCGTCTCTTTCGCCCCTCCCCGTTGTTGTGCGTCACAAATGCGATCTTTGGAATGAACTTTGTCAATTTTTTTATTCAGTCTTCTCCCACCAGTAATCACATCTACATTAGACTTCTAGAAGCCTCGAATCAATGAATACGATTTTACCCAGAAACATCCTTGCCGATCACCGTGGCAGAATGGAGCGCTACCACGCCAGGCGTCCCGGGTTCGAATCCCGACCTGGGCATGGGTTTTCCTTGTGAATGGCCATTCGTCATATCTTCAGTCATCCTCATCTTCGCTATTAGTTAAAACTGGCAGACAAGCTAAGTAAATAAACAAAATCAATCAGAATCGTCCGTGACTGTACACGAACTGTAAACTCACCTCAGGGTTGTACACGAGGACCTCCCATGTGTCGCCGTCCACACCCACGTATGAATATATGAGGTAGTTGCAGAGGTCAGTGGGGATGTTCTCTATGGTGTAGGAGTTATTCAGTGCTGGCCAGGCTTCGAAGTAGCAGGATCTACGAGCTGGCATCTCACGAACATCTCCAGATTCTGAACGTAAGGAGAAATTAAAAACGATAAAGCATCAGCCATGGAATTTAATAAGTCCGATATTTTCGTATTCAGTTAACCATTTAAATCGAAATTTTCTTAAAATGTCCTTATCGTTACGAATGAAGTTTACTTTCTTGAGAAACAGGTTCAGAATGTATGTAATAAATTTTCTACACTCATTGGTTCTCCTATCAAAATAACCGAGGGAGAAGATGCAGTGAATCCCCAGTCCACTGAGGAAAAACCATCCCTGGTTGCTTTTTTTCCCTTTCTAGAAATGATTACACACCCTTCATTTAAGAACATAATATTCACTATTTTAACACATATACTTCTATTAGGATTTTGAGCAGCTTCACTTTCAAGTAAGCTCCAGTCAATATTACGCGTACAATATCTTTGAATGGTAGTGACCATGAATCTTCATTAGCATGCGATATCAGTTTTTTATATTATTCGTTGGTTAGTGGCTGACTTCAGTATCGGAGCGGTTAGCATACCGAGCTACAACGCCAGGGGTGTTGCATGGATGTTCTTTGCGAGTGTTCCTTCATCAATGGCGTCATATCATCACTCGTTCTCATCTTTCTTCGCGATTATCCAAAAGTGTGCAGAAAAGCGAAGTTAAATAATTCGAGACGGGAAATTCACCTGAACTCTCCCCCTTCCGTTAAACTAATAACAACTTGGATACGTATATTTTCTGCGTTCTAATTTTGTTTGAACCAGCATTTGTCACCACATTTCTACTACAATTTTAAATATTATTTTTCCATATACGTATATATACAAATAATATTGCTTTAAATATGAGAAGAAAACTTTTCAGAAAATTAGATATTCTTACCCGTGCAAAAATCAGTTAAAAACATTACAAATCACAACAATAAAAACCTCAAACGGCTATCACGTTTCGAGGATATAACACCTCTGTTGTCAGAATAAAAGAGAGGAGGGGGGAAAAGCAAGCAAAAATGGAACCTCAACGGTTGAAAGAGTAGTTCTTGTTATTTTGATATACAGGGTGAGCATAAAGTCTTTCCCTGATTATGATTTTTTTACGTTGCGCCTCAGTTACAGGAATTTCAACCATGGGTAGTATTTCAACACGATGGTGCACCACCACACTGGGAGTTAACTGTTCGCCAGTTCTTGCATGACACCTTCCAAGACAGATGGATCGGTAGAGACGGTCCCATATCATGGCCACTGCGTTCGCCGGACATAATCCCTCTTGACTTTTTTTATGGGGTTACGTTAAGGACACAGTGTTTAGTTCACCAGTTCCTGATATGCAAACTCTTCAGACACGAATACGGGATGCTATAGAGACGGTGACGGAAGAGATGTTGGCAAAGACATGGAGAGAAATTGAGTATCGCCTAGACGTTCTAAGGGCAACAAAGGGAGCACATGGCAAAGTGTACTGATTACAAAACATTATGAGTTAAGCTACAATTTCCAACAAACCGCATATCTGTATCTAGCATAGATCTTTAGCAATAGAAGTTTGTAATCAGAGAAATACTTTATGCTCACCCTGTATATTTGTGTGTGCGAAAGAATGGTTCAAAGTAGTAGATTCATAATAGAGCATTCAAGGACTTATTTAGGGAAAGGGTCCAGGGGTGTCCGGGCCCCACCGGAAAGATTTCCTAAGTACAAAAATCAAATAATGAAAATAATGAAATAATAAAATAACTGAAATTAAATATTGAAAACATACTTGTTGCTTAATCGAGGGTTATTTACTTTCTCCAAACTTATTGGAAGGCAAGGATTATATTGTGATCATACGACTTTGAATGACAGTGCCAAAGAAGATTTATGCAAGATTTATTACTTATAATAGCATGCATAAAATATTATCAGGAACTTTACGTCAACTCGGTCTAACATCCTTTTTTTGATATTCAATAAATATTTAATTATTTATCTATTGATGAGGTATAATGAGTGAAGTTAGAGAAGAGGCTCGTTTAATGCTCTCTTTACACTGTTCATTAACCTGTCGTCTCCGTCGACTGCCTCTAAGGCTCTGTCCGAAAGGTGCAAAGTACATACTTGAAGTGTGGTTTTGGCGGAAGTGACGTCACCTAGTACAGTTCGAAAGCGCTAAGAACAGAAGCACGCAAGTACGCAGCTCTCAGCACAGATGCTTGGTGACTAGGTCACGTGATATCCACACTCGTTGCTCATTTGTTTTGAATCGCGGAAATAGAAAGCCAGCAACACGGGTTAAATATGCGTTATGGGTCAGCAAGTTATTGGTTAAAGTTCTTCTAATGTGTGGAAATGTATGTGTACGCACATTTGAAAATGCTAAGTGATTTCTATGGTTATAAAAAAGTGTTTAAAACGCGAGGGAAACAACGTGTCGTCAGTTCTATCTACTGATCGTATTTGGCGCTGTAGTCGAAGTGCAATTCGAAAGACTTTCACTTCCAGTCCACGACTTGAAGACCGCACTCCAAGACCATACTCGGAGGATGCTCGCTTCAAGTACGGTCATGCACCTTTCGGACACGGCCTATGTTATCCCAGGAGTGCACTGCATTTCCTATTGCCTCCGTGCTGAGATTATACGGAGGTGACGAAAATACACCTCGTCGATAGAGGACTGGAGGAGTAATGACCGCTAGTCCGGCAGGAGTATAAAACATGAGGTCCGGAAGGAAGGCTCTCAGTTAACTCAGCAATTGAAGACTAAAATTGTAAACGCTGTAAGTGCCACAATAATTCATACATCGTTTTCCACGTTAAACTGTGAAATGTGCCATGCTTTATAATGTGGTAAACGTGAAATGTGACTGGTAGCCCTCTAAGTAGTTCAAAGGGCGTGTAAAGAGGTCACTAGTGTACACTTTCATACTTGCTGATGTGCGGAACAATTCGATTTCCCAACACTTTCGCTTTTGACACTTACAATGTTTACCACTTTTAGTCCTCAATTCATTCGATACACTTGACGCGGGATAACTAGGAGCGTTGGTCAGAGTCAAAGTACGGACTGGGACAAGCTATGGACACGACAGGTTAATGGACAGTGTAAAGAGAGCATTAAACGAGCCTCTTCTCTAATTTCACTCATTATACCTCATCACTATATAACATTTATTTCCTTTCAAAGGCAGTTTTTTTTTTTACAAATTTTGCCGACCTTAACTATACGTAAGCTAGATAATGAATATGCGTTCCGGTGTAACACTATCCTTGTACTATCTTTTTACCTATTCATGTAATAAAAATATAATATTGATTAATTTGAATATTTTAATACTATTTGAATTAATTTAATATAATTATAAGGATTTAAAATTAGACATTATCATTATTATTATTATTTTGAGACACTTTGTTCGGACCATCCCCGAAATATATTTCTAGATGCCTGAGCATTATATAGTTAACATAAATATAAGAAAACTTAAGAACATACAGAAATACGATAGCATACCTTCGGAATTGGTAGTTTGTGCAACGGTCAGTCCCCATACTACGTACGTGATTAAAAGGAGTAGAATCTTCATGATGCGACTTGTCTTGTCACCTGAAAAACAATACAGCATCTAAATTCGAGCTTTTCTATTGCCTCTTGGCGAATGCATGATGAAATATTGCTCTTCTGTGGTGCAGAACTCTCATAATGGCGTGTATTACGTTGTAACCTCTAAGACTGGACACAGTAGAAACTTTATTTGGCTCACATGGAATGAAAATATCTAGGGTGGTTCAAAACTGTATGAAGCACTAGTTTATAAAGTAGGCAGTGATGTGCGTCTACGCGTAAACAACGATAGTCTACATTCTACACCTAGACTATTTTATACACGTAGATTAGGTAATCTATGTAAACAACATGGCGAAAGGTGATAACTTAACAAAAGGCGCCGTGGAATTAAAAGTAAATTATACTGCGTATCAGTTGCTGATATGTGAAGAGAACTTTTCATACTCTTTCTTCCAAATTCGAACAATTTCTCACCTAGGAAGAAACCTAATACAGGAAATATTCTAGTGTTTTAATGGAAAAATACCATATTTGCCTCACGACTGCCATCTGTTGTTGTTTTTTGCATACTATTTATCTTCTTCCATAGTTGATAATAGAAGAGAAGAGAAATTTTGCTGTAAATAGGATTCTTTTAATTTCGTTAGGAACCAATATAGTTGAAAATGTCACTTTCCTTTCATCAAAGCCTTGAAAATTAATTTTAATGCACTTTAGATTGTCTACGTAGTCTATGTAAACTACAACCCAATGTAATCTACGCGTAGATTACGTGTAGACAACGCATGTAGACGTAAACTTATAGTGTACGGCACATCACTGAAAGTAGGCTAAAAACTTACCTTGTTAACTGGAAAACCTTCCGAACACTGATTTTCTATTTATGATGCATTATCACGTTGTGTCAGTTTCCTATAATTGTTAATGTACGGTTTATCTCCAGACAAGTAGTGTGCTATCTAGACGGTGGAACATTTTGATATCACTTTGTTCATTTCTGACATCGGTTCTAAATTATCTCTTACTGAACTTCCAGCTTTCAGATTTCACAATTCTGCTGGTCTGATGGAAACGTTGATTAATTCGTGGAGATTATTTCCATTCTGCGAGTACAAATTATTTATTTCGCATGTGATTGTTGTTCTGCATATATACGTACGATTTGGAAATGCTAAAATATTTGTGAATGGAGATCGTTACACACACCTTTTGAATGGTTTTGTCTTGGTAGTATTGTATAACGTGGGGTGTAATGCCTAATATAAAGTTTTCAAATTTAGTTTAGTTTAGTTTGTTTGCGTCCAAGGACTAGCGTGTGTATAAAGAATAGTACATGGTAATATAGGACATGTCAGTACATTACAATTCAACAGTACATTAATGGATCTTTACACATAAAATACAAAATATATTACCAAAATTGAGGCTTAATCGGGTATTGTAGCAAAATCACATCAGAATGATTAACATGAGAAGACATAAAATACTACAGCTTACTAATACTTAATATTTAAATTTACAAGATGTGATTATACTACGTTATATGTGACTCGACATTCAACAAAATTCAAACGATTTTAGTGGTAGATGTGGTATTGTAAATATTGTTTAAAGTGTAGAAAGGTACTCGTGTGTAACACAGAACATGCAGATCGAATACAACAAAATTTAACATAATTGCCCATTGGATAACTGCTTCATTAACACGAACAGTTACAAAAAGCTTTTTATTGTATCGTTTTCAGTTGTTTTACGTCAATTTCCTTTAGTTTAAAACCTCGAGCATATTTTTTTACGATATGTTGCAACGTAGAATGTGAGCCCCGTGTTGACTTCATCTAACCGCCGTTGGGTAGGAGTGCCCTCTACCAAGGACGATCTGTAATATGAATATTACAAAACTTTTGCTTTTTGCTTATCTCTGACTAAAATATCAGATAAGGTGTTGAAAGTGGCGTGATTCTTTATGTGTGGTTCCACCCACAGGAAGTTTATTGTTCTATTGTTACACCTAATCGGGACATTCAGTACTGGACACTTGAACTCGGTGATAATTTTGAATCTGTGTGGCTTTGACGAAACGCTACGTTTGAAAGGTCGATAGACACTCCTTCTGCGCTGATAGACATCGTCTAATCTAAGATCGGAGTCAAATGAAACAAATTCACTTGAAAATGGTTAATTACATATTGGTTCATTCCAATGGTATCTATATCAAGGGTCCAGGGTTCGAATTCCAGCCAGGACATGGGTTTTCTTTGATTTAATCTAATCATTACGCATCCTCATTGTTGCGATTAGCGAAAAGCGACACCAAATAACACAAATGCAATAAAATACTGTCATTTCTGTCTCTGTCTTTTGTTCTTTCTTTGTCTTTCTCTCTTTACCCTATATCTCTGAATCTTACTGTCTTTCTTTCTTAATTCCTCAGTTTCTCTATCGTTCACTTTCTTTCTCTCTATTTTTCTCCGTTTTTGTCTCAGTTTTTCTACCTATTCCTCTTCTTCTTATCTATTTTTCTCTTTCTTTCTATCTATTTTTCTCTTTCCTTCTATTTACTTTCTCTGATTCTTTCTCTCTCCCTCAGTACTTGGGTACAGTGATGTGCCGTACACTATAAGTTTACGTCTACATGCGTTGTCTACACGTAATCTACGCGTAGCTTACATTGGGTTGTACTTTACATAGACTACGTAGACAATCTCAAGTGCATTAAAATTAATTTTCAAGGCTTTGATGAAAGGAAAGTGACATTTTCATCTACATTGGTTCCCAACGAACTGAAAAGAATCCTATTTACAACAAAATTTCTTTTCTCTTCTATCATCAACTATGGAAGAAGATAAATAGTATGCAAAAAACAACAACAGATGGCAGTCGTGAGGCAAGAGTGGTCTCTTCCCCATAAAACACTAGAATATTTCCTATATTAGGTTTCTTCCTAGGTGAGAAATTGTCCGAATTTGGAAGAAAGAGTATGAAAATTTCTTCTCACACATCAGCAACTGATACGCAGTATAATTTTCTTCTAATTCCACGGCGCCCGGTGCTAAGTTATCACCTTTCGCCATGTTGTTTACATAGATTACGTGTATAAAATAGTCTACGTGTAGAATGTAGACTATCGTTGTTTACGTGTAGACGCACATCACTGCTTGGGCAGTACCGTTTACGGATAAAATCAAAATTTCTGTGACCACAGAACGTCAATGTGTAGGAATTGCTGTAATTACAGGTATTGTATATTAACAAGAAGTTTTTGGAAGTAACTAGTAATATATATATATATATATATATATATATATATATATATATATATATATATAACTTTACTGCACATGTAACGAATCAGATTTCCTTATGGGCATACAGTGGCGCAGGAACGTTTTTCATTTAGGGGGGTACAAAATTCAGCCTCCCATATACATACATACATATACACTCCTGCACGTATGTAGAAATACATTTCGGGGGGTCCAACCAAGTGTCGCAATAATAATACATAATAATAATTAAAATATTAATTAAATATGTAAACTAATTCATGTTAATTATTATTACATGAATAGGTAAAATATCGTAAAAGAATAGATATATAACAGCACGTACTCATTATCTAGCTTTCGTGTAGTTAAGATCGCCAAGATTTGCATAAAAACAACTGCCTTGGTAAACATTTAATGTCAAATAGAAAAATAATTGAATATGTATTGAATAACAAAAAAGGAGTTAGATCCAATTAACTCAAAGTGAAGTTGCTGATCAATATTTTATGGATATCATCATTAGTACTGTGCATAAATATTTGGAACCCTTCAAAGCCGTATGAGCGAAATTTCTTGCTTTCCAATAAGTTGAGAGGAAATATCCATCGATTATATATTTAATGCTACACAATTATATTTTGATTATTTACTTTTACTACATAAGTCTTTCGGGTGGTGGGTCCGGACCCCTTGGACCCCCTCCAAATACGTCCTTGATACCTAGGTATAATGTGAAGCCATGGGAAACATTCTATTTTAGAACAGCACACACGAATGTCCTGTTATTTAATGCGAAATTTGCATAAATATATTTTTCTATGTTTTTCTTAGATTTTTTTAAATATTATAATAAACCTTATAACAATTACGAGGGTCACTATTTATATTTTGAGCCTAACAATGAAAAAACAGGAATTTGGCATTGAAAACTGCTTTATTGTTTTTCGAAGTATTCTCCTTTATGGTCAATACACTTTTGCATTCGTTCGAACCATTTGTCAAAGCAGTTTTTCCAATCTTCTTGAAACACCTCCATAATATGGTTTTTGAACGCATCAACGGCGTCTTCCGCCAACGAAAATCGTTGTCTACGCAATTTATTCTTGACATTCGGGAACAAGAAGAAGTCATTGGGTGCCAAATCAGGACTGTACGGCGGATGACCCATCAATTCGATTTTTTGACTGTTCATAAAGTCGGTTGTTAGACGAGATATGTGACAGCTGGCATTGTCTTGATGAAGAATGATCCGACGGCGTTTGTTTGTTTTCCGTATTTGACCGAAGACCTCTGGCAAACAAATTGTTGTGTACCATTCAGATTTGACCGTTCTACGTTCCTCTAAAGGCACAGTTGCCACATGACCAGTTTTCCCGAAAAAACAGGCGACTATTTGTTTCGATGTGCTTCGAGCGCGAACAACTTTTGTTGGATTGGGTTCATCTTGAAACACCCATACAGTTGACTGCTGTTTACGTTCCGGCTCATATGCATATATCCATGATTCGTCACCTGTTACAATCTTATATACGTCTTTTGAAGCACCACGATTGTATTTATTGAGCATTTGTTTGCACCAATTGACGCGAGCGTCTTTTTGAGTTTTTGTCAAATTGTGTGGGATACAACGAGAACATACCTTTCTCACAGCTAAATGATCATGTAATATTTTATATATGCTGGTGGAACTAATGCCTATGGTTGCCTCAATCTCACAGTATGTCACATGACGATCTTGCAGTATTAGGTTTTGCACAGCATCAATGTTTTCTTGAACAACAACACAGTAGCAAAGGATGGGGCTTCATCGCCAAATGTGGAAGTAAGTTGATCGATGCACTCTTGTCTTGATAATCCACGTCGAAAATCGTAAAAAATCATCGCACGAAAATGTTCACGAGTTAATTCCATTTTATTGTTGTCGCGCAATCTCCAAGGCAACATAAACAACACAAATCAAGCTATTGACAAAACATTTGAAGTACGTTATGGTCAATAATGCCAGACGATTCCGTGCAAACGTCAAATCGCGCCTAACTTCAATCAGTGTTGCCAAGGCTCAAAATATAAATAGTGACCCTCGTATGAAACATATAAAGCTCTGGACCTCTTTCTGGGCTTATTTGGATTTAACGGAACGGAAAATCAGGAGTTGGAAATGTGAAAATTGCGAACAAAGATACATCTATTCATTTTAATGCAGGTTGAGATTAAAAGGTGCTGAGGAGGATCTTGAGCCACCCCAACCAAGAATAATCATCTTCCACCCACTGAATCCGTATATCATACTTATAGGGTTCCACTTCAGATCAGTTCATTCTAATTTAAATGTCCAATAGCTACGCATAAAAATATCTTTAAACAATTTATGGCAAATGTATACCACATACAATGCCTTTTAGAAGCCATGTAGCCTATTTGGTATTTTCTCAGACATCTATAGGGCGTTGTATTAAAAAAGAAAAAACTGAGTTGAGATGATTCCCGATCAACTCGTAAGAAGTCTAAGTTTGAAATATTTGTGAAACATTTGACATAGCATTTATTTGTTATATATTTAGCTGTACCTAATTACAATCTTCAAGCACTGAAAGTACTATCATTACATATACAAAATCTAAATCCTTCAGATCTCAGAGGAAGCAAGGAACGCCATACGCTCAAAAGTTTTTGTTTTTTTGGTGGACAATATGAAGAGCAGGCCAAGGTTTATTTTCATATGGAATAGTATGAAATGCAGATACATGCGTGTGTTTTAAGGTGACATGTAAATTTCTTGTTTATGTGAAAAGGTGAACTTAAATGTAAGCAAAAGCATGCGCGTCACAGATTTTTGAATCTACAAAGAAAATCCAAAACACATTCCCGCCTCGCCGGCCTCCGTGGCAGAAGGGTTAGCATAGTCGCTATGACGCCAGAGGTCCCAGGTTCGAAACCCGGCCTGGGCATGGGTGTTATTTGTGAGTGTCCATATATCATCACTCATCCTCATCTTCGCGATTAGCTACAAGTGGCAGAAATGCGAACTAAAATAAACCAAATAAATCAATCAAACATTCCTATCACTCCAAAGACCTAGCGAATCCAATCCAAATCTACCACTAGAATCTGCAGTGAGTCTCATTTATCTCGTTCATTCATCTGACTAATGAAATTGTCTTTGACTTTAGTGTTTAACTTAAAATGGCGTTGTGTTTGTGTTGCATTCAATATCAAAATCAGATTTTAAGCAAATAATGTCCAATTATAAGTATACCTAATATATAGGTAAAATAAGTCTCTCCTGTGATAAAAACGCAGATTGCACCCTGATTAAATGTCTAGCAAAAATTTCATTTCACCTAGGAATGATATCGCAATCCGATGAGTCGAAAACTGTCACAGCTTCATCTCGTCTCCTGTGTGGTGAGGTCTTTCTCGTTCTTGTTTGTGCTTATTTTTGTTTCGGTTTCCACTTTGAAGTTGTTAGAACATATTCTAGAGACACTTCATGCTCAGGTAGGCTAGTCTGGACTCTATTTTATAAAAAAATCTCTTAATATATAAGTTTAAGTATAGTTTTCCGAACACCCTCTTACAAAGTTGTGAAAAATGTGGGTGAGGTACAGAAAGTGCATTGTACCCCCCCAGTTGGTCTGTCGTGTCTCGTTTCGTTCGTGTAAGTATTTCGTTTCGGAAAATTCCATTTTAAATATTCAAAAGAAAATGGGGTCAGTCATACACTCTTCTGATGAAGATTTTTATTTTATCTTCGAATCGACGCGATCACTTTTATAGAAAAGTGTACCCCCCCCATACGCAAAGGAGCATTCGTATGCAGCGTGATTTTCTGAGAGCAAATCTGATTCCATCGTGCCACACACATTTTAAACAATTTTCATCTCCTTAAAGAGGTATCCAAGAACATAGACCAATGAACTAACTAGTAGCAAGCACAATGTAGTAGAATCAGTTTACAATGGTTTGAATTGCTGTGGTAAGGAAGATAAATGCTTATAAGTTATAAAAAAATATTTACTTTTTTATTGGGTGAATTTAAAATAGGTTCTTTTAACAGTAGCACCTTGCGTCCGCTGTAAAATTACCAAAGGGGGGTACAGGGGTACAACTCGATTTACGGATTTAGGGGGTACAGTACCCCCCTTCAAAAATTTGGGGAGGTACAATGTACCCCTGTACCCCCCGTTCCTGCGCCACTGTGGGCATATGTTAGCCCCTCAAGCAATAGGGATTATCATATGTTTATTATTATTAAGAAGATAATAGAATACTGGTGTATAAATTTGCCGTATTTACTAGAGCAGTTAAATTATACATGGACCATTTTATTTGTGTGGTAATTGTGTGAATCAAATGCTCATATAAGTTAATATTACTTACTTTAACTAAGGCCATGCCAGGAACTAGAAATCATTTACATTTTCTACTATCAGTAACTGTTACTATCACAAATAACTTTCCAACTACTGTCTGTGGGCCTCCCCGATGGCGTAGTGACAACGTCGCCATCGTGTAAGCAAAGGGTTCTCAGATTTGATATCCCGTGGAGGCACACAGTGGTTTGGACTCAGTTACTGTCTATGTGTGTTACACAGTGGCGGGTATTGGGTTCCAAAACTGCGGGGATAAGGACGGTTTGCTTCCCCTTGGTAGATAAGGTTTAGCATAGTGCGGGGGCAAAAGTGCAAAATAGTGGGGGGCAATCGCCGCCATTGGTGTTGCATAATATAATTTTATCAAGTTATAGCACATACATATATGTGTGTTTCATGTATATACAACGTTCCAAGTTTAACTTTCTCTATATTATACTTGAACCAAGTAAGGAGCTGTTAAAGTACATTCTTCTTGCTTATATTAAAAAGTATACCCCATCTTTTTCGCGATCACTCACTCTCCAGTACCCAGGTCCAGCACCTGCATCTAGATATTTTGGTGCCCTAGGCAGGATTGTGGTTTGGCACCTCCTCTTTCCCCCCAGCCGACCACACCCACATTTTATGAGCGTCTTTCCATAGTTTCTTATTATGCCGTGGTTTGTGATATTTACATCATCCGACAAATTTTGAAATGAGCAAACATAGAATAACTCTTCTTTGTTGCTGATCAGTGGTGATTCATTCATTCTTAGTTTTGGACTTTTAACTACTGTGTCAATCCTCCCTGGCAGCCTACATAGAAAAGACAGTCTTGACGTGACCACCAGACGAAGTGGAGCCTGGGCCACTCGTGACCCTCCCTGGCAACTTCATGTACAAGAGGTCCTTGTGACCGACAGACGAGGTGGAGCCTACAAGGCAACAATTTATTCTCAATAGACACCATCCCCAAACACATCATGTGTCCAGGGATTGCATTGTGATTTAGCAGATCACACACTACCCTGAAGACGGATGCAGAATCAGCCTCCGAAAGGTTGGTAATTTTTAAAATTAACACAGTGGTTAAAAGTACAAAACTAAGAATGATAGTATAATGATCTTATAAAAATAGAATAGAGCAAATTCAAAAAAGATTTCTACGGTACTTATACTACAAGAAGAATCAAGTATCTGCTTACGAGATGAAATTATCTTATAAGTATTTATTGAAAGAATTTTGTTATGTAAGCCTCAGTAGTAGGAGAGGATTAGCACAACAAATATTTCTTTACAAAACAGTAAATGGAATTCAGGATAATAGTAACTTTCTTCTTCAGTTTAAATTTAATACTAGAAAATCTAATCTTCGGATGCGACACCTTTTCCTCTGTGATATTCCGAGAACAGAAAAATACAAATCATCACCTATATTCAGACTTTGTTCATGTTACAAAGCATGAACATCTGGATATTAGTCTGCTACTTTCCTTGTATCTAGAAACACTAAAACCAATTTTTTAAAAAGACTAGATATACATCTGTGAATCCATTCTACTGTGTATTTTTCCATTGTTCTGAAATTATTTTACCTTCTATGCTATTTTTATTATTATTATTATTATTGTTATTATTTTTTCCGTTCAATACTATGTAAAGGCTATGTTCTGAACAATGAATATTTATGTAAATGGTTGGATGTATATATGTTTCTTTTCTGTAGTACTTCACTTATAATCTTGTGTGTATAAATGCGTTTGTGTGTGTGTTTATATGTAATCTACACTTTTATATGTTTATTATTTGCATTATGTAAGCTTTCCTGTAATTGGAGATTCTCTCTGTAGGAAGCAAACGAATAAATAAATAAATAAATAACTGATTGAAAATAATATAGGTTATGAAGAGGTTTTTCTTCTGGATATCAACCAGGTGATTTCCGGATAGGCTTCCGAGCTTCAATCCCTGAAGATGAGAGTGACGTTAGCTCCCGATAGGTCGGAAGTCTATCTGGAAATCACCTGGTTGATATCCCAAGAAAACCTCTTCATTATTCCCCGAAAGAAAAACTTCAAGAACAATATAGGCTATATTTAAATATACATAGTTTGCATTCCTGATTAAAAAAGTTTAGCATATTTAAGAATATTTCAGTTATGTGTTAGTGTCTGAAGAAAATCTTTAAAAACGTACGATTACTATTTCTTTGGAAAACAGAAAATTCCAGCATTGTGCTACTAGAATGTACCTCTGCCAAGTGTAAATTTCTCCGTCGCATATTCCGACTTCGTTGTATTTTTTAAAAATGAATGCATGATTGTGCATGACGCCGTAGGCTTCAGCTCCCCTAGCCTGACATGCTGAGTTCTTGTCAGTTCTTACACTTTTGTCCCCTGAAAAGTTTAATTTTTCTTCTCCTCAATTTGTATTTTTTTATGAACATGTCTTAATTGCATGTTATTGATCACTTTCTCTGAATTCTTAGTGATTTCTCTCAGATGTGTGCTGCATCAATCTTGTATGTCCGTCATTCTGTTCATCCGTGCCAATGATCACACGAGCCTCCCCGATGGCGCAGTGGTAGCGTCGCCGCCTTGTAATCAAGGGTTCTCAGGTTCGATACCCGGTAGAGGCACGTAGTGGTTCGGATCCCACTTTAAACTGTAGGTCCAGTCCCGATTAGCCTTACTGTGCATAAAGTGGACTTAAAACAACAAATCAATCAAACCAACGATGTCACAACAACAATGTCGACAACTACTCATGCTACACAGACAAAATTTGATGGACTGAAAAATCTATGAAATTCCAACTTGATGTGAACAGACCAAATAGAAAAACATATTTTATAAGTTCTAACCTACAATCTATTGGTATTTTCTTATTTTGCGTTTATTCTCTGCCAGGTTTGACTAATCGCGACGTTGAAGATAGATATTTACATCATCTTCAACGCGTCCTTTGCATAAAATAGAAGGTCCCTTGGGGTAATAACGCCACGTTAAGGATCTGTCAATTGTATCTCTGGCCGGCCCACGTGGCGGAGTGGTTAGCACATCGCGCTACAACGCCAGGGGCCCCGGGTTCGAATCCTGGCCTTAGCATGGATATTTGTGAGTTTCCATTGATCAATTTCATCATATCATCACTCATCCCCATCTTCGCAAATTATCCAAAAGTGGCACAAAAGAGAAGTATAATAAAGCAAATCAATCAATCAATTGTATCTCTACTGATGAAAGTTATTTTTTACAAGCCATGGGGTAAGATAGAGTAGTTTATGTATTACACACAGAAAAGCAAAAGAATGTTGAAATGCAAGAAACAAATGTTGCAGGGAACTTTAAATAAAACGTTGCAAAACGCCAAGTTCTTAAATTGATAATAAATTTAGGAAAGTACATTTACACACAACAGTATTAAATCCCAATCAAAAGTATTATACGCGTAGTTGTGATTCATTTCGGACAAATATCAATTATTTGTAAAGACTTACATTTTATGATTTTTCGAGGAAACATTGCGAACAAAATGCGAAGCAATCACTTCAAAAGATTTATACTATAACATTATTGAATAGTAGTAATTACTGTCTTATATGTTAGAAATCAAGATCAATGAGACACACAATTTTTTTGTCCTTTTTTTGTTAATCTAATACAGATTTTATGAACAAAAACATTGGACGTTAGATACTTTCTCATATCGAGAACTTTGTCGTCACAGGAAACTAAACAGTGCCATGATTCGACAGCTTCCTTCGATGATATTTGTTAGTTTTTATTGTGAACTGTTTTTCTTCCTTTGGGTCCTGTAGGTTGTGAGCAGTTTCCAGCAGAAGTTGATGAATATGCACTACCAATCCAGTCGGAATTCTTTTTCTTTGGGAATATATCTGTCGTTAGAGTTGTGACAAGCTTCAAACACCTCTTCGGGCATGCAGTATGTAAAATTTATTTTTTGTAGATCCTTCTCTTCTAAAATTACAAAACAACACTCATCTCATGCCTCTAATTCATAAACTGAAAGCAACAAAACGTGGCACTATTTCCCCGCCTCACTTATTACACGTTCTATATTGAATTACGAGGTCGTTGTTGAACACATTCACGATCATTTAGTACATAACGATAATACGTTAAATATACTAGTAATATATGCGCAGTGTAATTGACAGAAATTTAAATTACACATACAACGGACTTACCTTGGCTATTTTATAACAGACTAGAAATGAACCGTCTTCTGCACAACATAGTTAAATGCTGGCGCTACAGAGAATGTTCCAGAGCGCTTTCTTGCTTTCATGACTTCAGAAGCTTCAATCAAGGTACTGCATATGTAGATTTCTTCCCAACTACGCTCCTTAGGAACACTTGGCGTTATTACCCCGTAAGGCGTTATTACCTCAAAGTACCTTATATCCTTCGATTAGAAATGTCCTATTTCTATCATAATGTTGTTCTAATTTTACCAATACTTTTTGTTTTCTATCAAGTTTATGCGTTCTAATGAAAATTAATCGTGAGAGAAATCTTATCACAGTCTGGAATATAAATGCTTTCAAATAAAAGTAATAGTTTATTTCAGGAAAACAATTTATTAAATAAACTGACTTTACAATCAAGTCATTAGTTGGTGTAGTAAAAAAACAAGGAAAAATTATCCGTTGTCGTTGTCCGTAGGTCGGTTTGTGCGGTCGCTTCTACTTCTTTGTTTCACATCTATTCTTGGAGGACAAAGAGAGACAATAACATAATTGTTAAGAACATCCATTCGGTCTTCTATATTTATATAATGGATTTCGGATTTAGTGTTAAAAAATTCATGTCGAGATAAAGCAAGCGCTTGTTTCTTAATTACATAAGCTACTGTTCTACTCTTTATACATGCAGATTAAATCTTGATTCGGGCATGTTACGTATAATAACTAGCTAAAATTAATTTATGGAGTCTAATTATATATTTTCTGAAGTTTTCTAGCAATATTATTGTCGTCTGAAAACTATATTGTGGTTCACTTGAACAAGAATGATTTTTCTTACTATTTTGGCTATACACTATGCATCAGACTTCTGCGAGTCTTAATTTGCTTTGTTACATGAAGATTTTTCTTTAAAAAGATTAATAATTCATCTGATGTATTATACGATCTTCAGTTGTGTCTTATTCATAAGAAATGATGCCATTTTCAATTTAGAATTTAATTTTCATATATATAGTAATTAGTTGAAAATCGTGGCGAATCTATTGTGAATTTATTTTTAAAAATCTCGCAAAATATTTTTTTTGGATGCAATGTAAAACTTACGGAAATTCAACTTGCCTCCCTGAGTGCTGTAGTAGAAAAAAGTGAGGTGTGGTGAACGTATCAGAAATATGATTGATTTTCCATAGTGTTCTACTCAAACGTAGCCCACCCGCTCTCTTATATGCCATTGTAAGTGAAAAGCGGCAACACCGGCTACACTACTACTACAACCCTTTATATATTGTTATAATGTAGGGGTTTATCCAGAATTTTTCATTGTAGAGTCATAATTTCCATAAATTTGCCCTTTCTGAAAATTTAGGGGACTGTTGAAGAAATTTTAGAGGGTATTTTGTGCGTGTGTTATAATTATACATGGAAGTAGAGCATAATAATATTAAAAGAAAATACACACACTCACACAGATATACATGGGAAAAAAGAGACTAGAAAATGAATACAGATGGATAGATTTAATAACAATTTGAAGATTAGGGGATGGAAGAGGAGATGGGAAGAGGATTGTGGTGAGGTTCAAGGTTCACCATGGGCCATAGAGAGTGGAAGAGAGGACAGAAGGAGAGATGCAAGTGTTGCCAGTAATATCTTATAATCATTTTGTGTTTGAAATTAGCTAAATTAAGGATCCTCAATAATTTAGATTAACTACATGAAAGTTTTTGTTAAAATATTGATACATTTCATCTTCCTTAAAATCAAATTTTACATAGGAAATGTAATGTTAATCAACCTAGGTTACTTTTTGTACAAAGGCCAACTCCCTAAGACATTTGTAAATATTATTATTATCAATTTTCAGTTGTTCCAAAGCTGTTTTCATCCGGATGTCGATGTTCATGTAAGTCTTCTTCCTTCTACCGCTAGAGACTCCAAGTTCTCCCTGCCTAATTTCGAACATGGCTAAATGCCTTTGTTGTTATGTTAGGGTAGCTATGTTTAGTTCATTGTATTTATGCTAATGGAACCTAACCTGACCTCGTAGGCATTCCTCGTCTGACGTCAGAACACAAGATAGCAAAACTGTTGTGCGATAAGGAAGACCCGATTGAAGAATGATCAGGGGTGAGTCAGGTCAGGTCAAGAGGCATCAGCCACTGAGGTGTTTCTCCACGCAAGTTGGCTTATCACGGGCAACACTTGCATGCTTGCAAGGACAAATATGACAGGACAAGTTTGCGTGTTCGCTAACAGCACGAACCTGCAAATCCTTCCGTAACTGTTCGCTAAGTGCACGTGTTCGATACGAGCACGTTCGCTAACAGCACGGCACCGATTATATAGAAGGAAGATAATATTACGTATAAAGGAGAGTAGAGAAAGAGTAAGAATGAGATAAAGAGAAGTTTTTGCTTCAACTCCACTTTATGCATAGATAAACTAATCGGTACTGCAACTACAGTTTAACATAGTATCCGAACCACTATGTGCCTCCATGTGGGAGGCCTAAGAGAGAGAGAGAGAGAGAGAGAGAGAGAGGTTTAAACTCACCGTTCCTGGCACCGTGTAGTTCTTCAGTGCATCGTAAATGACATTGAGCATCGGGTTCTCCGCTCCACAATGACCGAGGAAGTCATCTTGGTTCACGGCCCAAACCATCGCCCCGGCGAATCCATTGTCCTTGATGAAATTCATCTTGTACACCAAGCTCTCCGGATCTTCGTAACCTATCCACTGATCTCCTGTTGAAAGAAGAGAAATAGCGACTTAACAGATAGCGGAAAGGTGAGTATCTTACACAATTTATTGAATCTCTTACTCATTTTGATTTGTAAATACAGTGGAACCTTGATAACTCGAACTTGAGGGGAAAAAATAATCGAGGTATCAAGAATTTCGACTTACCAAGGTTCGAGTTATTGATAGGCTTGCCATACGTCCGGGATTAGCCGGGACAGTCCTGGTTTTTTAGTGCTGTCCGGGGTTTTGAGAATCTGAACATGAAAATATCTACCGGTATTGAATATTCACGACCAGAATTTATGACCGGCAAGGATCGATCGATTATAAGGATCGATTCTTTTCTTTCTTCGAGATATCGACTTCCGAACGGTTCCATTTCCGTACTTCTGTGAGCGTCTTGGTGGTCTTGCAAGCGTGTGAAGTAACTCGTCTACACGTTTTTGATAATTATAGCTATTTACAAGGGCTTTGCATTTGGCAATGGGCAAATGAAAGTGTGTATTTAACGTTAACCTGCAGCAGGAATACAAATTCTTGAAACTGTGTAACGCCAGTGACAGTGGACGTGTGCAATGTACACTCTGTAATGGAGTATTTTCTCTTGCACATAAAGGAAGAGGTGATATTAAAGACCACGTGAAAACAGTTGAATATAGGATTCCTATTAATGCTACTGCTTCAGCAAACATAAGAGATTTTAGAAAATAATGTTAATATTTTTTCTTGTACAATTTATAGTTTAATATTCCAATAAAATGTTAAAGCTTTTAAGTAATTTCAATTTATTTTTGTAAAAAACAAACTAAAATTCAGCAGTAACGAGTTGATCGCGAATATGTCCTGGGTTGGAACCAAAAAAATATGGTAAGCCTAGTTATTGAGGGCCAAAATCGCCGACTTCGAGTTATAGAGGTCTAAAGTTTACTCACCCTTCTGAACGTCGGCACTACGTATGAATTCAAGTCTCGACACGATTGTTGATCACCTGACATTGTACGTACGCACCCTACGCTTCGACTTATTGAGGTCCGTGCGACTAAAACTTCCAGTTATAGAGGTGATTAGAATTTAACTTCGACTCATAGAGGTTTTTCATACTCTACCTTCGAGTTATTGAGCTCGAACGTCATCCCATAAACTGTACAAAAATTCGTCTTATCAAGGTTTTATTCGAGTTCTTGAGGTAAAATTAGTATTGAGTGTTATGGACAGTTCAAGGGGATTACAAAACATTCGACTTATCAAGGAATAGATGTTGAGGTTCGAGTTATGAAGGCTCCACTGTATTGGTCTCGTTCTATGCTCGGAACCTAAGATTTATAATCGTTCTTATGTTTGAGTAACATTACAATAACATAACATTTCACTTTGCTTCTTGTGAGGTTTTCCGGGCAAACATTTGTACGACATAATCTTCAAAACAAAGTGACGAACAAATGGCAAACATTGTTCTGTGTGTTGGTAAAATAAAATTTGGGGAATTTTGCTCTTTTTATTGCTATTTCAAAAAGGAGAGATAATTTTGCCGGACTCTGTACTTGTATAATATTGAAGAGTATGTTATGGTTGGAGCCTTTGTTTGTACCCTGCGAAGTCACAATTGTCATGGTATAGTTATCAAAACGTGATGTGGGTTCGAAATGTTTTAAGCTGTTTATCGTCGCGAGCCTCCTAAAGAGGTATGTCGTCAAACAACTACACTATTCGACACTCGTAAATTCCGTACACTACTTCAAAAAATTATTTGTCCAACTAAGCGTGACGTCATTACCTTTGTATGCGTAGGGCACAAGTCCATAACTATCCCATTCTCTAGTCCAGCCCTCTTCAGTAGAAAGTGCTGTGCAGATCTGAAGAAAGAAAATACATATTTGAGAGCGAAATCGTACTGGAAAATGTACATACATTGCGTTCTTCTGTTGGTAAATGGACCTGGTGGAGGCACAAGTGGGTCGGATCCAACTTTAAACTGTAGGTCCAGATCCGATTAGCCTTACTGTGCATAAAGTGGACTTAAAACACCAAATCAATCAATCTTGGTTAAATGATTTCCATTTTTGCTTAATTACGGTTACTTTTATTATATGACACTATATTTAATTAATAAACAACATAATTATTAGCTTCAAAAGTAATGAAAGTGAGAGAAGTTGAATACAGTAACCCCCCGGCTTACGTAAATTCGCAGTTACGTAATGACTGTACGTAGCTGTCACAAGACATTATTTTTATTTGAAAAGTGTGATCTCAGTTTGTTTTTATATTCTTTTATATATTTTTGATACTTTTATTGTTTATATCCAAGTAAACACTGCCGCATGAGGTTTCATTTATAAAACAATACTATGTAAATTATATATATATATATATATACATATATATATAAAAATAAAAAATATTGCAGTTTCTTACGAAGTTACACTTAAGCAATTTACAAATTCGACTTACGTAAAATTCAAGTTACTTATATGTTTACGGAACGCATTACTTACGTAACTCAGGGGGTTACTGTACAATATTTTTTTAAAAATGAGAAATTAAATCGTAGCTATAGCTATAGTATATGTCATATATAGTCATGCTATAGTAAGTATTTATGAACTCCCGCGTAGCCAAATGGTTAGCACTGTCGCCTTTGACGCGAGTGGTCCGGATTCGATTCCCGGCGGATCTGGAAAAAAAATCTGCGTTGACTCAGCATCGCGAGGACGAATAGCGGTAAAGGAACTCAATCCGCTGAGCACGCACCGCCCAATGAAAAGCCTACTCTCGAAGGGCTGTTGCGTCACAGAGTTTGCTTTTTAAGAAGAATTTAGTCAGAATTTTAAATCTGGTGGTGGATTGAGGTCACAAAAGTAAATTTAATACTAAAAGTGATTAGTTTACTTTAAAGATTTAGGCGTTGATGAAAATTTGGTTAGTATCGGAAATCACTGATATTATATATGTACCTAGTCTTACCATAAATACTGTCACAAAGTTTTAAGTAAATTGACACAAAATGCTGAGAGATATTTTAATATCCTAATAACATTACTGAAATGGATGCATGACAAATCAAAATCACAAATCAATATTCATAATGGCCGCTCTTAGCACGCACACATTCCGTAAGTATTTGCGGCCACGCATCAATTGAATTACGCAACACATCGACTGGAAAATGGGCAACTGCCTTGAGAAGAGACCGACCGCTTTAAACTTTCAATATTGGGATGTCTCTTCTTGCAAGCCATCTCCTGAAGCTTGGACCACAATTTGTAGTCCAAAGGGTATAGGTCCGGACTTGCAGAAGGCCAATCCGAAGTGGAAATGAAGTCTGGAACATTTGCTATGAGGGCACGCTCCATTTCTGTGAAAAAGGGGTAAAAACATCAGCCAAAGTGTACCAGCAGACAGTGCTTGAGAGACTAGTCAAGAATGTGAACAACACCCTCTTTCATGGTCAGAACTGGAGCTTCTAGCAGGATTCAGCCCCAACATATGGGGCCCGAACAACACAGCAGTGGCTGAAGGCAAATGTACCAGACTTAATTTCCACTTCGGATTGGCCTTCTCCAAGTCCGGACCTATACCCTTTGGACTACAAATTGTGGTCCAAGCTTCAGGAGATGGCTTGCAAGAAGAGACATCCCAATATTGAAAGTTTAAAGCGGTCTCTTCTGAAGGCAGTTGCTCATTTTCCAGTCGATGTGTTGCGTAATTCAATTGATGCGTGGCCACAGAGACTTACGGAATGTGTGCGTGCTAACCGTGGCCATTTTGAATAATGAATTGTGATTTTGATGTTATTAGGATATTACAATATCTCTCAGCATTTTGTGTCAATTTACTTAAAACTTTGTGACAGTATTTATGGTAAGACTAGGTATATGGAGTGAGAGATAATTGATGCTAGAGGTACGGTCCTTTATATAAAGTGATATATGGTGCAGAAGGGCAAAATGTTAGGTTCTAAGTCTTTAAGCTTGAATCATATCTGAATGATCTTAGGTGATGTCACGTGACCTTACCTCCTCGTACGAGAGCTCCCCAGGGGCTTCGCTGGTGACAGGTGCTCCTATTTCGTGTTGATCTGGGTCGGCTAGAGTGAAGATGTGTCCGTAGAGTGGAATTCCGACCATCAGCTTCTGCTTTGGACAGCCCAGTCCTACCCAGAGAGCCATTCCACCTTCCTGAAGGAGAAGAAATAGATTTCTGTCAGTGCAGGCCCAGTTATATATATGCATAAAAGTATTCCCCGACAACCCTTCCTCGAGTAAAACTAATCACACATACGTGACCCTTTGAGTTCGAGAAAATTCCCTTCCTCCCTCCATAACCACTGATACAAGTGAAAACATATTGGTACTGAAATAAGTTTCTTGGTTTAAAGGATTGGGAAAATTCGATGAATAATGAAAATTCTAATTTCATCAGAGTCCAAGACCAAGATTTCTTGGTCGGAGTACGTCATTTTCTAGAACATAGAGGAGAAATGACAACAAGAGGTAAAGGTTTCAAAATGTACTTGTCCAAACCTGGCCAGATCTGTAGCTGGATTTGACCGAGAAAGGTTTTTTTTTCAGAGGAAGTGGGGAGACTCTTACCTTGAGAGGAGGTGAGTGAAGGTCAGGCAAAAGCAACAAAACCAGGAGAATCTGGGGGCAAGGGGCTTTCTGAGGATCGATCGCTGCCAAGTAGAGAGTGAGTTATCATTATCCATCTATCTGCCATTCTCAGTCGGAAGTGTTGGGATAAAACATATGCAATGTTATTTATTTAAGCTAGATCAGTTACCTCTTATCTGGCCCCTTTTGGGGCCGTCGTTGCAAGCGAGTGGTATAATTTAGGGGATGAGCTACTTCCCTATTGGATCGATCCCCCGTTCTACAGGGTAGAACGCAACGCCATAAATATTCCTGTTCTCCAAAATTTCCGTTTGCCTCGGTTATTTTCTCATTCTCAACCACCTGCTCTTTCTGCCCCTAGGGTGTAACGCCCTTTCCGAAGACACCCATACGACAACCTCCCTTCCACGTAGTACACCCCGGACTGCATTTTGTAGAGTAGCGAGGCTCTGGCGCCTGGACTAACAGCCAGTATAATCCTCCGTGGGACTCGTGTATGTTTGTGATTGTGATCTATCTCTATTATACAGGTCAGGAGTCTGTGGAGCAAGTCCGCGCTTAACGGCAGATGAGGGGAGAAATCGAGTATGAGTGCAGCCGCGTTTCTCCCTCCATGCACTCACTTCTTCTCTAACGCGTTCATTGGTCGAGCCCTACTTGCGCGGAGACTTGTTTTCGTTCGTTTGCTCCACAGATTCCCGGGATAGAGTATACATAAAGCCTGGTTTACATTGGTCGAGTAGACGGGAGAGTAGCTGGAGCGAGTAGGGTAAAGCGAGCTACTCTCCTCGTGTACACAACTGGGGAGAGTACTGGAGCCAGTACTCGCTCCAGTAGTCAAGACAGTCTGTCCACGAAGGACAGCGACTCGACCGATTTGTTTCCTTCCCTCATTGTTTTTTTCACTCGTGCGTAAACTCGACAGACCAGTCAATCAATGTCCAGAGGCGTTTCGTGAACGCATGCGGTGCATGCTGCGCATGCGTCAATTGTGCGGAAAAGGACAGCTTGCTCTGCGACGACATTCATGAGCATTTCTACATTCTAATTACTTCATATAAGAGAAGAGTAGAGAGGCAGCACTTCGTTCCTACGCGTCAGCAAAAATTCGATGCGACTGGTGTTATGTTACATCCGGTGTAGCGGGGTACGAGCTGTTTTATTGTTGAGTCAGCAGAACGTGTCTGATCACGTTGAAGACATCGGAAGCGGTGGGGGGAGGGGGTCAATGGATTTGTCACGTTGTTTCTTGATGTATGCTAACCTAACACGTGCGTATGTTTGTGTGTGTGTGGAGGAAATGCGCGCGCAACCATTGCGTATGATTCAAAGACATGAAGAAATGATTTAAAGATGGCGCCGAAGGTGCTTTACCCCGAAAGCTTAGCGGCTAAGGTTATTGCTCTGTAAAACAAGAGGCGTGGAGGGTTCGATTCCTGGTAGAGTCAATATTGATTGATTGATAGATTGAGTTAGTTTTTTTAAGTCCGTTTTATGCACGGCAAAACTAATCAGGATTGGAGCTACAGTTGAAAAGTGGTGATTCGGACCACTATGTGCCTCCACCGAGTATCGAACCTGGGACCCCTTGATTACAAGGCGACGATGTCAATATTGAATGGTCTCGATTAGCCTGTGTGTAAATAAAGGCAACAAAATGGTTGAGTTCGAAAATCGAGTTGGGTTAGTGGTTAATGTTGTCACCTGGCAATGAAGAGGTCGCGGGTTCGATTCTCTAGGTAGTTAAATTAGGCCAATTGTTTAGTCCCGCCATTATAGGTCCCCGATTAGTCCATCTGTGCATAAATAGTGTTTGAATAAAATCAATATGGCGGCCTTTAGTTGGTGGTTATTGTTGTCGCCTGGTAATGAAGAGGTCGCGGGTTCGATTTTCTAGGTAGTTAAATGAGGCCAATTGTTTTGTCCCGCCATTATAGGTCCCGATTAGTCCATCTGTGCATAAATAGTATTTGAATAAAATCAATATGGCGACCGCGTTTTGTGTTTAGCGGCGGCGGAGGCAGCGGCGGCGGCGACCGGGCGCGGCGCGGCGCGGCGCGGGGGGTGTTTTTTATTCCGCGAGATGTTTTAACCAAGTGGTTGAGGGTTCGATTCCCAATGTTGGTGAAAATTGGATATTCAATTGTATTTGTTTAAAAGTTCCGATTAGCTTTTTGTGCACAAAGAGAAAATGAACTAATTGGAAATTGGATGTTTATGCTGTAATGAAAAGGTCCCCGGGTTCGAGGCGCGGCGAAGCGCGGGGTGGGGTGTTTTTATTCTGCGAGATGTTTTAACCAAGTGGTTGAGGGTTCGATTCCCAATGTTGGTGAAAATTGGATATTCAATTGTATTTGTTTAAAAGTTCCGATTAGCTTTTTGTGCACAAAACAGAAAATGAACTAATTGGAAATAGGATGTTTATGATGTAATGAAAAGGTCCCGGGTTCGATTCACAATGTCAAATTGGCTGATAATGATGTTGTTTTTAAAATAAAAAAAGAAGTGTGTTGAGTCCCCATTAGTATTTATGCAGGAACAAATATTAAAAATCAAAACAAAATGGCTGTGACTGGTTTTAGTATTCGAAAGGTTCCAAGTTCGAGTCCAAATGTTGGCTAATTTTTAATTTAATAGTTATAAAATTTTTTTAGTTTACAGAATTCTTCCCCATTTATTGCATTTTGGCGAACATGTCCCCCCCTTTGTGGGATTTGGACATGATGGAGATATACATAGAAATTGTTGTCAAATTGCCTAATAATGATTTTCTGTTTAAATAAAAAAAAGTGTGTTATCAGTCCCGATTAGCATGAACAGATATTCAAAAACAAAACAAAATAGCTGATATTGTTGTTTAGTATTCAAAAGGTGTTGGGTTCCAATGCTGGCAAATTGCAGAATAACATTGATTTGTTTAAAAAGTGAGTTACTATTCCCGATTATCCTTGATACACAAATAGAAAATGGGGGTGATTTTGGAGTTTTGTGACTCAACATTAAAACCGCTACGACAGGATGTAACATAACACCAGTCGCATCGAATTTTTGCTGACGCGTAGGAATGAATAATTTCTACGCCATTCCTACGCGTTTTAATGTTGAGTCAGCAGAACATTCTACCCCCTCTACCTCTACTGCTATTAACAGCAATCAATCCAGACCCTCTGTCTCTATTTCTAGTGAGAGCAACCAACATGTTGAAATGTTTCCTAACAAGTATAATAACCAGGATACAGGGATATTGGGGTGTATTGGAACAACCGATGAAAAATGTGGAGATATTTTCCATTTATAATCTGTTTTAGACACTAGAGAATTGGAGCAATGTACAAATCATATTTCGCCAGTGTTATACCAAATGGTTCTTCGGGATTTTATTCAGGAAACGGAAGTGTGCAGACAGGTAGGCGGTGGCGATGATGCAGTGTTACATCATGTTGAAGTTATAGAAGAGACAAAAAGGCGTTACCAAAGATTCAATATGGAAGGACGAATGGTGCGTGCTCGGTTGCGGGGGGCACCACAGAATGAGAATCCGGTAATATGGGTTCAGGAGGGATTGCAAGAACTGATCCAATATCTTCTACGTGATGTGGCCGAGCATGACCAAGTTGGTATTACTATCAGGAATGAAGATCACCCTGATCTCCCTTTTTGGTTATCTTTTCGGGAAGCACAGGCGATAGATATGGAGATATTGTGGGCAGCATTGGAAAAAGTATTGCAGAGCAATACAACATTTCTTTCTGACAACAATTTCTATGTATATCTCCATCATGTCCAAATGCCACGAGGGGGAGGACGTGTTCGCCAAAATGCAATGAATGGGGAACAATTCTCAAATCAAACATTTAATTTTCATTGTATAATATGTGTAACTTTAACAATTTTTTGAACGTCACAATTGAGGAAGAGACATGAATTGCAGGTGGCAACTTGTTCCAAAGGCCTGCTGAGGTAACAGTAAAAGAATTTGCATAAAAGTTGGATTTGTGGAGTGGAATGGACAGCAGAGACCTTTCGCGCGATCTGGTGCATGATCAATTGTCTGAAAAGCTTTGGTAAAGTCTAGAAGTACCAGAATCGTAAGTTGTTTATTGTCCATGGCTAGCCTCATGTCATCGGTTACGTTGACAAGAGCCGTGCAAGTGCTGTGGTTACTTCGAAAGCCGGACTGAAGAGGATCTATTAAATTATTCCGCGTTAGAAAGTCCCGGGTTTGATCGCTAACGAGATGCTCTAGGGCTTTAGACAAGGCTGGGAGGATGCTGATTGGTCGGTAATCGTTGACGTTTATTATGTTGTTTGTTTTAGGTATAGGGCGTACCAGGGCGAGTTTCCAAGACGAGGGAAATGCGCCGGTAATTAAAGAAAAATTAAAAATATGAGTGATAGGAGCAAGTACGTGGTAGAGAATTTTTTTAATCATGAGGATAGAAATTTCATCTACTCCTACGGCCGATGACTTTATCTTCTGTAACGATTTTCTGACCTGTTCCGGCGAAAAATAAGAAAAACAAAATTTTGGAGCAGTTGTGGAGCGTGTTTCAATGTTACGAACCGTTTCGTGTTTCACATGATCATCGACGATCGGAAGATCACAAAAGTGATCGTTCAATACTTCCGGTGGAAATTTATTCACGGATTCGTGGTTTCTCCGTTTCCCAACTCCCAGTATTTTCAATTTTTTCCAGAGGACGTCAGGTTTGCTTTCGTATGTTAGTAGTAGCCCAAATGTACTGTTTCAGAAACCAAAATAAAGTGCACTGATTGTAACAGATTTTTCTATGGTCAAAAGTGTTACAATAATCATAAAACATGTTACAATAGAAAAAACTCTCTTTGTCAGACAGTAAAATGTTGTGAAAAATGCATGAAAGCGTATGCTATCCGTACAAACAGAAATCCTCATATATGTGGGGAGAAATTCTGTGTCAGCTGTAAAAATATGGTACCATCTGAACATCTATGTCACATCCAAAAAATTTATGGCAAACAAATATCTTCTCTTATATCAAAAAAAGCAATGCTTGTTTTCTACGATATTGAATCGAGGCAGGACACAAAACTAGAAGGCACTGAAAACAATTTTCTGCATATTCCAAATCTTTTGGTATGCCAAAATGTATGCTATAATTGCATTGAGAACAAAGATATGTCTCAATGGTGCAGTGTATGCGGGAAAAAACAGCACATTTTTGATAGTACAGAACCTGTTTACAATTTTCTGCAATTTGTTTCAGCTCACCGCACCAAAATTAACAATATTTTGTGTATTGCACACAATAGTAGAGGGTATGATTCGCACTTTGTACTGCAAACTATGATCGAAAAAATGAAATGGACACCGTCTGTGATCATGAATGGAGCCAAAATATTATTTTTGAAGATGCATAATATCCATTTCATAGATTCTCTCAACTTTATTCCAATGGCGCTCAACAAATTACCGAAAGCATTTGATCTCCCAATGTCCAAAGGGTATTTTCCTCATTTTTTTAATACTTTGAAAAGTAAAGAATATGTCGGATGTGTCCCCGGTACTGAATTTTACGCTGTTGATTCTATGATGGAGAATCAGAGAACCAGTTTTTGGAATGGCATAGTGAACAACAGAAAACAGGGGTAGTTTTCGATATGCAGAAGGAGTTGAGAAAGTACTGTGTAGAAGATGTTAATGTACTACGTGCTGCCTGTTTGAAATTCATGACCACTTTTGAAAGAGAAACAACAGAGAACCCATTATTGGAAGCCATCACCATCGCTTCAGCTTGTAATAAAGTATTCCGTAAAAGATTTTTGAAAGCAGAACATATAGGAATTATTCCTAAAAACGGATACAGATGGTGTGATATTCAGTCTATAGAGGCTATTCAATGGTTGGTATGGGAGGAAAAAAAACATAAAATCGAAATCCAACATGCAGCCAGAGGACCAGAAGTAAAAGTTGGAGGAAACTTGAAAGTAGATGGATATTTTAAAGATCAAAAGGGGCAAGAGCATGTATTTGAATATCAAGGATGCAGAACACATGGTTGTGTCAAATGTTTCCCTACTTCACGTACAGAACCTCTTCATGATGACCCATATGATACTTTGTCTTTTCGGTATGAAAGAACAGAAAATACAATTACCAGATTAAAAGCACTTAACTACATTGTCCATGAGATGTGGGGGTGCGAATTTCACCAGCAGTTGAGAAATAACAAAACCATGAAACATTATGTTGAAAAACATCCGTTATCAATTAAAGCCCCCATAATTCCCCGGGAGGCGTTTGATGGTGGTAGAACTAATGCTACCAAACTACATTACACTGTGAAAGAAAATGAAACAATTCAATATAAGGATGTATGTAGCCTGTACCCTTATTGTTGCAAAGTTAAAAAGTTTCCAGTTGGCCATCCGGTGAAAATTTATGTGGGGGAAGAATGCCCCGATATTTATTCTTTTGAAGGGCTTGTCAAAGCAACAATACTTCCACCGAGAGATCTGTACCATCCTGTGTTACCATATCGAACCAATTCAAAATTAACTTTCCCTCTATGTAGAACTTGTGCCGATGAAATAAACCAGGCGGAATGTAACCATACTGCTAGGGAAAGAGCTATAACTGGAACCTGGGTTGTGGATGAAGTTCAGAAGGCAGTTCAAAAGAAATACAAAATTTTAGAATTACATGAGGTATGGGAATATAATGTTGAACAATATGATCCTGCAAAAAAATCAGGTGGTGTTTTTGCAGAGTACATCAATACATTTCTCAAAGCAAAAGTTGAAGCAAGCGGCTGGCCATTGTGGTGTATTGATGAAGAATCCAAAAAAAAAATACATAGCTGACTATTTTGAAAAGGAGGGTGTGTTGTTGGATGAAAACAGAATATGTGCTAATCCTGGATTACGAAGCTTAGCAAAACTTATGCTGAATTCATTTTGGGGTAAATTTGGACAGAGAGAAAACCCTGGTCAAGTTAGTATTATCAACAATCCTAAGGATTTTTTCGATAAACTAGAAAGTCCCAATGTTGAAGTACATCAAGTTATACCTATAAAGGTAAAGGTTTTTTTTCTTTTATGAATATTTGGATACATTAGGCGAAAATGTATTGTACTATGATACCGATAGTGTCATTTATATTCAAAGGCCAGGTGATGTTGATCTGCCTGTTGGAGACTACCTAGGGGAGTTAACAAATGAACTAGAACTCTATGGGAAAAATGCTTATATCAGAGCATTTTCATCCAGTGGGCCGAAAAGTTATGCATTTGAGGTAGTAAATCCAGACAATACTAATGTTACTACTGTTTGCAAGGTGAAAGGCATATGTCTAAACCATAAAAACAGCAGCACAATCAATTTCGAATCACTCACCAATGCTATTCTCAACAACACCTCCTCTTTAACTTTACTCAACTCGAACAAAATCGTACGCACAAAAAGACATTCCGTTGCTAGTAAGGCGGGAAGTAAGGGTTTTTCAGGTGGTATATACCAAAAGAAAAAGATGTGCATCAAGTTTCGAGACTTTACCATATGGATTCAAACAACAGAAAACAGAATGAGTTAATTTTGTAATGCACTGGAATATATTTTTATTAGATTAAGTTAATGCTATCCTTAGTAATAGTAGCTATATCTGTGATTTGGTCAACATACAAACTGGATACCAAAAGAAATCTCATATTATATGCAAATGTTAAAGCTTTTCATTACCAAATCTGTTACTTAGTAAAAAATAAAATGAAAACCATTCATTTGAAACCATTTGCTGTCATTGAAATATAATTATGCAGCCGCTATAATTCTTTGCTTATTATCAGTGCAAATCTGATATTTTGTTGTGCACTTTAATGATGGAGTGAGTCACTAGTTGACAAGTTGGTTCTTCGGTGCAACGTTGTATGGTACAAGCGGCCTTGTGCCCCTCTCCAACTTAAAAAAAAGAGGCCCCCCACAGATGGTAGCCACGTTGATGCCGTTGTGGGGCTTTCTACAAAAAGCTACCTGTACCAAGCCCAAAAACTTATTTTCAGATGGCGAGTATAAACTTTCCATGTCTGTTGACCTTTAGTTTCCTCAACACACATACCCAGTTGGAATCGAACCCTCGACCCCATTGGTTTCAAAACACATCTCTTTGTGCATAATGGCTAATCGAGAGTGGTAACGCATCTTTTAAAAAAATCGATACTATTATTTATTTTTGGTTTTAAAACATAACATACATTAGTGGTAAAATCTTTGCATTGTAATCAAAAGATTCCAGGTTCGATATTCGTTGAAACAGCTTTATGCATTACGGTTAATCGGGACTGCGTAAAAAACGCCAACATTAGCCCCTAGTGAAAATCGAACCCTCGACCCCCGTTGGTTGCAAAACTCCAAAATCACCCCCATTTTCTATTTGTGTATCAAGGATAATCGGGAATAGTAACTCACTTTTTAAACAAATCAATGTTATTCTGCAATTTGCCAGCATTGGAACCCAACACCTTTTGAATACTAAACAACAATATCAGCTATTTTGTTTTGTTTTTGAATATCTGTTCATGCTAATCGGGACTGATAACACACTTTTTTTTATTTAAACAGAAAATCATTATTAGGCAATTTGACAACAATTTCTATGTATATCTCCATCATGTCCAAATCCCACAAAGGGGGGGACATGTTCGCCAAAATGCAATAAATGGGGAAGAATTCTGTAAACTAAAAAAAATTTTATAACTATTAAATTAAAAATTAGCCAACATTTGGACTCGAACTTGGAACCTTTCGAATACTAAAACCAGTCACAGCCATTTTGTTTTGATTTTTAATATTTGTTCCTGCATAAATACTAATGGGGACTCAACACACTTCTTTTTTTATTTTAAAAACAACATCATTATCAGCCAATTTGACATTGTGAATCGAACCCGGGACCTTTTCATTACATCATAAACATCCTATTTCCAATTAGTTCATTTTCTGTTTTGTGCACAAAAAGCTAATCGGAACTTTTAAACAAATACAATTGAATATCCAATTTTCACCAACATTGGGAATCGAACCCTCAACCACTTGGTTAAAACATCTCGCAGAATAAAAACACCCCACCCCGCGCTTCGCCGTGCCTCGAACCCGGGGACCTTTTCATTACAGCATAAACATCCAATTTCCAATTAGTTCATTTTCTCTTTGTGCACAAAAAGCTAATCGGAACTTTTAAACAAATACAATTGAATATCCAATTTTCACCAACATTGGGAATCGAACCCTCAACCACTTGGTTAAAACATCTCGCGGAATAAAAAACACCCCCCGCGCCGCGCCGCGCCGCGCCCGGTCGCCGCCGCCGCTGCCTCCGCCGCCGCTAAACACAAAACGCGGTCGCCATATTGATTTTATTCAAATACTATTTATGCACAGATGGACTAATCGGGACCTATAATGGCGGGACAAAACAATTGGCCTCATTTAACTACCTAGAAAATCGAACCCGCGACCTCTTCATTACCAGGCGACAACAATAACCACCAACTAAAGGCCGCCATATTGATTTTATTCAAACACTATTTATGCACAGATGGACTAATCGGGGACCTATAATGGCGGGACTAAACAATTGGCCTAATTTAACTACCTAGAGAATCGAACCCGCGACCTCTTCATTGCCAGGTGACAACATTAACCACTAACTCAACTCGATTTTCGAACTCAACCATTTAGTTGCCTTTATTTACACACAGGCTAATCGAGACCATTCAATATTGACATCGTCGCCTTGTAATCAAGGGGTCCCAGGTTCGATACTCGGTGGAGGCACATAGTGGTCCGAATCACCACTTTTCAACTGTAGCTCCAATCCTGATTAGTTTTGCCGTGCATAAAACGGACTTAAAAAAACTAACTCAATCTATCAATCAATCAATATTGACTCTACCAGGAATCGAACCCTCCACGCCTCTTGTTTTACAGAGCAATAACCTTAGCCGCTAAGCTTTCGGGGTAAAGCACCTTCGGCGTCATCTTTAAATCATTTCTTCATGTCTTTGAATCATACGCAATGGTTGCGCGCGCATTTCCTCCACACACACACAAACATACGCACGTGTTAGGTTAGCATACATCAAGAAACAACGTGACAAATCCATTGACCCCCTCCCCCCACCGCTTCCGATGTCTTCAACGTGATCAGACACGTTCTGCTGACTCAACAATAAAACAGCTCGTACCCCGCTACACCGGATGTAACATAACACCAGTCGCATCGAATTTTTGCTGACGCGTAGGAACGAAGTGCTGCCTCTCTACTAGAAGTATTTATTTTATACGAGAGCGCTCTACTAAGCTTATATTACATTTCTTGGATCTGAAGTGAAACAAAGTAATAATTCTTATCCCACAATTGATGCATGTGTCACTTCAGATCAGAAATGTAATATAAGCTTAGTTGAGCGCTCTCGTATAAAATAAATACTTCTCCTATATGAAGAAATTAGAATGAAGTCAATGAACTCAAGCAGGACAAGGGCAAGGAAGGCAGAATTGCAAACAAAGTATAGAGAGAAGGATCGAGAAGTAAAGAGTAGTGTTCGTAGGGATCAAAGAAATTGGGTAGACAATCTGTCTCAGCAGGCGGAGGAAGCAGCAAAAAAGAGGAATCTTAAAGAACTATACAACATCACAAAAGTTCTGTCAAGGAAACAGATGCAGAGAAATCGACCAGTGAGAAGTAAAGATGGTACCCTCCTTACGAATACCGAGGACCAACTGAAACGTTGGAAGGAGCACTTCTCTGCAACCCTTAATCGCTCTGTGGATGCTCAGATAGACCAGGGGGAAGAGGAAGATGATAATGATGGTGATGTTGGCCCCAATGTAAGAATTAGGACGGATGTTCCAACAGTAGGAGAGATTAAACAGGCTCTGAGAGAGGTACGTAATTGTAAAGCAGCTGGTGTCGACAACATACCACCGGAAGTGCTGAAAAGTGATATAAACACCACAGCAAATATGTTGCAGCCCTTATTTGAGAAGATATGGATAGAGGGAGTGATGCCTAAGGACTGGAGGAGTGGCCTGTTGGTGAAGCTACCGAAAAAAGGGGATACATCAAAGTGTGACAACTGGAGAGGTATACCACTTCTCTCCATTCCGAGTAAGATCTTCACTAGAGTTATCCTAAACAGAATTAAGGAGCATGTTAACTTGAGGCTCAGAAGAGAACAGGCAGGGTTTCGACCAAATCGCTCCTGTATTGATCAAATTAACACCTTGCGGATAATTTTGGAACAATGTATAGAATGGTCATCTCGTCTCTATACAGTTTTCGTTGACTTCGAGAGAGCATTTGACTCGGTCAACAGAAATGCAATGTGGAAGGAAGTGAAACGATATGGAGTGCCCACAAAAATTCTTGATCTTATCCGAGAAACTTATCGTGATTATACATGTAGAGTTATACATGAAGGCCGTGTATCTGAACCAATAGATGTGCAGTCTGGAGTGAGGCAAGGTTGTATATTATCACCTACAATGTTCCTGATCGTGATCGATGCAGTGATGCGAAATGTAATAGGAGGGAAAAGACGTGGTATCCAATGGGGATTGAATAACAGACTAGAAGACCTTGATTTTGCAGACGATTTGTGCTTCTTATCTGAAGCACATGGTGATATGCAAACAAAACTAGCAGATCTGATAGAAAGTGCAAAAAAAGCAGGACTTGCGATTAACTCCAAGAAGACCAAGGCACTGAGGATTAACTCCACAAAAACAGACCCGTTTAATATTGGTGAAGAGATTATCGAAAATGTGGATAGCTTTACTTACCTGGGTAGTGTGGTGGAAAAAGACGGAGGGGCGGCACAGGATGTTTCTCAACGAATCCAAAAAGCAAATGGCACCTTTGTGAGGCTCTATCCAGTATAGAAAAACAAGAAGATATCTATGAAGACCAAACTTCGTATTTTTCGAAGAAATGTTAAGTCTGTACTGTTGTATGGGTCTGAGACATGGAAAGTAACAAAAACGATTACCTCTAAATTACAGACTTTCATCAATCGCTGCCTGAGAAAAATTTTGAATATCTTTTGGCCAGAAGTGATTCAAAACCAAGAACTTTGGAGAAAATCTGGAGAAACCGAGGTGTCCATACAGATAAAGCGGCGAAAATGGAATTGGATAGGGCATACGTTGAGTAAGGAAAATGAGGCTGTCGAGATAGGCACTAGACTGGAACCCGCAGGGAAGAAGGAAAAGAGGGAAGCCTAGACAGACGTGGCGAAGATCTGTTCACGCTGAGGCCTTGGAGGAAGGAAAGAGCTGGAATGCAGTGAAGAGAATTGCCGTCAGTAGGACCAGGTGGAGATGCTTTGTTGATGCCCTATGTTCCACAGAGAACAACAGGAATTAAGTCAAGTAAGTCAAGTCTCCTATATGAAGAAATTATAATGTAGAAGTGCTCATGAATGTCGTCGCAGAGCAAGCTGTTCTTTTTCCCACAATTGACGTATGCGCTGCATGCACCGCATGCGTTCACGAGACGCCTCTGAGTAAACACTTTCTGAGGAGAGTATGGAGTCTGTGCGGTGATAGAGTGTTGTGATTTTGCATATTAAGTGTATTTGTATTTTTTTAAAAAAAAATTCAACCATGAATAGGAGGAGGTGATCCGAGTCCGACAACATAAAGTTTGTAGAGGCGTAGGAGAAGTAAAATTGAAAATAAAGAATTTACGTTCTACGTACAACCAAGAACAATTGAAAATAGAAAATTTAAGTAAGTTATTTTTCTTTCTAAACTCGTTCTCGTGCATTATTGTATTCATTTCTCGTAAAAAAAGGTTGTGAATTGTTTTAGAGCTTTTTTTTTAAATCGCAACTACGTCGACGTGTTCATATTGTCAAAAGAGCACCAAACAGCTGCAGCAGCCACTATCTCAGAAAGTGTGTAAACAGCTACTGCCACATAATGGTCGAGTCGAGCAGACAAGCCAGTAACTCGTCCCAGTAACTCTCCCGCTTACTCGACCACTGTAAACCAGCCTTAAGAATGTGCGTCTCCTTATCGACTTCCTACAGACTGTTCAAGAAAATCATGCTTTCATTAGAATACGACGCCAGGAGTCCCGCCTTCGAATCCCGGCCTGGGCATAGCTGTTCTTTCCGAGTGTCCCTTCATCATATCATCACACTTCCTCATCTTCGGGATTAGCCGAAAGTGGCATGAAAGAGAAGTAAAATAAACGAAATCAATTCAAATCAACTTATATAAGTAGTTGTTAATATTACGTACCACAGTGTATTCAGCCAATGTCTCGTTATCCACATTTGGGTTTGGATGCAGTGGGCTGGGTGTATCAGCAAATCCTTCCCATCCTCCTCGAAGATCATATGTGTAACAGTACACGGCATCCACAATGCTGGAAAAGGCGAGGTTGAGATTAAAAATGAACACCTATGAATTCTCTCTAGTTTGATCCCCCTTTCTCTCTCTCTCTCTCTCTCTCTCTCTGTTTCGCTTTTTTCTTCTCTTCCTGTCTCTTACTTTCTATTGCTCCTTTCATGTTTCTTTGCTCTCTTGCTTTTTTTTAACACAGCTAGGTAAATACCACCTTTATGTGGCAACATGACACTTCAGTTACCATTTGGGGCTCGTAACAGGGTGCAGCGTGCTACGTTGAAAATCCAAGCACTTCAGATTGAAAAACATATATTTCCAACAACTTTCCCCTATTTCCATTTTTCGCTATTTGGACTAATAACGGGGTTGTCCTATGGGATCGAACTTTTGAGGAGAAATAGATCAAGAAATGAATAGAGAGGAGGGTATGGGAAGAAAAATAGAGAAGAAACATATGTACCAGAGCAGAACAGCCCCGTCCAGTTCGCTGCACTTTTTGACACTAGGTGTAGTGCAGGCAGAGGCGTCTCGTGAACGCATGCGGTGCATGCTGCGCATGTGTCAATTGTGGGGAAAAGAACAGCTTGCTCTGCGACGACATTCATGACGCATGCATTGTGGGAAAAGAATTATTACTTTCTTTCACTTCAGATCCAAGAAATGTAATATAAGCTTAGTTCAGCGCTCTCGTGTAAAATAAATACTTCTCCTATATGAAGTAATTAGAATGTAGAAATGCTCATGAATGTCGTCGAACAGCAAGTTGTTCTTTTCCCTACAATTGACGCATGCGCAGCATGCACCGCATGCGTTCACGAGACGCCTCTGCCTGCACTACACCTAGTGTCAAAAAGTGCAGCGAACTGGACGGGGCCAACATGGTGGAAAGGCTTTCTTCATTGAGCCGTGAAATAGATTTAACTGCAGCTGATCTATACAAGAGTTCAGCGTTCCAAGTGAAACCAGCTCCTGTTCTACAAGCTATTACGATTGGATCCTAAGATCAGCCTACCTGCAAACCTCCTCCACATTGTAGCCAAGTTCCACTAGAGTTCTGTTGATGGGAACAACGGCCGAAATCTCGAGTGCGGGGTTCAATTCATCCATGGCAGCTCTCAGCTCATTGAGGAACACGATGAAGTTCTCTTTGTCCTCCGGTCTCCCGCCTCTGACGTCATCTCCTGGATATTCCCAATCTAAGTCAACGCCGTCGAAATTGTATTCCTCCAGGAGACCTGTAAATACAATCAACAATTATTTTTCACTTCCACATTTGTATAAAATGGAACATAGAGGTCTTATTTCTCCCAGTAGCCTGGTATTTTAAATCATGTCATGGGATCTTTACACTCATCTTTAAATTTTTAGACTTGGGTTGCATCCAGAGCACGACTATTGCAGAATATCTTCAGTTATGACGCAACCTTTGTGCTAAACCTTAATTCATAAACCATAGAGGTGTTTACACTACAGATTCATTATTACCACTTATATCGATCTTTCCTATTAGATGACATGATGTTAATACTCTGCGTAGACGGGATTGTGTTAGCAGACAAGCTGACAGAAAGAAGTCCTGACATTAACCCTTTCGCTGGATTGTTGAACGGTACTTTAAAGATAGTAACATATTTTGAAAACACCTTTCTGAAGTCTAAAAACATCTTTTTTGTCCGCCTTTTGGAATCCTGGTTCAAATTTACCGTTAGGTTCCTCAGACATACTATATCGGAAGTACGAAGCTAAGCTCTAACAGCGACTCATCCTTAACTACTTTACGCCAAGCATCTCCACTTACCAATAAGGTCCGAGATAAAAACGTCGCGCCTTTCCTTCAAGAGCACCATGTCAGAGAATTTCCCTGCATCCTCTGGGTACCAACCCCCTAGGGACAGCGTTGTCTTCAGCCCCGAGACCTCGTTCTTGAGGTTGGTGAAGTTCCTGAACCCTCCAGAGTGTCCATCCTGGTCGAGGTCGGTCTGAAAGTTAACCACATGATTACCTAATAGCAGTGTGCAAATTAAACTTCTTCATTTCGGGTGGCGAGGTGGAGGGTTGTTATCCAGTGGTGGATTCAGGTGTGAACAGGAAATGCGTATATCACATTTTACAGTGAAAGCAAGTTGCTATGTTACCAAGAGATTTAATAATCATCCCCACAGGTTAGTTTTCATACAAAGGAGTAATTTAATTCATTTTGTAAATCCTCCATCTTTATACATAAACTCCATTTTTAACAACTCCTGAACACATTAACGAAACAAATGAGAATCGACACGTACAAAGTTAACTTTATAATATATAATCTCTCTCTTCTACACAAACTATTTTATTTTTTTCCTTTACACAAATATAATTTCGGAGGATTCACTGATCCACCACTGACTGCACTAATGTATTAACAGCCTTCTCGTTCTACAATAAATTTAGTTTTAGTATGTTTTTTAAAACAACATTTTTGAATTTTTACATCATCAATTTCGCTTTCTTGTGCAAGAATTTAACGTGAGAAAGATGAAATGAGAAGTGATAAAATGGTTTAGATGTTTTTTTAAATTGTAATCATTAAAATATATAGTATATTACAATAATAATCTATACTGGCAGTTTCACAATAGTGAGACGTTGTTAGTCATTACTAGGGCTAGGATTTTTATGACTTAGCATATTTTTTTTTTGGGGTAAGGGTGATGTGTTCCATAAATATATAGAAATTCATATTGTGAAGAAACTAATTGAATTAAGGTGCTTTTTAAGGGCATATTTGGTCATATTTTGATGGATTTTCGGCCATATTCAGCATATTTTCGCTTTTTCAAGAAATATAGTCATTTTCCAAGTGGATTCGTTCTTACGCCCATGTTCACTCGAGTTTTTTTGTTTTTTTGGACCAGCAAAATATTTTTTTATTTTTAATTTGAGAATTTACAGCAAGTATTCATTGTACATTTCAAGTCATCAGGGCCCATAAAGTGAACTAAAAATAGTTTGTATATGAAAATATTTCAGCATAAGTTAGATATTTATGTTTGAAACAGTCTAGTTATAAGGGCATATTTTTCAAATGATAGTGCATATTTTGTAAAATTTTAGGGTATAAGAGCATATTTTATTTTGCATGTTTTGGTGATTTTTAGGTCATTACACTTTCATTTGCAAACACGAAACGACATTTCGTCGCGATTAGCCGAAAGTGGAATGAAAGCAGTGTATACTTACAAAAAAACAAATACGAAACGATATTTGCTCAGGCAAAATGTAAAATCGAATTCTTTTGGATGGGATCATTCCTGGCAGGAATACTTCAGTCTTGTGGAGGGGAATTCCCTCATCCCCCTACCGTTAATTTGCATACGACCAGTTGCAATAGGAGCCATGGCATCAATAACCAAGATTAATATGTACGCTGTATCCATTTAAATAGTTCGACACAGAGACGGCCAGCTCAATTACAAATAATATGAACTGGATAGGAAGAATTAGGGAACTGCAAATATGCTTCTTCTGGAAAAACTAGGAGTGGTATGACATTACGGCATGATAAAAAGATGACAGCTCTAGTGCTATCACTGAATGTAAAGCCACGGCTTACCTCAGGGTAGTTTATAAGGACCTGCCACGTATCGTTGTTCACCCCAACATCAGAGTACATCAGATAGTTGCAGAGGTGTGTGGGGATGTTGTCCACTGTGTACGAGGCGTTCTCGTATATTGGCCAGGACTCGAAGTAGCAGGAGCGACGAGCTTCAGTGGCACGAACATTTCCAGACGCTGGAACAAGGGAAGATCAAGCCAATGTAATGTTTATAATAGAATACCAACCCAAGTGCTAGCGTTAACACTAACAATGTTTCTGAATCATATCAATGGGATTACATGAATGATATTTTGTGCTTGAAAGATAAATTCTCATACACTTAGTGACTAATATTTTCTGCTCCTTTTACATTTTAAAAATCCTTGCTTACATTGCTACAATTACAATAAGCTTACGTAGAATAATGGAACATCGGATCGCGTAATTTCATTTTACAGCCGTTGGTTGCTTTACCGACATCAATTTTAAGAAATTACATTTTTTATCGTATGTCTTATTCTTTCCAATAGAAGTCAGTTGTTTTTAAACGGCTGAAATTCTGTAAATAATGTATTGTCCGACATATGTACATATGGCCGGCGCCTCCACCACGTAACGAACTGCAAGGTTCGTGGGATCTTACCAAGAATCTTAACCATTATGCTTGGGTGATGTAGCTTTGTCATTCATTCATCCTCACTGGTGAGCACTCACCCTTGGCAGATAACTTGATGGTAATGGGCGAGAGGTTACTTTTACACATGAAATGGCACAACACTAAGAATTTGGTTTATATCTTCTAGTTTAGATCAACATGGTTAGAGAAGGATGTTACCTGTCTATTCGGTGATGAAGAGTTCCTCGGAGAAGACTCTTAGAATTGCGCTATGCAGGCTCGCTCTAGCACCCCGATGTTTCTCGTTCCTCGATCCGAAGCAAAAGACCCCACGTCGCCCGCTACACTCTCACTTATCCTTTCTTCCACCACCTGGTTATTGCTCCCTAATACCCGTTGATCAGCAACTTACTTATAATCAACCAGGAAGATTGATTTGATACTGACTTAGCATTCTTTGAATGCTTCAGAGAGTAACGGCCGACGAAGGAGGTTATTCCTTCTGGCTTGCTACTTTTCTCTAATCAGGGGAACCTGTTACGATTCTTAAATGGAAGAAACGTACCTAACACCCTTACTTTATTTAAACATTCCACATTTAGACACACACACACACACACGCACACGCGCGCGTATCGCAGTATTTTTTTTAAAAAAATGCGACAATTGTTTCTGTCATCCTTTACTGAATATTCATCAAACTGATAATATTATGGGCCGCGGTAGCTCAGTTGGTAGAGCATGTGGCTACCACACAGAAGATAAGCTCATTGAATCATATCGAGAATCTCTCATGTAAAGGGTGACTAAATTAACATATATCAATAAAAAATCTAACGTAAAATTAATGCAATAGGAGGTACCAATCATACTAATATTCATATGCTCCATTGCATTTGAATTCTTGATGGAACATGGTGTAATTATAATATATTAATAACTAGGGCTCGGATAATTATGCATTTTGCATATTTAAGAATTTTTAACTAAAAATGCATATTTCATATGCAGGTGCATATTTGTATGAAAATAAGTTGATGTTGTGCATATTTATGTACCCACAACCAACCAATACCGAGCATATACTGTATTTATTTTTCTTCTCCTCGCTTCAGGCTTCTCTTTTCTCTGTCTTTCTTCTTTCAACAACTAACAAGTTACAACTTCATTAAAGCATCAAAATTATAGATGACGTTAAAGAGACCCTCGCCCAGGTTGAAGATCCTGTGTATGTACAGAAATTGGATGCGATATTGAGAAAGAACAGTGGGTATGCAACGATGGTGAAAGTTTGCAAAATTCTGCATACAAATGGAACTTGATGTGTCTGACTTTGTTGCCGTAAAATATAGTCCACTTGTATCTTACGATGTGGAACGTGTGTTTTCTGAATATAAGACTATTCTAGCTGAAAACAGAAGTTTAAATTTCGAATATTTGAGACATCATGTTGTTATCAAATGCAATCATGATCTTGATCTGTAGTTTATTGTGTTTCATTTAACGCAGAACTATATTAATTGAAAAAAATCTGTGTAGCGAATGAGCATTCAGAATAATGCATATTCATTGCCTGGCATGTAATCTTTCACAGTTTGTAATATACAATATTTATAAATTAAATGGGTTTTTAAAGTGCATATTTAAGTGCATATTTAAGTGCATATTTTACAATTTTTAGTGCATATTTTGCGTTTTTTAGTGCATATTTGTATGCAAATTTTGCGTTTTTTTAGTGCATAACTATCAGAGCCCTACTAATAACCAACTTGCTGCATATGCATAGGTAAGCTAGAGTAACACGTCTGTGTTACTTGTTATTATGACATTTCAATTTGAAAGTTACTTTTAATATTTTGTGGAATCTGCTGGAGGCACACTCGGTTTCGGCACAAACAGATAAATATATTATTCTTCCTATTGAAATGATGGTCAAAGCGAGTAAAATTACAGTTTTTCACCTTTAGGAAAAGAAGAACAGAATACTGTACCTGGTCCTGGACTTGCAACTGATGCGTTGAAGGCAAATGCAGCCAAAACTGCTAAAATGTATCCAATCTTCATTACTATAGCTTCTATGTATGTCCTAGAATAAAATACACCACCATTGTATTGTACTTTCATTACACACACCCTTGCAGATTTAAAGCACCTATATTTACACACACACACACACACACACACACACACACACACACACACACACACACACACACACACACACACATATATATATATATATATATATATATATATATATTTAGAAATATTGGATAGCGTAAACACCGTTCGTTCAACATTAGAATGAACTCCTGCGGTCTTACGAAAATGTCATTCACTACATTCTTAGTCATCTTTCAGTTGGTTCAAGAGTTTTAAATACCTCCACTATGTCACTGTAACAAACCTGAGCGGCAAGATTTTGCTCAACATAAGATAATTTAAACGTGTATCTAATATTGTTGATAGCAATTTAGTTTCCACATGCTTCATCTTAGAGAACACTCTTTCACGTTTCACACGAACAACTTGTCACAGAAAACATCTATTTTAAATTCAGAAACATTTTATGTGTAAAAATTACTAAATAAGTAGTACATGTTTGGAACGGTGCCATACTGTTAGCGAACGTGCTCGTATCGAACACGTGCTCTTAGCGAACACACCTAAGGAAGGATTTGCAGGTGCGTTCTGTTAGCGAACACAGCTACGGAACGAGTTGCAGGTGCGTTTTGTTAGCGAACACGCAAACTTGTCCTGTCTTATTTGTCCTTGCAAGCATGCAAGTGTTGCCCGTGATAAGCCAACTTGCGTGGAGAAACACAAACACCTCAGTGGCTGTTTCCTCTTGACCTGATCTGACTCACCCCTGATCATTCTTCAATCGGGTCTTCCTTATCGCACAACAGTTTTGCTACCTTGTGTTCTGACGTCAGACGAGGAATGCCTACGAGGTTAGGTTACGTTAGGTTCCATTAGCATAAATACAATGAAAAAATATTATCTAGTCTAAGAAAACTAAACATAGCTAGCCTAACCTAACAACGTAGGCATTCAGCCATGTTCCAAATTAGGCAGGGAGAACTTGGGAGTCTCTAGCGGTAAAAGGAAGAAGACTTACATGAACATCAACACCCGGATGAAAACAGCTTTGAAGCAACTGAAAATTGACAATAACATTTACAAATGTCTTAGGAAGTTGTCCTTTGTACAAAAAATAACGTAGGTTGATTAACATTTACATTTCCTATGTCAAATTTGATTTTTAAGGAAGATGAAATGTATCAATATTTTAACAAAAACTTTCATGTAGTTAACCTAAATTGTTGAGGATCCTTCATTTAGCTCATTTCAAACACAAAATGATTATAAGATATCACTGGCAACACTTGCATGTTGGCGACATTCAAGGACAAACAAGACAGGGCAAGTTTGTGTGTTCGCTAACAGCACGCACCTGCAAATCCTTTCCTTCCAGTGTTCGCTAAAACCACGTGTTCGCTACGAGAACGGAATCTTTGGAACAATCATATTATTTCAGTGAAAACATTGGAATATTTCGCGGCGCACACTTTGGGAACTGCTAACCTAAGCCATTCCCCAGGAAGTCGATTTTCACTTATAGAGCTGTTTAGGATAAGTGGAACTTCCGCATGTAGCTCAATCTCGGATACACAGAAGTGAGCAGAATTAAGCCTGATATTTTCTTCACTCGGTTTTAATGTCAAAAGCCTGGCCACTGGATTCACCAGATTTACAGTTTCGTGACTGATATGTACTGTACATCGATGCCGCTAATAAGAAAGTCAAAAAAGCGGTGAAGTGTTTGTACAAACGCCGTGATTTTAAATGACCCTAAAAAAAATATTTAGTATATTCACAGTAATAATTTGTATATGTTATGATTGACAAAAGTCTAAAATTTAATTTTTAGCAACCTATAATCCACATGAACGAAGGAGTCACCTCTTTACGCACAAAACGTTTTGGTATGCTGGTGTATCGAAACGTGGCTTGATTGGAGCTTTCTTTTTTGATGGCTATGTTACATCAGAAAATTATTTGCAAATGCTGCAGAAATACTTCATTCCTGGTCTTCGACGGAAACGTTATCCAATTCGTCAGCAATGGTTCCAGCAAGATGGAGCTAGGCCGCATACAACTGAACCTGTCCTGACAATCGCTACACACATTTATTTCAAAATGGTTTAGAGTGGCCTCCAACTAGCCCTGATTTAAACCCGTGAGACTATTTCTTGTGGGGTTTCCTAAAGCAGGGAGTTTTCAAACGAGGACTGCGATTACTAGATGATTTGAAAGCAAACATCGAACACTGTACTGCACAAGTTAGTCGTGCAACCCTTGGTCAGATATTTGACAACATGTTCAACCAGGTGCATGAAGTGATAAATCGTCAAGGTGGACATTTCGAACATGTTTTCCATTAAACTTTTGCGTTCTCTCTATCAGATTATGTAATTATTATTTTTAGTAGTTATCATAAATATTTTAAAATGCCATTTGAAATCACGGCGTTTCTGTTGAAACACCCGGTAATTTCAATTCTTCCTCTTTTGATTTGAAATAGATTTCATTCTTCCACTTATCTTATAGTCGGCGAGACATTTTTCGTTTGACTTTAATTCGCTTCTGTGTTGTTCAGAGACTAATTTGCATATATACACATGATCAGGGTGGGGTGTATGTAGGCGTAACTTGCCCCCTCTCGTAAAATTTTCAGGTTAAAATTTGCAAGTTAAGGGCATTTTTGTTAACCTCCTGCGACCTAAGGAACAAATAAATTAAGAGTAATTTTTATGATTCCTCAAATGTAACAGTTCATTATAAATATAATACTGGACACTATTGTCATCGGATGGAAACGTTTCGATTGTGCACCCCCAAAGTTAGACCTCAATTTACGCGCATGGGGTTGTACGTTCTTATTTGGGAGTGTGTAATTGCAAACGTAGAACAAAAAGCAACCTTTAATCGGGACTTTGCGGGAAAAAAATTAGGGGAGTGTTGAGGAAACTTTGGGAGGAGGGGTTGGGAGTGTACGGACAAGTCACTGCACATGATTTTGGACAGCAGATTCAAAACTACAAATAATTTTTTTCTTGTCAATTTTGAGTAATTTATTCTTCAGCCACATATAACGAATAATGTAGTACGTTGGAGAACAAAGTGGGATAGTCCAATTGTATCACCATATTGCACATATGCCACTTTCGACTAATCGCGACTATGAGGATGAGCAATAATATGAAATTAGAAAAGGAACACTCACAAAGAACACCCATGGCCAAGCTGGGGCTGGAACACGGCAACTTCTTTGCTGAGATTCTAAAATGTAAGCTGTGTTTTGTACTCACCTTCAGATAGGAAAAATCATCCAAATACTAAACGCTAATTTCTGCGTCTTGTATTTATACTTTCCTATTGACTGAGCCCAATGAAAATTTCATCATCTGTGTCCTTTTGTGAACTTGACCGATAGATTATTATTGTCTTGATGTGAGTGCATGTTATCTACGCCTTTCATTTTCAGAGATAGGCATGTCTCGTTGCTGTATTGTTCGAAATGATTTTCTTTATTGCTAACCATTTCGCAATTTCTCTTCATTTAGTAGCCATGATCTGGAACGCACTGATCTTTAATCAGATTAATTATTTTCAACTAGAAGTATACAAAATACTTAATTTACTTTTGTTTTTAGGAATATGTTCTGGATTATATTGTACATAAGATAGAACTTAGAATCTTCTTTCAGAGCTATTCCAAAATTTCAAAGGCGGCAAGATGGACAACTTTGTGTCACATTTCAACTCCTAGGAGAGAGTACACATTCAGGATTGCAAAACTGACGCTGCTTTTTATCATATAGGAGATAATAACAAATAATAATAATAATAATAACCCGTGGCGCAACAGCCCGGTGGGAGATCATACAACCAGTTACGGAGTGACGTGTGATCAGCACGACGAACCCCCAGTTGTTGTTGTAGGTTTCCGTGACCGGGTTACGCTACTCATTCGTAGCTCCCCAATTTCCTTACGACGGTGGGTGGCCACCGATCCCATACTCAGCCCGAAATCTCAGGAGAAAAGTTGTTACGCTTTCCCCGGAAGACTCGAAGCAGCGCGCGTCCCGTAACCGAAGTCCTCAGCCTGACGTAAATTTTCAAGTCGGACACTACCCTCTCCGCAGGAGATTAACGGTTCAACACCAAGTCATACGCTCGTTTATAACCTCCGCCTGCATCGTTTGGCAACATAGATGCAAGGAGGGGCTCTTCGTATGATATACGGAGCAGACAGGTACAGCAGAACTGCTCAAATCCATGACAACTTGGACCAAGAAACCGCATACGAGTTCATGCGGCCTTAGATAACAAATGTTTGGGCGATGCAGCCCCACCACCCTAACCTAGATTAGAATGATCGGCCAGGTACACATCCGGCACGTCGGACTCACAAAATTCCCTGGCCAAATTGAGGGAAACCGTCAACTCTCACCGGAGGCTGAAGTCAATCAGATCGAACTGGGACACTAAAGCCCATACGACCAAAGAACAAACCGATTTTTTGTCTCCAGATGTGAGAGTTTCCAAGTGCAAAATGTTGTCTTGCCACACGACTGATATTTGCTCAGTTGTAAATTACACTTTCTGCTGCCAACTTGCACCCTTCGCTCGTGGTTCACGGAGAGGCAGAGGATCGGAGACCGATTCGTTTGCTACCCTGCGGCGCCTTGCCACCTATTTAGCTGTCAAGGATAAGTTTGGCAAAGCAGAATACCTGAAAAAGAATTTCTCTTCTCCATGGCGACTGGACCAAGTCGATTGGTTCAAGTTTTCATGTGACCCTCCCTGACTTTCGACGGAGAGGACAAAATAGAATTTGAAGTTGGTTCTTGGAGCGATACTTGGGTGGGTGGCCACCAATGAAGGAGCGCGGAGGTGCTTCCCTCCAATCCCAAAAGAAGTACAACTTGTCCGGCAGACGTCCATTCATCGCTCGCGACAGTGGTGCGACAATGCCAGGCATAAATCCATGAACAACCACCATGAACTACAACACCAACAATACAACAGGGAGGCAAAGCACAAACAGGCTGAAACTCCAATGACAAGACGAGACAAGACAATGTATCTCTGCCTGCCTGTGTGAATATTAACTTTCCTCCATACCTCGTATATAGCTTAGCAGAGGGGACATGGCTGTATTTCTGTGTGTATGGATAATAAAACATTGTAGGCCATTACTATAAATGGGTACTCAAAGTACGATATTTTAATGTATATGATTTTTAATCTTTCCAGGTACCATATTTAGACATTCGGTAGATGTGAAGAAATATTGAAAGTGGAAAATGTCTTTTCTCAACTGAAGATTGCATCATGAATTGGTAAGTACTATATACTCTTACCTGCTTGAGAAGAGTAGAGATATGTAATACTATGTATTCCTGTATGTTAGGATCACAGAATTACTACATTTATATTTTAGCCAATGACCCAATGCAGTAGGAGGAAAGGGCTTCAAGAGAAGGTATTCCATACCTTTAACCTCTTCTCCAGTCGCTGACGATGTTGAAAGCAATTCAAACGGAAATTGTAAATATTGAATATACGCTGAATACCACATAAGACGTTTTTTAATATCATAAAAGCGCAATTGGTATCAAAGCTATAATATGGTTCAGTATTGTTTTCTTTTTCTACGAAGAAAATCTGCAGTAAGTCACAGACCAAAAAATGAATTTTGGCCCGGTTATCCGCGCATCTGGACTATTGTGCATTGCCGTAAACTTCCCGCTTGTGAGCAGGCGGATTGGAGCGATTTGACAACGCTGTAATTTCTGCCAGCCTCATAATTTCGTGTACCCTAGTATACAGTATTCTTCATCTTTTAGGATGATATATATGTATGCTACATTGCAATTTACAAGAATGAAATAGTATATAGCTGTGCTCTATTGATAACAAAGGCCTGTGTTACTGAAATAGCGGGGAAAAAATAGTAACCAACACATTCGATAAACTGTGCTAAAGTACAGGTATTATATTGTTTGCGAGACACACTTCAGAGGAACGGCTGCTGAAATGACCAGATAAGGCCAATCAGATATTATCTCATTTCATGTGCCTAAATATCATGCTACGGAGTTCTCTGTTACTAACAACCGACTTTTCCTGTTCTGCAGCCAATCAGATCATCGAGAATAAAGGTTGTTGTTTAAAAAAATTTTACACAAGCTTTGCCCCTGTCATCGACAAACTTTCCAGTCACTTCAGATTGGTGACGCAGTCAGGCGCGCCTCTTTCGTCACACACTCAGAAATTGCGCGTCTGCTCAGCGACCGAGCATGCGAGGTGATGGTCTCACGATTTCGCCACCAATGGCCACAGGTTCAAGTCATGGCAAGGGTATGGGTGTTCTTTAGTGAGTGTTCTTATATCAATTTTTCCTGATCATCATTCATATTCATTTCGGAATTAGCCCGAAGAGTCAGAAAAGGGACGTAAAATAATAAAAATACGGAAAATATCACGCAATGCTGTATTACGCACAGTGATTTTTTTTATATTACAACTATAATTCTTTCTATTCATAGAATAATCCTGCCTTTATTATATTATATAGTGTAATGTGGAATTTAAAGTTGACACTACCATCTTTCTGATTGTAATGACTCGAGCCCGGAAGTTTGGCAAAATGCCTCTTTTTATCTACTGCTTATATTGATAAAATTTTTCCGGATATACGTTTTTTATGTTGTTTCGAATGTTTTAGAAGCCTTTTCATTTTGCCTATTTTGCCTATTTGGGACCCCACTGCCTATTTTTAATTATAATGCCTTTTTTGCCTTTTTCAATGAAATTTGACCATTTTTTTAAAAAAAATGTGTATATGATTTATTTTTCTCCCAAAAAACGTTGTTGGCATTTATTTTTCTTCTTTTATTATGTGAATAATTTTCACCTTATTTAAGTAATATTGAACTCACGCATGTTTCAACATTGCTGAAGGAGAAAAGTGTGAAAAAAAAGTATTTCATGCTGATTTAGGATATTGCCTTTCCGTTAACATTTCCATCTGCATGATTGACTGATGAATACCTGTTGCAGAACTCCTGCACAATTACGTCATCACGTCCAGCGTCAGTGTCAGGAGGTTATTGACAAGAAACGGCACTAATGCCCAAGGGCCTTTGCATTTATTCCAAAATCAAGTTCTCTATCTCTAGTAAAGTTCTGCACTTTGGAGGGAAAGGATCGTGTAGTTGTCATCATGCCGAAATTTAGTGTGCCATTAAGTGGTAAGTTACATGGTTACGTGCATGAATTTGGTGAAAGCACATTTTCGACAGACAGTACTATTCTTCTCTGCAAGATATGTGAAAAAACATTCAACCATGAGAAAAAATACTCTATGTCTCAGCATGTGTCAACAGCAAAACGTAAATCTGCAGCTGCTAAAATGATCGGACAGAAGAAGATATCCCTAATTTCAACAGCGGTCACTTCATCCAAAAGGCAATCTCAGTTTTCTCTTGAACTGTGCAAAGCTTTCATGGAAGCAGGAATACCTTTTTGGAAAGTGGAAAACAAGTCACTGAGGAAATTCCTGGAGAAATACACTAAAGAAATGGTGCCGTCGGAATCTACGCTGCGGAAAACATATTTAAGCGTCTGCTACGAAGAAGCTCTGTAAAGAATTCGTGCTGAAGTTGATGAAAAGAAGATCTGGATTTCAATAGATGAAAGTACTGAAGCTATGAGACGCTATATAGCCAACGTCATCATAGGAACTATGGAACCAACATGCGGAGAATCCTCGTCATTTCTTCTCACGTCAGAACAACTAGAGAGAGCCAATGGTTCGTTAATAGCTCAGTTATTCTCAAATTCCCTACTTCTGCTCTGGCCAGATGGTGTACATCATGATGACGTGTTACTTTTTATCAGTGATGCAGCTCCCTATATGAAGAAGGCTGCCATAGCATTGGAAATTCTCTTCCCGAACATGCTTCATATCAAATGTGTAGCCCACGCAATGCACAGAATCGCTGAAGAAGTAAGACTGTTGCACCCAGAAGTGGACAGGTTGATTTCGAACACAAAGAAGATATTTCTGAAATCTCCCTCTCGAACCCGAAAATTTCAGGAAGTTGCGCCTGAGCTTAGTTTACCTCCGCAACCAGTCTTGACAAGATGGGGAACCTGGATATCAGCAGCTATATATTACGGTAACAACTTTGAAAAAATCAGTGAGGTGATCGATGCTCTTCCAGAAAATGAAGTGGCTTCAATTCGTGAAGCGAAAAATCTCCTGTGCTATTCAGAACTGAAGAATGAACTGTCGTTTATTTTTGCACATTATGGTGCATTCCCACAGAAAAAAGAGGTGGGACTCTTATAGCAGCCATGAAAATCTTCGAGGAATCTATGCAGCAGATGATGGAAATGCCAGGAGAAAAGGGGTCAGCTGTTGCGGAAAATTGCAAACGGGTAGTGAATGCAAATGAGGACTTGAAACAATTTAAAAAAAATTGTGATATTGTAAAAGGTGAAAATGCAGTTACCAAAATGAGTCCAGCTATACTGCTTTTCCGGATTCTCTGGAGTACCGACGCGCAGAGGGGTAAGCTTGTGGGCGGGGCCAGACTGGGTGGGGAAGGGTGCGGGATGAAAGCAACGAAGTGCTGCGCGGTATAAGGGCCGTAAAGCTAAACGCTTTCTGCTGCCAATTTCTTCTCTTATTCTCAACAATGGCCAGTCAGGCCCGTAGCCAAATATTCTTTGTAAGGGGGGGGGGCGAAGTCAATCCTAGAGGGGGCTTTAATATATTGTGTCGCATTGGCATATATAGCAGGGTACGCAGAGGCACTTGCCCCCTCCCCCAAAAGAGATAAGTAACAGAAACTGCATTAAGTGAGTCCTTTCAAAATAATGCTTCATAATGATTCCGTCTTAGTTTCCAGTATGTAAGATTTTTACGCACAAAGGAATCTAACGAGAATCCAGCAACACCATTGTGTTGTGTTATGCAAGAAAAATTGAATTAATTAAATATTAATGGTTACATATTATCTACACTTTGATGATTTGTGTAAAAATTTGTAATACATTTTTTTGAACTTGCTAAAACATTAAAACATGGGTCCCTTAGTCCACCACAGACTCTATTTCCTTCAAAGGGGAGACTCTTGCATCACTACACACAACGTTTGCCTACTGGTTACGTTAACCATTTTGCAAAATATTGTGTGAATTGTATTATATTATAGTTGAAATACATGTTTTGACACCTGACAAATAAATAGTAATCCCTTGATTGATTCATGACTTCAGGGATTACAGTGTCATCATTAATATTTCATATTAAGTTTCATAGAGAGAAATTCTTTTAATAGGGCGCAAATAACTTTACGGAGCGCCATGGCATTATCTTTAACATTTTTTACTATAGATCGTTTGGCTCCCAGGGCCGACTCCCGCCGCCCCATAGCTATGGCTCTGAACTTTGACTACAATAATAGGAGAGATTGCGAGCGAAGCGATCAAGAAAATTTTACGAAATGTATTTTTATTTGTATAAAATTTGAAATCGAAGGGGGGCAATTGCCCCTCTGTGCCCCTTGCAAGTGCCCTTGGCCGTCTGGAAGAAAAATGCAAGAAACACATTAGAAACTAATTCCATCATGACTACCCAATTGTCCTGCTATTCTTAGATTCTCCTAGTCTAGTTTTTTACTTCCATGTTTGCTTCCCCTAGAATGGACTTCGGTCCAAGGTTGGGGGGGGCAATGCCCTCTGCCCCTGTGGTTGCGGCACTGTTTATGAGTGTCTCTTCATCAATTTCACGTCATCACTCATTGTTGCGATTAGCTAGAAGTGGCAGAAAAGCAACGCTAAGTAACAAAAATTGAATATCCACTCCCTCTTTCTACCACATGAATCACTATTATCAAAAGGTAGACTTGAGAAACAAAAATTTAAGCCTTCGTAATGCCTCTAGCGCAAACTCATCGAAGTCTGCAAATCGTTGAGCTCGTTTCGGATGCTTCTTGCCCGGCGTTTCCAACAGGGATGTTCCATCCTTTCCTCGCGATTGTTTCGCTTCCTTCCGGATATTATAGACGGTGGATTTCCCAATTCCCGTTAGGGCAGCTGTCTCCAAAACACATTCAAGTACTGTTTTACCACCTCGTTCAAATAGGTTCTCGAACACATTCAACACTATGCGGCGCTCTCCTGAATGCAGAGTTCCCCTAGACTTCCGAGCTGACATGTTTACTACGGAACTACTGTACCAAGAATGAGCAGTCGAGTCGCACCCTCCCGTGGATGCCCCTCCCCTCCGCGCGGTCATTGGACGAGGCGCACACCCTTCAACATGCGCCGAGAACGCGAACGCGTTCTCTTACTCCAGAGAATCCGGGAAAGGAATATTTGTTTTTTATATATTAGCTTGTTTTATGTCGCTCCAATAACTTCTGTCGAAGTAGAAAGATCACTTTCCATTATGAAAAACATATCTCTGACAGACGACTATTAATGAATGTTGAGAACTTATATAATACCTTGTACTTATGTGCAATCAAGACGGAGAAAATTGAAATGCTCTTCCCAATGTAGAAAGTAAGTGACTTCCAAATGTGCCTTTTTTCGGTTTATTTTGCCTTTTTTTTATTTTTAGTGCCTATTTTCCACATTATAAATGCCTTTTTGCCTGCTTATTATAACAAAAATAAATGCCTTAACTTCCGGGCTCTAGTAATGACATCCGCTTCAAGAAGGTTAAACTAAAGGTAAGGACGTATTTAGGGGGTCCAGGGGGCTCCGGACCTCACCGAAAGACTTATGAAGTACTAAAATTAAATAATGAAAAATATATTCGTTTAGTCTTTGTTGTATAATTTCCTCTGAACTTATTGGAAGACAAGGATTATATTGGGATCATACGGCTTTGAAGGATATTACAAAGAAGATTTATGTACCGTACTACTCAAAATAATATGCATAACATATTAATCAAAAACTTACTTTTCTCCAACTACATGTAACATCATTTTTGTTATTCGATAAATATTCAATTATTCATCTATTTGACATTAATTTTATGTAAATTATTCCGATCTTAACTACAGGTAATCTACGCAATGAATATGCGCTGTTATATCTCTATTCTTATACAGTATTTTTACCTATTCGTGTAATAATAATATAATATTAATTTATGTATTGTAATTAGTATTAATTTGATTTAATACAATTATCTTGATTTAAACATTATTATTATTATTATTCAGACACTTGGTTTTGACCCCCCTACCCGAAACATATTTCTAGATATGTGCCTGACTAAATGTAATGACTTTCTTTTACGCCACTTTTCTATCTTTTGGGTTAATAGTGATGAGGATGATGAATTGTGAAGTTATGAAAATGGTTGATCGGACAAACACGATGATACATACATGGAACCTGCGATCGCTGGCTTTGTAGCGCGTTACGTTGTCCCAGCTTACAAGTTCCCATGCCCACTGCACCGCGCCATGAAAGTGATATGGAGGTAGGGGCCCATACTATTTCGACTATATTTTGGTGATGTGATCAGCACCTCGCCCCGGCCGCCATTTGCCTCCTTCGTACAGCATTGTCCCCAGATATCCAGATGCTGAGTGAACCCCAGAGCTGCTTTTATGCAAGAACAACGTCGGAATAATTCCAACCTTATAGTATTATCAACTCCGGGAACCGTACCCTGGTTTCCCGTGTTGCCCTACCAACTGAACCACCGCGCTTCCCTTGCAGAGGAAGGTAAAGTGTCCATCATCATGTCCATTCACTTGGTTCAAGAATCGACAACGAAGAAGTAATGATAATACCATTAAGCCTTGTTTCCATGATATGAAAAACTCAATATGCTGACCAAGGCAGAAATTAATTTTATTATAAAACATAAACTAAACGTAACGTTTCAACCTTCTAGCAAGGTCTTCTTCAGACTCTGCACCAAGTACAAGTACAAACATTTTTCATCGAAGAAGTGTTCCAAATACGACAATGCAATAATTTGGACAGACGATCAAAATGATTCACGTTGCACTGTGGGGACCTTATTTGACAAATTAAGACCGGATCACAAACTGCTCCCAACGTATGGGATAATATCGAGACGAGATGAGCCTTGGCAGGTCTCGCCTCGAATTTAATTGCCCATCTCGTTCTCGATTCATAAACTCGTCTCGTTCTTGTCACGATGTCGAAGGACCAGTTTCGGTCCTGTTTCAATATGACATCTCGTTTCCATTCTATGAACTCTCTAAAATTGAACTGATCCCTTTGGCGGAGTACTTAGTACAGCGCACTACGACGCCAGGGGTCACGGGTTCGAATCTCATCCTGCGCACGGGTGCTCTTTGTGAGTGTCCCTTCATGAATTTCATCATATCATCCATCACTCATCTTCATGCTAGCGACTAGCCAAGAGTGGCAGAAAAGCGAAGTAAAATAAACCCAAGAAATCAGTCTCTAAAATTGGAATTCTTATCTTGAATATATGGAACCACACTGCACGGGTCCATGGTTGTCACTAATGAATTAACTTTCCAATTATAATAGACAAAATATATGATCTACTTAAAAATAATCAGGTATATATCCGCCTGGTATGTATGAACAAGTCACATTGTAAAATAATTTTGGTTTCCAAGTCTCAGACAATGCCTCTCAGTCTCGTGTAGATTTTAGAGAGATCTGTCTCATTTCGGCCAACCTCGAAGGCTCACATCCCATTCTCGTTTCAAACGCATCATCTCTACCCAAAATATTCTGAAACTGAATTTATTATCTAATATTAGCCAACAAGTAGTGACAAAATAATATCAAGTAATTGTTAGTAAAAGTATTTTATTATATCAGTACTACACTTCTCTTAAGGCTTTGCCGACGAGGGAACCACATAGTCCTTCAGTTCCTCGTACATGACGGTCATCATCGGGTTCGCTCCCTGACCACACTTGTTCTGCCAGTCGTCGATGTCGATGGCCCAGTTCATGGCGCCCAGGTAGCCCTTCTCCTTCACAAAGGCCATCTTCAGGCGAAGGCTGTCAGGGTCCTCGTAGCCAATCCACTGGTCGTCTGGAAGGTAAAATAATATCCATGCATTAGTTTCATATCAAGTACACGAAAAGCATTAAACATTTTTGTCGTAACATGATAGTCACTTCATTTACTGAAAACTGGGGAAGAAAGCCAGATTCAAAGTTTTATACCAGAGTTAAAATGCTGTGGATAGGATATGCGCAACAGAGAAACGCCTCTTTCCCTCTCAATATTCAATTTATTACGCCAGAGTAAAATTACTGTGGATAGGATATGTGCAACAGAGAAACGCCTCTTTCCCTCTCAATATACAAAGTTTTGTGTCAGAGTAAAAATGCTGTGGATAGGATATGTGCAACAGAGAAACGCCTCTTTCCCTCTAAATATTCAAAGTTTTATGTCAGAGTAAAAATGCTGTGGATAGGATATGTGCAACAAAGAAACGCCTCTTTCCCTCTAAATATTCAAAGTTTTATGTCAGAGTAAAAATCCTGTGGATAGGATATGTGCAACAGAGAAACGCCTCTTTCCCTCTAAATATTTAAAGTTTTATGTCAGAGTAAAAATGCTGTGGATAGGATATGTGCAACAGAGAAACGCCTCTTTCCCTCTAAATATTCAAAGTTTTATGTCAGAGTAAAAATGCTGTGGATAGGATATGTGCAACAGAGAAACGCCTCTTTCCCTCTAAATATTCAAAGTTTTATGTCAGAGTAAAAATGCTGTGGATAGGATATGTGCAACAAAGAAACGCCTCTTTCCCTCTAAATATTCAAAGTTTTATGTCAGAGTAAAAATGCTGTGGATAGGATATGTGCAACAGAGAAACGCCTCTTTCCCTCTAAATATTCAAAGTTTTATGTCAGAGTAAAAATGCTGTGGATAGGATATGTGCAACAGAGAAACGCCTCTTTCCCTCTAAATATTCAAAGTTTTATGTCAGAGTAAAAATGCTGTGGATAGGATATGTGCAACAGAGAAACGCCTCTTTCCCTCTAAATATTCAAATTTTGTGTCAAAGTAAAAATGCTGTGGATAGGATATGTGCAACAGAGAAACGCCTCTTTCCCTCTAAATATTCAAAGTTTTATGTCAGAGTAAAAATGCTGTGGATAGGATATGTGCAACAGAGAAACGCCTCTTTCCCTCTAAATATTCAAAGTTTTATGTCAGAGTAAAAATGCTGTGGATAGGATATGTGCAACAGAGAAACGCCTCTTTCCCTCTAAATATTCAAAGTTTTATGTCAGAGTAAAAATGCTGTGGATAGGATATGTGCAACAGAGAAACGCTTCTTTCCCTCTAAATATTCAAAGTTTTATGTCAGAGTAAAAATGCTGTGGATAGGATATGTGCAACAGAGAAACGCCTCTTTCCCTCTAAATATTCAAAGTTTTATGTCAGAGTAAAAATGCTGTGGATAGGATATGTGCAACAGAGAAACGCCTCTTTCCCTCTAAATATTCAAAGTTTTATGTCAGAGTAAAAATGCTGTGGATAGGATATGTGCAACAGAGAAACGCCTCTTTCCCTCTAAATATTCAAATTTTATGTCAGAGTAAAAATCCTGTGGATAGGATATGTGCAACAGAGAAACGCCTCTTTCCCTCTAAATATTCAAAGTTTTATGTCAGAGTAAAAATACTGTGGATAGGATATGTGCAACAGAGAAACGCCTCTTTCCCTCTAAATATTCAAAGTTTTATGTCAGAGTAAAAATGCTTTGGATAGGATATGTGCAACAGAGAAACGCTTCTTTCCCTCTAAATATTCAAAGTTTTATGTCAGAGTAAAAATGCTGTGGATAGGATATGTGCAACAGAGAAACGCCTCTTTCCCTCTAAATATTCAAAGTTTTATGTCAGAGTAAAAATGCTTTGGATAGGATATGTGCATCATAGAAACGCCTCTTTCCCTCTTAGTAATATGGTGGTCATCTCAAATACCCATGATGAACCTTTTTAATATCCAATAGGATTTCAAAGATCGCTCCGTAAAACGACAACAATTCACACTACCGCCAGAATTCAACCACAATAAACACTCTATTCTATATTCACAGAGAGGAATTTCTAAAATTTTTGCCCCTAGGCCATCATTTTCTGCCATCATTTTCTGGGCCCTGCCGATATTACAACAGTTTTGTTATCATGGCACTTCTCTTCCACTAATTGCATCCTAAAGATTCATTTCTTGTTATATGTTTCACTTCACGTTTGTAAGTGCCAGAAAAGACACCCACACTACGTTACTGTTGCCACTGGCCGCGAACTGAGAAACAAGGATGTTGCTTTCAAGCTTTCTTTCAATGCTTATATTCGTTTCTTCGAGTAACAATTGTTTATATACGAGCACTGTTATGTGATCTCGCGCGGTTTCCTTTGCAGTCTGCTATACAGACTTGCACCCCGGTTGAAATCAGCGGCGCAACCACAGGGGGCATTGCTCCCCCCCAACCTTCGACGGAAGTCAAATCTAGGGGGTCAAGGGGGGAAACATTGACGGCTAAGGACACCTGCAAGGGGACGCAGAAGAGAAATTGCCCACTTCCATTTCAAATTTTATGAAAATTAAAATACATTTCGTAAATTTTTCTTGCTCGCTTCCCTCCCAAAGCCAACTTTTCTTGGTTTCGTCAAGTACAGGCCCTTAGCTATGGGGCAGCGGGAGTCGGCCATGGATGCCGAGCGATCTAAATGAAAAGAAAGTTGTATAAGAGAGAATGCCATTGCGTCCAGTGAAATTATTTGTGCCCTATTAAATCAATATTGTTTCAAATTGTAAAAATTGGATCTAAAAATTTTCTCGCTCGCAATATCGTTGCTTTCTGTAATGTGATATATTTCAATAATATGTGTTGTATATATGTATTGGATAAACTTTCGATACGTACACGATTAATGTTAGCATGTTGCATACGTTGTCATTTGCTATATTTTACTTCGCTTCTTGTGCCACTTTTCGCTAATTTGCGAAGATGGGGATGAGTGATTATATGATGAAATTTATGAATGGACATTAACAGACATCCACGCCCAGGCCGGGATTCGAACCCGGGGCTAGAATGTACAATATAAAGAAAGTCTCTAATTCACTTCATACTTCTTATACTTACTTCTTATGCACTCCTAGAGAGGTATCTCGAGTTACGAGACGGGGGTCGCGTGTTAAAATTGTATATTTATTTGTAGAAGTTGTAAAATAACGTTGTTAATTACCGCGATAATTATCCATAAAGAAACACGGGCACCATCTTCCATGTCAGAACAAATGACGTTCGAAATTCCTTGCGCCGTCTACAGCGTTGCCACACTGTTCAGAGCATTGGTCGTTGAAAGTGATAATTTAGGCGGGAGAGAAAATTATTAACGTGACATAGCCCCACGAACCATCACGGGGACGAGGTATGCCTACTAGGTTAGGTTAGGCCTGTTAGGTTAGGTTCCATTAGCACTCCTTTCGTTCAATTTAGCATATACGGACAACTACAGGTAAGTTTGGCAACAGTGCTTTAACGTTGATTTCAGGAAAGTATGACGTCTCCTGTATTGATGAAACGTTGTTGGTCAGTTACGTGCTACAAAACTATAAATTTCTAATTGAAAGTGATCATTGGTTCACAAATCATTCACGGATAACCATTTCAGGTAATGTTAGGTTAGCTTTAGATATGTTAGGCAAGCATAGTTATAATATTTCGTTTGTAAAAATACGCAAATACTCCACCGCTGATTTTAGGAAAAATGGCATGTTTTGTGAAACATTGTTCGTCATTTACGTGCTACAAAACAACGAATTCCGTATTCAAAGTGATTATTCGCCCAAAAACCATTCACGGAAGGTTCGGTTAGGTTAAGTTAGGTTAGGCAAGCATAGTTATAACATTTCGTTTGTAAAACTTATAAAATTTCGTTCGTAAAACTACGGATATAAACCTTCATAAAAATTTTTAAAAAATATTATTTTTTCAAATTTCCGACTTCGCCGCCGATTTTTAACAACAGATTCGTTATTAGTAGGTCAAAATTAGTTAGTAAACCGAAAATTAAAAAAATTGGAGACTTTCTCTATATTGTAAATTCGCTCCGAACCCGGAACCCCTGGCGGATATTGCATATGTGTAAGACATAAAAGTTATAGATGCTATATGTACAAAAAATATTATCTGCGGAATGCATAGCTATACCATTCATTTTCTGCCATTCGAAAATACAGTTTGTGTGCCTGTTTTCCATTATTAGATAACGTGAAATTGACGGTTAAAAATATATTTAAAATCGTTTGTTCCAAACAAATGCTTTAGCACCGACTTCTACCTCGTCTTTGCGTAATTTATGAGGATAATAACGTTTTTGATACTAGTACTATTACTACTACTACTACTAATAATAATAATATTAATAATAATGTCATTATTGTTATTATTATTTTTGGTACGTTTAACCTGGTACTTGCCCCCCACCCTCACACAAAAATTCGTGGTTGCGCCACGGGTTGAAATATATAACTGGAAATAGGGTTATGATGTAAGGAATTATTTGAAACGGTTGAAACTCCTTTCATTTTATTCCATGATATAAGCAAGTAAAACGACTTGCCATGTTGTTTTATTTTGCTATTATCACAATATTAAGGAATTTTAATAGTCGATGGCCTTTGTCACTTCTGCGCTTTACTTCAGAGTTTCATTTTTGTGCGGCCCCTAGACTATAGCCCAGGATAGCCTAGTGACAAATCCCCTTCTGAATATTCATACACTATTTATAATGTGCAAGTACAGAATACTCACTGACCTATGGGTTGCTTTGACCAAATATTAACTTTTCAAACACGCTCACATTCTTAGCGAAGCAAGATTCAAACCATGGAGCTTTGGTTCGAATCACTGTTGTGATTGAATTGTTGTAACATAGCAACTTCACAGTTACAAGAATGGTTAAAAAAAGAATAACAAAAAATAATCAGTTATACAATGAATTTTGTCAATGTTACATTGTTGTAACATTGACAAAATCCATTGTATAACTGATTATTTTTTTGTTTAAAAATTTGTACCGTTGTTATAACTGTATATTTATTAGGGCTGAGCCGATACCGATGCCGATGTATCGGTATCGGAATCGGAAAGTATCGGTTGGAATTCATCTACCGATACCAGCCGATACTTTCCCGGCATTTTGGTCTTTCACGGGGTCCACAAAAATGCCTCGTGACACTTTCCCGGTGTCTAATTATCCTAGAAATTATGTAAAATTCAAACTTTCTTTTCATTTTTCACCAATTTGCACGATAAACTATTTTGTCTACATATTTTAATATTCTGATGTAATTCTTGAATATTCTAAGGTAAATTTATTGGGAAATTGATGCATATAATTGGAGAAGAAAATTTACACACCAATATTGATCAATATTCTGAACAAATTTTAATTATTGCAATTTTCAAGTATCGGTATCGGTGTGTATCAGTGATAGTATCGGCATCGGTATTGGTTCAAGGTTCAGCCCTAATATTTGAGGACTAAAAGTGGTAAACGTTGTAAGTGCCAAAAGCTAAAGTGTTGGGAAATCGCATCGTTCCGCACATCAGCCCGTAAGAACGTGCACACTAGTGACCTCTTTACACGCCCTTTGAAATACTTAGAGGGCTACCAGCCACATTTCACGTTTACCACATTATAAAGCATGGCACATTTCACAGTTTAACGTGGAAAACGGTGTTTGAATTATTGTGGCACTTACAGCGTTTAACAATTTCAGTCTTCATTTATTCAAACTAGGAATAAATGTCTGATTAAGCGAGCATGTATTCTCCTGAAACGTCACAACAGAAGCTGTGTTTTTATGCTTGTAACAACCACAAGAGAAATAAAAATTGTGAAGCTACCATGAAATAATGGAAAGGAAGCATCTTGGTAACAATAATTATACTAATGTGTTCATATGCAAGCAACGCTTACAATCGACGTATGAAACACTATTTCTGGAGGAAACAGATCTCACCTTTATACATGTAAGGAACCATTCCTTGGTCATCGTATTCTCGAGTCCAACTGTCGTTGCTCAAAAGATAAAGGCATAACTGAAAATAACAAAATGACATTTTAAAATAGTAAGACTTGAAGCTTTCCTGGCTACGAATGATGAAAAGAATCTCTCGGGCTATCGACCAGGTGAGTTGTGGAAAAGATTCCAAGCTTTCGAGACCTAACGTACTCTCATCTTCTTGGAATCTTTTCCACAACTCACCTGGTCGATAGCCCGAGATAATCTTTTCGTCATTTCAAAATGCCTTAAATGCACTTAAAATACTTGAAAAACTCAATATGCTGACCAAGGCAGAAATTAATTTTATTATAAAACATAAACTAAACGTAACGTTTCAACCTTCTAGCAAGGTCTCCTTCAGACTCTGCACCAAGTACAAATGTAACAAGGTACAAAATAGGACGATATATATATATACACACAAACATTACTCCCTTCCAGACTATTAGAAAGTTGTTCTGGAACATTCTAGCAGGTGACTTTCCCTTGTCAACTGTATTTTCACCTGAAAGAGAATGTGGTTGGACTCTCTATCTCACGCTCTATTTCCTTCATTCTTCTTCCTTCTTCTCTCCTCTTTCTCTCTTGTCCTTTCCACTCTTTCTAACACCTTCTTCCATTCTTCGTTTATCTTCAGTCCCCCATCCCAGTTCATTGTGTCTTCTTCACCTTTCTTCTCTATTTCCTTCGCCTCCTTCCATTTTCTCACTAGCATTCTCTTCTCCCTTCCTATCTGCTTAGCCTCATCCCACTCTATGTCATGTCCTGTTTCGTGTGTTTAAATATCGCATTTATCTCTCTCTTAAGTCGTACATTATGTTTTATAATAAAATTAATTTCTGCCTTGGTCAGCATATTGAGTTTTTCATATCATGGAAACAAGGCTTAATGGCGTTAAGAGACTAATATCTAGAGAACAGTTCAGGTTCTGGCTCATAATGTATCCGGCGACGTTTAGCAACAATATTAAAATAATTCACTTCCTATCTTGATCCATCATCACTGTTTCTGATCTTTTAACTCTATACATTGTTGTTTGTAACCCACTCATAGTTTTTCTTTCATTGTAGTTCTGTCTAGAAATGAAAATTCCCCCTTGCAGATTGCTAATCCGCGATACTTGGATGACTTGAAACTTGAGTGCAAGAACAAGTACTTCAAGTACTTGTTCAACACACAAAGTGGGCGACATGGCGGTAAGGTTACCTAAAAGGGAAGCAGAAGCACTAAGGTGCAAGGTATACGTGAGATGGTGAGTAGTTGTAGTGCCCCGGTTCACGGACCTCTATTGAGGCTCGGTGAGTCTCGCCTTAATGGACTTGTCTCGTAAGGCAATGAGCCTCATTTGATGGCAGTGTTGCCAGCTGCTTACTCGAAAAAATCACCAAGAGTTTTTTTGGGTCTAACGTAGCCTCAAGCAAGGAGCTGGCAATTTTGCTTGAGGCTTGCCTTAATGGATTTTTCTCGTAAGGCATAAGCTTTATTTTCTCGCAGTGTTGCTAATATTTTACTCGAAAAAAATCACCAAGGTTTTTTTTGGGGGGGGGTAAACCTAGCCTAAAACAAGGAGCTGGCAATCTTGCTTGAGGCTTGTTTTACAGTGCATAAAAGCAAGAAGCTGGCAACCTTGCTTGAGGCTTGGAGAGAGAGAGAGGGAAGAGTTAAACAACCGACAGCTGCCAACACCCACCCTAACCTACTCTAACCTAACCTAACCTAACCTAACCTAACCTACTCTAACCTAACCTAACCTAACCTAACCTACTCTAACCTACTCTAACCTAACCTACTCTAACCTAACCTAACCTAACCTAACCTAACCTAACCTAACCTAAAGCAAGGAGCTGGCAATCTTGCTTGAGGTTTGCTTTACAGTGCATAAAGCAATTTGCCAACGTACTAGTACTTTTTACCATGGCTTTTTACAAAAAAAAGAGAGGAGCGAGAGAGGGGGAAGAGTTAAACAACTGACAATGTCGCTAATATTTACCTACAGTTTTTTTTTACTTGGCAAGGGGGTTTAGCCAATTTATATACTGGCGTAACATACATACACTGGGCAAGGAGAGCCGGCAACAAATATATACTGCCGTAAAAGAGAAAGAGATGGATGGGTGGATGGTAATATAGTATGCGTGTGCGTGTGTGCGTATAATATGTAGCATTATTAACTAGAGTGTGTTGACAATTTACTTGCAACTAAAAAAAAAATAGAGATGCCAATTTTGCTGTAAGATAAAGAGAGAGAGATTTATGGCTGGCAACAGTGGTGAGCGATGTCCTCTCTCTTCTGTGCAATATGACATTATGATGTTACTGTAGTTTTTGACGAGGATTACGAGTTAACTAAAAAAAAACCTGCAACTAGAGAGAGTTGCCAGCACATACACGCTATTGTAAGAGAGATGGATGACTGGGGGAGGGGGCAGCATTTCTGGCATTTCAGCAGGTCTGGCAACTGTTGAGAAATAGTGACGTCAGTTAACAGCATTGGTAGCAGTGATGCGATGCGATGCATTAACTTGTGAATTTTCGAACTCGTAAAATGATGTGGCTGAAATATAGGGGGAAGAATGGCTATTCACAGTGGCGGATGTACTTCCTGTTTTTTCAAAAGCTAACAATAATAATAGAATTTCATGCTGACGCATTTATTTCGTTCAAAAATTCGTGTTCAGCACAGATAATGCTATGTAATTTTCACATCAGCTCAGCCAACTGTTGAGAAATAATGACGTCAGGTAACAGCATTGATGGGGGTGACATGATGAATTTACGAAAATAGGAAAATGACAGTGCTAAAAATTGAAGTATAAAACTATTTTCTAGAGCATACACATGATGCTTAGGTTACAACAGCTGTTAACATCAGGTCTGGCAACTGTTGAGAAATAGTGACGTCAGTTAACAGCATTGGTAGCAGTGATGCGATGCGATGCATTAACTTGTGAATTTTCGAACTGGTAAAATGATGTGGCTGAAATGTAGGGGAAGAATGTTCTAGACTGGATTTCTACTAGTCCACGTTGTTAACCTACATATTACTCCTCGACTAATAAACTAGAAGCTCGAGGGGCATCAGGTCTTATTTTTTATTGTGAGCTGCAAGAAGAATATTGTGATTGTGATTGAAATTAACTAACGTGAGTAAATTTGTTTGTTAGCTTGCATGAGTTGGCTTTGTGTTATATAAATAGGTAGTGTTGCTTTTGTGAGTTGATTCTGTAATAACCAAACAAATGTAAAGAAATTGTAGATAAAAAGTAAACAATTCTTAAGCATATTGTGGAAGGAATATATACTCGCAAAGCACGCAAAAAGAAGAGAGAGAAAGTATACAAGTTTTAAGTGTGTTGCATGTATCTCTCTTTTTTTTCTTGCTTTTTTTATATATATATTTATTACATATTACTATATACACCAAGCATATGCAAAATAGCAATATGCAGGGGTGTAAGAGGACGACTTTCTGGTAAGACGCCTAACAGTTAACCTCACTTCCACGTAGTACACTCTGGACTGTAGAGTAACGAGGCTCTGGCGTCTGGCAGACCAGTATAATTTTGCGTGTGTTAGCCTTTTTTTTGTGCCTTTGATATTTAGTGGGGGTACATAGTGTTTCGAATTTTATTATTATTTAGTTTTATACACAGAAAAGATATTAAACATAAAATTAAATAAAATAATATCTAATTATGTTTTTTTATCACAACAAGCATTCACAAAAAAAATAACAATAATGTGGTTTAAAGTTTTTTAACGTAATTGCTACGTAAACAAAATGGCCGACTTGCAATGAGTGTGTCAAAGTTTTTTTTAAGCCTAATTGCTACGTAAACAAAATGGCCGACTTGCAATGACCGTGTCAAATATGAATAGATTGAGAGATGGAAAGAGAAGTTAAATATGCTTAAATAAAGTGCTCTTCTGTGCATAGCACCATACCATAAAAACATATAGGAAGACTGCCATGTTTATGCATGAAACTTAAATATACATATAAAATTAAAATATTTGGTGCTGACCACATCACACATTGCTGATTTTGCATTGTATTTTCCTATATTCACATATGTACAGTAAAACTAATCGGGACTAGGTTTTAGTTTTTTTAAAATAGGATCCGAACCACTATGTACTTTTATCGGGTTCGAACCTAGGACCTCTTGATTACAAGGCAACAACACAACCACCGCACTTTCGAACCCTAATGAATATGTAGGAAAAAACAACAGTATATACATAATCCAAAATTGCGTGGTTCTAGGCCCCATAGGAACCGAGAAAATCAATGTCTTGGAAAACATCTTAAGATATTTGTCTTAATCTTTAAGAAAGTCGACTTCCGGTCTGTCAAGATGTTACTTCCGGTCTGTCAAGATGTTACTTCCGGTCTGTCAAGAAAATTTTCTTAAGACAAAAATCTTAAGACGTTTTCCAAGACATTGATTTTCTCGGCTCCTAATTGAGCTAGGATGATGATTTTAGGTTTGTTGGATAGGATTCGACGAAAACTATTCGACTAGCAAATAAAATCGATTCCACGCCCTCAAGTTTTGGAAATACAGACAATTTTTTATTTTTTGAGAAACTTGATTTGCCGGCTTAGTTTTTACTCTAATTTGAAAATTTTAATGATATTTGATAAAAAATTGAATGTACTCTACAACCTATTGGAAACATAATGATTAGCACTTACTGTTTTCGAGTTATTTTAAATTTAAATTTCAAGATGTAATTTCTAAGTTGTTTTGTAACTCGTAAACTATGGGTCGTAGAAAACCCATTCTTGTTTTATCTGCTATTGCCTGACAAATACTATAAACACAAATAATGTTTATTGTTTGATTTAAAAAAATCGAAAATAACTTTGTTTTCTGAAAATAAAAAATGTGTGTATGGAAAAAAAATACGATTGTGTAATTTTTTATGATGTATGTTTGCATGTAAAAATAAGTATACCTGAAAATTTTAGAATTTCAAAATAGCTATATATATATATATATGCTATTATATCAGCCGAAACAATAGAATATATATAAACAAGTACATTTTCATAGTTTCATACCTCTACTAGATTGGTAGAAAAATATACTAATGGGCAATAAAATCTGAAGAAGATTCGTGTCTAGCAAAAAATAAACTAAATAGAATTACACATGCATACAATATTTATTGTGCTTTTTTTTCTATCTACAATTATATTTTTCTTATATATTTTTTTTAAATTTTTTTACAGGGTTTATTAAAGCACATATTTGAGGAAAACAAAATTTTTCTCGTAAGGCATTTTTTTTGTAAACACTCTACCACCAACAGATCACATATAAATAAACATACCCCCCAAAAAAATGCGCTCCATGAAAAGTTGCCCTGTGTGCAAAATAAGCATATCAAGCAGAAATTTTGCAAGACATTGTCGTACCTGCGTGCCAGGCAAGCATTTGACTGCTAAAAAATCATGTCCCAGGTGCGGTATACATATTACCATTAATAATTTAAAGAGGCATATAACATCATGCAAAATTGTCGTCGGAACACCTGTTCCACAACCGTCGACCAGCTCCACCAAGAGGAAAGCAGAAGCAGCCTCCATCAATGCACCACCCACGAAACGTGTCAAGCCTGTGGCGAAAGCGAACCGGACTGCTTTCGAGCGGTTGTTAGAGGATTTTGTCATCACTTCGGAGGGCTTATGCGACGTGCGTAGCTTTTTAGAGGAGAAGCGAGCAGAGATAATTTCCATCCTCGGTGATGCGCTTGCAACGCACTCCACCAAATTCTACGCATCGCTACGTTGCCAGTACAAGAAGCCGTCTGACGAAATTTACAGCTTCTGCCACAACACCAAGGCGAAGACGCTACATCTGGTTGATGTCGAAAACCTAGAGGTCATCTACAACAAGTTTGCCGAGGAGCTGGTGGCGAAACAAGAAGAACATGAAGCTGAGGGCTCGGGGGGTTTGCTGTGTGGGGGGCCTCACGAACTGTGCATCAAACTTTGCAAGTTTACGCCTCTCTCCGCCTCCAGCTACGTCCCCTTACCACCTTCCATCGCGGCAAAGAAGGCTGTCCTGAACATTCAAAACGGTGACGCCAAGTGCTTTCTCTGGTCGGTGCTTGCAGCGTTGCACCCTGTCCACTGGAAAAACCAACCAAAACGAGTTAACCACTACCTACCCTACGAGGCAGAACTGGAAGTTGGCATGGCTGGGATCGACTACCCGGTGGAGGTCCCGGATATTCGCAAGTTTGAGGCCCGTACACGCAACCCTCGGTTGGCCATCAACGTTTATGGCCTCACTGACGAAAATGTGGTGTACCCCATCCGGGTGAGCGACGTAGACGACGATGGTGCTCGAGAAATTCACCTTCTGCTCATCAAGGATGAGACCCATCACCACTACACCCTCATTCGCTCCCTCTCTAGACTTGTTTTGAGTCAACGGAGCAGTGAGAGTCACCACGTCGAGGTGTGTCGCAGGTGCTTGTCTATATTTCATAATCGAAAACAGCAGGATTACCAGCGCATCAGAGGTCCCAACATCGCTGCAGAGAAGCTCGCTCGCCACAAGTTCTACTGTAGTAACAACGAGCCTGGGGTGGCAGTCTTGCCCAAACCTGGCACCGTGGAGCGTTTCCGCATGCACGGTGCCATGGTGGAGCATCCCGCTATCATCATCGCGGATTTCGAGGCCTTCCTCAAACCCCTGTCCACTTGCGATCCAGATCCCGAAGTTTCCTCCACCACCCCTTACCAACTCCACGAGGCTTCGAGTTATGCATACGTTGTGGTGCGACGTGACCAGCACATTGCCCCCGAGCCCTACGTGTACCGTGGCCCCGACGTAGCCAAACACTTCCTCGAGAGGATGGTTGTCGAGGCCAACGAGATAGGGAAGATACTGTTGGCCCCCAAGTCTATGCTCCCACTGTCCCCCGACGATCAACGTAGACACGACGAGGCCATCGCTTGCCCTGTCTGCGTCAAGAAGTACACCGCCAACAACCGTAAAGTCCAACACCACGATCACTTTAACGGTAGGTATGTTGGTCCTTGGTGCAACGATTGCAACCTCATGGCCCGGGACCCGCGATTTATCCCTGTGTTTTTTCACAATGGCTCGGGATACGACTTCCACCACCTCGTCAAGCATCTTGGGTACGACGACATGCGAATCAACGTCCTGGCGCAGAACGAGGAGCGTTATATTAGCTTGAGCAAGTGGGTGCGAATCCCAGGATCACGCTCTACCGTCGAGCTTCGCTTCCTCGACTCCCTGAGGTTCCTCCCGGCAAGCCTCGATGCTCTCGCGGGGAAGGTTAGCGACGAGCAAATGCTCATCACCTCAGCAAACTTTCCGAACTTGGACGCCGGCCTCTTCAAGCGTAAGGGGGTCTATCCCTACGAATACATCACAGACCCCTCCAAGTTCGCGGAGACGTCGCTACCTCCCCAGGCGAAGTTCTACAGTCAGCTACGAGGCTCGAACATCACCGACGAAGAATATCACCATGCCCAGTCCATGTGGCGCGAGCTGGGCTGTCGAACTCTCGGGGACTACTACGACGCCTACCTCAGACTTGATGTGACGCTCTTCGCCGACGTGTTCCAGACGTTCCGTGCGACCGCAATGAAGATCTACCAGCTGGACCCCGCCTACTTCTATAGTCTCCCCGGACTGGCGTGGTCAGCCATGTTTCTGGTGACGAAGATCGAGCAGGAGCTTCTTTCCGATTATGACATGGTGCTGTTTGTGGAACGCAGCATCCGGGGTGGCATGGTCCAGGTGTCGCAACGGTACGCGCGCGCCAACAACCATTACATGGCTACTGGCTAACACCCCTCACAACCGTCCAGCTACATCATGCACACGGACGTGAATAACTTGTACGGACACTCCATGATGCAGCCACTCCCCTTTAGAGGGTTCGAGTGGGTCGACCCCTCCAACTTCAACATCGAAAGCTTCGACGATTCAAAACATGGGTTCTTCGCCGAGGTTGATCTGCAATTCTCCGAGAAACTGCAGGATTTGTTCAACGATCTCTCCCCTGCACCCGAGTTCAAGTGTCCACCCAATTCCAACCAGAAGAAGCTCATCATGGATTTCGAGCCCAAGAAGAATTACGTCCTACACTACCAGAATCTCCGGTGGTTGATGCAGCAAGGGGTCACGCTCGACGCAGTTCACCGCATCCTCAAGTTCGGGCATTCTCCGTGGTTGCGTCCATATATTGAAGTCAACACCAAACACCGCACCGCAGCCACGTCCGAGCTTGATAAGGATTTCTTCAAGCTTATGAACAATGCGGTGTTCGGGAAAACCATGGAGAATGTACGAAATCGTGTAGATGTGAGGCTAATATCAAACAAAGCACAATGTCGCAGGCTCGTAGCAAACCCGTTATTCAAATCGAGGACCATTTATAACGAACAGCTTGCTCTGGTGCATATGAGGAAGGGGGAGGTGAAGCTCAACAAGCCAATTTATGTTGGCGCCTCAGTATTAGACCTGAGCAAGCTGCACATGTTTCAAATATATTATGGGATACTACGCCAGCACTATAACGACAATATTAGCCTACTCTACATTGACACGGACAGTTTAATATACCACGTTCGCACAGCCGACGCGTACAAGGATATGGCCACTGTTCCATCTTTGGTTGTCCTCTTCGACACCTCAAACCTTCCCCAGCCGAACCGATACGGCATCCCGGCTCGCAACAAGATGGTGGTCGGCAAACTCAAAGACGAGAAGAAAGGTGATTTAGGTCTCGAGGTTGCAGGTCCTTGCGCCAAAACCTATGCCATCAAAGCCGAGGGCAGCGTTACCAAGAAGGCCAAGGGTGTCGGCAGACAGGTGGTTCAGGAGAATCTCACATTCGAGGACTTCTTCGATTGCGTCAAGACCAGGTCGCCGGTTCTAAGAGCAGAACAGCGCATCCAGAGCGTCGACCATGTGTTGACCACAAACAAAGTTAGAAAAATTGCGCTAAATCCTGATGACAATAAGAAGTGCATCCTCGAGTGTGGTATTCACGTATTGACGTGGGGGTACTATCGCTTAGCAAAAAGCAAAACCTGCAACATATGTCCATCTTCAACAGAAGATTCATAAAAAAAAAACAAAAAAAACATTTTGACTGTCATTACAAAAAACTTTGACCGTATTCTTAAATAACCAGCATGCCTATGAATTTGTTCGGTTTCAAAAAACAGATCATTATGGAAACCATACCAGATCATGAAGTCTTAACTTCCGTGTTACCTAAACTCAACGGTCTGTTGATCATTCACCTCAACAGCATTTGGACGAAACTGAATGACGATGTGGGCAAGATGTTTTATGTTTTTAATAACAATTTACATTTCTACGAAATTCCGATCGACGGGAAACTTCAAATCACCGTGAATCCGGAAAACGCAGGCGAAATCAAAATTTCTACCGGCAAGAACATTTTTCGAATCAAGCACGACAAGATGCTTTCTAACATTACGTACGATGTGTCTGCAGGAGATTATTTTTACATGGAACTCCTCGGAGATTACGACAAACTCATTCCTCTTTTTGTAGAATTACGAATCGTCTATCCTATTATAAATAACCGTTAACCAAAAATGCCTAACGACATTTTCGGCAACACCAAGCGTGTAGACCATGCAGAAGAGATTCTCATGTTGGACATTCGAGTTAAGAAGTTGAGGACCGATTTGATTGCTTTGCAGGAAACCTTAAACAAAAGTTTAGAGTCGGAAATCGCCACGCTCCAAACGCAATGTCTCGACCCCATTCTGAAAATCGATTCCGAACTAAAAACACTCATAAAAAATTATGTCGACGTACCTTCTTACGACAGCGTTCAAAATATACAGTTGAGCGTGGATTCGCTTCAAAATGATTTGGCCAAATTACAGCAATTTCAATCGAAAAATGAAGATTTGGAAAAATTGAAACTCGAAATCGAAGAACGAACTTCCGCAATAGAAAATAATTTCTCCGAACTTCAAACCGTGGTGAACGATATAGACGCAGAACGCTTGCATGTCGTCGTTTCCAAATTACAAGAAGAATTCACCGGCACGTTGGAAGAAATTAAATCCAAGTTGCAGACTTTGGAAGATACCATGACGAACCTACCATCGTCGGACGAATTGCAGGTCATCGGTAAAAGCGTCGCGAACATAAAAATTCAATTGGAGGCCTATCAAGATTTCGAACATATTCAAACCACCATCGCTACGCTTCAGGCGTCTCTGGAATTGATCAACGAAGAAATTAAAAATATTCACGCTGAAGCGAGAGCGTTGACGAGCATTCAAGACACGCTGAGCACGGTTCAGCAGAAGATCGAATATTTAGAAAATTTGAACGTCGAAACGAATCTTGCTCATTTTCATCATGTACTTGACAACATACAGGGTGACTTGGAATCGTTACGGACGAGCGTGCCTTCGAGCGAAGATTTGGAAAAATTGAAAACAGCGGTGACGGCACTATCCGATTCGAGCGACATCAAAAATTCATTGAGCGATCTTGAGAGTAGGGTGGCCAATCTCCCCACCTCCAAAGAATTGCACGCTTTGAAAAGAAACATATCACGTATGCTGAAACGACTGGAAACGGAAACGGCGAACGTGGAACAGATTCGAGACGAAATTAGTTCGCTGGTGTCGACGCTGCCCACTTCGCAGAGCGTCGCCGACCTTCACACGCAGTTTACAGAGATGCGAAGCATCGTGAACGATCTTACCGAGAAGAGCTCGAAATTGAATCAAGTCGAGAACCTTCAGAACATCGTCGTCAACATCAGAGATCAAGTTGGAGTGCTGGAATCCACGCAGGAATCGACGCTGGCCTCTTTCGGTGCCAAGTTGCAAGAACTCAACGAAAACTACAAGCAGTTGAACGTGGAAGTGAAAATCAAACCGTCGTTTTCTGCCGTAACAGATACCATAGTCGAGCATTTGCTGCCCATCGAAAATAAACTCGGACAAGTTCACAGTAATCTGCTCGGCGTCGACACTAAATTCGCTAAACTGCATTCTCTGCAAGCCATCGAAATCAACAGCGTACCCAATCAACAGAGAATCTCCACGTTCGTCGAAGGTAACAAACTGTACATGTTGCATCCTTATCATCCGTACTACAAGTTTCTCCTCGATGGCACGATTCAGATAAACGAATTTTCGTACTGGTCTCACGGTAGAAAAGCTAGCGTTCCCACCATGACTTTGATATCGAATCGTGGTGTCCAGAAAGCAGGAAACATTCCTCTGGCACGTTGGAACGAAACGCGCAACATATATGAAATACACGAAGACGAAGATCTCACCGTTTTCGACGTGAGTGTCGGCGATAAGCTGATCATTCAAAACACGAGCGAGGTGCCACCCTCTTTGAATCCCATCACGCTGGTGCTTCTCTTGAAACGTAATCTCTAAACAAAAAATGTCTAGGCAAGACATCGTCGAAGAATTGCATAAACCTGCACGCCGCAACTACGAACGTTTGGCTGTGGTAACCAAGGGCATCGATGACCTCTGGCAAAGCGACCTCGTCGAGATGAGTAGCGGCAATTTGAAAAACGTACATAAATTGAACAAGGGTAACAAGTACCTCCTCACCGTCATAGACACGTTTTCGAAATTCGCATGGGCTCTACCTTTGAAGGCCAAAACGGGAACATGCGTCACGGAAGCATTCAAATTAATTTTTCGCGAAAGCGGCGGCAGACGACCTCGGTTTCTGCAAACAGACAAGGGGAAGGAATTTTACAACGCCGTATTCCAAAAGTTTATTCAAAAACACAAGATTCGACATTATTCGACCTTCAGTCACATCAAAGCCAGCATCGTGGAAAGATTCAATCGAACCTTGAAAACACACATGTGGAAACGATTCACGCTTCGGGGAAATTACAAATGGGTCGACATCCTCCCGGAACTCGTCGACACCTATAATGATACGGTACACAGAACGATAGGCATGAAGCCAGCTGACGTTACCAAGTCCGACGAGCAGCGTTTAATTTCTACAGTTTACTGTCCAAAGTACACACCCACGACAAAAAAAGCTAAATACAAAATTGGAGACCAGGTGAGGATCAGCAAATTCAAACGCACCTTCGAGAAGGGGTTCACAAAAAATTGGAGCACGGAACTCTTTACGGTGGTTCGAGTTCTACCCGGAAACCGACACACGTATATAATAAAAGATAGTAGCGGTGAGATTTTGAAAGGAAGATTTTACGAAGAGGAACTCTCTAAAACGAAACACCCCGACACGTACCTCATCGAGAAAGTATTGCGTAGGAAAGGTGACAAACTGTTTGTCAAATGGCTGGGACTTCCGGAAAAGAGTTGGATCGACGCGGACGAAGTGATCTTGTGAGTACGTGGAACGTGGTGAAGCGTCTACCGGATCCGGAAAGTCAAACGAAGAAAAAGAACGGTGAGTTGCTTCCCGACAGCATCCGCTGTCTGATCGTAGGTCCTTCGGGGTGTGGGAAAACGACACTGCTCGTGGACAATTTTCTCCTCACACCGAATTGGTTAGATTGGAAGAACAGGCACCTGTACGTGTTCTCGAAAAGTTTGGAGCAATCCAAATACCAGCAACTGATGAAACTGTACGATGGTCTGGATATTGCAACGTTCGCCTCGGAAATAAAACCGCTCGACGATTGTCGTGAAAATTCAGTTGTTGTGTTCGACGACGCCATCCTGGAAAATCAAAATGAAATTCGCAACTTTTTCACGCAAGGTCGTCACAAAGGAATGGATTGCTTTTACCTAGCTCAAACGTTTTCCAAAATTCCAAAACAGTTAGTACGCGACAACGCTAATTTCATATGTTTGTTTCGTCAAGATCACACCAACCTCAAGCATGCGTACGATGACTACGTAGGCGGAGACATGAACTACAATCAATTTTCGGAACGCTGCTGCTCTACTTGCTGGAACGGTGACGATTTCGGATTCGCGACGATCGACATGACGAGGAAACCCAACGACGGAAAATACAGAAACAAAATCAACGATTTTCTAAACGTTGCAACGTTGTGAGAAACGATGTATATAAATAAACATTATGACGAAGCGAAAAATTGAGGATGAAAATCTCAAGTTGCGAAAATACCTCGCGAAACGCTTCAAAGGTTGGAAATCCGAGAATCGCGGATTCTACGAAGAGAAGAAACGTCAGGATCAACCCGTGATCGATGCCATCAGCAGTCTAGGTAAAGAAATTAAAAGTGTCACGGAACAAAATAAAAATTTGATCAACGAACTCGTACCGCTCGCAGCTAAAAGTTACGCCGTACCCACGCCCATTTCGAGCATTCCTTCGACACCGTTCGAACTGAAGGATGCACCGGCACGACGTCGAGCCATAGGTAGCACGTCGTCTTCAGATAAAATCGAGTTGGGACCTTTGGCACGAGACTACCTGAGCACGGGGAAATTCGACAAGGATGAAGTGTTCGAATTGTATCCCAGCATGGAAACCAGCGAAGGCGGCGGTGTGGTGTGGAAGATTGGGAAATCGAAGGTGACCTTCGAAGGCAACGACATTAAAATCAATTTAGGCGACAAGGATAGTTGGACCAGGTATCCGGGTACGGTGGGACTGTGGGAACTCGTCGCCAAAAAGCAGCCGAAAGATTACACCGACGAAGATTACCAGAGTTACAAGGAAATTCTGATCATGACGGATGCCTTGTACCAGAACAACGACGCCTCGCAGAATAGGGTGAAATCGAGCAGCGGCGAGAAGTACAGGAATCTCATCAAACCGATTTGGAACCAGGTGAAAACAGGCAGCGGCGTCAAACGCTACAACACGCTACCCAAAGAATTCGTTTGGGTGGACGACGTTAGGAAACTCGTGGACCGATTGTTGGTGATAGCCGGCGAAGAGAATGCAGGCAACCGTAATTTCTACAACGAGAAGGTTGGCATCGTGGACATGATCAGCACGAAACTTTCCAACTTCATCGTGAACGACGACAAGGGCATAGGTTACCTGATCAAAATCATCAACACGCTGCCTCCGAAATTCTAGAACGTGGCCGAAGGAAAGGGGCTCGTGAACGACATCATCAACAAGTTACCTTTCGAGATGCATCTACCTGGCTACCAGTACTGCGGACCGGGTACCAAACTCGAGAAAAGATTGGAGAGAGGAGACAAGGGTGTGAATCCGTTGGACGCCGCATGCAAAGATCACGACATCGCCTACAACACCACGCAAACGGATCTGGACGCACGTCACGAAGCAGACAGAAAATTGGAGCATGCAGCTTTCGAAAGGTTCGTGAGCAGAGACGCATCGTTGGGTGAAAGAGTTGCAGCACTGGGTACCACCATCGCCATGAACACGAAACAAAAATTGGGGTGGGGTATATAAATAACATACCGTAAAAAAACTACACAAGAAAAAATCTCAGAATATATATATAAATAACATACCGTGAAAATAACACATAGAGCATCAACATGAAGCCCAAGGGTGTCGTGTACCAGATACCATACTCCAATCTTAAAAATCTAGGTGCTCTCGATGGGTTACTCACCAAGAAACAACGCGAGAAGAAACGTTCTTGCTTGTCGAAAGGACACGGAATGAAATTGCTTCTCAGCACACCTCAATTGAAAAGATTGCAGCGTTCGCGGAAACAGCAAAAGGTCGGAGGTTTCATATTCAGCATCCCGGCCATCCTGGCAGCATTGGGGGCCGTTGGAAGTTTAGCCGGCGGTAGCGCCGCCATCGCGAAAACCGTCATCGACTCGAAGAAGAACAAGGCCGAGTTGGAAGAACAGAAACGTCACAACCTGGCCATGGAGAAGAAAAAAGGAAAAGGCGTGATGAGAAAGTTTAAAAAAAAGAAACAGAAGCACTCACCAACCGAGACATTGAATCTCTGATCGAACCGTTACGAATCAAATACTTCAGAGGAGTTTTCATGTCCGACTCGCTACCTTCAAGCGTTAAAAGAAGAGAATGCGGAGTAGTCAACTTGGACGGTCAAGAAAATCCAGGCACGCATTGGATATGTTACCACAAAAACGACGATGATAAAGCATTCGTTTTCGATTCTTTCGGAGGTGTTCCACCTACAAATTTAATTCATTATCTGAAAACGAACAAAACTTCTATATACTACAACGACGAACGCATTCAAAATTTCGGAGACGTGAACTGCGGTCATCTCTGTCTCTCCGTGCTCGCGTTTCTCTCTAAAATAAATAACCCTACGATCGAGGATTTCCAGAAAGCATTGTGGAACCTCAAACAGCATCACTAGGATGGGTGTGTTCCATCTCACGAGCGAATCTTCAATCTTGAAACTCACGCTGCACGACGACATCGTCTATCCTAAATCCGTGGCTCTGCGTGCATTCTACAGCATGTACCTCATACCCAATGTTACGCAGCACAACAACAAAATTAGCGTCGGAAGCGAACACATCGTCGTCACGCCAGGACAATACAATCTTTCCACTTTGCAAGCTCAGTTACCCAAAGGCACGTACCTTTCTCAAAATTCGGTCACGCATAGAGTGGAAATCCTATCGGCGACGGAGACCGTGGACCTGGGCACCATGGGAGAACTTTTAGGTTTCGAGAACGACACCAAACTCGAAGCCGGCATCAAGCACGTAGCAACCAACATTCCTAAATTCTTGGCCATAGAAACTCTGAACGTACACTGCAACGTGGCGGAAGGCATGATCACGAAATCCTCGGACGGATTGTTAGGAAGTCACAAGCAGACGGGAATCATAGCCACTTTCAAACCAAGTTCCGAGTTCATGGAACCGATCATCTACACGCCCTCTTCGCCGATCTATTTTCCAGTATGTCGCAACCGCATAGACGACATAGAGTTGGTGGTGACGAACGAGAAAGGAGACGTGGTGGATTTCGCAGGTGCCACTACGACGGCCATCGTGGAGATCAACGTATAATAAATAACCATACATGTAAAATGGAGCAAATCGAAAGTTACGAATTGCAATCTTTCCCTCCCAACCGTCGCACGTTCGCCAATATGAACGAAGCGAACAGGGAGATCGAATACGACGTGGACGTAGGCGATGGGTTCATTCATCCTCACAGAGCGGACCTCTACCTTCAATTCGACGTGGTGAAGAAAGAAAGCGGAGACGCGTTTCCCGCAGCAGCAAACTTGATACTCGTGGACAACTTCGTGCCACACCTGTTCTCGCAGGTGGAGGTGAGGAAACACAACACCGTCATCGACAGAATAGATTATCCAGGCATCACGTCGACGGCAGTGGGAACGTTGAAATTATCCAAAACGGACGCAGCGTACTACCAGGCCGGGGGATTCGAAGCCGGGACCAAAATATCGACGAGAAGTCACACGGTGCTTTTTCCCATGCGTCTGCTGCCTGGTTTCTTCTCGGACTACAAGGAGATCATGTGGAAGGGAGGACTGAGGATCACGTTTCGAAGAGCGGCCAACGACAACGACGCACTCATGCGATACGCTACTTTGGGTCCGGACGGCACCACGCCGATAGCCAACACTTTACCCGAAGCAGCGAAATGCGTCATCCGGAGCATGGAATTGAGAATGCCGGTGGTGGAATACGAAACGAACTACGCCCTCAAGTACAAAGCGGAGATCTTGAAAAGTCCGCAGGTGCCGATTCACTTTCACGGTTACCAGTGCGTGCAGAAGGTGGCGTCGGGAAGTCACATGGAATTCGACGTGACGACGCAGTTCAACAACATACAGTTCGACATGCCAGATTTCGTCGTAGTGCTTTTTCAGACCGGACGCGATAAGAATCAGGAAAAAGATTCCAGCAAGTTCGACGACTGCAAGATCAAGAACGTTTATCTGAAGAACGGTAGGAACGAAGTGTTCCCGCGCGAGAATTACAACCTCGACGTGACCAAAAACGATTACCTCAAACTTTACGAAGCGTTCTCGGCTTACAAACGCGTGACCGAGGGAAGCGTGGACATGTACTACACGCCCAGCGAGTTCAAAGCACGGAGACCCATGACCGTCATCAACACATCTAAGAGAAAGAAGGTTGTGGTCAACGATCGAACCAACATCAAGGTCGTCTGCGAGTTCCACGATGCCTTGCCCGAGGATACCCTATGCAGTGTCATCCTGATTGCAGAGAAGTCCTTCGCCTACGACGTGAAGAACGAGAGGGTCACAGAGCAGTTTTAACAAGTTTTTTAACATCTTTTCTTGCACAATAAGAAATTTTTTGTACTAGCACAATCAGTTACAATAGCACAATACGAATTTCACTAGTTCAGATCAGTTACAAATGTCAATTTCCTTAGTTATCAGTTACAATATCTTTTTTGCACTATAGCACGAGACAATCAGAAAACTTGCACAAAAATTTTGTTGTTGTTGTTTTTTACACGTGAAAATTAACAATAAAATTTCTTTTATCGTTTCAGATGCTGTCGAAACATCAAAAACACATACACACACACTAAAAAAAAAGCATGCAACTTTATTTGTAACACACACATATTCTCCATCTTCATCAAGAAAGTATTATAATAAACATAATTATTTTTATCTATATCTCACAATAAAACTCTATATCCAAAAATATCACAACATCAAATAACACTAGAGTCGTTAGTACACGTTGCATGCATTACGGAGGTCCTCTGTAGGGTTTCATGGAAGTTTGGGGGAAAAAAAAAACACGTGAAACCCTACAGAGGTGCGGTTATCTAGAGCCGCAGCCGTTAGAACCTTTTTGGGTTGGGCACCACGCACCCTGGCGGGGTTAGGGGCCAGGTATCCTAAAAAACAACAATTATTATTTTGTTTGTTTGTTTGCGTCACAATACATAAGCGCGCACGCGTGTGTGGCACATCGTTTCCCCGAGAGAAGTTTACAAAAATCACAATATATAAACATTGGCCTCTCTCTTTTTTTTTGGGGGGCTTGGAAAAAATTTACAATAAGAGGACATCGCTCACCACTGTTGCCAGCCATAAATCTCTCTCTCTTTATCTTACAGCAAAATTGGCATCTCTATTTTTTTTTAGTTGCAAGTAAATTGTCAACACACTCTAGTTAATAATGCTACATATTATACGCACACACGCACACGCATACTATATTACCATCCACCCATCCATCTCTTTCTCTTTTACGGCAGTATATATTTGTTGCCCGCTCTCCTTGCCCAGTGTATGTATGTTACGCCAGTATATAAATTGGCTAAACCCCCTTGCCAAGTAAAAAAAAACTGTAGGTAAATATTAGCGACATTGTCAGTTGTTTAACTCTTCCCCCTCTCTCGCTCCTCTCTTTTTTTTGTAAAAAGCCATGGTAAAAAGTACTAGTACGTTGGCAAATTGCTTTATGCACTGTAAAGCAAACCTCAAGCAAGATTGCCAGCTCCTTGCTTTAGGTTAGGTTAGGTTAGGTTAGGTTAGGTTAGGTTAGGTTAGAGTAGGTTAGGTTAGAGTAGGTTAGGTTAGAGTAGGTTAGAGTAGGTTAGGTTAGGTTAGGTTAGGTTAGAGTAGGTTAGGTTAGGTTAGGTTAGGTTAGGTTAGAGTAGGTTAGGGTGGGTGTTGGCAGCTGTCGGTTGTTTAACTCTTCCCTCTCTCTCTCTCCAAGCCTCAAGCAAGGTTGCCAGCTTCTTGCTTTTATGCACTGTAAAACAAGCCTCAAGCAAGATTGCCAGCTCCTTGTTTTAGGCTAGGTTTACCCCCCCCCCAAAAAAAACCTTGGTGATTTTTTTCGAGTAAAATATTAGCAACACTGCGAGAAAATAAAGCTTATGCCTTACGAGAAAAATCCATTAAGGCAAGCCTCAAGCAAAATTGCCAGCTCCTTGCTTGAGGCTACGTTAGACCCAAAAAAACTCTTGGTGATTTTTTCGAGTAAGCAGCTGGCAACACTGCCATCAAATGAGGCTCATTGCCTTACGAGACAAGTCCATTAAGGCGAGCCTCACCGAGCCTCAATATAGGTCCGTGAACCGGGGCACTACAACTACTATGGTGCTCTGTTTGGGTACATCGTGCACCATATTGACTTATTTACTATCCAGGCTTAGGCCGAATCAAATTCCAAGTAATGATTTAGAAGATGATTATCAAGCGTAGTTCGGAGTTTGTTGATTGATGCATAGATTGAATTCAATTACGTTATTTTTACGTCGTTTTCTGCAACGTTTTGCTAATCTCGATGATTGGAAGAACGGTGATACGATGAGATGAATGAAGGGGCAATCACAAACACACATGGACGACACAACACAATTTCTACAGATGATTATCCTGACTGAAGGTCCAGGCGCCAGAGCCTCGTTAGTCTGCAAAATGTAGTGCACTGTGTACTACGTGGAAGAGAGGTTGACATTTGGGTGTCGTATGAAAGGACCCCCCCCCCGCACCCCTAAATCGGAGTTTGTGTCAACCCTCTGTTCCTGAAACTGAAAATTGCCAATTTTTATTTAAGATAGAATTTTTTTCTGAGCCCAATGTATACGCATGTAGGCCAATGGGGACTGGACCCAGAGTTTTAACCACTATGTGCCTTCACCGGCTACTCTTTAAGGCAGAGTTCTGCTTACAGTGTGTGACGTCAGCGATCTGTACTCATTGATTCGTGACGTCAGGACCTTGAACATGTTACGAGCAATCTTTGTAAGTTGCCAGTTTAAATTAATGTAATTTTTCCCCCCAAGGAACCATTGGCAAACACCCATAAGCTTATTAATATAGTAAATCCACTAAGTTCATGTCCCTTCTGGTAAATTCACAAATCGCACCACGATTTTTACATAGTACTGGGTAGAAGAGGGTGGAGTTTAGTAAGTGGATATTGTAGGGAATTGAAGGTAAAGGTACCCCTGTGCATGTTCACACATGCCATGAAGGCATATGGGGGTGATGTGGAGGTACAGTGGTTCCGGCCAAAGAACGGACTTGGAAATTCTAATTTTGTCTTTTCTGTCGAAAGCCATGGAGGGTCACATGAACCGCTGAACCAATCGGCTTTGTCCAGTTGCCGTGGTGAGAGGGAATTCTCGTGGTATTCTGCGTTTTTTTTTGGGGGGGGGGCGTTTTCGAAACAGGTAGCACCCTCAAGAAAACCAAGCACGGAGAAGCCTAATGGTTGTCGCCAAGTAGCAAGCGAATGGGTGTCCGATTTCCTGCCTCTCCCTGAAATGCGAGCGAAGGGGACTTGACAGGAAGAGGTGTCGTGTACGACTGGACAAAAATCAAGCGTGCAGCAACCGGTAGCAACACCACTTTTCCACCCTTGAACTGGAGGCGGAAAGTCTGGGTATCCTCAACTCCATTCTTTGGCCGGGCGGACTTTAGAGCTCCACATATTCTTGATCTCGGTTAAGGGGCCTGGAAAATGTTTAGGAAACACTTTGTTTAGACAATTGCTAAACGTTCGTTAGGGAGATTTCAGACTGAAGCGACACGAAACACGTCACTTGGGGACGAGCCAATCTACAGCAACGTGTCACACCGTAACGGTGCAAGCCTACGTTGGATTGGTGAAATCCTCAAGCGACACGTGTCGCCTGTCGCTTCGGTGTGTAATCTTTAGGCTTACCTCAGGGTAAGAGCCTCCTATGCTGCCGCCCCCGGCGATCGGAGCGCCGAGATCGTGCTGTTCGGGGTCCTGCAGGACGTAGCTCTTCCCGTAGTATGGCGCTCCGACCACCAGCTTCTCCCTCGGGCAGCCTCTCTCTTCCCACAGCGCCAGACCGTCGTTCTGCAAGAACAACCAAAGAAATATGCTTCATTGAAAGACGAGAATGGATTTGATGAAGGAACACCCCATAGACAGGCAGGTCTGTTACGATGATGATTGAAGTTGATATCTGAAAATATTGATTGATATTAAACATTTACGACACCAACCTTGAATATCCACTCGTAAGTCGTAGATTCTCGACAACCAATCGAAAAAATCTGTGCTTCTATACAGGGTGTATCTAAATTCCCATTACAGACTTTGAGGGCTTTGTAGTGGGGACCAAAACGGTTAAGTTTTGCATAGAAACTCATGTTCGGAAACTTACCGTTCCCCGCCACAAGCAACACCACCACAACACACGTTGAACTCTCCAACTTCTGCTGCTTACTGTATGTTGTTTTTTCATAGCTGCAGCATCCACTTCCAAGAAGGGCTCGATGTGGCGACCATTGACTTCAACACAAACACCGTACCTACGTATCATGTTCTGGTACACACGATCACCAACAATTGCTAGTCCAACATCCGCTGTTGCCATAACCAGCGCCATCAGATCTTCCTCCGATTCCACCGGGTCTCGTAAATCAAGCTCTTTATGTGACCCCACAGGAAATAATCGAGCGGAGGCAAGTCCACCGAACGTGCAGGCCAACGTACGTATACCCTGGTCATTAGCGCCGAAAACGCGGGAGAGTTCAACGTTTGTTGTGTTGGTGTTTTGCTTGTAGCGGGGAAACTGTACGTTTCCGAACATGAGTTCCTATGCAAAACTTAACCGTTTTGGTCCCCACTACAAGCCCTCAAAGTCTGTAATGGGAATTTAGATACAACCTGTATGTGTGGGTGAGTATTGATATTGGTGTAAACAATCTTGTAGACATGTTTTCTGTTTAAAGTTATAGCTAGCTCTTGTCTGGTTATATGGCGGGCGGCCTACATACTGGCAAGCGGGGAGCGGGGAAGCGACCAATCCAGCGCGATGAAAAATACAGCACTTGTAGAACGAGGTGTGTGCAGCTGGCCTCGTAAGACCAGACAAGAGCTATAGCGATTATTTTCGTACCGTAATCAATATATCTGTTTGCTATATATCTTATAGAATGGCTGTAACTATAGCGGTTATAAATAGAGTACGAGTAGTGGGAAGGTATTGTTTCTAAGTCATCCTTGTAGGTATGCCTAGTATTTAACCTCAGTTGTGACATATTTTGATGATTTTTTATGGATTTTATTGCGTTCGACGATGTTCTAGCCCTATTTTTTGCCCAATCTCATTTTTGGAGCCTCATCTTTGTAGGTATGCCATGATCTTACGTGATATAACTTAACCTATTCACTTTTTTACAGCCTTTTACGGGTTAAAATAACCTACAAAGTGTAAAAATGGTTGTTTCTACGCAACCCTTGTAGGTGGACTTAGTATTTAACCTCAGTTGTGACATATTTTGATGATTTTGATGATTTTTCTATGGATTTTATAGCATTTGACGATGTTCTAGCCCTATTTTTTGCTCAATCTTATTTTGGGACCTTTTTGGTAAGGTGGTTCAACGTAAACGGCTACGCCCCCCTTTTCACGATGTATGTCGTGGCAATAGGTTCAATGCCCCCACTACTACTTTTGGAGGCTGGGAGGGGCTCGCAGTCTTGCCAAATTACTCCACAAAAATTTCACCACATGATATTTCACAGGCGAAGCTAACCTACAAATAGAAGTTGGCAACACAGACTAGTACCAAGAAATTTGCTTCACAGGCTCCCCCCTTTTTTTTAAAAAAAAAAATTACATAATGATATTTCACAGGCGAGGCTAATCTACAAATAGGAGTTGACAGCGATCTATGCTGTAATATTTTGTAGCCTTCTAAGATGATAGGTATGCAGTAAGGTGGAGAGTTGGTGAGTACGCTAACTGGCAATAGTGGTGGTGCAGTGTTGATGCTCTTGTTACCCCCTCCCCCCTGTTTATTTCTAGCATACTGATCTATTGCATGCTAACCAAAAAAAAAAATCTTAAGCAATATTGGGAGACAGGCTCGTTTTTTGTAATGCCATGGACGGAAATATGCATACCTCTGTCTTCCACATGTATGTAATGCGATTTGAGGGGAAGAGGGTCAATTAACCTTATGGCTGACAATATTTCTATAAAATAACAATTCCTATGAACTCTGTAAATTTCCGAGCATATGTTGTATTCATATTTTTACTTATCTTCGAGTGTACATTACAAATCTGCAAACGGATTTTGGCTATCTCGTACCGTTTCAGAGATAAACCTACTTCCGGTCGCCATTTTGGATTTCCGAGCATAGGTTGTATTCATACTTTTACTTATCTTCGAGTGTACATTACAAATTCGCAAACAGATTTTGGCTATCTCGTACCGTTTCAGAGATAAACCTACTTCCGGTCGCCATTTTGGATTTTTGAGCATAGGTTGTATTCACACTTTTACTTATCTTCGAGTGTACATTACAAATCTGCAAACAGATTTTGGCTAACTCGTACCGTTTAAGAGATAAACCTACTTCCGGTCGCCATTTTGAATTTCTGAGCATAGGTTGTATTCATACTTTTACTTATCTTCGAGTGTACATTACAAATCTGCAAACAGATTTTGGCTAACTCGTACCGTTTAAGAGATAAACCTACTTCCGGTTGCCATTTTGAATTTCTGAGCATAGGTTGTATTCATACTTTCACTTATCTTCGAGTGTACATTACAAATTCGCAAACAGATTTTGGCTATCTCGTACCGTTTAAGAGATAAACCTACTTCCGGTCGCCATTTTTAATTTCTGAGCATAGGTTGTATTCATACTTTCACTTATCTTCGAGTGTACATTACAAATTCGCAAACAGATTTTGGCTATCTCGTACCGTTTAAGAGATAAACCTACTTCCGGTCGCCATTTTTAATTTCTGAGCATAGGTTGTATTCATACTTTTACTTATCTTCGATTGTACATTACAAATCTGCAAACAGATTTTGGCTGTTTCTCTCTGTTTTAGAGATATTCCAAAATATATATATATATTTGAAGGATCAGGGGGAAAAACGATGAATGTTCATTCGAGACGATTTGCTAGGAAATAAAAAACAAAGTATTTCTTTCCATAACTACGTTAATATATGCCAAAATAATAATGCGTTTTTCAGGCACTTCTCATCGTTTCCCAACCAAGGCCGTTCTCATTCTTATAGTACAGCTTCTGAACTATCAGATGCCGTTGCGATCTCAAAATAGGCGAAAAATCGACATTCATCGTTTTTCCCCCTGGCCCTTCATTTGATAAGCGACAACAACAGAGCCATCTCTGTGCAAATGTTGGAACTCGATGAATGCTTGAGGGGGACAAGTCATTTTTTTTTTTCAGTACGTCAACATTTTTAACTCTTTTTGCCAGTGAATGGGTTAGGTGACTTGCAACGACGAAGGCCTTCTAGCAATACGAACTTAGCTTATGCCGGCGTAATTCGCTAAAATATCTTTAATTTACATATTTCTCATACCGCCGTATCTTGTTCTATTAGACCTCTTCAAGAAAATCGCCAATTAGTGAAAACTAATTGAGCACAACAGCGAAAGAGGTGCTAATAGGGCAAGCATACAATGATATGTGAATTGTTGGTTTCTTCGATTCGGATAAATGGATCGAATTGAAACTGGGATATTTTGCATTTTTTTTATATGATAGCTAAAATAACGGAGATTTTGATTGGCTAATAATTTATACGTGGTGTTTTCTGATTGGTTTAAGTAAGCAAGATTTCTATTGGCTCTATAAATCTATATAAGTCAGAGCACAATGCTTATTTCTCACCTTTGCTGGATCGGCAGAGGAACCCACATCGCGGGGGATAGAACCTGAACGAACTCCACCAAAGTATAGGAGACTAGAAGCATATAATTTGGCGGAAAAACCCAAGTAAGGTCATAGAGTTTTTCATAGGGAATAGTTTTATCAGGTTGGTAATAGCCCATAAAATTTTATATATATTTTTTTAAAATTTTATATAAATAACATATCTGAAATTTCTATCGTTTGTTTGCTCATATTTTAAAGCATATAAAAAATGCAATCACCTACCTGTTTTACTCGCAAGAATGATAAGATCGAATGTGTCACTTGTGGGAAACTAATTTCAAAGAATAATTTATCGATACATAAGACAAGGTGTAACGGAGCAAATCGTTTGTTATCTTCTAAAGCCTGTGCTCAATGTGGAAAAGAAATTAGCATTCCAAATCTAAGTAGACATTTGAAAATTTGCAAACCATCAACCGGAGAAGGAACATTGAAAAGAAAAATTGATTATTCTGAAGCTGAAGCTTCTGCTCCAAAACAAATTAAGTTAAATAATAAATATAAACCAGTTAGGTCTGCATTTAATGGTCAACTTCAGGATTTATCATTTACGTCGGAAGCAGGCCGTGACGTTCCTAGTTTTTTGCGTGAAGTGAAAACTTTTGTACTGAATACTTTGAAAAGTAATCTTGAAAATAATTCCATAAAAGTATACGTTGATTTATTTTCCGAATATGAGAAAGTCGATGGTACAACAGAAGTTTTTTATCATCGTACCAAAAACCAGGCTCTTCATTTGGCAGATGTTGAAAATTTGGACGAGTTTTACTGTAATCTCTCAAATGAGTTGATTATGAAACATGACACTTTCGAGGCTATGGGGTCGGGATGGTCTTTATGTGGCAGTCCTCATACATTAACCGTTTACGTGAACAAATTCATGCCTTTTTCTGCATCGAGTTACGTTCCTCTACCACCGACCATTCAAAGCAAGAGAGCAGTGTTAAATATTCAAAATAATGACTCAAAATGCTTTCTTTGGTGCATCTTGGCAGCTCTGTATCCTGTTCATTGGAAAAATAATCCAGAGCGAGTTAATCATTACAAGCAGTACAAGACAGAGTTTGAAAATGTAATGTCTAGCATTGAATACCCCGTGGCATTGTCAGACATATCAAAGTTCGAGTCGCGTGCACGAGATTCTGATGGAAAACGCATTGCTATTAATGTATATTCTTATACGTCAGAAAAACATCTTGTGCATCCCATCAGGATAAATTATATCAACGATAATAATGCTCATATAATTAATCTTCTTTTAATTTCAAACAACAATATTCACCATTACTGCCTTATTCGTTCACTATCACGACTAATCAGAAGTCAAGCAACGAAGTATGCAAATCACATCGAGGTTTGTCCAAGGTGTTTGACCACGTTTAATGATCGAAGAAAATTCAATCACCAAATATATACCGCACGGCAAATTGCTATTGAAAAACGTGTCGAACATGAAATATATTTCGGTGACAACAAACCAGCTCGAATGTTGATGCCCAAAAAGAACGAAGTCGAAGAATTCAAAATGTACAAGGCTTTGTTTGAACATCCAGCTATTATCGTTGCAGATCTTGAATCATTTCTGAAGCCACTGTCCTCCTGCAAACCAAATCCAGATATTTCCTCCACAACGCCATACCAGCTTCATGAACCAAATAGTTTTGGTTACACTGTCATACGACAAGATGAAATAAATAAACCATATGTATACCGTGGACCGAATGTTATCGAACACTTTTTTGAAAAGATGGAAGAGGAGGTTGAGAAAATTGGCAACTTCTTGCAAATATCCAAACCGATGAATTCGTTGACACCAGAGGAACAAAAAATATTTGATGAAACTGTCGAGTGTCCAGTGTGCAATCAATACTTCACAAACGAGAATCGTAAAGTGTTTCACCATTCGCACACAGACGGTCGTTTCATCAGTGGAATCTGTAATGCTTGCAACCTCAAAATTCAAAGGCCCAAATTTGTCCCCATATTTTTTCATAATGGATCGAATTACGATTTTCATCACTTAATTCGGAAACTTGGATATGACGCACAAAAAATAGATATTCTTGCTCAAAATGAAGAACGATACATTTCTATAAGTAAGAAAGTTAAGATTTCGGGGACAAATGAAACCATAGAGATGAGGTTTCTTGACTCGTTCAGATTTCTCTCTGCAAGTTTGGACGCACTAGCAAGTAAACTCTGTGACGAACAATTCAAAATTACGAAAGCTAGTTTTCCCAACATAGATATAAAACTGATTAGAAGTAAAGGGATTTATCCGTATGAATACGTAAACAATGAATCTAAATTTAATGACGACACTCTCCCTCCTTAAAACGAATTCTTCAGTCAACTGAGAAAAGCAGGAATTACAGACAAAGAATGCGAACATGCACAACTGATGTGGGATAAACTAGAATGTAAAACATTCGGAGATTATCACAATGCATACTTGAAATTAGACGTAACAATACTTGCGGATGTTTTTCAAGCATTCAGGAAAACGTCAATGTCTATTTACAAGTTGGACCCTGCGCATTTCTTCAGCCTCCCGGGATTAACGTGGTCTGCAATGTTGTTGCAAACAAAAATTAAGTTAGAATTATTAACAGATGTAGACATGTTACTTTTCATCGAGAGAGGGATTCGAGGTGGGATGGTGCAATGTGTACAGAGACATGCAGAAGCCAACAACATGCACATGGAAGAAAAATATGATGCAAATAAACCATCGAATTACATTTTTTACATCGACGTTAATAATCTCTATGGATATGCTATGGTACAGAAACTTCCTTATGGAGGTTTCGAATGGATAGAAACAACTTCCATAAATATTATTGATTTTGACGCTTGTGAATTTGGTTTCTTTGCAGAAGTGGATATTGAATTTCCAGACAATTTGCATGATATTTTTTCCGATTTACCACCGGCACCCGAACTTAAATGTCCGCCTAATTCTAATCAACGCAAGCTTTTATTAACTTTGGAGAAAAAAGAAAGATATGTTCTCCATTACAAAAGTCTTCAGTTTTTGATTGCGATGGGTGTTAAAGTATTGGATATTAGAAGAGTCCTCAGGTTTAAACATTCCGAGTGGCTCAAACCATACATTGAAACAAACACACAACATAGAACAGTTGCCACTTCCGATTTAGACAAAGACTTTTTCAAATTTATGAATAATGCTGTATATGGCAAGACAATGGAGAACGTGAGAAATCACGTGGACGTGAGATTGGTTTCATCTGAAAATAAATGCAGTAAGTTGGTGGCTGATCCTAGATTTAAATCACGAAAAATTTACAACGAGAATCTGTCACTTTTCAATCTAGATATAAAAGTGATAAAATTCCGAAAACCAATTTATGTGGGAGCAACAGTTTTAGATCTATCGAAACTTCACATGTTTCAATTTCACTACAATGTTATGCATCCTTTCTACAACGATAGAATTTCATTACTTTACATGGACACCGACAGTTTTATTTATAACATTAAAACAGCCAATCTATATGAAGATGTAAAAAATCCGTCCTTGCTTGATTATTATGATACTTCTTCCTACCCTCAACCAAACAGATTTGGAATTCCATCTAGTAACAAAAAAGTTCTAGGTAAATTGAAAGACGAGTGTAACGGTGACATCATTCTCGAGTTTGCCGGTTTGCGTTCCAAAATGTATACATTTAGAACTGAGAGCAGCATCACGAAGAAAGCTAAAGGTGTTGGTAAAAATACTGTACAAAACAAACTTTCATTTCAAGACTATATTGATTGTGTGAAGGAATTGAAGAAGCAGCTACGATTGGAAAAAAGAATCCAAAGTGTAGACCATGTGATTACAACAAACAAAGTTAGGAAAGTAGCATTAGATCCACATGATGATAAAAGATGTATTTTGTCTTGTGGGATCCACACGTTGCCTTGGGAGCACTATCGTTTAGATAGTACTAAGAAATGCATACAATTCACTTAAAAAAAACTTATGGCTGGCAATATTTCGATCAAAACAAGCATATAAAATAACCATGCCTATGAACCTGTTTGGCTTCAGGAAGCAAGCTATGGAAGTGCCCGTCCAGCCTACGTCGTCGTCGAGTTTCAACGAACTCCTGCCTTCCATGCTATCTAAACTTAACGGTCTGTTAATTATACACTTGAATAGCATCCTGACGCAGTACGACGAGGATGTGGGCAAAACTTTCTATGTATTCAACAACAACTTGAATTATTACCGGTTCCCCATCTCCGGCAAACTGCAGTTCGACATGAACTCCGAGAACAAAGGGGAGGCCAAGGTTTCCTCAGGCAAGAACATCTATCGCATCAAGCATGATAGGATGGATGCGACTACAACGTACGATGTGTCTGCTGGCGATCGCCTGTACGTGGAGCTCTTGGACGACTACTATAAACTCATTCCTCTTTTCATAGAAATGAAAATCACCTACCCTATAATAAATAACCACAGTGGTAACAATGCCTAACGATATTTTTGGTCACACCAAACGCGACGACCACGGCGACGAGCTACTCATGCTCGACGTCAGGGTCAATAAGTTGCGAAGCGACCTGCAGGCTCTGCAGTCCACGCTCAACTCCAGCCTCCAGTCAGAGATAGCCAGCCTGCAGTCTCAGTGCCTGGACCCCGTACTCAAAATTGACGCCGAGCTTAAATCGCTGCTGCAAAAATACACCGATCTCGAGTCAATAGACAACTTTGACAACTTGGCACTGAGCGTAGGCAAGCTCCAAAACGAACTTGTGAAGCTGCAGCAAGCGCAAACTTCTGACGTGGAACAGCTAAGCGACACTTGCAGGACCAAACGAGCACCATCCAGACTGAACTGCAAAACATTATCCAGAGTATAAAAACTCAAGATGACTACGATCGCGTGAATGCCAGTATTGCCAAATTGCACGAACAGTTTCAATCGTTCGAAATTCCTACGTTGGAAAGCATCAAGGCTGAGCTTCAAACGGATGCTTTGCATGCAGCCATCAACGAAGTCAAAACAAAACTCAAAACGCTACAGGACTTCATCGACAATCTACCTTCGTCCAGCGAGCTGAATGCCATTGCCCGTAGCGTGGCCAACATAAAACTGCAACTTGAGACCTACGAGGATTTCGGGAAGCTGCAAGGTACCATAGCCCATATTGAGGATGCTCTCGCCGTCATAAAAAATGATCTGGCAAACGTACACGAAGCATTGGAATCCAAACTGCCTGGCATCAGGGATACTCTGGCCAGCGTCCAACAGCAGATCACCAAGTTGGAAAATCTAAACACCGAATCAGAGTTGTCGCATTTTCATCACTTGATCGACGACATACAGGCCAAGTTGGAAACTTTGCAACAATCCATCCCCACCCAGGACGACATAACGCAATTACAAGAAGGCATACGCGCTGCTGCTGCTGCCTCGGAGTTGGAAGCGATGAAAAAAGCTTTGGAGTCGCTCCAAAACACGGTGGCCACCTTGCCTACCTCGCAGGAACTGAAAAGCGTGAAGAGGGCTCTCAACCGAATACTCAAATCCGACGATATCAAAAACATCCAAACCGAAATTGAATTGCTTCGGGAGTCTGTTGCAACCTTACCCACCAACCAGAACATCAGCGAGCTACACGGCTTGTTTGCGGAAATTAGAACCCAGGTCCACGACCTCGCAACCCAGAGCTCCAAGTTGACACTCGTGGAGAGCCTGCAGCAGATTATCGCCAATGTGAAAGAGCAAATTGGCAGCATCGAGGCGAGCCAGGAATCGGCCATAACCAATTTCAGTACCCAACTACATGACTTAAACGAAAAATTCAAGAGGCTAATTGTCGATGTGAAGATCAAGCCCGATTACGACACTGTTGTCCGTGCTATCGAGGAACACTTGGAATCGGTGAACGATAGATTGGAGGACATGGAGAGTGAGGTTCGAACCAATGTAAACACCCTGAATGCCAGCATCGACTATCTCAAGTCTACCGTTGTCATCGAACTGTACAGTATTCCAAACAGGGAATTTTCCTCGCTCTTCCATCCGGGTGCCAAACTCTACATGCTGACTCCTGCCAAAGCCTATCACCAGTTTTTCCTCGCCGGCACACTTCAGTTCGTCAAGGTTTCATACTGGTCTTTGCCTCACGCAACCCACTACCCAACCATGACCGTGACGAACATCAGTGACGAGCCTAAAATAAAAGGAGTGGAGTTGGTCGATTTCACCCACCCCGAAACTCACGAGACTGCCTATGCCGAAGATGCTACTCAAATTATCGACATAGAAATAGGTGATAAGCTGTACATAGAAAGCCCGGCATTGTCTGCAGCCAGAAATCCCATCCAAGCTATATTCTTATTTTCGCGCAATGTCTAGGCAGGCTATTGTGAACGAGCTGCACAAACCTGCACGGCGAAACTACAAACGACTGGTGGTAGTGACCAAAGGCATATACGACTTGTGGGAAGCTGACCTTGTGGAAATGAGCAGTGGCAATTTAAAAAATTTACATAGAATCAACAAGGGGTACAAGTATCTTCTCACCGTTATAGACACATTTTTCAAAATTTGCGTGGGCTTTACCCCTCAAGGCAAAAACAGGAACCTGCGTGGTGGAAGCATTCAAAACTATTTTCGATGAAAGTGGCAAACGACCTCGATTTCTTCACACTGATAACGGAAAAGAATTCTACAACTCTGTCTTTCGGCAATTTATTCAAAAACAAAATATTCAACATTACTCCACCTTTAGTCACATCAAAGCCAGCATAGTGGAACGTTTCAATCGCACTCTCAAAACACGGATGTGGAAACAGTTCACGCTTCAGGGGAATTACAAGTGGCTCGTCATGCTTCCGGAACTCGTTAACAGCTATAATCACAGTTTGCATCGCACGATAAACATGAAACCGGCTGATGTCAACAAATCTGACGAGCGACGTTTAATTTCTACGGTTTATTGTCCAAAGTACAAATTTACGATCAAGAAACCGAAATACAAAATTGGAGATCAGGTGAGAATCAGTAAAGTTAAGCGTGCGTTCGAAAAGGGCTTCACAAAAAATTGGAGTACAGAACTTTTCACCATAGTTCGAGTCTTACCCGGAAACCGTTACACGTATATAATAAAAGATAATCGCAACGAAATTCTGAAAGGAAGATTTTACGAAGAGGAACTTTCTAAAACAAAATACCCCGACACGTATCTTATTGAAAAAGTATTACGTAGAAAAGGTGACAAGCTGTTGGTGAAATGGCTGGGACTCGAGGAAAAAAGTTGGATAGACGCAAACGAGGTGATTGTGTAACGGGTGCTTAGGACGTGGTACGGCGACTGCCAGATTTTCCCTCGGAACATCTGGATAGGAAAAATGGCGAGCTTCTACCCGACAACATTCGCTGCCTTATTGTTGGACCTTCTGGATGTGGAAAAACAACATTGCTTATTGATAATTTTCTTCTTGCACCCAACTGGTTAAACTGGAAGAACAGGCACCTGTACGTTTTCTCTAAAAGTTTGGAGCAACCAAAGTGTCACCAACTGTCAAAACTGTACGAGGGGCTAGGCATAGCCATATTTGCTTCTGAAGTGATACCACTAGACTGCTGTCTCGAAAATTCGGTGGTGGTTTTTGACGATGTGATCCTGGAGAACCAAAACGAAATTCGCAATTTTTTTACTCAGGGTCGGCACAGAGGCATGGACTGCTTCTACCTTGCTCAGACTTTTTCCAAAATCCCCAAGCAGCTACTCCGAGACAATGCTAATTTCATTTGTTTGTTTCGTCAAGACTACACCAATTTAAAACACGCTTACGATGATTATGTAGGTGGGGACATAAACTACAATCAGTTTTCCAAATTTTGCTCTTCATGCTGGAACCAAGATGATTTCGGATTTGTCACAATAGACATGACGAGGAAACCCAATAACGGAAAATACAGAAACAAAATTAATAATTTTCTGAACGTTGCAACGTTACAAGAAACGTCTTGACCTATTATAAATAACTACATACAATAAAAAATGAAACGCAAACTTGCAGACGACAACCTGAAGCTGCGTAGCTACCTGGCAAAACGGTTTAAGGGTTGGAAATCCGAGAATCGCGGAATTTACGAAGAGAAAAAGCGTCAGGACCAACCTATCATCGATGCCATCAGTGGACTTGGTAAAGAAATCAAAGATGTCACCGAGCAAAACAAAGAGTTAATCAACGAGCTTGTGCCACTTACTGCTCGAAATTATACCATACCCACACCGATATCCAGCATTCACACTACTCCGTTCGAACTTGCTCCGGCTCCGAGACGTCAGGCCCTAGGCAGTACCTCTTCGGACAAGCTAGTCGAGCTGGGTCCGTTGGCGAGGGATTACCTAAGCACTGGGAAATTCGAAAAAGACGAGGTATTCGGATTGTACCCGACCATGGAACATAACGAGGGTGTGGTTTGGAAAATTGGTAAATCGAAAGTCACGTTCGAGGGCGACGACGTGAAAGTTAATTTGGGCGAGAAGAACAGCTGGACTAGGTATCCCGGCACGGTGGGACTGTGGGAACTTATCACCAAAAAGCAACCTATAGATTATACAGACGAGGATTACCAAAGTTACACGGAAATTTTGATCATGACGGACGCCCTGTACCAAAACAACGATGCAACACAGAATCGCGTGAAATCTAGCAGTGGAGAAAAGTACAGGAACCTCATCAAGCCAATATGGACTCAGCTCAAGACTGGCAGCGGTGTCAAACTCTACAATACCCTTCCTAAAGAGTTTGTTTGGGTAGACGACGTAAGGAAGCTTGTAGATCGATTGCTGGTTATCGCAGGCGAAGAAAATGCAGGCAATCGCAACTTCCACAACGAAAAGGTGGGCATCATGGACATGATTAGCACCAAGCTTAGCAACTTCATTGTCAACGACAACAAAGGTATAGGTTACCTCATCAAAATCATCAACACCCTGCCTCCGAAATTCTGGAATGTAGCCGAGGGTCGAGGTCTCGTGAACGATATTATCAACAAGCTACCCTTCGAGATGCACCTGCCAGGTTACCAGTACTGCGGTCCGGGTACGAAACTCGAACAGCGACTGGAGAGAGGAGACAAGGGTGTGAACTTACTGGATGCAGTATGCAAGAATCACGACATTGCCTACAATACTCACACGGATCTCGACGCACGTCATGATGCCGACAGGAAGTTGGAGCATGCAGCTTTCGGGAGACTCGTCAGCAGAGATGCCTCGCTAGGTGAACGGGTTGCTGCATTGGGTACGACCATCGCCATGAACACAAAACGAAAATTGGGGTGGGGGCTGTAAATAAATAACACCCTGTGAAAAAGAGCAACTTTGTATAACCAACCTATTAGGGAGCAAAGCCTTACCTTTCCACGATATATATAAATAACATACTATCACCATGAAACCCAAAGGTGTCGTTTACCAAAAACCTTACGCAAAACTCAAGTCTCTCGGAGCTCTTGATGGATTGCTCACCAAAAAGCAGCGCGAGAAGAAACATTCCTGCTTGGCAAAAGGTCATGGAATGAAATTGCTGCTTAGCATTCCTCAGTTGAGGAGGTTACAAGGTTCGCGAAAAAAGCAGAAGACTGGAGGTTTCATATTCAGCATCCCGGCTATTTTGGCAGCATTGGACGCTGTAGGCAGCTTGGCAGGAGGCAGTGCCGCCATTGCCAAGACCGTCATCGATGCAAAAAAGAACAAGGCCGAGTTAGAAGAGCAGAAACGCCACAACCTGGCTATGGAGAAGAAGGGGAAAGGTGTGACCAAAAAGCGAAAAAACAACCTCGAAGCTTTGAAAAAGTTTAAAAAAAAGAAGAACCCCTGTCCAACTTCGATATTGAATCTCTGATCGATCCGTTGGGGATCAAGCACTTCAGGGGCGTTTTCATGTCTGATTCTCTACCTTCTGTTGTGAAGAAAAAAGAGTGTGGCGTGGTTAACCTAGACAGTTACGAAAATCCAGGTACACATTGGATATGCTACCTCAAAGCCAACAACGACAAAGCATTTGTTTTCGATTCATTCGGAGGCACGCCACCTGCTGGGTTGGTAAAGTATCTCAGTGTTATCAACCTCTACTACAATGACGAACGCATTCAGGGTTTCAGCGATGTGAACTGTGGCCATCTCTGCGTTTCCATGCTTGTCTTCCTCTCGCAATTAAATAACCCAACAATCGAGGATTTCCAGAAAGCATTGTGGCACCTGAAGCACTATGGGGGTATTCCATCTCACAAGCGAGACTTCGCTTCTGAAACTCGCATTGCATGACGATATCATCTATCCTAAATCTATTGCCCTTCGTGCATTCTACAGCATGTACCTGATACCTAATGTGACGGTACACAACAATACCATCAAAATTGGCAGCGAAAAAAATCAGCATCACCCCTGGCCAGTACAATCTTTCTACCTTGCAGGCTCAATTACCAAGAAGTGTATTGCTGTCGCAAAATTCTGTAACTCACAGGGTAGAACTGGTGTCTGCCACGGAAACCGTAGACCTGGGTACCATTGGAGAGCTTTTGGGATTCGAGAACAACACAAAACTCGAACCTGGCATCAAGCACATCGGTGCTAACATTCCTAAATTTCTAGCCATCGAGACTCTGAACATACATTGCAATGTGGCAGAAGGTATGATCACCAAATCCGCGGACGGCATCCCAGGGAGTCACAAGCAGACAGGTATTATCGCTACGTTCAAACCAAACTCTGAGTTCATGGAGCCAATTATCTACACACCCTCCCCACCGATATACTTTCCTGTATCTCGTAATCGCATAGACAACATAGAATTTGCAATTACCAACGGGAAGGGTGAGGTGGTTGATTTTGCAGGAGCCACGACCACTGCCGTCGTGGAGATTAACATATAATAAATAACCATCATGGAGCAAATCGAAAGTTACGAGTTGCAGTCCTTCCCACCCAATCGTCGCACGTTTGCCAACCTCAACGAAGCGAATCGAGAGATAGAATACGACGTGGACGTCGGGGACGGATTCATTCACCCTCACAGAGCTGATTTGTATATCAAGTTTGATGTTGTGAAGAGAGACAACGGCGAAGCATTCCTTGCCAATGCAAATTTAAGACTTGTAGATAATTTTGTGCCGTACTTATTCTCGCAGGTGGAAGTTAGAAAGCATGGCACCGTCATCGATAGGGTTGACTACCCCGGGATTACCTCTACAGCTGTGGGAACACTGAAACTCTCCAAGACCGATGCAGCATACTACCAGGCAGGGGGATTTGAAGCAGGTACAAAAATCAAAACTCAAAGTCACACAGTACTGTTTCCCATGCGCCTGCTTCCTGGCTTCTTCTCCGACTACACAGAGATCATGTGGAAGGGTGGTTTGCGCGTCACTTTTCGCAGAAGCGCCAATGACAACAATGCGCTGATGCGTTACAGCACCTTGAGTGCAGACGGTTCGGCAATTCCCAATACACTACCTGATCCTGCCAAGTGCATCATCCAGTCCATGGAACTGCGCATGCCCGTAGTGGAATACGAAACTAACTACGCTCTCAAGTACAAAGCAGACATTTTGAAGAATCCCCAAGTACCAATTCAATTTTACGGTTACCAGTGCGTGCAGAAACCTGCTTCCGGCAACCATTTTGAATTTGACGTGACCACACAGTTTAACAGCATCCGGTACGATATGCCAGAATTTGTGGTCGTGCTCTTCCAGACGGGGGAGGACAACAACCAAGAAAAAGATTCGAGCCAGTTCGACAATTGCAATATCAAGAACATCTACCTCAAAAATGGCAGGAACGAGATATTTCCACGTGAGAACTACAACCTGAACATTGCAAACAACGACTACCTGAAACTGTACGAGGCATACACAGCTTACAAGAGAGTGACCTCCGGCAACGTGGACGTGTACTACAACCCCAATGAGTTCATAGCTCGCAGACCCATGTTCGTCATTAACACATCGAAGAGAAAGCAGGTGGTTGTTAACGATCGCACCAACATCAAGATTGTCTGTGAGTTCCACGATGCTCTGCCTGCGAACACACTGTGCAGCGTCATCCTTATTGCAGAGAAAACTTTTGTGTATGATGTCAAGAATGAAAGAGTGACTGAACAGTTTTAAATACAAGAAACAAAATCGCATAATTCTATAAAAATTACACTGACCTTAGATCCAAAACATTCTTCACACATAAAAAAAAAATCACTATCCTATAGAAATTTATGGCAATACTGAGTAGTGCCAACTTCTATTTGTAGGTTAGCTTCGCCTGTGAAATATCATGTGGTGAAATTTTTGTGTAGTAATTTGGCAACACTGCAAGCCCCTCCCACCCTCCAAAAGTAGTAGTGGGGGGCATTGAACGTATTGCCACGACATACATCGTGAAAAGGGGGGCGTAGCCGTTTACGCTGAGGGCCCGTAGGCGTTTACGTTGAACCACCTTACCAAAAAGGTCCCAAAATAAGATTGAGCAAAAAATAGGGCTAGGACATCGTCAAATGCTATAAAATCCATAGAAAAATCATCAAAATCATCAAAATATGTCACAACTGAGGTTAAATACTAGGTCCACCTACAAGGGTTGCGTAGAAACAACCATTTTTACACTTGGTAGGTTATTTTAACCCGTAAAAGGCTGTAAAAAAGTGAATAAGTTAAGTTATATCACGTAAGATCATGGCATACCTACAAAGATGAGGCTCCAAAAATGAGATTGGGCAAAAAATAGGGCTAGAACATCGTCGAACGCAATAAAATCCATAAAAAATCATCAAAATATGTCACAACTGAGGTTAAATACTAGGCATACCTACAAGGATGACTTAGAAACAATACCTTCCCACTACTCGTACGGTCCCAAGCAAAGTTCATGTCATAGCCTACGATAAGAATAATAATTTTATTACACAAGTACTGGCCACAGTGTAGTGTGTGGGTATAAAAAATAATAAGGAAACGAAACTACAACTTAATCAAAAGTGTATTGTTTGCTGCAATATTGAAAGTTGTCAGTATCACCGTCAACACCCGTTGTGTGTATAGGCATAGACAGGTACAGTGGGATCCATGAATATTACCGTGCAAATTGTCCATCACCATGTTCGTACACTTTATTTGACACAATAACAGCTTCAAGAATTAAAAGAAAATTCAAAACAAGCTGTTGACAACTTCTGCACCAGCGTACATAAAAATCCATCGCTTAAAAACACACAGGATGTAAGAGAAAAATTAATGGAAATAGTCATGGACAATTTGCACGGAAATACTCATGGATCCCACTGTACATACATAATCTTAAAATTTTACCCCGTGTTATTTGGTCTTGTGTTAATGCTATTCTTACTTTGTAAGAGATTGTGAAAAGATGAAGCTGTGTTTACTGAAAGCGAGAACAACTTACCACATTAATCTGCAAATACTCCCCAACATCAAGTCCTGGGCGAACATACAAAGGACTGTGCACGTCCGCGTATCCTACCCATGGCCCCCTCAGGTCATACGTCATGCAGTGGATGACGTCAAGAACACTGAAAGAGACATTTGCATTCCAAGTTAAGGATACGCAAAATGTACCAAGCCGCCTAAAATGATATATTTACTCGAGCAAAGAAAATTAAAATTAATACTTGTAAATGAAGTGATGATTAGAAGCAAAATTATTAGAATTTACTGCGGATTTAGGACCATGGAAATATGTGAGCTACGTAAACTAATGTTACTTAAATGTTACGTTTCTACACAGCGATCCATTGAAGTGTAGACCGCTGCGTCAGTGTTTGCGCTATCGACAAGCTAGGCGCTCGCGGCCGTTTGTCGGCAGAGTGTCGGCGAAGCAAGAGCACAACAGTTTCCGTAATTATTTTAAAATGTGATTTACTTACCAGATTTTTTAATGGAGGTGTTCAATGTGTGCGCCTTCGATGCGCACACATTTTTGATACATTTTTATAAAGACATCCACTAACGTAAGCTGGCGAGTGAGCCTAGAAACTGTGTTTTACGAAGATCCTGAAAGTAGACAGGAGACTGTCAAGTGATAAGGGTCCCTGTTTTGTTTTGTGGCCTGTTTATTAGTCTGGCGACTGTGAAGTGATAGGGTACTTGTTACGTATTGTGTTTTTCCTAGTGTATTCAACCGCAAAGTGTGAGATATGGCTCAGCAAATGTTTTCTACTGCACAGCCTGTATTTATTTATGATTTATATGTGTTAACTCAATCGGCACATGAAGTTCATAGGCGATTCCAAACAAGATTCCCGGCTGTAAAAGTTCCATGTCGTAAACTAACGCGCTTGATTCACGGACAGTCTACAGTGCCGACATACGGCTGCGAGCGCCTCGCTTGCCGATAGCGCAAACACTGACGCGGCGGTCTACACTTCAGTGGATCGCTGTGTACAACTCGGTTACTTTTCTGTACAATTTTTTTTTACTAACGACTTGATTTATGACTTCTACAGTTTTCTTCCTTACCTATTGTGTACACAGAGATGCCAAGGAACACGGCAATTTAACACTTTAAACTCTGTAACATATATTAATATTAACAGAAAATACAGAGCATTCCCTGACATTTGCTACGAGACTCGGTGGCAAGCGGCCCGGCATCAGCGCTTGTCTTTCCCGGTGAACGGGTCCGTGACAGTCACTTATATTAAACCTCGTAAAAAAGTTTAGAGTAACAGGGTCAGTTCTGAATAAAAGTGGAAAGAAAAATGGGGAAATAAAGTATACAAAGACAAGCCGCACACCATCCGTGAGTTAAAAGAGAGTATTGTACGAAAAATCGGGAGAATTACAGTAGACGAACTTGCACGTGTAAATTTCAATTTCCTTCGGAGATGCCAGGAATGTGTTGCAGCAGAGGGACATCATTTTCAACACCTTCTGTAGTCAAGGTTAGTACACAATATGAAAACTGTAATTTTAATAGCCGACTCTAGCGACTGTCGCTGACCCGTTCACCGGGAAAGACAAGCGCTGATGCCGGGCAGCTTGCCGCCGAGTCTCGTAGCGAAAGTCAGGGAATGCTCTTTACAAGCATTACTTCCTCATTTAGTGGTGCTGTCCAGTGAGCATGTCTTCTCACACCATCTTCGATGTACCACATGATAAAAACGGGACGCTATGTACTGCCTAATCTATTCACACGGGAAGTAATCATGCGAATAAAGTAAAGCTCATTCGGAGCTCGTAGCCTTTGTATCGTGCCATGTTGAGTGGAAGGGCAAAGATTTGTACTGTCATTTGGTGCGACCAAGCACTCCTCTTATTCATCTATTAGTTTCTGGTCCTCTTACCAGAACCGGGAATGCATCAAAATATATAATGAAATTCTCGATATTGGCTTAGCATATCAACAACCTGGACGAAAGGATTTTCCTTGGATTTTTTTTTTTAACATTTCTGCAACGATTGAATTCTACAGTGTAAAGTGAATAAATTCGGTATCATTTTGATGTCATTCCACAACATATTTCACAGATACAATCGCTCATAATTTCTTAGCATCTCGTATAGCATAACCAATCAGAATCGAGTTATTCGTCTTATCTACAAAGGGAAATAAACTGCCTTTGGCCCCGCAGTTTTGGCACCTTGCCCCAACCCCGGCTTTGGAACCCAATCGCCGCCACTGGTTGGGCCTCATCTCACTTGGTCTGAAACAAAACTTTCTCTTAAATTTGTGTGCTTAAGAACAAGAAGATGTGCAGCTACAGAGGGAGGGATGACGTTACGTGGCCAGATGGGGAGAACAGTGGAATGGCCGAATGTAGAAGAAATAATAGTTTGTGACCAAAAAGTGAGAATGTCTGACAAGAAGACTCGGGCCGGTTTTTCGTACTCAACCCTTTACAATAGTTGCCTGAGTTGTAAACACCCGGAATTAGCTCATGGACAGATATATCTCAATATGTACGCTAGGTTGAAGGTTACTGAGTGTAGATTTCCAGTTTGTTTACACGATATCTCATTAATTAAGTAACCATTTCCTCTAAAATTACATCTCTTTAAATTTATTAGTTACTAAACGAAAACAGCATAACTCGGTACTTTTCGTGCTGTACATATTATCCCATGTTCTCTGCAGACTTCGCATTACCTGTTTGATCTCGGCCGAACACCTCTCGCTCGTTTATTTCGTCACTTTTAACATTTGTACTTACCTATTCTGCATTGTGAAAGATTCTTTAAGGTGGGATATTGCTTTTCTCACGAAAATAATTTCAATTTTTCACATTAAGAGTAATTATTGTTCTTCCTTCTTTCGCTTGCGTAACACACAATAAGGCGGGCACAGCTTGAGTAACGTTGTGGATCATGAGTGGGTATGCAGTGTTTCCAACCTTCTTAACCGAAAAACACCTACTTTCGTGTTACTGATTTTGTATTTATTTCCAGTGTTAGGTTAGGTTAGGTTAACATAGTTAAAAAATACAAAACAACGGCGTGGTTGGAAACACTGACAGGGGGTTACGTCATCAAACGTACGCAACACCCGGTTCACGTAGAGGAAGCAAATAAAAGCAACGGCAATTGCGCGTCGGAGAGATATTTTTGTTGAAAAATACATGAATTCCAGGTCAAATAGATCCGACGATGAAAGAAAATACCTCCACGAACTTTCAAAATGCTACAGAAAGTCATTTCCGTAAGTAGTTTCTTCTGTAAAAATGAGGAAATGCGTTCGGCCGAGATCGAACTGTTACCGACTTCGCATCTGAATTGCTAATGCTAACCGAAATGTTACAGGAGATGCCTCCGTAAAAATACGGTTTGGTATAAAGAATGCTATAAGATCTTTGGAAGCATTTATGCAAGCGAAAATGTTAAAGGAAATTCTTCCGTCTAAAAGGGGCCTTACACCTGCGAGATTTTACAGACCTGCACAGTTCCTCCACCGCGTACCCTTCGTCGAGGTTGGACTTGGCGACTGGAACGGCGGCTGTCAGCTCCCACCCCTTCCCGGCCTGGTCGAAGGCTTCCCGGAGCTCCTGGGCGAACAGCAGGAAGTTCTCCTTGTCCTCCGGTCGCCCTCCCCTTGGGGCATTGCCAGGGTACTCCCAGTCGAGGTCCAGACCGTCGAAGTTGTACTCCTCCAACAGGCCTGCAAGGCAGGGTGTGCTTCAGTTTAAGAAATGCACATTGCTTTGTTCATTCTGTCTTCCTTAAAATACTGGTCTAATAGCCCGGCCTATGACAATGTAAACATAGGCGTAGCTAGAACTTTATGTTTGGGTGTGCACAAAGTAAAATAATTAGGTCTTGTACCTTTTTAATAGCATATTTTGCAAAACAATCACTTGGCTCTTTAACTGCACTGATGTTTGTAAAGGAATATAAATTCACTAAATGACAGTGTTGAAAATTTCTGAAAATATGTAGTAGAAAATCAAATTGCATATAAATTACACACACACAAAATGTTCATAAATGTTACAAACAAATACATCAAAATACACGTCATCTATAACAAGAGACGTCTGTCAAAAGGTACAATGTTCTTAAACTCATCAATAACTTCATTTACATCAATAGACGAAGCTTTTTCCTGTTCCACAAATAGCAAGAGCAGGGCTTCCAATCTATCCTGCTTGTGAGTTGCTCTTAATTTAGTTTTAACTTGGGAAAGCTTGGAGAAAGCTCTGTCTCACACGTGCAGCTTGAGACAGGTATAGAAGAAAAGCGCTGCAGTACAGAGTAGAATGCAGTAAATATCTTCTTTCTCCAATGACATAAAAAAAAATATCGAAAATCTATAGACACCCGTTTCATCAGCGATAATGCACACGTTTGTGCCAAGTAATGACATTTTCAACTTCTTACAAACTGTCGCTTATTTTCTCTCTTATTGAAATATCTATCTTTAATTCTCTTTGATAAAGCAGCCCATTAGGGCACATCCCGTAGCTACGCCTATGAATGTAAACACAATATGTAATGAAATAATACACCCTACAATGCAATTTGGTGAAGTTTATAAGTTGAGCCACGGTCTATGACTTTGTAACTTCAACCGTTTGACGGCGCTAGTAGCTAACGAATCTCCTTTTTCACAGGCTATGATAACATTTTTACCTAGAGATTGTTCTTGCTCCGGTGTTTAATATCTGCATATTGCAACTCTGTCGCTCCGTCCTTCACGTGGCTTCACATTCAAGCGATACATCCACTTTACCGCTAACACGTCATTGCACCAGGTCCGTAGCTAGAATTGATCTCCAGGGGCGAGGGGGGGGGGGGCTCTCACGGGTTATCAGCGGGGGTTTGTAAACCAAGTCAATTTTTTAAAAAAAATTAACAGTATTAAATGAAGTTAAATTATGTGTATGTGAGAGGGGATCATTAAGTTATATAATATTTATAAATATCACACAAATGCTACATTTTTCTACATGTTTTAAAACAGCTCTTTGAGTGTTAATTGGCTGATACTGAAATCATTCCTTAGACACTCCACACTACTTTAGATGATACATATATTTATATCACACACAAAAAATGCCCAGTATTCAATCACAGTACCTACAGTACATTCCACCCCCGGCCGAAGCAATGAAACTCCCCTTCGTTCCCAAAACCTGGGAGCCGTTGACCTTTGATGCAGATGCGAAGGGAATTTGCATGATGACTTCAAAGTCACACATTTCTGTCTAAGTGGGAGGTCGCAACAGGGGTAGCGAAAGTACAGATAAAGGAGCTCCCCTATGAAGGAACTTTCTAAAGTCTAGAGAAGAGAATCTTCTAAATACTTGCAGCTATACTTAGGTTTCAGCTCATAAACAAGATGAGCGAATGCAATAGCTGCTGTTCATGTTCTGTTGATTTATCCCTAAAGTTGCGAGCTATCTACATTTTCACTCTTCACTGCAAACAAATCGTACAAAAAAGTTTTACTTAATGTCAATGGGGGCTGACGGCAGTTCCAGAGGGGCTCAGCTTGCACACAAAAACATGAAGCGTAACCTTGGTTACGAGCCGTGGCTGCTGGCGAGTGGATAAGAGAGCAAAGGCAACTTACTGACAACGCTCTTGACGTAGGTGTCCCTGCGCTCCTTCACCATGACGAGGTCGGAGAACTTGCGCCCGTCCTCCCCCCAGCCCCCGAGGGAGAGGGTGGCCTTCAGCCCCGGTTGCTGCGCCTTCAGGTTGGTGAAGCGCCGGTAGCCACCCGGCTGCCCGTCCTGGTCGAGGTCTCGCTGGGAATAGAAAACAATAAGTAAGGATGGTGCACTGGATCAGACCCTTCCAGTTATCGAGACGAGACCTTGAACGAGACAGGCCTCTGTAAAATTGAGACGAGACAGAGACTCTCGTTTCCTTCTCGTTTGCTACAACCTGTCCCGCTTCCGGCGCTAGCTGATCGCTGGCTTTTCTAGCATATACCATGCGGCGTTGCTGCTGCAGACAGCGTGAACTCCGTGCTGGGTAAAGCCAAAGCCAGGCAGCAAATTAAAATACGCAACGTGGCAACAGCGCCTACGTAAGCACCTCTCTTCTGCCTTCCATTCGCTCCTCGCTGCCCAGCAGACGACTTTTTCCTCGTTTCTCATTGGCACCGAAACTGTCGAGCGATCGCTAGCACGGGAGGGACAGGTTCTAACAAACGCGGTATAGACTTGGTCAATTCGAATATAAGGCACACAGTAGCGGCGATTGGATGCCAAAACTTGGGGGGGCAAGCTCTCTTGCTGTACAAGTGCGGGAGCAAAGTGACAAAAAGTGGGGAGGGGTAACTCCCACCCACACACCTCCCTAATCGTCACCACTAAAATTTTAGGCTCATGATAATTTCACCTAAATCATACATTGGAAACAAACGTTTATGAAAACTACTAGAGTTTTATAATTTTCTTGAAGGATTGGCTACTATGCTTTATGTCTAGTCTGTTTTTTTAAATAATAAAGTGCAAACATTAATACTGAATAATTGACAAAAATATTACTTGTTTAAAGCCTTATTCCAAAGTTTATCAATAATTTGTTTGGTATTCGTTTCTATGCTTTGAAATTACAAAATGAATCTAAAACCTAATAGTGTGAATATTGCTCTTTAAGGTTTCTTGAATAAGATTATTGGTTACCTCAAGGGTTTTCAAATATTGTTGAGTACGTGTTACCAACCATAAGTCACATTTTCCGTGTACGGACCCGTGGCCAACATAAAAATGCCCCAATTCGATTTGATGGTATTTTTAAAAACTAATAGTCTTTAATATTATTAGGTTGTATTGTTATAAATTTTAAAATACAAAGTCAGATAAAATGGTATGAAGTAGCCATGTTACATGAAGTGAGCATTAGTATCAGATGTCAGTCACCAAAAAAAATAGTATCTACACATTATGGGTTCAACGGTACATTATTAGTTTTGTTTTTTTCTTATACTCGCTACGCCCTGGCTGACACAAGTTTGAAAGCCTCTGGGCTCTGGCCAGTGGCGTGCCCAAGGGGGGAGTTGATTGGGGTTATAACCCCCCTTTGGCCCAGTATTCCTAAATAAAGAACGTCAAAGGTAGGAAAATATGACAAAATGAGGGCTGACTACCAAGAATAAGTATACATAACCCCTTCCTTTCGAAAATCTTGGGCACGCCACTGGCTCTGGCTGACCTAATTAGCAAAAAATATGTTATATAGGTTTGTCGGTCAAGACAATGTACTACGTCCTCGCCTTGTAGTCAAGGCGTCCAGGGTTCGATACCCGCTGGAGGCACATGGCACAGTGGTTCGGATCCCACTTCAAACCGTAGGTTCAGTCCCGATTAGCCTTACTGTGCATAAAGTGGACTTAAAACACCAACTCAAACAAAAAAAAAAGAAGAAGACAATGTACTAAAGTTAAGTGATAACCTTTTACAAGGATGAATGGCAATGCAATAGGTAGTAAGAATGGAGTAGATGTAAACAAACACAAGTGACTCGTCACAAAACCCCATTTGTTATTCAGATGGCAGTTTGCGTGTAATAGTGATTATGGTAAAGCCATACATACCACTCAACCTTGCTGCTACGTTGAGCTTGTTTAACGTTATATTATGAACTTACAGCTACGACCAATATATTTATGGGCAAAGTAACATCAGAACTAACACATAGAAAAGGAACTATTTTTCACAAGTCACGTGGTTTTGTTTGCATTGCCTTCATACTTACGGTGGATGAAGAATAGTCATTTATTTATACCTCTGGGTTATTCACGTTGACTTCCCACGTGACATTGTTGACACCGCAAAAGGCGTACAGGATGTAGTTGCAGAGGTCGATTGGGATGTCGCTGACGTCATACTTCTCAGAGCCAGGTCGTTCCATAGCCCCAGCGCCATAGTAGCAGACGCGTCGCCCACGAACGCCTTCCGTTTCTCGCGACGCTAGATACCTGGGGCCTGAAAAAGACGAAACGTTGTTCGGAGCAAAAGATTCTGAAATAGCGTACCAAATATAAAATCTTACAATCAATACCGATAAACTTTCACAGTGTGTACACGGGTACATGAGTGAAGAAACGTTTCTTAGCATATTTTAGCCGTGAAGGTCTTGTTTCAATGCTATGTGATTTCGTAAAACGTTCTTTTATCGTGTATGTAAGCAACCACGTGACACGGATTTATAAATACCATTTAGGTTTCTTAAGGTTGAAGCAAGGTATCAGTGAACAAGACAAAACTAAAAGGAGTTGTTCGCCGTAATGCCTTCACGTTGCCAAAGTTTGTCTGTGTTTTACGGTGACACCCTGTATGTATCTATGTAAAGGTAAAATTACTTCTGCACATAGCAACATGCAATGAAGATATGTAGGGGTGTATGGAAGTGAAGCCTCACACATTCATATTCTCGGTCTTTATGGAGGTGATGTGTTCAGTGTTTTTCCCTAATAAATAGAGGCTAGGCGAACCGGAAAGCAGCATCGTGGAGGAACAAATTCCCATCTGATATCACTCACACCGCGAATCGAACCCGTGTCTTCCTTGTGCACGTAGCCAGGGGGAGGGTTCAGCCCAGAAGCCCCCCCAAAATCCTACAAATACTTAATTTAAATAGTGTATAGTGGTAACTAATTGTACTTCCTTAGCAGGATTAAACATTAGATCGAAAAAAAGTGTAGTATATAATAGAGGAAGCAGGTTATATATTTATATTCTACCATTTAATCCAAAAGAGTAAATGGATCCACATCTTCCAAAATTTATTGTTTTCTTTGTGAGAGGTCACACAATGAAAACTTTAAAAGCCTTTTTCGAATGGAATGTGTAAAAGTTTATAACAAAATAAAATAACTATGCATTTCAATACACTAACTGTACAAAATGTAAGAAAATAATGGACAACACTTGTGTTGGATATTCACTCATACAGTGGATCGAGAAGCAAAACCTCTCGATTTATATTATAATAAAAATAATAAATTTGGACGAAAATTGGTTTATGTCTAATAACTTATAATACCGGGTGAGCAAAAGGAAAGTGTGCACCTACACTATGCTTCATTACGCAGTTAAAAACTTCCCTTTCTTGATGGTTGTTGGTACATAAGGACATGGACAGTTGGTTAGTAAGACACTCATTGTTGACAGTCACCCATTGTTGTTTGTCACTCATTGTTGTTTCTTCAGTTGTTTCTTCGGAGCGTGATCTTGCATAGCGCGGAAGTGCATTAGCAATGGTTATAGTCTCTGAACAACTGGCAATACTAAACACTCTTGTCGTGGTCTCTTTGTTGCAGGTTTTGCACTACTGTTATTTTGTAGGGGTGTAAATGTAAGTATTTTTTCAGTGCGGTTCTTGCGCTGCTGTACGACACCCTCACTTGCTCTATTCCAAATGTCCTGTAATTTGTCCTCTGTTATAACTCGTGACCTGCCTGATTTCGGCGCATTCTTCACTTACCCCGTTCTGCGAAATTTATCGATCAACCGCCGCACTGCATTATGATGTGGTGGGTCTGCATCAGGAAACATTTCCATAAACTTATTTCGCACTTCTTCCGTATATTCACCTCCATGTCGAAAGACGTTTTCCACCAAAAACACACGAGCTTCGAGTAACAAAACCATTGCTAATGCAGTTCCGCGCTTTGCAAGATCACGCTCCGAAGAAAATACTGAAGAAACAACAATGAGTGACTGACAACAATGGGTGACTGACAACCATGAGTGTCTTACTAAGCCGCGCGTCAGGCTAAGTTTGCAGCAGGTTTTATGTATCAATCCGCGCGAGAACCTGAGCTCAGAATCTTCAGTGCCAGTCTTTCCTCAACCGCCGAGCTGCTTACATCGCAGACACTGAGAAAGTCCACAGTATTGCCAACCGCACAACACATCAAAATCCGCATGCATGTCAAGCGGAATGTATTTTTACTTCTCTTTGTCTCCTGAAACAAAATTTTAAAAGTACTTTCTGCGCATATATTATTTAATAAATGTGTCATTACTTAATATAAGAGCGAAATAACTTCTAAACATGAGAGCATGTGTGTATATTTCGAGCACGCAAAACGAAAAATAAACGGAGATAAAAGTAAACAACAATAGGCCCCTCTTGAATTTAATGACAAATTATTGTTTTTGGTTTAGAAAGAAATACATTTATGAAAAACGTGGTTGCTTCGTCCGCAATACATCCGTCCCTGTAAGACACGCGCAATTCAAGTTATACCACCAAAAAAGCATGATTTGTTATTGGTGATATATACAATCAGGTGCATTGTCTGCTGCTATTACTCTGGTGTCAATTTATGAATCACTTCACTAAACCAGGATTCAAATCTTGGTCTGTCCATTTCTTGCTGATAATCACCCTTTCTTTGCGCGGAACAGTAAATATGCGCCTTCAACAAAGCTTTCATTGCCGCCAGTTTGTGAAACAATAAGCCTCCCCCTTCCCCTCATTGTCCGTTTCTTCAGCCCTGGCGGTGGTTTTGCATGGTGGTATCCTTCCATGTTTTATTCCCCCTTCCCCCACTCACCGAGTTGAAGGGCGTCTCGTCCAAATAATAAACATGTTTCTTCTCACTGCAATATCTTTTAATACCGCGGAGATTCTTTTGTCGTCAAACAACAAACAATCGTTTCCTCTTGCTAAACTCAAACCGAAAATCATTCAAGACCCGTGATACAATTCGTGCGCACATTCACCTCACGTCCTGTTTTACTTTGATCTTGTTGCCGCAAGGCGGATTATGCATTTAAAACAACTTGCTTGACTTTGAAGAGCATTTCCCTTCGGATGAAGCCCAAAATAACATTCGGGTAAAACCGCGCGCTGAACAGGACATTCAGCCATTCTCGCCGCCCTATGTTTATTGTATACGCATTCAGTCTCGCTCGACTCGCTCTAAAGTTTCAGTGTCTCTTCAACGCAATACACATTTCAGTTGGCGAATCTGCGGTTCTAAGTTCGTCTGCACAGTGATTGCAACCAATTAAGTCCATACCTGCTAATGGATGTATTATTTTGTCTGTATATTACAAATTAAATAACTGTTTTCTTGCAAGTATGCAGTTGTGTCGGAATAGAACCCGTCTCAGTGGAACTATATTCTTGCGCGCACGTTTGCAACTGCATATGCGAAAACCTGCTGCAAGGTTGACTTGACGCTTGGCTTAACCTTGTCCATGTCCTTATGTAGGGAAGTTTTTATCTGCGTAATGAAGCATAGTGTAGATGCACACTTACCTTTTGATCACCCCGTAGTTATTATTGTAAAATGACAATTATGACAGTGGAAATAATTGTTATTGTCATTATTATTTCTACTAATCAAGTTTTATCAGTGGTCTGTTCCTCTCTACAAACATTTATGGCGACACCTGTGCTGATAAGGAATGACCCCCCCCCCCGAAATAAAATCCTGGCTACGGGTATGCTTGTGTGTGTGTGTGTGTGTGTGTGTGTGTGTAGTTAGTTAGGAGTTACTTACGGTTAGGAAGTCCACTTGCTCCTAGAATTACCAGGCTGGCAGCCAGGATGCTGTAGAATGTTTTGGCATACATGTTCTTTCCACTCCTAAAAATCAAGAAAGTACACCTTGTATTTTCTTATTATTTTTCTACCTCATCGCTACAAGAAGTAGCTATTAGTATATATGGACATATTTATGCATAATTTTTTCAACTTTCTTAAGTTCACTATAAGTAAATGTGTAGCAAAGACAGCAATAGCATGCGATTGAACGTGCCCTTGCAAAGAATTTCTCTCCTTGGCCTTCTCCAGCGCTAGCCAATGATTCCCAAAGTGGGTGATACCACCTCCCTACATTTGTGGATCTATACCTTGTCCAAGCTAACTGTGGAGCAAGGCCGCGTATAGCGTCAGAGAAAAGAGGGAAGTCTATTGGCCAGAGGGAAGCAGAAGGCACTGATGGGAAGGCTGGTAACTTCAGTGGCTTCTCCCCAATCCACGCAATTCCGTTGCTCTCGCGTGTTCATTGGCGGAGCCGTCTCGCGTCACTACTTGCGCAGAGACTTATTTTCGTTCGCCTGCTCCAGAGTTAGATGGGACAGGGTATAGTTGGTGATGCAAAGAGGCTTGGAGCCGACAGATGAGCATTGGCTTGTTGTGGATTCTTAACCCTTTAAGTGCAGATGGCGTATATATATTGATGCGTTCACTGATTCTTCAGCGGGTACGCGGGATCTTATTGTGAACGCTGTTGGACTCAGATGATAGAGCTGGACGTTTGGTTTAAGGTCCTATACATCTCCCTTGGCCGTGACGTGGAAGAAAACAAATCGCGCTTTCCAGATTTCACCGGTGGACGGGCTGGTGCACCGCTCATGAACGCTTCGGCTTTCCGTATTTCACCGAGGCGCACCAAAGCTTTTACCAGGTTAAACCATGACGTCATCAATTTACACCAGACTCAAGACCTGGTGCGGCTGGTGAATCAAAATGGCGTCGTCTGCATTGAAGCTTGTTTTGATTCGTGATATGCGCCCTGTAGGCAATAGTACAGAATGACACGCAGATTTTGTTGCACGGAGGGCGAATAAACTGGATATAGACATAAACTGTCGACATTTTGAATACTGCTGCTCCTTCACTTGCAAGCAAAGTGAAATAAAGTATGCCGATGGATCAAGACATGCGTCCATCTTCTGCTGCAACATGCAGGAAAAAATCCATTTTCAAAATTTGATATCTTTACAAAAGAATACCACTTAAATTAGTACTGCACGTGCAAAATAAGATGTCGCTAAGTGAAAATATATAATATTCATGAAATATCTTCTGTGATTTAGTCACTTAATTTCCTCATAAACGCGGATATGCGTGCACATTCCGAATCTAACTTTAATTTGTTTCAATATGAAGCTTTCCGAAATTCACCGAATTTGACGTCATTTTTGGTGCACCAGTCCGATGCACGCTGGTGAAATCTGGAAAGCGCGGAAAGGATGTTATGCGTCGGCCAACTCACCTCTCGATCAGGCAGTCCGGCGTAGACGTCAGGTATTAGACTTTCGCTGCACTCCGTTGTCCGTGAAGCCCAGTCTTCCGTTCCTGTGGAGGTGTAGGCTGCCTGGGTACTGACGACTAAACTCCTCGTGGCGTAGCAGCCTTTCGCTCCTGGAACTCTTACTCACGCAGATAGCTTTCGCGATCAACTGGCCTCTTTTCCAAATTTACTGGGCTTTTTAGTGTCGTCGCTCTCCTTGGTTTTTGCTGATGAATCGTTCCGGGTTTTGTGTCTCTTGATGAGTCTGTTACAAAACAAAATCCGGAAGCGCTTGTAGAAATGTTGCATACCCTCACGTCATTGCTTACGCAGCCATGGAATGTGATCATGGCTCCCTTGTATCATTCCACAATATATACGTATATACGCCTTGTGTTGGCTTCGACTAGATTCGCCTGCGGGTGGCGTATATATTTGCCCAGACGTTGCGAACATTATATTCACGTTAGGTGAGATTGTAAAGTTGAGAAAGATTTAAACGTAATTCATCCTCTTGACTGTTGATCAAAGTTCAGTGAACCGATCTCCTTGGCAGAGTGGTTAGCACAGCAGTCTTCGACTCCAGAGGTCCCGGGTATGCGAGTTCTTTGTGAGTGTTCCATCGTGGATTTCATCATATCATTACTTATTCGCATCGTCGTGATTAGCCAAAAGTGGTCAAATAACAAAAATCAAATGAAATCAATGTTCAGTGAGAACGTAAGTGTGGAGGTCTTTAAACGTGATCATAGGCGTAGCTACAGGGTGTGCCGGGTGTGCCTACGCACACCCTAATGTACTGCTTTATCAAAGAGAATTAAAGACAGATATTTCAAAAAGAGAGAAAATAAGCGGCAGTTTGTAACAATTTGAAAATGTCATTACTTGGTACATACGTGTGCATTATCGCTGATGAAACGAGTGTCTATAGATTTTCGATTTTTTTATGTCATTGGAGAAAGAAGATATTTACTGCATTCTACTCTGTACTACAGCGCTTTTCTTCTATGCCTGTCACAAGCTGCAAGTGTGTGAGAGAGCTTTCTCCAAGCTTACCCAAGTTAAAACTAAATTAAGAGCAACTCAGAAGCAGGATAGATTGGAAGCCCTGCTCTTGCTATTTGTGGAACAGGAAAAAGCTTCGTCTATTGATGTAAATGAAGTTATTGATGAGTTTAAGAACATTGTACATTTTGACAGACGTCTCTTGTTATAGATGACGTGTATTTTGATGTATTGTTTGCATTTATGAACATTTTGTGTGTGTGTGTGTAATTTCTATGCAATTTGATTTTTTTCTACTATATATATTCAGAAATTTCCAGCACTGTCATTTAGTGAATTTATATTCCTTTACAAACATCAGTGCAGTTAAAGAGCCAAGTGATTGTGTTGCAAAATATGCTATTAAAAAGGTACAAGACCTCATTTTTTTCTTTGTTCACACCCAAATATAGGTAAAGTTCTAGTTACGCCTATGAACGTGATTCTTTCGTTTCTTTGTTGTTCAAAATTAAGATGTTACCTGTCCTGAAAGCCATATGGAGTGAAAATAATTGATATCTCAAGTAAAGCTACCATTCATTCCTCTCTTTATTTTTCCACGTTTTAGTAACTTCCTGTAACTGATGATTTCCGAAAGTCTACTGTTCTTTTCATGTTATTGCATTTCTTCTTACAGAATTGGATAAGGCAGGGGTGTTAATAGGTAGCAATGGGGTGATACGCTGAAAAATAGTTTTAGTCCACTGGCTTGCGCAATATCCAATCTGTTGTATCGTATGTGTGTTTATTAGGCTTACCATACGTCCGGGATTAGCCCGGACAGTCCAGCTTTTTTAGTGTTGTCCTGGATGATGTCCGGGATTGCAAAATGTCCGGGGTTTTGAGAATCTGAACATGAAAATATCTACCGGTATTGAATATTCACGACCAGAATTTATGACCGGCAAGGATCGATCGATTATAAGGATCGATTATACCTTTTCTTTCTTCGAGATATCGACTTCCGAGCGGTTCCGTTTCCGTACTTCCGTGAGCGTCTTGGTGGTCTTGCAAGCGTGTGAAGTTAACTCGTCTACACGTTTTTGATGCAAGGAACATCTGCTCCAGTTCAGAGAGTATTTTCAATTATGGGGAATATTTGGTCTGCAGAAAGAGGTAGACTTCTAGTATCCACTGTTAAAGATCTGCTGAATGTCAAAATTAATTCAGAACTTTCATGTTGTGAATTTTATGATGTTATTAAAACAAACAAGCCATTTCTGGAAAAAGTCATGTCTAGTGAAAAGTTCAACTGAGTCTACTAACAGATAATGCTACCTAGAACACAGAGGTTTCCTAAACATCAGAAAATGTATTATTCAATTAAAAATTTGAAAATTAATTGATTGATTTTAGAAAATGATGTTAATATTTTTTCTTGTACAATTTATAGTTTAATATTCCAATAAAATGTTAAGGCTTTTAAGTAATTTCAATTTGTTCCTCTAAAAAAAAACAAATTCAGCAGTAACGAGTTGATCGCGAATATGTCCTGGGTTGTTTTGTTGTTTCATGTTTCTGGCAAACGCCGTTCGTTTCTCTTATATTTTGAAAGCCATTGTTGATTTATTTAAACTCTTGTGGTGTGAGAAGATCACGCGCTTTTCATTGCATTGTTGCCACCACATACCTAAATTCACTGTGCCAGATTACTGTACATTTCTAATATATTACTGTTGGCTTTTATCAAACTTCCTAGTATTAAAAGGTTATTGTGTCTGGTAACACTGTGTAACTGAGGAGGTGTTTTCGCCTTCCAGGAAAACGGTTAGTAGTTGCGCGGAGAGATTTGAAGTAGCAAGAGGTGCTTCGCGTTACGGGAAAGATAGGCTTACGCATCTCGTGCTGTACCGTTCGAAAGTACGGTATTTGAATTGTAATTTTAGTCTTACATGATATACGTACGTGTCTATAATAAACGTAAAGTTGAACATATTCCGGTTTTTCTTTATTTCGAAAGTGTATTTCGTACTTGTGGATACCTGCATCAGGAGGACAACCTCGTGGGTTGTCATTGGACTTCACCTGTGGATCCAAGGGGAAGGAACGCAGTAACTTAGCCCGAACCCTGGGGTTATCCAGCATGCTCTGCTGAGCTTATAAGGTAAGTGTACTTGTGAAGTGCACCGCTACGCGGGGCGTAGCACAGTTGATTTAATAGAGCGCAAATAATTCCACGGTGCTACATGTAGGGTGACCAGACGTCCTCTTTTATCCGGACATGTCCTCCTTTTTAGGTCTCTGTCCGGCGTCTTGGCGGATTTTTTATAAATAGGTAAATGTCCTCCTTTTTTGGAAAGAGTATAGCATCGACCAGAGCAAATGTGCTGCATAGAGAATGCTTCCACACATCGTATCGAACACCAAGGTTCTGGGATCGATCCTGGGGTGCGTGACTCCATCGTTCACAACTAACTCGCTTTGCCTTGCAGGCCCCTATAGGCTCTGCTGAGAGGTACCTTAATGCAACCTGAATGACACACAAATACTACGTTTACACCTTCAAGACTGAACTCGGCATATCAGTGAATGGATTTGATCTTACCAGTCTCGTCGAAAGGAACATGTGATGGCCTCTTGATACCTCGGTTCTCTGTGCTCCACCACAGTCACCAACTCAAGAATCGCCCCGCTTGCTTCTCTCCCATCCCATACTATTTATCCTTCTCGTTCGTACGTCATGCAGGCATTCACCTTAAACATTCCTCTCTCGCAATAAGGTGATCAAACTATGCTTCGAGAATTACCTTACTCCACACATTCTTTCCTGAGTTGTGATAGAGACTTTTATGTTCCTTTACGACATAAAGATCATCATTTAAGACATATCCCTTGGGAACGGGGTGCGTTAAGTATTCCAGCAAAGCTTACCTAGCATCTGGGTGCTGAACACGATCACTTCCACCGACTGAGTCAAACTCGTTGCTTCGTGCTCGGATCAGGTCCCAGACTGCTCAAACGCAATGTAGTCTATGCAGTTCCTTTTCAATTGATTGATTTGGTTTCTTTTACTTCGCTCTTCTGCCACTTTTGGTTAATCGGGAAGGGACGATAACATTATGACACAAAGAACATCCATACCCAGGCCGAGATTCGAACCCGGAACCCCTGGCATCGTACCACGCTGTGCGCCCCTGGCTACGGCTCTGAACGTGATGAGAGCAAGAAAATTTTACGAAATGTATTTTTATTGCATAATATTTTAAATCGAAGAGACCAATTGTCCCTCTATGCCCCTCCACAAATGCCCTTGGCTGTCAAGGTTTCCCCCCCCCCTAGAATTGACTTCCGTCCAAGGTTACAGCAATGCCACCCCTGCCCCCCCATCTGGTTGCGCAACTGTTTAAATTGAAGTTCTTTAGTTTGAGAAACAAGACTATAATGGTAACAATGTACCAGTTTATATAATAATAATGAGTTAACAATGTTCTATGGTTTATGCGAAATTTGAGTGTTACAGTTTCCGTGGTTACTGTAAGTCTGTCACTGCACGAATGTGGTCGTTCTACCTTCTATTAGTTCGTCTGAGCTTAATGATCTAATTCTTCGCTACACTCTGTAAGTACTGCATATCTCATGATAAAATTCCCTTACTTCATTCCAGCAGCGAATTCAGTAGATAAAAATTAAAATATGCCTGCCTACCTTCAACAACGACGCTGCGTAAACCAATGATAGTGAGAAGTCAGTGGACCTAAGTGAGGTAGAGACAATTATCAGATTTGTGCAAAGCAGAGTTCCAAGTTCAATTGTTCTGCAAGCTTCTTTTCGACGTTATCTTGCCTTGGTTCTTCAACAACAGAATTATCTGGTAAGTTCCCAAAACGCGCCTGGCAACGATGCTTGCCACTCTTGAACTAAATTATCTATGTCATGAATGCAGACAGTTATTCAAAGAATATCTAATTTGGGTCAAACTTGAAACTTATCTTGGCAATACAAAGGCAAAGCTTAAGTACATTACATCGTTTCTTTGGGGTATTTCTGTCTAAAATATTACCTGGCGTATGTTTATTACAGATGCTTCTGACAACATTGTTCTCATTGTTATCGGATCAGCTTTGTGTTGGAACCTATTATAAACTAACTTGCATTATTTAAAGATTTCAGCAACAAACTTGAATGAAAAGAAACAAGTTTATTCACTAGTGAACGAACTGATCAATGTTGATTATAACACCATTAAGCCTTGTTTCCATGATATGAAAAACTCAATATGCTGACCAAAGCAGAAAGTTATTTTATTATAAAACAAACTAAACGTAACGTTTCAACCTTCTAGCAAGGTCTTCTTCAGACTCTGCACCAAGTACAAATGTAACAAGGACAAAACAGGACGATATATATACACACAAACATTACTCCCCTACAGACTATTAGAAAGTTGTTCTGGAACATTCTAGCAGGTGGCTCTCCCTTGTCAACTGTACTTTCACCTAAAAGGCTAAACATATATTATTTCATCTAGAATGTGGTTGGACTCTTTATCTCACGCTCTTTTTACCTTCATTCTTCTTCCTTCTTCTCTCCTCTTTCTCTCTTTTCCTTTCCACTCTTTCTAACACCTTCTTCCATTCGTTGTTTATCTTCAGTCCCCCATTCCAGTTCATGGTGTCTTCTTCACCTTTCTTCTCTGTTTCGGTGTCCTCCTTCCATTTTCTCACTAGTATTCTCTTCTCCCTTCCTATCGTCCTGTGTTTTACCTTGTTACATACATGTGTACTTGGTGCAGAGTCTGAAGAAGACCTTGCTACAAGGTTGAAACGTTACGTTTAGTTTATGTTTTATAATAAAATAAATTTCTGCCTTGGTCAGCATATTGAGTTTTTGAATGATGATAATTAGTTTCGTAATGAACTTGTACTTGTAGGTCTTGTTGACCATCAACTATATTTTCTGAAGTAGTTTCAGAGTAATTATTATGGTATCAAATAGTTCGATTACTGACATGAACCGAAAAATGAACGAGGTGACAAAATTTAAATAATCCGGGCTAGTGCAAAATCACTATCGCTCATATTAAAAAAAAATATTTGTATTATAAATAATGTAAATATAGGGTGATTCAAAAGTGTGGAACCACTCACATATAATTTATATATAGGGTGTTCCGTATAGGACGCCGATTTTGAATCGAGTGCTATTGTTTCGTTTCGAGGTTGGCAGACCTGCTCTTGCCAATGTTGGCGTCTGTTGTCATGCCGATTAATGTAGCCTCAATTGTTTTGAGTCGTTTGTTGTGGTTTCCTTCCGAAAATCCTCGAATAATCCAGGAGCGTGAAATCCATCCATCCGCTGAGAACGACTGTGTAGTGTGGGTTTTGGCAGGTGGAGTGTGATCTTACACCCTGTGATTTCTTCTTATGGGGGTTTGTGAAATCAGAGGTGTACGCCAACAAACCACGAACCCTTTTGGAACTGAAGGCGGAAATCATACGGGTGATTGGAGGCATCGGAGCAGACATCTGCGAGAGGGTTACCAATAATTTTGTGGAGCGTATAAATGCATGCAGACTCAGTAGGGGTGGACATATGCCTGACATTGTCTTTCATACGTAAATTGGAGATGTTACTGCTTACATATATTTGAAATATAACTATTTTCATGATATTTTCCCTATTTTTATTTAATTTTCTAATTCGGCGTCCTATACGGAACAACCTATATATTGTAGGATATGAAGAGAACCATACGTGGTATTTAGGAAATAAAGTACTACTCCATATACACATTTTGGCCGCCATCTTAGCTCCGCCACATTTGATTCAACACATTCTAAAAAAAAAATGGAACAGGGTAAAGTAAGACATCAAAGTCATGTGAAATTTTCTGAAAAATCGAGTGTCAAAATCCATTTTAAGATTTGCATAATCGTTTTCAATTTATTGCTTGTGACATGTTACATTGGGTAAGAATAACGCTTCACCGAACAGCAGCACAAACCTTTTTCTTTTTTGTGCAATGACTGAATCAAAATAAATTTCACTATTGAGTTTGAAAGCGCAGTCCGTAGACTTGTAACTTGCATGATTTTTTCTGTTACATATTTCTCTAAGTTATATTATGTGACGCTCAAAATGTAGGACATTTATGATATTTTCAAAATTCCTCCCGGACGCCGGACATAAGTCTAAAATGTAGGACATGTCCGGGAAGAACCGGACGTCTGATAATCCTACATAAACATGACTTCTTACATAACCGCACAAAAATAAGTCTAATGAAGTTAAGTCTGCTGAGCGGTGTAGCCACTCAACCAGGAAATTGCAGGTCCAAATTAGCATGAACAGATGAAAAGTAAGGAGGAGGTGCATCATCTTGCTGAGAATCATGACTCGGTGTACTTTGCATTCTATCTGGTTTAAACCAACATTTAGTAGGTCCTAAATCTCACTAATTTTTATGTCCGCATATGGTACATGGTCTCTACTGTTGCCTCTAAAAGGCCAGACTGACAACTGCATTTAGCTGTTATTCTATAGGTCTATCTCTTCACCAAATTTATTCTTGGTAGTTGCAGAAGTTTCTGAAATACTAATTGTTGTGGTGGACTGACGGGCAAGATTTCCTCATACAGGTAGCTTTTTCATTTGTTGATTAGTATCTTACAATTTGAATGACGTCAGCTACCAAATGGCCGGTATTCTTTTTATCAATCGTTGCTACGGGAGCTTCACGCAGTATTTTAAAGGAAATAATGTTTGACTTGCAAAGAGTCCAATGAGGTTTAATTGTAGCCTAATTTAAAAAAGGAAGAAATTGTCTTACGACAAAAAGACGTACCGTTCCTGGAATGCGGTGGAATCGAAGAACGTTTGCACCTCAACTGCACAAGTTGAATGAATTCGTTGGCTTCATGGCGATTTTTTTTTTTACTTATTATCGTCCCACATCTCTTGAGTGAAAGCCTACCAACATTGTGACATTATAAAACATTTCCGGGTTGTGTGTGAAACGTAGAAAGTTAATATATGCAGGTTGCTCGGTTTATTGATTGATTTAGTTTGCTTTACTTCGCTTTTCTGCCACTTTTGTCTAATCGCGAAGATGAGGATGAGTGATGACAGTGATTTATCCACACACCCCCAACACCCCGCTAACACCTCCAGAAAATTTCCTCAACACCCCTCTAGAATTTTTCACAAAGGCCCAATTTATGGTCTTTTTGGGTCGAAATTTACCTTTACACCCCCCTACATTTCGACTTACACGCCCCCCCAAACGGAAAAATCTGGATAAACCCCTGAGTGATGACATGATGAAATTGACGAAGCGATACTCACAAAGAACATCTATCCCTAGGCTAGGATCCTGAAAGTTGTCATTTTCGTTTGCGTAACAGTTTTCTTGAAAAATATTTTGTAGTAGAAATATTGTGATCAACTAAATGCATGTAATGATATTTGCCTGAGGAGACCATAAGATTTTATAAGAACCAGTGGCTGACAACTAATTTAGGCAAACACAAGCCTAGACACAATTGAACTATTACTATTTATGATTACGCTATAATTTATTATTAATATTTAATTACAAGGATACATATTTATTAAATTTATTAATGTATAAGTTTAAAAAATAAAAAGGTATTTACGAGTAAAATTATTAGGATTGGCCCATCGACTTCTAAAGCATGAATTTGCCGAGCGCGGTCACACGGAGGATGAGAACCACTGGTGTCGACAACTTCTCTTGGTAACGTTTTGTTCAACGTAACGTTGACGTAATGTTGACAACTCATTTCAACACTATGATATCTCGAAAACTAGAACTACATGTCATAGTGTATGCAGCATATGGCACAGATTCATGATGCCATTTATTTATTTATTTATTTATCTTGGAAAACCTAAGAAAGGCGTTGGATGGCATGTGAGCAGAATGAAATCGCAGGTTGTAACCCTTCTCCCGGGTATAATACACGTATTTACTACACATATTTGCATTTACGAAGGGTTTCATACATCTTGTGTAGGTATTCAAACCCCCCTTTCATTAATAAACCTAGTTCGAACGTGTCTTTCAGCCTTTTGATTAGCTCAGATGATTTCGAATAGGAATTAAAACAATATATCCTGAAATGAACCCAGGACTCTTTGTGTGGCAAATGTGTCGTCCTGATTTTGTATACGAGACACATATTCTCTTGAAATCTACGGCAATAACACGGTAGACATAAAATGGTTTCAGTCTGTTCCTCTCGCGTCATGGCAGTCAGAAGAATGTGATCTGCCGGGGATGTATTGAGACTTTTGGCACATTCTGTGTGTGTGCATGTACAAACATACACACCAACTCAGCCGCGAGATTGGCATGGAATCCAAAATCATTTCTACAATCGACTGTGCATACTAATACTATTTTTTCTATCTATTCGATTTCATCTCTGCATTTTTAAAGTGTGAGCAAGCTGCTTCAACTATGAAATCATACTAGATATTTGTGATCTAACCAAGCCTTGCAATTTTCCATATGAACAAAGACAACCCTAAGATGCAGGTTTTCAAAGGTTTATTAATAAAAAATAAGCCGTTATTAAGTAGAGATTGTTGGACGTTTATTTCTACAATTTTTATTTTACATTATTTTAAATTTGATTCACGATAAACGTGTAATATCTTCCATCCCTTGTTGTTGACTCTCGGGAAAACGTTTGGGAGTTCTGGAAGAAAAAAAATAAGTACATTATAATTTTCGTGTATTTGTAACCTGGTATACTACCTTAAGTATACAGAGTGTTTTTAAAGTCCTGCAGGATTCTATAAAGCTCTAATTTTAATGTAATTACAACGAAGTACCTTCTCCTCACCAAAATACAAGATTTTAACTCTGCAAGCCATAATAAGCACTGAGCTTTTTTCTACATCGGCGCCATCTTTGAATCATATGATCGCGTGATCACCTGCACACATGTCATTCAGCAGTGTGGGGAGAACAAAATTTTAAAGTTCCCTCTGTGTAACAAACAATGTGTGGTTGTAATGAACCTATTACTATAGGTGTTTAGAATCCTGCAGGACTTGTAAACACACTATGCATTTGTAAAGCATTATCATGAATTTTGAACACACGGAAGAGCATTTATATTGTAGCAATCAGCTTTTGAAGTGAAAAATTTTAGCTGAGGGAATGTTTGAACGAGCCTTGAGGTTAGTTGGGGGGATGTTCTTATGGTTTAACATGATGACAATGAGACAGCTGGGGAAATGCTTTGCGAAAATTTTGCTGACTGGAGGATACCATCCTCCGCATCTCCCCTCACTTGGTCGTAATGTTATCTGCCAACTGTGTTATTAATGTTATTTGTACGTATCTTACCTTTTACATGGTACAGTAACTTGTATCCACGTTCTGTGGCCAGTCGCATATGTTTTGGTATGGATTGAAAACGAGTCCAGTGCTGCAAGTCTGAAGTGTTGGACTGCCTTCTATGCACCAGACGTACTGTGGGAAGAAATTTAAAACATGAAACATGGCTGTATACAACTACACACATGCACACACATATGCAGATTTTTTTGAAATTGTGTTCAGGTTAAATTAAATTTAGGGTCCTTTCGTTTCCCATGAAAATAACATTCGTACCTCATAGTATGATTCAGAGAACAAACCTGTGAAGGGTTGGTAAGAGTTAGTAATGCAATGCTGATGGTTTGTTTTCTAATTTAATAATTTACTTAATATTAAAATATAATTACTAAATAATAACAACGGAGAATAACATGTAAATATTTTGTGACGACTATTTTAACTCACAAAAACTGCCATCCTCCGTGGCGAAGGGGTTAGCACAGCGTGTAACTCAACACTCCTCAAATTTTCAAGCTCTCCAATCGAAAATGTATGATAAATGCCTGCGCATGGGTGTTTCACAGTAGCAAAACGATACTATTATATTGAAGCAGTAACATACTGTAGTCTGTAGCAGTTAACAGATAAAGTTTAAAGAAAATTCTGGAGCTCTTGAGGGATTGTCAAATGTTCTTTATCTCCTATGCAATTCTACAGGATTGAACGCGCCTTTATACCTACTCTGTGTCCACACAGAGCATGAAAGATATGCTTGTGAGAGTGGATATGGTAGCTTACCTGGTCACAGTTCTTGGTTGGGAAAAACGTTCCTTTGCTGCAGTCAGCGTCGTCGGGGTCGATTGGCGACACGGTGCCCCTTGGTGTGGTGGAGGCTGTGGGGTCGGGAGTTGGATTCGCTGGGTCGCGTGTGGTGGTTGGTGGTTTCCACCAAGTAGGCTGTAGGAATTAAGAAAATAATTAAAATAATTAAAAGGTTTTTATATATTTTTAAAGGTTTTATAGGATTTTTATGTCACACAGAGACATTTGCTTTGTTTGGTCACGAAAAAATTCAATGACGAACGTGTTTGAAACGTACTCTCTGTCGATTTCCCTTCCTCCAAGTCCATGGTGATTTTTCAAAGCTCCAAAGAAAGCGAAATGTCTAGTGCCACTGTTACCTGTACAATCCAAAGTGGTCTGATCTGTGTGGTCTTGCTCACTTTCGCGTCACTTCGGTGCTTCACGCCTTGCAAACTAACATTTCAGCATTGAAGTTTGCACCACTGACTATGTTTTTGTTGAAAGATTATTTTCAGCACATAAGATGATCCTCACAGACAACATTGCGGAGTTTGACTGTGGATAACATGAAAGAAGATTGTTGCCTAAATATACGGCGAAGAGTTAATTTTAATAGCAAATTTCCAATGGTAAGTTCTGCCATCGCCGTAGGGTTAGGCAACACACATAACGTTATGCAAGATAGTGCGTATTTCAGGATAGGGTGTCCCATTTTCATTGCCGGTGACTATACACCTAATCAGCATTTTTCAGGAATTTTGAACTAATTTAAGTTTTTTTGAACCTACTTCAGGATTTTTCGAGCCTAACTGAAGATTTTTAGGACCTATTTTTGGATTTTTCGAACCTATTTTAGGGTTTTTAGAGCCTATTTTAGGAACATAAAAATCCGAGGTATAGACTAAGGTTTTGAGCGAATTCCTTTAAATATGTCGTAGATTCTAGTAATCTTAGATTCCTTGACTATGAAAGCCTACTGTAGGCTAACGAGTTGTCCAAGAGCATAGCGTAGGCAGGAATTTGTTCGGAGTGGGCTGGATTTGTAAAGGTGGATATTACATAGCCGTGTTTTAAAGAGGGGGCGAGATACACTATAAATTATTTCGTATTTACTATTTATAACCTTTGTTTTCAAACGTTTTATAAAAATGGTAATCGGTAAGAAAGATTTGCATTTACCACTTTCGTTTTTTCCTACTTCTTTCCTGCTTTCATTTGAAAATTTTGATTTATCTGGAAAATTCAAAGGGTCCTTAGCCTCATCAGTTCCCCTGCGTACGCCAGTGTCAAAGAGAAGTCAACAATATGTTACTATTTTTAAATAATATCAAATTTCCTATTTCTCCATAGATGAATAGTTTTTTAAGTCGCCATCATTCATTGTGATCTACTGTTAATCCAACTCTCCGTCGAATAATAAATCAATATTTTCTAGAGATTTCAGAGAAAGTATAAAGGACGATTTGAAACAGTATCCTCTGAAAATTGCAACTAAATTCAAGCAGTTGGTCACACAACCACACACACATTATCACAAAAACTCAATATGCTGACCAAGGCAGAAATTTATTTTATTATAAAACATAAACTAAACGTAACGTTTCAACCTTCTAGCAAGGTCTTCTTCAGACTCTGCACCAAGTACAAATGTAACAAGGTACAAAACAGGACGATATATATACACAAACATTACTCCCCTCCAGACAGTTAGAAAGTTGTTCTGGAACATTCTAGCAGGTGGCTTTCCCTTGTCAACTGTACTTTCACCTAAAAGGCTAAATATATTTTCTTCCATCTAGAATGTGGTTGGACTCTTTTTCTCAGGCTCTTTTTCCTTCCTTCTTCTCTCCTCTTTCTCTCTTGTCCTTTCCACTCTTTCTAACACCTTCTTCCATTTTTTGTTTATCTTCAGTCCCCCATTCCAGTTCATTGCGTCTTCTTCACCTTTCTTCTCTATTTCCTTGGCCTCCTTCCATTTTCTTACTAGTATTCTCTTCTCCCTTCCTATCTGCTTAGCCTCATCCCACTCTATGTCATGTCCTGTTTCTCTCGTGTGTTTATATATCGAATTTCTCTCTCTCTTAAGTCGTACATTATGTTTTATAATAAAATAAATTTCTGCCCTGGTCAGCATATTGATTTTTTAATATCATGGAAACAAGGCTACACATTATCACACAGTTTATAGTAGAAGTAATATTACCTATGTGAAATTTCGTATTTCCGCGTTGCAAAATTTAATAGTTATTCCGATTAATTTCGAAGGCTCACTGCCTTCATTCACTAAGGACACGGCGTTTGGTACGTTTGGAACTCTCAACTCTCAAGAAGTTTTTTGTCACATACGTTGCGCTTTCCTCGGCAGGTGCTTTTCATTGTTCGCATGAAACATAATACAGTACTGACGTTACACATTCATTGCCATAAAAAGCCTTCATTCTCTGATTAATGTAAATTGGTTGACACATTTTCTGCAGTTAGAAACTCTTGCCACCACACGCAGTTTCAGGTGCACCGACATAGTATGGTTACATCATGGTGAGAGAAGTTTGAAACTTGGAATGGAGAAGGGGGGAAGTCTGAAGAGTATAATGCTTGGTTGCTCAAAATCCAAAATATCTTTACACCGTCACAAAAAATAGGAGACATTACTTTTCAGCACGCCCTTGTAATACTCAAACCGCGTTTACCGCATTCATCATGAATAGAAGTAATATGTATGTGCGTTTTTAACACTGTAATTTTCATGCCTCTTTTTGCCCATTTGGTTAGTGGAGAACATATTGCAGACGACAGCACTTACCCTGGGGGATGTGGTCACTGGAGGGGAGACGGGCACTTGGTAGTCCTTGAGCTCGTCGTAGACGACCTGCATGAGAGGATGGTTGCCTTGACCGCATCTGTTCTTGAAGTCGTCGTTGTCGATTGCCCACACCATGGCCCCCGCGTAGTTGTTGGTCTTCAGCCACTCCATCTTGATCTTGATGCTGTCTGGGTCGTCGTATCCCCACCATTGGTTACCTACAGTGATATCAATCGCTCTGTTAGTTTATCAGTAATGAGAGGAGAGAAGAGTAAACCTGATGATAAGAGACCTGTAAGAAGGCCAAGACAAAGATGGAGGGATAACGTTGAGATGGACCTAGAGGAAATCGGTAAGGATGGAAAAGATTGGATTGATCTTGCCCAGGATAGGGACATATGAAAGGCTTGCGTTACTGCAGCCATAAACATTCGGGTTTACGAAGGCTAGAGAGTTACTTAGTTTTATTAATACTGCTTGTTAAAGTATATTTTTCAAGTTGTCGTTTTCTAGTGCTAGGGTAAGGCAAAGTCTTTAAGAAGCAATATGTACTAACATTCTGTCCACATGGTTTAATTGCTGTACGCAAGAAATGCTTAATTTTCTTACCTTCCTGTATACAGTTGGAGGATATTTACAAATCCATGCTCTGGTATAAGCTATTCAATGGGTTACATATTGTTACATAACTCACTGGGCATGTAACTAGATAATTTTCATCAATTTACTTCATATATTCATGTTTACACGTTGTCGTATGGCCTCTCAGATGGCGTAGTGGTAATGTCGTCGTCTTGTCATCAAGGGGTACCGGGTTCGATACCCGGTGGAGGCACATAGTGGTTTGGATCCCACTTCAAACTGTAGGTACAGTCCCGATTAGCCTTACTGTGTATAAAGTGGACTTAAAACACCAAATTTAAAAAAAAAACACTTTAAACTGTAGGTACAGTCCCAATTAGCCTTACTGTGTATAAAGTGGACTTAAAACACCAAAGTAAAAAAAACACTTTAAACTGTAGGTCCAGTCCCGATTAGCCTTACTGTGTACAAAGTGGACTTAAAACAACAAATTAAAAAAAAACACTTTAAACTGTAGGTCCAGTCCAGATTAACCTATCTGTACAAAGAGTGGACTTAAAACAACAATTCAAACATTGTTTTTCATAATCTGCCAACCAAACATCTAAAATTGTTCACAAATATATACAACTAGCTGATTTCCCGGCGTTGCCCGGGTATTTATTTTCCCAATCTTGTATTAGACAGGAAAATAATGAATTCTAACTAGTGTAAAATGGAATAAATTTTAAATGTCATCGTGAATGTCACCAATTAGCTTAGCCACTCCGAAAACTATGGATTAGACACTAATCTAGGTCATTTGTGGCATTTTATTTTTCACTCCCTCTCACCCCCCATGCCGATAGGTGATGAACTTGGAGTTGAGCCGCATTCGGAATGTCACGAAAACTATGAATTCCATTCGCAACACAGCCTGAATGTTAGACAACCCGAGAAACACTATCGTTGTGCGGATGGCATAGAGTCACGGATGTCTGTTTCTGCGGAATTTAATATCGGTGGTTCTCGATTATTTTTACATGTCACCCCTTTCCACCCCCACTCCTAGGGGTGCCAGGGGTGTCTTACACCCACAGTATTTCTTTCCAGGTTGCAAGTGATACGCGTACCAAGTTTGGTTGAAATCGCTCCAGGCGTTCGAGAGTTATTGCTGAACAAACAAACGCACACATATACACACATACATCCATTTTTATATATAGAGAGATTTATGAATAGTTGGGGGGGGCATTATCTATCTATATGTAAATCCCCATAAATATTTACTAAATTCCTCCCCTACATTTCAAATAACTTACTGATCAACTAAATGCTCTGGCAAATAACCAGATTACACGTGTTTGACAAACATGCACATTTTATGCATGCAAAACGATACGTGTACCATTCGACTTGCAATACGGATTGGGGACATATTTTATGTGGATTTTTCAGGTCTATACAAAATTTCGAGTGAATTTGATTCCTTCAAACAAGCAATGTTTTATTTGATCTTACCGTTTGCAGCGAAAGGAACCATGCCGACGTCATCGTACCTCTTGACCCATCCTTCTTCGTTCTGGAGTGCGTAACAGATCTGAAATAGGGAGAAGAGGAGGGTTAAATCATAAAGGAGCTCTTTCAGTGTCTATACACCCTGCATAACGTGTGAGAAAGGGATGAGATATATCGAATGGGCAATGTGTATCTTGGAACAGATTTGAAAGAAAATGGCAAATCGGGCACATTTTTATTTACTCTAAATTAAATAGGTGCCCATCTACTGCTGTCATACATAAACTTTTTGCATCAAAACTTTAAAATTATTATACGATTTAATATAATGTTTTTTAAAAATATTTTGCAAATTTACTACATTAAGTTATTGAGACAAATAATTTTATATACAACTTTTTTCTACGTTAAATTAAAATTGATAGATCGATAGATTTAATATGTTATAATTAATTTCTTTAACTATTCATTATGGTTTACAGTATCTTTTGAGGAGATTCATTCGTTTCTGCAGCTGACTTATTTAATTAATTATATGCGGAAAACTTCTCATACAGATACCTCCTCTATATAACGAACATTTCCTAATTCCTCGGCAGAAACACTTATTAATAACGGATTTCTCAATAACAGATGCTGAAAACAATCTCCCGGCAACGATTTAAAATTTTCGAACAACGAACAATCGTGAGAAACAAAAATGGCGATTTATGAAAATTGGGAGGTAATAATGTTGCAACAATGAGCAAAATGTATTTTCCGCGCAGAAGTTGCTATGGTTTTGGTGGTGGCCTGAAGAGTACCTAATTGTTGAAGCTCATTGTTTTGAAATGCATACAATTTTTTATCTTGTGAAGTATGTGGCACGTCTACTGTGGTAGACATGCAAACAATAAACTTTAAATGAGAAAGAAACCATAAATATCTAAGAGGAAGAGAAACTTAAATTTTACAAAATTGTACTTATTGGAAAATTTAGAGGCATGATAAATTTTATTCGCTAAGCGTGGAAGAAATTAAGAGGATTTTAATACATAGAACATTCTGTTGCGCAAATCGAAATGTAGATTCAGTAGATCGTGTCTTTGTATGTGACTCTGTCATGCTATGCGTGTATTAGGGATTCTCTTGTACACGTATTGGCCATACAAGTAAGGGAAAATGCCCTAGTAACATGATAGTTTTGTGAAAAGAGACACTCATCGAGAATTTCTACCCAGCAAGCATAAGGAAGGGGAAAAAGGCCAAAATTCACAACTCGAAAGTTTCTGAAACTTCAGTTCAAACAAAACCGCCATTATAGTCTTGGTCTTGATCAAATTGAGCATTGTAAGTTTATTTCCGAATAGCGGACACTTTTACGTTCCCCATTGGTGTCCATCATAGAGAAGTTCCACTGCATGTTTCTTTCAAAAGCAACAAAAACCAACTTACCTCCATGTATGTCTGGAATCCCCAAGCGTTGGAGAGAGGTCCAGGCTTTCCACCACCGTTTCCTTCCTCCCAACGAGTGATTGGTGCTCCCAGCTCAATGTTGTCAGGGCTGCCCAAAGTGTAGGTGCGGCCGTACATAGCGATTCCCACCACCAGCTTGTCGGCTGGGCAACTGTACTCCTGCCAGAGGTGCATGGCATCGTTCTGAAAGGAAAATATATTTTTAAAGTTCAACATTTAACTGTTTACTTTTGCCAACCCCATGTATAGATTTATATTGGGCATGTGTAATGATTTAAACAGTGATGAACCAACATGTATATAACGTCTGTAATGTTTATTTTTAAAAGAATAAGCATAACAAACTTCTGTAAAATTGCATTTTTTAAAAAATTAAGTGCTTTCACCAGAACAACCCAATTAGATACAATAAAAATATATTATGTAATCATTGTTCCCTTTCCACCAATGATAGGGCACTTGTTGAATCATTAGTGGAATGTGGTGGATAACTGAATCTGGTTGGCTACTTTAATCAATGATCGGCATAATTATTGTTAATCATTGCTCATGTGTTGATATTTTCCGATTTCACAGCAGGAAATGTCAGGGCCCACAGTACGAATCAACCATGTAATCGGAGATAAAACAAAACGCTTATAATGCAAGGACACAAGATAACATTTTTTTCATATCCAAACAGAAGTCTCTGTTATTGACGTTTGAACAATGAAATAAATATTTGGTAAAACTGGGTTCGCTGCAAGTTAATTATTGTGAATATGACCTTTTATTAATATTTTACTAAGATATGCTGTGTTATTTTTCTTTTCTGACATTGCTTTACAGCTTGGTCAAAAATTATTTAATTCGAATGTTTAGTTGGAAATTTTTCAGCATTACTTACAACATTGAGCTTCTCGTAAGCGTATTGGTCCAGTCCTGGTCTTTGGTACAGTGGAGTGTGGACGTCAGCGAATCCTGTCCATGAGCCACGGAGATCGTAAGTCATGGCGTGGATAGCATCCAGAAGCCTAACGTGAACGATATGACATAATAAATGCTGTGGAACTTATGTAACATGTTTTGTTGTGAATGGCTAATGTATACGACTTCAACAGTAACTTGAGACTCAGAATGTTTCATAAAGCATGCTCTTTGTGCCTTTAACTCCCGGTTGAGTGTTGTTTCTGGTAGTGCAAACCCTTCTCGTTTATCTATTACATTGTAGATCTGAAATCGAACTAAATTGTGTCTCACCCAACAATTTTTTATACTTTCTGGTTCCTATTTTATGATTGTGGAAGTTTCATATCTTTTTATGCTTTTTTTAGTTGTCAAATTACGAACATGATAGTTTATTATTTCAGACGTAAGTACACTTTACATTAAAAGGGAAGCAATTTCCAAAAATAATATTACTTTGTGAACTCTTTGTTCACTAGTTTGGAACAACTGCAGTTAGCTCTTATATTTCAATTATTTGCAAGGTAGCACTATGTAAGAGTTCGTTTTCTTCAATGAAGGTTTTCATTGTCCATCAACGTTTCTGATATAAGGAATTGGAATACTTCACACATCTTATGTAAATAATGACTGTCACATTGAGTGCTGGGCTCAGGATCCTCCACGTTCCACCTACTTTGAGCTCTGTTGCTCCCATGAGAAAAGAATTCTGCATGTGCCCTTGTGCAGCATGTTTGCCAATTTAAACGTTACATCCTAACCGTTCGATTATGGTTTAGTAATTTGAAAGAACACTTTCAGGGCAGTGGTTCCGACTTGATCTGATCATCGGATTCTTCATTTATTGCCTTATTTAGAGATACTTGGAAGGTACTCACTGGCAGAGTTCCATGACGTGGTATCCATCGTTGAGCCTGAACTTGGCGACTGGCACGGCTGCTGTGATCTCCCATCCCTTGCCCTCGGCGTCGAAGGCCTCTCGCAGCTCCTGCACCAGGGACAGGTAGTTGTCCTTGTCGGCCATGGCGCCACCTCTGTCGGCTGCTCCTGGGTACTCCCAATCCAGGTCGAATCCGTCGAAGCCATATTCGTTCAGGAGGTCTGGAAATTAAGATGTTGACAGATGTCAGGGAAAACAGCAATGGTTTAATCATGTGAGAAGATTTCCTGTGTTCGGGGACAACTGAACTTTAAGTCTTAGAGCGCTATCAGGCTATTCAGAGACAATAGATTATCGACAGACTGTCGATAAGCAGTCCGTTTTTACAACCTATGAGATCTTTTCTGTTCTTGACAGCATTTTAATTCCAACCTTTTGGTTTTACAAAGAACTGTAATTTTACGGCATTCAACTGATTTTACGTAGTACTTTTTAATTTTATCATTGGAGCTGTCTCAGAAACGACCTTTTCTTGTTTCTAAGAACGACAGTGTTATCGTAAATTCTGAACATATAAATCTGTTCAAAATATCTCGTACAGCAGATTAATTTCAAATGCAAATATCGAGATAACACCGAAAGCAAGCAGCAAGCACACCCAAACAAGGATTCTTCTGAATAATTCCAGAGAAGTTTCAAGTAGTTCTAGTACTTCTTGTTAAACTGCCGCGGTAACCCTATGAACATTGAACGTTTGGTCATGAGAGCAGTGAAGTTGTTGCGGAGAATGTTTCCTCGCCTACGATTCTATGTCCAGATGCTCGAGTAAAATTTCATTTAGTGGTATGTTGTATCTTACAGAAACTTCATGTCAGTGTGATTGTGGAGAGCAAATGTGTAAGGTATTCAAAAATGACTTTTTCGGGTAGTTGTTCAGGCCCTCCGAACAATTGAGAGAGAAAAGTTGAGAACTCTTTCGATCTTGGAAGAATGAGAATGATCTGCCATATTTCAAATGGGTGAACAGAAGTTCATAGTAGAGCTAGGATAGGTTTTGTAATATGTACTGTTCGAATATCAGTCTCAATGATCCTGTGTAATAAGTCTAGCACTGATTTGTTTGTGCCAGTAGTCTTGAACCTTTCGTAGGGACTAATGATGAATAGATTCTCTTGGGCTATCGACCAGATAAGTTCTGGAAGGATTTACAAGCTTTTGAGAGTTAACATCTTTCAGATCTTCTTCACTTCTATCCTGAAGTGGCGTTAGCTCTGTCTGGTCAATAGCCCGAGAAAATCTATTCATCGTAGCAGAGAAGTGTTCTTCGGAAGTCAGTTTTAAGACAGTATGTATTCCGAGATCTCCGTGTTGTGCATCTTTCATCAGAGAAGAGCCATTCGGAAGATGTACTTACTGACAACGCTCTTGATGAAGGTATCTCTCCTGCTCTTGTCAGAGACCAGCTCTGAGTACTTCTTGCCTCCCTCGGCCCACCCTCCGACGGCGATGGCGGTCTTCAGTCCGGGGTACTTCTCCTTGAGGGCGGTGAAGCGGCGGTAGCCTCCTGGCTGCCCATCTTGGTCAAGGTCGCGCTGCAACGGAAAGGGGTTCTCATTAGTGGCTCTCTACTTCGGTTGACAATGACGAATTTAATGGATGCAGTTATGATCACAAAAATTTATCCACACACCCCAAACACCCCCAGATTTTTTTTTTTTTTTACAAAGGTCCAATTTATACCTGTTAAATTTACCCTTACACCTCACTAGATACGAACATTTACCCTTCAGGTGGAAAATTCTGGATGAAAACCTGTACCTGCCATCGTTTGTTACTCTAGCTGCTAGACCATGTCCAGTAGAATCATGTATATTGATTTCTTAAAATGTATTTATGAGCTGATGTATTGATATCCAGTGATCGTACTACAAAATATGTAGAGCTCCATAATGTATAATACAATAAATGTGTTTTTGCGTTCCACATTTCGAATTTTGTTTAAAGTGGCATGATAGATCTGATAAATATTCCAAAATATTTCCAGGTGAAGCCGTGAAAAGCAAATAAATTTGTACTGAACAGCTAGATTGAAAGAAATACAGAATATACGTATGTACATATATATCAACTATGTACTGAAGATGTAGACCTGGCAATTATGTCGGTCGAATACTCACTTCCGTTTCCGCCATCTTTCTATAGAGCTGAAGATGAGACTCGCGGGTGCAAAAATATAAACGTTTTCCAGTGCCTGGTGAGTGTTTTCTATTTCTTTCATATTTGTTATTTATATATATAATATACACGCACACACAAATGAATATGTATTATGTATATATCTTGGAAAACGTGCAAGATTATTATCAAGTAAGAAAATTAAATATAAATGATTTGGAATACATTTACTTGAAATTCTTATTCCTCTTATAATGTTATAACTTACGATATATAGTATACATTAAGACCTCTATTCCATACAACACACAGGGAGAGGCGCATTTGAAGATCAATTCTTTATCTAATATTATACTTTGATATCTGCACGAAAGATTCCAAAGCCATTCTGAGCCTACTTGCTCCTTATACTTTATGTACCTACCTCTGGGTTGAGGACGAGAACTTCCCATGTGACGTTGCTGACGCCGCAGAATGAGTAGATGACGTGGTTGCAGAGGTCCCCTGGGATGTCCTCGATGTCGTAGGCGCCCTCGGGAGGTCTGTTGATGGCCCAGTTACTGAAGTAGCAGGTTCTGCGGGCGGTTCTATCCGCTGAGTCGGTGGCTGGAAATAAATAAATAATATATTACCGTGAAAATTACTCTCGACACTTTTCCAAACAGAATAGCCAGGGAACCATAGTGCAAATCGTTTACTCTGTGCTTCGTGACGTAACTACTTAGCTGGACATCATTACGTGCTTATTCGGGGCTTGAAACTAATGGGCACAGTAGGCCACTTCCAAGGCAGGTGTCCAAATGATGAAGGGGGGAAGGGGGCAATTGCCCACAAAGCTATAAGGAAATGTAAGAAGCAAAGTGTCAAATACTCTGCATTTCTCTTAAGTGGTAAATTGGAACTAAAATATTCTATATAATTCTGAGTTCCTAAGACACATTAATTACTTTTCTGGAACGAGCTGCGCGTCTCTGAAAAAAACTATAAGTGTTTTTGCCCCTGCAATAAAAGTAATGGCTTCCCTCATCATAGGCTAACTTATTATAGTAGGGGCGCTTTATTAAAATTTACGAGTACATTTGTTAACTTCTTCCAACCTGAGGAGCAAAGTAATGAGCCATTTTTATTATTTCGCAAATGTAACAGAAATTACTGAAACTTTTTTCCCGCAAATTTTGAATTTTAAGTCTATGTGTCACTTATTTCTTGACTGTATGCATGTTTCCAAATCTTTTTCTATCTCCACTCACTCATTGAATGTCCGTGCTTAGGACTTTCACACGAATATTTGGTTCCATAATCACACGGTGGATGGAACCTAGGCTACAGTGTGCCATGTCGAATGCTTTCAGTTTGTGCATATTTGTTGCTTCCATTTAAGATTTACATTGAATCTTTTTTTGGGGGGGGTACTTATCGCTAACTGCAACGCCTCGAATGAAGATGTTTCAGGTTTGAACCCTGGATGAAGCATGAATTTATCATTGTGTTTATCCCGTCATGCATCATCAGTTCATATTCATCGTCCCTATTAGCCCAAGAGGTAGAAAAGCTACGTACACTAATAGAAAGAAAGACAGGCAGAACAAAATGAATGATTATTAAATGAAAAATCGAAGAGGGGCGACTCAAAAACACTCATGTACGAGTCAGGACTCGAATCTGTAACGATTGGGAGTCGACCACTTAACACACTTGTCCGTCAAGCGACTACAGTTGTCGTCCATGTCTATCCGTATAAATGAACCACAATGTTGCGTAAAGATTCCCAGTTAATGCAATTCCGAATTCGACTGTTTGTTTGGCTTTTATTTTAAGAGATAAATACTGAAAATGATGCTTACGGTCTGGCTCAGCATACATCAGCTTCCCACCAGCAACAAGCGACAGCAGCGCCGCCAAAAGAGCGACGAAAAGAAGAAGATACTTCATGCTGTTGCGACTTGTCCTGCAAGAAAACCAGGAAAATGTTATTGTAAATACAATATATATATATTAGGAATCTTAGAGTGATATAATATGATCAGTGATAATGGGGAGTTGTCCCATCACTCTTTTGTCCCCGCATATTGGCATTTTAATGTTAAGCCTTGTCTGCTAAGAAAAAGTAAACTACAGTAGTGCTACAGCTACAAATGTTCCATAAAGATTCACAAACTCGCCACTTGCCTTCATATATTTATATGTAATATAAGGACGTGTATGAATGCTCCACAAACGCATCATTTGCTGACATTCTCTGTGTGAAGGGATCCTAAGTCTCCATTCTTTACCCTCGCGTAACTTTACGTATAAACGGCCAGTTTATTTTTGTTCTCTACTTCGTGCTCGGATAGGTTAATCATTTAACAGTTTAAAGTGGGATCTGAACCTTTCTGCAACGCGTCTCCACCGGGAATCAAGCCCAAGACTCAAGCCCGTAGCCAGGATTTTATTTCGAGGCTCATTCCTTTTCAGCACAGGCGTCGCCAGAAATATTTGTGTAGAAATAGTAATGATAAGTACAATTATTACCACAGTTACAATTGTCATTTTACAATAAAAACTATTATAAGTTAATCAAAATAAACCAATTTTAATACAAATTTATTATTATTATTATATAAATAATACTCGATCCACCGTATGAGTAAATATCCAACACAAGTGTTGTCTATTATTTTTTCTTACGTTCTGTACAGTTAGTGAACTGAAATTCATAGTTATTGTATTTTGTTATTGACTTTTACACATTCCGTTAAAAAAGGCTTTAAAAGTTAGGGCCAAATTTTACTCATAAAGTTTATATTGTGTGACCTCTCACAGAGAAAACTATACATTTTGAGAGCTGTGGATCTATTTCTTCTTTGGATTAAATGGTAGAATATAAAACTATAACCTGCTTCCTCTAATATACACTAAGCTGTTTTTGATCTAATGTTTTATCCTGCTAATTAAGTAAACCACTATACACTATTTAAATTAGATATTTGTAGGATTTCTGGAGAGCCTTCAGCCCCCTTATCCCTCCCCTGGCTACGTGCCTGATTACAAGGTTGACAGCAAAAGTCACTATAGTATCAAAGAGGATCCTCCATAGAGAGATATTTGCTCTGTACTAGAACCAGTGGTGCCAAGCCTAACATAATTACATTGCGACTGGTACGAGTTGACTCACGTTGTCTCCTATTTGTTGGGAAATTAAGCTTTCATCACAACTCGTGAGATTCTACTTCACTACTCACGTTCACATACAAAAACTGATCAGAACTGAAGCTGTAGTTTATATGGGAATGCATAACCTTCCAAATAACAGTGCTTACCGCTGTTTTCTAATCAAGGATTCAATTTCCAATGGCGCCACATTTTTAGAGGCTTATACTATACTTACACTATAAGCTGTAAGTCGAATTCCTATTGAGCTATTTGTACGTAAAGTGATCTCAAAATATGCCACGTGGACATCGAATCACAAGTTCATTTTATTATACGATAGTTGTGTTTCACCTACGTCATCAACTGTTGCATTGTGGGTTCGAGCAGACATGATTGTGGCCAGTTCTTGTAAGCATAAGGAATTCAAGCGGTGGGTGGGAGATAGACGCTAACAAGGACATTCGTGATTTGAAACAAACGTGCAGTTGGTGGAGATGTAACGAACGCTACGTGGTGGATATTTCCTTGCAAACGACAAAAAAATTGGCTGCAAACATGACGGACCCTGACGACACATGAAATCCACTTATAGGTGCTTCAACATTGAGGCTACTTACGCGTTTCACCTGTACAGGGACACAAGATACGTATCAACAGTAATTTGATTCGACAAATTGAAATACTCTAACGATTGTTATGGAAGTGAACTTCTTATCAATAGCATAGCAAAACACATCTGAGAACTTCAATCAATTCCTTTGATATAGTGGTGCTGGGAACTTATGTAGACGAGACTTATGTCAACACACAGCATCATAGAGAATTATGCTGGGTCTGAAAAGGTCATCCATTAAACACTGAAGCACAAGATGATAACCAACATATTACCACAGAAGAGTCTGGGCTGCGTGTGTCTGCACAACCCTTTTCTTCAATATGCGGAACTGGATACAGTGTTAAGGCCGAATCACATGGAACTGGATTTCCAGTTAGTTGGCGCTGAACTGTTTACCTGCCCGGATGTGATGGCTGCCTTGCTGGCTGCTTGACTAGTTTGGAGGAATAGGACATGTTCTAATTGCTACTGACTTTCCTCGACTGGATTCTATGGAACAGCCAATCAGAGCAAAGTTTGGCCATGTGAAGATAATCTGTGAGTTTGCAAAGGAGAGTTTTTTGTCTGTGGTTTCCGAGGGTTTACTGTTTTTGTTAGTTTCTCAGTTTCTCAATAAAAAAAAAGTAAGGATATGACGTGCAGTACATTCCTGTTCAGTTCGTTAATATTTAGGTATTATGCAAAGCGATGAGATGTGTACGTGACAAATATGATTAGCTGAAAATGAAAATCCTTATTACTACAAGTATATTAAATGTTTGGTGTTTTTTTTGTTGTTTTTTGTGGATGAATTCTGCGAATCTCATGTATACCATATTTTTCTCGAGTCAATTTGTAGTCCACACTTTTTCTTTTTAATTTTTAATAAAAGCACAAAGCAGTAATTTTACAACATTCTTCAAATTGCTCATCCATCTTTACAGAGATTGTCTGCTCTGCGCAATGTCTTATGGGAACAAAAGACTATCGACAAGTGCGGTAACAAGTATCGTGTGAGGCGAAACCTAGCAATGGGTAGCCAGTTCAGCGCCAATTAGGGCATTCCTACTGGAAATCCAGTTCCGTGTGACTCGGGCTTTACTTGAAGGTGTGTTATGAACGTCACAATCTATATCCTCAGTGACACTGTGTTTCTAATAGAATTCCCCACCATTCACCAAGCAAAGAATATGTAATATATCTTACCTGAACACTGCAAAAGTGGCTTGCCCAAGATCTGCCCCGCCTTTTATACTGACAAATCTGTAACGCACTTGAGATTTCAGATGAGTCGATAAGGTGGCACGATTGATAACTTTATCTCATTTAACAGATCGAAAAATCTGCTGAAAGGGGGTCTTCTACTGTTTGGAGAATGTTTTTTTTAGCACAAAATAATCTTATCAGCCATAGTTTATACACAAATCATCGATTAGTTGACCTTCAGTCATTTGTAAGTAGAATTCGAAGCTCTTCACAGGAAAATGTAAGTCCTTGAAGTGATTATCAGTGAACTTCACTTACTTTTACCGATTCTGTCTGTTCGACAGATACTCTGTAATATGAAACATTCCACTTTCGCTAGAAATTTCCTAAATTGTATAGCTAATTTTGAAAAGGTAGATGTACACTAATATATGAATCGGCAGGTTAAGAAGGGAATAAGTCCAAAAAGTAAATTTGTGGGAAAAGAAAACTGTAAAATAGATCCAGGATCCATTTCCTTCTTACACCTTACGTTCATTTCAGGGTTATTTATCTTCCTCTAGGGACTGCTTTTTATATGTTTCTTCACACTCCCGTGTAGTACGCTTTCCGATGATGTCGAGTACAAAAGGTTATTTTGCCATTTTTCGGTCTTTATTCCCTTCTTAAACCTGCGGATTCATACATATATGTTTCTAACTTGTAATTATTTATTATCACCCACTATTGACATTGCGTAAACTGTAATACCCATTCGGGTTCGAATTCCAACCTAGGCATGGTCGTTCTTTGCGAGTGTATCTTCATCAATTTCATCTATCACCGCTCACATCATTGTCGCGATTAGCCAGAAATGCGACTTTAAATAACAATAAAAAAATCGAACTATAGGTACTTTATTGGCAGTCCTTATTTGTAATATTTTGCTTCTAAGTGATATAAGTTAAATGTCGGTTTAGTCTAGAAACTGTTTTGACATTTCATCAAATTATAACACCATTAAGCCTTGTTTCCATGATATGGAAAACTTAATATGCTGACGAAGGCAGAAATTTATTTTATTATAAAACATAAACTAAACGTAACGTTTCAACCTTCTAGCAAGGTCTTCTTCAGACTCTGCACCAAGTACAAATGTAACAAGGTACAAAACAGGACGATATATATGCACAAACATTACATAGCAGAAACGAAAAGAGGCTGAAAGACAGGTTGAAACAACATAGGGATGATGTACGAGTTAAGAGAGAGAAAAATGCGATATTTAAACACACGAGAGAAACAGGACATGACATAGAGTGGGAGGAGGCTAAGCAGATAGGAAGGGAGAAGAGAATACTAGTGAGAAAATGGAAGGAGGCCAAGGAAATAGAGAAGAAAGGTGAAGAAGACACAATGAACTGGAATGGGGGACTGAAGATAAACAAGGAATGGGAGAAGGTGTTAGAAAGAGTGGAAAGGACAAGAGAGAAAGAAGACAGAAAAATGAAGGAAAAAGAGCTTGAGATAAAGAGTCCAGCCACATTCTAGATGGAAGAAAACATGTTTAGCCTTTTAGGTGAAAGTACAGTTGAAAAGAGAAAGCCACCTGCTAGAATGTTCCAGAACAACTTTCTAACTGTCTGGAGGGGAGTAATGTTTGTGTATATATATCGTCCTGTTTTGTACCTTGTTACATTTGTACTTGGTGCAGAGTCTGAAGAAGACCTTGTTAGAAGGGTGAAACGTTACGTTTAGTTTAAGTTTTATAATAAAATAAACTTCTGCCTTGGTCAGCATATTGAGTTTTTCATCAAATTGTAGGAACCAGTTCTTGGACACACATTACTAAAGCTTATTTTTCTAATGCGTTCACTGAAAATCAGTAGTATTGAGTGGTTATTGTTTACTGCTGTAACTGTGTTCGTTTGAGTTTGTTCGGGGAGATGATCATGTTAAGGTTTATTTGTTGTTGTGTCTCGCGCCTGCAGTGGCGGATCTAGAAGTTACAGTTGGGAGGAGCGAAATTCAGTCGGGTTCCTCACCTCATCGAGAATCAATTCTAGCAATACTTTCACTGTTTTATATAAACAATATATAATACCGTGGACAGGAACCGAGCAGACTTAGTTTATTGTTTTGCAAAAATAGAGGCCCAGGACCGGGATATTGGTTAGTTTAGGTGTTGTTATATGCGTATATAGACTAATCGGGACTGGTCTTAAAAGTTTAAAGTCGGGTCCGAACCAGTATGTGCTTTCACCGGGCATCGAACCCGGTACCCCTTGATTACAAGGCGACGACGAGTCTTCAAAAATAGGTATAATAATATATTTAAAAAATCTGGCATTTTGGAGGGGCTATCGCTCCTATCGCCCTCCCGGTGGATCTGCGCCTGTGGATCTTACTTTCCCGACGTGTTCTTTTCAAACCTGCCGCGATGTACAGCCACCGGCCAAAAAATGGAACACCTTCATCCTGAAATATTCGCTTCCTTGAAAGGCGTTATGTGTGTTGCCCAACTCTAGTGCGATGAATGGCAACGTCTACCACCGCCGTAGAGTTAGGCAACACACATAACTTCTTGCAGGGAAGAGAGTATTTCAGGATCTAGGTGTCCCATTTTTATTGTCGGTGAGTGTACAAAAAATTCGTAGCAAGAAAACTGTCGTAGAGAGCTGAAATCAGGTTTATTTCTGAGCTGAATGACAGTCCTCTCAACGGAAGTGTATTTTATCCATATTCCCTCACAGTAGTATTAGTCATAAAAAGAAGCAGAAGAGATTTCAAAGTTTACAAAACAAACAACCTTATTCGGCAGGTCACTATGGCAACCATAAAAAAAAGATATAGTGACTAGTACTGTAATGTTCCTACAATTATGCAAAATCGCGTTAAATATAGTTCAACACTTCTTTGAAAGAATAATAACAATATATAATGATCTTAAATAGAAGCAGTGTATCAATCTTAGTGGGAAAGTTTGGTTATAACATCGGTCCAATGGGATGCAAATAGCTTGACATTTGCAGGTATAGTCCACGCGTTTACTTCGTTAACGTCGAAGAACTAAAGAAAGCCGCCGCCACAAACATGGGTGGGGATAAATTGCGGGCGAGTTGTTTTCGTCCAATCACACTCAAACTTCAGGCAATGGGCGCAGCTGTCATTCTGCTCGTGTACTCCACGTGGAGTCTCAGTCACATGACTGCGGATACGCTGTTGTCGTACTTTGCAACTTCAATGTGAAGACCGTGGGAAGGTGCTAGTGCGCGGGGGGACAAGGTGGCGTAGAGTAGATGTGGAGAGTAGATGTGTGGCAACACATTGCGTTGAATGTGATTGTTGCAGCTGGTGGGCGCGCTCCGTGGACTTCAAAGCCAGCCGGTCGTTAACGTAGCTAGCGCGGCGACTATAATCAACATAAAAGACTAAAAATTTTGATACGTCCGAGACAAAAAACAGAGGCAGATTTCAATAACATTGCAGATCTTTTCTTTAAAAAACAAATCGGGACTGGACCTACAGTTTAAAGTGCAGTATCGAACCCGGGACTCCTTGATTACAAGGAGACAACGTTTCGGGGAGGCCACTAGTTTTGGAGGTATGACATGTTAAATGATGTCACGTGATGTTGTTTCAAGTTATGGACTGGCGGGCGTCAAGAATAAGGAACCGTATGTTAGAGTGAGATTACTTTCGTAACATCTCTGGCTGTTTTGCATTGGCAGCTTTGGAGCGAGTCATAAGTCCCGGAGCAGCCAATCAACAAACGAGCCGCTGGCGTCATCTCTACCCAGCACCTATCGCTATCCCTGTTGCTCGCGCTCTGGACTGTTGGTAGGCTCACTAACTGGACTCGCGCTGTCAGCTGAAATTGTTATGAAAATAATCTGACTCTACCACACATTTGTCTTTGTGCACTGATAAACGCTATGGCTGTATTGCACCCGTAGAAGTATCTGACCAAAACAGAAAGCTACAAATCCTGTTTCAGATAACAGAGTGCCTGTGGACTTAATGATTGTTCTAATTTTAATATCCTCGTGAATAAGTAACACATTAATGTATTCACTTTATGCTATCTCGAGGGCTCGAAAAGTGACCTGATGGTATCTTTGCATCTCAATTAGAATTTTTGAGATGACAATGTCACATTGGCGATTGTTCGAGTGCGGTATCTATTAAGCAGTTCCGGTGATATCGAAGTTGGTAAGTGAAAGGTTTTTCCCATCGAGTGTGCTAGAAAGTGTTTAACTCGAAATATTCTCTCTCTTTCTCTCTCTCACACACACACGCACACACACACACATTCAGATCGGATTCATCTTTACTGTTTTTTATTGCATTGAATTGCAAGCATGACGGCAATGAGGTATAGGGGCATTCCAGCGTTACGCGTGTGACATTTCGCACATAACATGTAAGATTCTAGACATGAGATTGGATTAAAATATTCATAAACAAATGAATTCATAGAATTATGAAGTACTTTGTGGTGTCTGCTAACAATTAAACAAGAAAAAAAGACCTTGAGTATACCTAATGGCATAGTCTGACTCAATGGCGGCGATTAGGTGTGTGCGAGGGTAGCAGTTGCTCCCCCACTTCTTGCCACTTTCACCCTCGCACTATGGTAAACCTTATCTACCAAGGGAAAGTAAACTGTCCTTGCCCCCACCCCAATTTTTGAACCCAATCGCCGCCACTGGACTGAATGCATGAAAATTAACAAAAACGTGTTACGTGTGCGACGCTTTAAAAATAAAGCAAGGTTTGACTCATTTGTCTGTGAAGTTATAGTGTCTTCTCTTTGTTTTTGATAATGTACGTACATCTTTTTCCACAATGAAACTCTATTTTAAACTCTTTCGGTTTACTTTAAACAATATTTGCCTTTTGTGGCATCTCACCTTTAATTGTTAGGATAGAATGTCAACCGCATCGTCTTACTAAATGGCTCAAATATCAGGTCGTATTTCATTTACAGAAATTGTAACATGATCCATGGAAACAAGACTAAATTAGAGTTGGGTCAAAAATGTAACCATACCAGTAGAGTAAAAAATGTAGTTTTTTTCCAGCCAATTGTTTCCTAGATATAGCAACTCTCCTAGAATAACCCTATAGGCTACAGATGCTAATAATTTTGTTGGTGAAATATGTGAATTACGCATTCACAAACATTTAACCCTAAATACATTTTTAAAAACAACAACATAATTTTTAGATTAATTAATTTTGTTATTTAAATGGAGTATGGCCACGTTTCGTGGAATAGCAATTAATGATATATTTTATGTAGATATGCAAACATCTGTATGTGTTTTAATTGATTAGATTTGCTCAACGTTAGATTTCCCTACGTTAAGCTACCCATTATGGAGAGCTCTCGTTTCAAAGAAAGAGTCGTTGCAATGGAAAATTTCAAGTCTGTGAGGGGAAAATTCCATAGCCAATCGGGCTCCTTCAAAACCGTCGCTTTTAGGTAACGCAAGATCCAGATCAGACCTTATTTTTACGAGGGCAAGGAGGATCCTTGAAAAACTCAATATGCTGACCAAGGCAGTAATTTATTTTATTATAAAACATAAACTAAACGTAACGTTTCAACCTTCTAGCAAGGTCTTCTTCAGACTCTGCACCAAGTACAAATGTAACAAGGTACAAAAACAGGACGATATATATACACAAACATTACTCCCCTCCAGACTATATCGACCTGTTTTTGTACCTTGTTACATTTGTACTTGGTGCAGAGTCTGAAGAAGACCTTGCTAGAAGGTTGAAACATTACGTTTAGTTTATGTTTTATAATAAAATAAATTACTGCCTTAGTCAGCATATTGAGTTTTTCATATCATGGAAACAAGGCTTAATTGTGTTATAGGAGGATCCTTGTGTAGGAGAGTCGGGCACAGAAGCGTGCAGTAAGGAAAGGCGGGGCAAGCGCCGCTTGCGTTGTTTTTAAAAACACTTTTGATATCTTAAGTTCGTGTTTTCCAATACCTTTATACACATTAGGATGGAATTTATTTACTATAAGTTATTTACATTGCAGAATTTTCATTTCCTCTATTTTCTGTTCTTTTGGCTTGAAACATGAACCGGCTACATCCTTGACGACGCTGGGCGATGTGGCACGACTGACCGCGTTAGAAGAAGAGGACTGCTCGCTTTTCTCCCCGCTTTTCGAGTGACTTATGCAGTTCTTGCATGGTCACTGTCCATCCCCGTTCACGAAGAAAAAAGGCCGAGGGCAAGCAACACCAAGACCGCATCTGTCTTTGGCAAGGGTGTTGGGAAGAATTCGTCCACACGGGCCACAAGTGTTGCTAACTTCCAGAATTTTCTGTGCATCCGTAGCACCATCTAACGCGGTACGATTTTCATGTTTGAAACTCTATAGTAATCAACAAATTACATTATGAAGTTAGCCAGTGATCGATCACCAGTCGTATGCTATTTATAAGAAATGAAATCACAGCCGGTACTTGAACATATTCGTCATGTGGTCAGTTACTCGGAAATATGGAGGGTATGTAACACTGCAAGTAGTTGTATTTGTGGTGGGACCAGGACGAGAAAGTACGAACCCCCCTCCAGCAGATTTGCTATACTTAAAACAAGCTCAACATGCCTACATGAGTTTTTTGCTCAAGTGTGGAACCCTGCCTAATCCAAGATTTTTGTGAAAATGCCCTCGGGAATTTCCTGAGAAAGTATGACCCCCCTCAGATTGATTTGCCTACACTTACAGAAGGCACTTCTGTGAGATTGTTGTCCATAATCCTGTCAAAAATATGCCCCTCTTGATATTTTTTTTGACCACACCTGAAACTACGCCACCCACACCCATACACACCCACACCCACCCACACCCACCCACACCCACCCACGCATATTTACTTCCGGTCCACTTCCGGTCTACTTCCGGTCCACTTCCGGTCCACTTCCGGTCCACTTCCGGTCCACTTCCGGTCCACTTCGGGTCTACTTCCGGTTTGCCTACTTCCGGTCCACTTGTGGCCAAGTTGTGGCCTATTTCTGCTTTTTTTATCCAGCATAGAGTTTTGATTTGAATCCCAAGAAATTTTATATAAATACCAAAGCCCAAAATATCAACACACATACACATACACACACACACACATACACACATACACATACACACATACATACACACACATACACACATACACACGTACACACACACACACAGCACAGTGTTGAACCCAACTGATCCAGCATAAAGTTTTGATCTGAATCCCAAGAAATTGTATATAAATACCAAAGCCAAAAATATTAAGTGTATACACACATACACACGTACACACACACACACAGCACAGTGTTGAACCCAACTGATATTTTTATCCAGCATAAAGTTTTGATCTGAATCCCAAGAAATTGTATATAAATACCAAAGCCAAAAATATTAAGTGTATACGCACATACACACGTACACACACACACACAGCACAGTGCTGAACTCAACTGATCCAGCATAAAGTTTTGATCTGAATCCCAAGAAATTGTATATAAATACCAAAGCCAAAAATATGAAGTGTATACGCACATACACACGTACACACACACACGCAGCACAGTGTTGAACCCAACTGATATTTTTATCCAGTATAAAGTTTTGATCTGAATCCCAAGAAATTGTATATAAATACCAAAGCCAAAAATATTAAGTGTATACACGCATACACACGTACACACACACACACAGCACAGTGCTGAACTCAACTGATATTTTTATCCAGTATAAAGTTTTGAATTGAAACCCAGGAAATTGTATATAATAAACAACAGCAAAAATGCCGAATCAAAAACATTGTAATCAATGCAATAAGAATATATCCAGTTCTAATTGGGCCAAGCATCAAAAAATTTGTAACCCGGACAAATACAGAACTCCCACAATAATTTGCCCCAAATGCCATAGAGAATATAACATGGAATATTTTACATATAAACATAAAGATACTTGCTCTGCATTGCCCCAGCAACCATCCACATCTGGTCTGAAAAGGAAGCACGAAGCACCTGTTAATGCCAGAGCAGCAAAACAGCCACGCTATGAACCCATCCGTAGCAGTTTTAACGGCCAATTAAGGGATCACCGTTTTGTATCAGAGCCAAGATGTGGCATTAAGAATTTTTTGAACAGTAAAAAACCTGATATACAGGCAATTCTAAATGCACAAAATGGCTCTTATAAGCTGTCCCTCAAATTGTATACTCAATATAAGAAGCCAAACGGCACAAAATTTATACATCCCCACTTAACAGAAACTGTACCGGTATATTCAAATACAAATTCGGACAGAATAATAAGCAGGTTGATAGATCAATTGAATATGAAACACTCTGAATTTGCAGCAAAAGAGTCTGGATGGACCCTATGCGGTTCTCCACACAAGTTATATGTTAATATTTCTGAATTCAGCCCATTACAAGGTTCTACATATCTGCCATTACCTGCCAATATTAAAAACAAACAAGCCGTGGTCAATATAAAAAATACCGACCAGAAATGCTTTTTGTGGTGTATATTAGCTGCTTTGTATCCAGTTTCAAGACATCCAGAGAGAATAACTTATTACAAGCAACATGAGCACGATTTTGACGATGCAATGGAGGGTTTAGAATATCCAATGTCTGTCCAGAATATTGACAAATTTGAAAAAAAGGCCAGGCACATCAATGGCAAACAATTATCTATTAATGTATTTATTTGTTCCACTGGCAATTGCCCGATAGCACCTCTCAGAATCAGTACACTTGATGATGAATCTGCTATTCCGATTGATTTGCTCTTAATTGAAGGAGATAGCACATATCATTACACTCTGATACATAATCTTGAAGCTTTAGTGAGAACACAACTAGACAAATATAAAAAAATATTTAAGTTGTGCAGAAGATGCTTAACTGATTTTGATGGTAGAAAAATGGTGAATGGTGTTTGTGAAGAGAGTGTAGAAATTGCAAAAAACAAGTTAATTGAGCATCTGAAATACTGTGGGAACCATAAACCTGTTCATATGGTAATGCCAATGCCAAGTGAAAATTGCAAATTCAAAAAGTTTGAAGCCTTTTTGGAACACCCAGTATATATTGCCTGTGATTTTGAATCGAACCTCAATCCTCTTGCATTCTGCAATCCAGATCCCGAAGAATCTTCAAGTACACCATACCAGCTACATGAACCTTCCAGCTTTTGTTATATGGTTATACGGGATGGTGTTGTTATTAAAGAATATTCATACAAGGGACCAAATGCCATCAAAATATTTGCACATAGAATAGAAATTGAGTGCCGTGACATAGCATCTAACATCTTATTAAAATCAAAGCCTATGTTGCCTTTAACAGAGAAACAGATTGAAGATTTCAACAATGCAGAAAAATGCCCGGTATGTGATTGTGAATTTTCAGATACAAATATCAAGGTGAAACACCATTCTCATACAGATGGTAAATTCTTAATGGCCCTGTGTAATAGCTGTAATATTCAGATCAAGAGACCAAGATTTATCCCTATATTTTGCCATGGAGCATCCAATTATGATTTCCATCATCTGATCAGGTACGAGGGGTTTGAGAAACAGAATTTAAATATTTTAGCTGAAAATGATGAGAAATATATTGCTATTAGCAAGATAATTAAAGTTGATGGTGTTCCTATTCACATAAGATTTCTTGATTCTTACAGATTTTTATCGGCTAGCCTGCCTACACTGGCAAATCAATTATCTGATGATCAATTCAAAATCACACGTGCTTCGTTTCCAAATCAGGACCTGAAATTAATTAGGCGGAAGGGTGTATATCCATATGACTATGTTACAGATTTTTCTAAATTTGATGAGTGTTCTCTGCCACCACAACAAGAGTTTTACAGCAAAATCAGAGCATCTGGAATCACTGATGATGATTATCACCATGCCCAGTTGATGTGGAACAATTTAAAATGCCGGACATTTGGTGATTATCACATGGCATATTTAAAACTTGATGTCACCCTCTTAGCTGATATAATACAGGCATTCAGAAAATCTTCCATGGAAAATTATAAGCTGGACCCAGTATATTTTTACAGTGCCCCGGGCCTAGCATGGGCTGCAATGTTTTTCAACACCAAAAAGCAATTGGATCTGATCCACGATCAAGATATGTATCTGTTTATGGAGAAAGGTATAAGAGGAGGGATGGTGCAATGTTCCCAGAGATATGCCAGAGCAAATAACAAGCATATGCCTGATTATGATCCAACACGGCCATCAAATTATATACTGTATGTAGATGCAAACAGCCTCTATGGTCATGCCATGATGGATAAATTGCCATATGCAGGGCTTGAGTGGGTTGAAAATTTCAATATTGAAGATCTTCAGGATTTTGATGACAGTGAATATGGCCTCTTCTTAGAGGTTGATCTGACAATTCCAGATGATTTGCACAAGAAATTTTCTGATCTGCCCCCAATTCCCGAGGTTCAGTGCTCACCTGGCTCTAAACAGAAGAAGCTCATGATGACTCTGGAGCCGAAACAGGGATATGTCACATATTACAAAAACCTCCAGTTCCTGATGAAACATGGTGTCCAAGTGACCAAAGTTGGAAAAGTTTTGAGGTTCAGGCACTCAAGATGGTTGAAACCATACATTGATACAAATACAAAGCTTCGAACATCTGCAAAGAGCCAATTTGATAAGGCCTTGTTTAAATTGATGGTGAATTCAGTGTATGGCAAAACAATTGAAAATGTCAGGAAACATACCGATGTTAAAATAATTACTGACCCCAGCCGGAGCAAAAAATTGGTTGCAAAGCCCAACTTCAATTATAGAAGAATTTATGATGAGCACATGGCACTTTTCAACATGAAGAAAACAAAGATCAAGTTTGATAAACCTATTTATGAAGGGGCTGCGATATTGGAATTGTCCAAATTACATATGTTAACATTGTATTATGACGTGCTGAAACCTTTTTATGGTGATCGTGTAAAATTATTGTACATGGACACGGATAGTTTTATTCTTGATATTCAAACAGAAGATGTTTATCAAGATATGTCACAGCCTGAATTGTTTCAATACTTTGATACCAGTGAACATACAAGAATTCAACCCCACAACAAAAAGGTGCCTGGCAAGTTAAAAGATGAAACACTTGGTGATGTTATTGTGAAATTTGCTGGGTTAAGTGCCAAGATGTACACTTTTAAAACATGCGGTGCTGTTGTCAAAAAGGCCAAGGGCATTGGCAAAGTAACTGTTGAAAAAGACCTCCAATTTGAAGATTATGAAAATTGCATCAAATCCCAGAGTTTAATCAGAACATCAGAAAATAGAATCCAGAGTGAGGATCACTTGCTGACTAGCAATATTGTAAGAAAAGTGGCTCTGGACCCACATGATGATAAGAGATGCATTTTATCATGTGGCATACATACTTTACCATGGGGGCATTGTGATTTGAAAAATGGCAAACAATGCCCAATCACAGAGCATGATTTGAAATAAATAAACATGCCTATGAACTTATTTGGGTTCAAAAAACAGGCTATTATGGAGCTGCCAACACCACAACCCTCTCCTGATATGCTGTCTAAGCTGAGTGGCTTGTTAATTATTCATCTGAACAGCATACTTACAGATATTGATGATGAAACAGGCAAAACATTGTACATATTTAACAATAATTTAAATCATTACCAATTACCTGTAGGTGGTCAATTGCAATTTATTACAACCCCCGAGGGTGATGTCAAGATTTCAGTAGGGAGAAATATTTACAGAATTAAGCACTCAAACATGATTTCTGGCACTGTATATACTGTTTCTGCTGGTGACTGCTTATATATTGAGGTCCCTGGATCCTATGACAAGCTTATACCTTTCTTTATAGAATTAAGAATCAGATATTCTATAATAAATAACCATTAAAACAAAAATGCCTAATGATATATTTGGCCATACAAGACATGAAGATCACAGTGATGAGATTCTGATGCTTGATGTCAGAGTCAAGAAATTAAGAAGTGATTTACAAGCTTTACAAACCACACTCAATGCCAGTCTTCAATTAGAAATTACAAATTTACAATCACAATGCATGGACCCTCTTCTTAAAATTGATTCTGAACTCAAATTATTGCTTCAGAAATATACTGATCTGGCAACATTGGATAATTTTCAAAGTTTAGAAGAAGCTGTAGCAGCTCTTCAAGCCAAATTTAAGACCCAGGCTAACAACTCCGAGCAATTGAAACAGCAATTACAGGAGCAAATAAATAATGTCCAGACACAACTCCAAACAATTGTCAAAAGCATAAAATCACAAGAAGATTTTGATCTAGTGATTTCCACTCTAAAGGAACAGATTCAGTCACTCCAGATACCTAATCTGGACCCTCTGAACAATGCCATAGCCGAGGTTAAAGAAAAAATTGAGACACTTGAAAATTTTATGAACAACTTGCCATCTTCTGATGCTTTGAATGCAATAACTCGGAGTGTTGCCAACATCAAGCTGCAACTTGAAACATATGAAGATTTTGGAAAAATTCAAAGTTCCATAACCCATCTTGAAGGTACCATAGCAGCAGTGCAAAGTGATTTGGCAAATGTACTAGAATCCAGATTGCCTGGGATTGTAGACACACTCGTCAGTGTCCAGCAACAGATCACAAAGCTTGAAAACCTCAACACTGAATCTGAACTATCTCATTTTCATCACTTGATAGATGATATCCAAACAAAACTTGAAATTTTACAACAATCCACACCCTCTCAGGCAGATATAGCCCTGCTCCAAAATGCTATGCAAAATGTGGCTGATGCTTCTGAATTAAACAATGTGAAATTGGCACTTGAATTTTTGCAAAATACAGTGTCAAATCTTCCTACATCACAGGAACTTAAAAATATTAAGAGAGCAGTGAATCGCATATTGAAATCAGAAGATATCAAGAATATCCAGACAGAGATCAAACAACTCACACAGACAGTGGCCACTCTTCCAACCAATCAACATATTAATGAATTGCATGCCCTGTTTGAGGATATCAGAAGACAGGTCCATGATCTTACTGCTCAAAATTCAAAATTGGCAATTGTTGAAAATTTGCAACAAATTGTAGCTAATATCAAGCAACAGCTAGGGACCATGGAATCCAATCAAGCAAATGCTCTGTCTGTTTTTGCCACCCAGCTACAAGAAATTGTGCAACAATACAAAAAACTTGTTGTGGACATAAAAATCAAGCCAGGCCATGATGATGTTGTTAGGACCATCAATGAGCACCTTGAATCTGTAACAAGCAGATTGCTTACAGCAGAAAAAGAAATAACAGGCATAATCGAGAATCCAAAACATACAGTAATTCTTGAATTGTACAGCATCCCCAACAAAGAATATGATTCTCCATTTACACCAGGTGGCAAAATATATATGCTGTCCCCTGCACAATTTTATTACCAATTTTTTGTTGGGGGCACACTGAGACCAATCAAGATCAAATATTGGCATCAGCCACAGGCACACCACTACCCCACCTTATCAATAACAAATGCTGACAACAAACCAAAAATCACCAGTGTAGAATTGGAGGATTTTACAGACCCCAATACATTAGAAACAGCCTATACTGAAGATGATGGCTCTCTGGAATTTAAAATACAAATAGGAGACAAATTATATTTAGAAAATCCTGCAGTCTCAGCTGGTGAACACCCCATAGTTGCAATATTCTTGTTTACATATTATGTCTAGACAAATTATTGTTGATGAATTACACAGACAGGCCAGACATAATTTTAAGAGACTGCCAGTAGTCACAAAAGGCATAGATGATTTATGGCAGAGCGACTTGATTGAATTAGCAAGTGGGCAGTTGAAAAACTTAGACAAAATCAACAAGGGCTACAAGTATCTACTCACTGTCATAGACACATTTTCAAAATTTGCCTGGGCTGTGCCACTCAAATCCAAGACTGGAAAATGTGTTACAGAAGCCCTCAGGACAATCATCAATCATTCAGGAAGATCACCGCGCTATTTGCAAACAGATAATGGCAAAGAATTTTATAATTCAGTGTTTCAACAATTTATTAAAAGCCAGGCAATAAAACATTATTCGAGTTACAGTGATCTCAAAGCCTCAATTGTAGAGAGATTCAACAGAACCCTAAAAAATCTTATGTATAAACAATTTACCCTCCAAGGTAATTATAAATGGCTTAATATTCTTCCAGAACTTCTACATAAATATAACAACTCGGTCCATTCCACAATCAACATGAAACCCTCTGAAGTAACTTCATCTGATGAGCAAAAATTGATCAGGACTGTTTATTATCCTAGATACCAGCCAACAACAAGAAGGGCCAAATACAGGGTGGGCGATCAAGTAAGAATCAGCAAATATAAGCACTTATTCAAAAGAGGCTTTACAAGAAACTGGAGCACCGAATTATTTACAGTGGTTCAAGTTAAACCCGGGACCCTTAACACATATATAATAAAGGATCATCGAGGAGAAATTCTCAAAGGCCGGTTCTATGAACAAGAGCTCAGCAAAACTAAACAGCCTGACACATATCTCATAGAAAAAATCATCCGCAGAAAAGGCAACAAGTTACTTGTCAAATGGCTGGGTCATCCGGAAAACAGCTGGATCGATGCAAGCAAAATAATAATATGAGCACCTGGGATGTTATAAAGAGGCTGCCAGAACCTGAACAACAGAATAAAAGAAATGGCAACTTGCTACCTGATAATATTAGGTGTCTTATTGTTGGGCCATCTGCTTGTGGTAAAACTACACTAATGGTTGATAATTTTTTATTGGCACCCAACTGGTTAGACTGGAAAAACAGGCACTTGTATGTCTTCTCTAAGAGCTTGGAACAATTAAAATATCAGCAGCTGATGAAGCTATATGATGGATTGGATATTGCCACTTTTGAACCAGATGTTAAGCAATTAGATGAATGTCTCGATAATTCTGTTGTTGTGTTTGATGACATTATACTGGATAATCAAAACAAGGTTAGAAATTTCTTTACACAGGGCCGACACAAAATCATAGATTGCTTCTACCTGGCACAGACTTTTTCAAAAATACCCAAGCAGCTGATCCGAGACAACAGCAATTTTATATGTGTGTTTCATCAAGATCATACCAACCTCAAACACATACATGATGAATATGTAGGTGGGGACTTGAGCTACAATGATTTTTCTAAATTTTGCAGCAAGTGCTGGAGCCAGGACAGTTATGGGTTTGTCACAATTGATATGACAAGAACACCCAATAGTGGCAAATACAGAAATAAAATCAACGTTTTTCTAGACGTTGAGACATAAATAAATAACCATGAAAAGGCCAATCATTGATGATCTTAAGTTAAGAGATTATCTTGTAAAAAGATTTAAGGGATGGAAATCACAGAACCGTGGAATTTATGAAAAACACAAACAAACAGAACAGCCTGTAATTGATGCTATTAATAATTTAGGTAAGAATATCAAAACTGTTACAGAGCAGAATCAAAATTTGCTCACAGAGCTTGTACCTGTAGCTGCAAGAAACATATTAGATTATCCATTCACCCCACTTTCCAGCATTCATACACCTAGTCCTGTTGCTCCTCGAAGAATTGAGGCTAGTCAGGATCCTATTGAATTGGGTCTTCTTGCACAAAAATATTTAACCACACCTAAAGACAACAAAGATGAGGTGTTTGGCTTATATGCCGACACAGAGCGTGATGGTAGCATCATACATAGAATTGGCAATTTCAGAGTAACATTTATGGGAGATGATATAATTGTATATTCAGAATCTCGACTCGGAGAAAAAGGTGCTTTTGTTAAGTACCCCGGAACACCTGGGTTGTGGGAACTGATGACTAGGAAAAGGCCTGGCAGCTATACAGATCAAGATTATGAGGATTACAAAGAAATATTAATAAAATCAGATGCTCTATACCAGAACAATGATCCCACACAAAAAAGAGTCAAGTCTAGCAGTGGAGCAAAATACAACAATTTAATCAAGCCCATATGGTCACAGATCAAGACTGGCAGTGGAATCAAACAATACAACACCCTGCCTAAAGAATTTGTGTGGGTTGATGATGTCAGGAAACTTGTGGATAGGTTATTGGTGATAGCTGGGGAGGAAAATGCTGGCAACCACAATTTTTACAATGAAAAGGTTGGAATTATGGACATGATAAGCACAAAATTGTCTAATTTTATAGTGAATGACACTAAGGGGATTGGATATCTCATAAAAATTATTAATACTCTACCCCCCAAATTTTGGAATGTTTCTGAGGGTCGGGGGTTGGTTAATGACATTATAAACAAGCTGCCATTTGAACTACACATTCCAGGCTATCAGTATTGCGGTCCAGGCACAAAATTGGACCATAGATTAAACAGAGGGGATCCTGGTGTTAATCCCCTAGATGCTGCTTGTAGAGACCATGACATAGCATACAACACACATACTGATCTTGACAAGAGACATGTTGCAGACAAGAAATTAGAAGAGGCTGCATTTGGTAGATTTGTAAGCAAAGATGCTTCTTTGAGTGAGAGAATAGCAGCATTGGGGACCACCATAGCTATGAGCACCAAACAAAAACTGGGGTGGGGGTTGTGAATATGTATATAATAAACCTACAATGAAAGCCAAGGGTGTTATGTATCAAATACCTTATGCAGGTCTCAAATCTCTTAAAACTATTGATAGTCTTTTAACCAAAAAGCAGCGCAAGAAAAAAAATTCTTGTATTGCTAAGGGACATGGTATGAAATTGTTGCTTAGCACCCCCAATTAAAAAAATTACAGCAATCTAGAAAAAAATCACATGTGGGGGGATTCATATTTACTATCCCTGCCATCTTAGCAGCACTCGGGGCTGTTGGGAGCTTGGCTGGGGGATCAGCTGCCATAGCAAAAACAGTAATAGATGCCAAGAAGAATAGGGCAGAATTAGATGAGCAGAAGCGCCATAACCTGGCCATGGAGAAAAAAGGCAAAGGTGTTAAGAATAAGTTTAAAAAAAACAAGAGCCGCTTACAAACCAAGATATTGAAGCTTTAATCAAGCCACTGGGCATCAAACATTTTAGAGGTGTGTACATGTCTGATTCTTTACCAGAACAACCACTCAACAAAGAGTGTGGCATTGTTAATTTGGATAAGTACAAAAATCAGGGCACTCACTGGATCTGTTATCTTAAATATTTAAACAATGAGGCATTTGTGTTTGATTCATTTGGAGGTGTTCCACCTGAAAATTTAATAAAATATCTAAATTCAGCCAATCTTTATTACAATAATGCCCGTATTCAAAATTTCAAAGATGTTAATTGTGGACATTTGTGTTTATCTGTTCTCAGATATATGTCTCAAATAAATAAACCATCAATTGAAGATTTTCAAAAAGCCTTGTGGTATCTGAAACATCATGGGGGTATTCCATCTCACCAGCCAAAATTCAATATTGAAACTCAAATTGCATGATGACATAGTGTATCCCAAAACAATAGCTCTCAGAGCATTTTACGGCATGTACCTGATCCCTAATATTACACACCACAACAATACAATTGCAGTAGGGGATCAAAAAATTGTCATCACTCCGGGGCAGTATAATCTGTCCACTCTAAATGCTCAATTACCCAGAGGTATAGTGTTAAGTCAAAATTCTGTCACTCACAGAGTAGAGATTGTATCTGCTACAGAAACAGTGAATCTGGGTACTATAGGAGAGCTGTTAGGCTTTGAGAACAACACAAAACTTGAAGCAGGCATCAAACACACTGCTATGAATATACCTAAATTCTTAGCCATAGAGACTCTGAATATTCACTGTAATGTGGCTGAGGGTATGATCACCAAATCAAATGGCATAGGCACTCACAAACAAACTGGCATCATTGCAACATTCAAACCTAACTCCGAATTCATGGAGCCCATCATCTACAATCCATCCCCAACATTATATTTTCCTGTGTGCCACAACAGAATAGATAACATTGAATTGATGGTCACTAATGAAAAAGAAGAATTAGTTGATTTTGCTGGAGCCACAACAACTGCTATCATAGAGATTAACATTTAAATAAAAATACATACAATGGAAAATATTGAGAGTTATGAGCTACAATCATTCCCTCCAAACAGGAGGACATTTGCAAATTTAAATCAACCCAACACAGAAATAGAGGTTGATCTTGATGTAGGGGACGGCTTTATACACCCCCACAGAGCAGATCTATACATCAAATTTGATGTTGTAAAGCTCGATGGAACAGATTATCCGGCAAATTCAAATATAAGATTGGTGGACAATTTTGTGCCGCATCTGTTCTCTGAAATTGAGATCAGAAAGCATGGTGTTGTTATAAACAGAATAGATTATCCCGGCATTACCTCCACAGCTTTGGCCACACTAAAATTATCCAAAACCGAGGCTTCTTACTACAGAATCGGTGGATTTGAAGCTGGTGAGAAAATATTATCAAAAAGCCACACAGTGCTGTTCCCCATGCGCCTGTTGCCAGGATTCTTCTCAGATTACAAAGAAATTATGTGGAAGGGTGGTTTAAGAATTACATTTAGAAGAGCTGCCAATGATAATAATGCTTTGATGAGGTACAGTGACATAAACCCTACAGGGGAAGCTCTGCCTAATACCCTACCAGATGCAGGCAAATGCATTATTCAGACTATGGAGCTAAGAGTCCCTGTTGTTGAGTATGAAGCCAGTTATGCTCTCAAATACAAAGCAGATATAATAAAAAATCCACAAATTCCTCTGCAATTTTATACATATCAATGCGTACAGAAGCCCGCATCTGGTACTTATTATGAATTTGATGCTACAAATTCATTCTCCAGTATTCAATACGACATGCCTGATTTTGTAGTGGTACTGTTTCAGACTGGAAGACACAACAATCAGGAAAAAAATTCAAGTAGATTTGATAACTGCAACATCAAGAACATATATCTTAAAAATGGCAGAAATGAGGTTTTTCCTAGAGAAAATTATAATTTAGACATGTCCAAGGGTGATTTTCTCAAATTATATGAGGCATTTTCGGCTTTCAAGAGGGTCACTACTGGCAATACTGACATGTATTACACACCAGATGAATTCAAAGCACGGAGACCCATGTTTGTCATCAATGCTTCAAAAAGAAAACAAGTTGTGGTGAATGACAGAACAAACATTAAAATTATCTGTGAATTCCATGAGGCTTTACCTGATGACACCATTTGTAGTGTTATTCTCATAGGAGAAAAATCATATGTTTATGATGTAAGAAATGAGAGAGTCACGGAGCAATTCTAGAGGGTCTCTGCGGCAAACCGGAAGTGGACCGGAAGTGGACCGGAAGTGGACCGGAAGTAAACCGGAAGTGGACCGGAAGTAGACCGGAAGTGGACCGGAAGTAGACCGGAAGTGGACCGGAAGTAAATATGCGTGGGTGGGTGTGGGTGGGTGTGGGTGGGTGTGGGTGTGTATGGGTGTGGGTGGCGTAGTTTCAGGTGTGGTCAAAAAAAATATCAAGAGGGGCATATTTTTGACAGGATTATGGACAACAATCTCACAGAAGTGCCTTCTGTAAGTGTAGGCAAATCAATCTGAGGGGGGTCATACTTTCTCAGGAAATTCCCGAGGGCATTTTCACAAAAATCTTGGATTAGGCAGGGTTCCACACTTGAGCAAAAAACTCATGTAGGCATGTTGAGCTTGTTTTAAGTATAGCAAATCTGCTGGAGGGGGGTTCGTACTTTCTCGTCCTGGTCCCACCACAAATACCACTACTACTGCAGGTAGGGTGAAAAAAAGGAAGGTTAATTTAGAAGCGTGGATGCTGCGGATGGGTGTTGTTTTTCACTGTGATATTGTGCTGTTTTTTCTGTTCTTTGTGTCGTGTTTTTGTACCTGGTGTAAAAGTATTATTCTACATTGAAATTTTCCACCATGGTTGACATACCAGACGAGCCATCGATTTGCATTGCTGCAGGTAAGGACTTGATTAGGGACCTTCTTTCAAAACCATTCAGTTCGAGAACACATGGTGTAAAGTTGGAGCTTGTGATTGTGAACCATGATCGACCATGTCCTGAACTGTGCATAACCAAACCAACTAAGAAAGACGGGAGAGTTTTCATTAGGCAGTTTAAAACATTTCAGTACAACAATATTATGTGGTTATGTGGCAGCAATGATCTTAATAAATTATTTTGTTGGCCATGTGTTTTGTTCAATGCAAATTTAGGAACAAGCTACAGTGACTTGAGCAATTTTTATAATGCAGTGCAAAGACATGAACGTTCCCAGAATCGCATCTGTGCTTGCATCCAACTGAAGACAAGTCATGATTCACAATTCTAGCCTAGTAAGAAACCGAAACCCGTCCGTTTATTTAAGATCGAAACTTTATGCTAATAGGATGTTTATTATTTTCAGGGTTAAAAAAGAACGTAATTTAATTTACAGTTGCCCTCAAATATCAAGTAAATCATTATTTTCTTCATGGTTGAAATTTACAAGTTTATATCGAGAGGCTGTTTTTCTTCTTTATAAACCGTGCAGCGAAGATTTGATTTTAGGTATGTATGCACTTCACACACTCAAGCCCGATACTTCACCATTATGCACATTATTGTAAGTAGGGATATGTGTAGGCCTATATTATATTTGAAATTGTAATTAACCGAAACGAAAAATTAACCCATCGCTTGCCTATCACGAAAGGTCACGGCACGCCCCTGCGGGCAGAGATTCTCTCTGAATCTTTGGTGTTTAGACCGTTAATGGCGGACTAAACTGATTGATAGGAGAAGTAAAACGTAGCATGTGATGTAAGCCAATCCTTACTGAAATTCCTATTTTCCAATTAGAAAAGTTGAAGTATCCCGTAAACGCATACTATTGCCTACCGGCAGGGCAGGATTAAGACGAAATTGCGCCTGATGCTGTCACGTCAAAACCTAACAATGAAATACCGTCGATTTTTTCTGTACAACTAACTTTGAAGGCGAAAAATTTACTACGTCGCACTTACCGAACAATAATAAAGTGGCAACAATCGCCAAGATATTGCAAAAAAACGCAGCTAAATTACTAAGTAAACTGTTTAACGTAAAATTGATAGCATTAACTTGAAATCGTGGGTGAACAATAAACACAACGACGTTATAGTTACGTCACAGCGCAAAGAATAATTGTAACTGTATAATAAGTAACGCTGTGTCTAGGCGTCCGAAATTGGGGCTCCAAATTTTATTCTAAAATTTATTTTCAGGTTAATATAGCAAAAGAAAACTGTTCAGCTTTCGGAAAATTCTCGTCTGTTTTCATGTGGGCCTATTTCAGGAATGGGCCCAATGCTGCAGCATCAATAGCACCCGTCTTAATCCGTCACTGCCTACCGGACTGTAAAAGAGGATGATGCGTAAGGTGACGCGATAGAACGCTTCCCCCTAGATCTTTCTTGCTAGGAGGTTGGTGTTGTGATCGGAATATCAGTCCATTCTAGTTCGCTGCACATTTTGCCACCAGTGTAGGTACAGTCATCGACAATAAAAATCGGACACCTAGATTCTGAAATACTGTCTTCCCTGCAACTACAAGGCGTTATGTGTGTTGCCTAAACTCTACGGCGGTGGTAGAAGTTGCCATTGAAAAAATGCTATTTAAATCCACTTATCGCCGTACAGTTAGGCAACACACATAACATCATGTAGTTGCAGGGAAGACAGTATTTCAGAATCTAGGTGTCCCATTGTTATTGTCGGCGTGTCAGTCTGGTACACCCAACGGTGTTCCATTCGATTTGTATTACACAATGAAATAATGACGTCAATAAGCAGAGTGCAATGCCTGCTTCGAATCAACATAGTTTAATTCCTTAAAACAACATAGAATGTAGAATAAAAAACAATGAAAGTAGCGGTGGACAATTTGCCTACCATTATCTTTGCCGTTGACTGTACAAGGAAATTCTGTTGAACCAAGTTTATGTACGCAAGGAAAGCCGTATTTGAATTCAGAAGATTGACCCAATGCTTGTCTGCTGCTTAAACGTTCATTTTATTGGTTAGCACGCACCACATGACCATACGCCACATTGTACGCCGCTCCAGAAAGTAGTGCAAACGATACATACACCAAATACACTACATGAGACAACTCGGTGTTGTACTTTTGTAACCAACTTGACATGTGAATGAAAAGAGTGTCAAAAGGTGTCGTGAACTAGACGGGGACATTAAGTACTGGGGCGCCCGCAGAGGTAAGCCTGAATCACACGGAACTCGATTTCCAGTAGGAATGCCCTAGTTGGCGCTGGACTGGCTACCTATTTGCTAGTTTTCGCCTCACACGATAATTGTTGCCGTACTTGTCGATAGACTTTTTTTCCCATAAGACATTGCGCAGAGCAGACAATCTGTAAAGATGGACGAGCAATTTGAAGAATGTTGTAGGAGAATTACTGCTTTGTGCTTTTATTAAAAATTAAAAAAGGAAAGTATTGACTAAAAATTGGCTCGAAAAAAATATGGTAATCAATGCGTACCGAACAAGCTTTTTAAAAAGCTCAATATGCTGACCAAGGTAGAAATTTATTTTATTATAAAAAAATATGGATGGAAGAAGAATGGAGTGTTTGAAAGAGTGGAAAGGACAAGAGAGAAAGAAGAGAGAAGAAGGAAGAAGATTGAAGGAAATAGAGCGTGAGATAAAGAGTCCAACCACATTCTCTTTCAGGTGAAAGTACAGTTGACAAGGGAAAGCCACCTGCTAGAATGTTCCAGACCAACTTTCTAATAGTCTGCAGGGGAGTATTTTTGTGTATATAAATCGTCCTGTTCTTGTACCTTGTTACATTTGTACTTGGTGCAGAGTCTGATGAAGACCTTGCTAGAAGGTTAAAACGTTACGTTTAGTTTATATTTTTTATAATAAAATACATTTCTGCCTTGGTCAGCATATTGAGTTTCTCATATCATGGAAACAAGGCTTAATTGTGTTATAAGCTTTTAAATTATCTCGGGTATGCGTATTCATACATAAGATTCGCAGGATTCATTCACAATTTTTTTTTAAAAAACCAAACATTTAATTTAATACACTTGTAATAAGAAGGATTTTCATTTTCGGCTAATCATATTTGTCACGTACACATCTCATCGCTTTGCATAAATACCTAAATATTAATGAACTGAACACGAATGCACTGCACGTCATCTTTCTTTTTTTATCGAGAAACTAACAAAAACCATTGACAAAAACAGCCAACACTCGGAAACCACAGACAAAGAACATCTCTTTGCAAACTCACAGATTATCTTCCCCTGGCCAAACATTGCTCTGATTTGCTGTTCCACAGAATCCAGTCGAGCAAAGCCAGTAGCAATTAGAACATGTCCTATTCCTCCAAACCAGTCAAGTAGCCAGCCAGGCAACCATCGAACCCGGGCAGGTAGCCCGTTCAGCGCCAACTAACTGGAAATCCAGTTCCGTGTGATTCGGCCTGTAGTTACGCTTTTGCGTTAATGGAAGTGTCAATGCAACTAAAACCAAAGCTAGGAGTTGTAAAATTACAAATATATTTAAAATTACGTAAGTTGATCGACGATTATTTACAAGACATGCAGAACCACATCACAGATATACATCCAACAATTCGACAATGTTATGGCCTTCCCGATGGCGCAGTGGTAGCGTCGTTGCCTTGTAATCAAGGGGTCCCGGGTTCGATACCCGGTGGAGGCACATAGTGGTTCGGATCCCACGTTAAACTGTAGGTCCAGTCCCAATTAGACTTACTGTGCATTAAGTGTACTTATAACAACAAATCAATTCAATTCAATTCAATCAATTCGACAATGTTATCCTCTTCATTGGTGAAAACAAAGTGACAGACAGGGTGATGTAGCGGTAACGTCGTCGCCTTGTAATCAAGGGATCCCTGGTTCGATACCCGGTGGAGGCACATGGTAGTTCGGGTCCCACTTTCAACTGTGGGTCCACTCCCGATCAGGCTATCTGTGCACAAAATGGACTTCAAACAAAGTAGTTTTTTTTTTTGTGTTAAACTTTTATTGATACTTCTAAGATTTATGTCAACAATTTTTAAAGATAACATCCAATAAATGACCACCATTCGAATTTATGCAAATTTGGGCTCTTTTTATTGCGTTTTCCATGGTGTTGGAAATCTACGGGAAATGTTTTCAATTTCATGCTGAATATTGTCCTTTAGATGGTGTAACGTCTCTGGTTTATTCACATAAACCAAAGGTAAACGTAAAGTGTTCCCCTGTGCTTAGCACCACGCCATGAAGGCGTATAGGGTGTGTGGGGGTAACGCCCCACACTTTCTTGATCCGGTCGTAAGTGGGGGTGATGTGATCAGCACCACGCCCCTGACCGCCTTTCCCCCCCAGGATTTCCCCCAGGTACCCATTTTATTCGACGCTGGGTGGGCATCGTTAGAAAAGTTCCCGGATTTGAACCGGTCGGGGATCGAACCCTGGACCTTTAGCATGGTAGTCAGACGCGTTACCGACTGAGCCACCGCGGCCACTCAATGACTTCAAATAAAAAAACTGGAGCCGTCAAATCGGGGGACCTGGTCGGCCATGGCAAATCACCAAAACGGGATATTACTCTGCCCGGAAAAGTGTCATGCAAAATGGTCACAATTTTTCCACGTTCTTGAGGGGTACACTTATTCATTTTCCCACACAATATATTTCGTTAGTATCTTCTATTTAACTGACAAGACACTACTGATATAAACAACAAGATGTCAAAATAAAGGTCAGTTCAAATAGGATGATGACTTTTGCCCCACTCTTTATATTGTGTTGGAAAATGGTTAGAAAGTCAAATGGAAAGATCTAAATGTGCATTATAGCACCAATAATTTAATATTTGGTGTTACATTTTTTCTTGAAAAGCACACGCCATTGAGTACACGAACAACGTAATTTGAGATAAGGATAGATAGGGTAGAACAGTCGTTATCTTGGCTACGTATATGCTCTTTTTTCAATGAACACTACACATAACTTCAAATGTCCCCTAGCGCTATTGGTTTTTATGTGGGACAAGATTGTCTCTTATCTTATGGCAATGATTTATCCTTGAAGAAACCCTAGGCATTAGTTCAGAAACATGTTTACTTACTTTAGAGCGAGGAAAAGTACGAGTATAACCATCTTCATATAAGACACATGGTAAAGAAGTTAGGAAAGCTGACAAGGGCATGTCATGCTGCAGCAGACCCGTAGCCAGAATTTTATTTCGGGAGGGGCTCATCCCTTATCAGCACAAGCGTCGCCAGAAATATTTGTAGAGAGAGAGAGGCCACTGATAAAACTTGAATAGTAGAAATAGTAATGACAATAATAATCATTTCCACTGTTATAATTGTCATTTGACAATAATAACTATTACAAGGTATTAACACAAGTGTTGTCCATTATTTCTCTTACATTTTGTACAGTTAGTGTACTGAAATTCATAGTTATTGTATTTTGTTATTAACTGTTACACATTCCGTTCCAAAAAGGCTTTAAAAGTTAGGGATACATTTTACTCATAAAGTTTATATTGTGTGACCTCTCACAAAGAAAACTATACATTTTTAGAGCTGTGGATTCATTTATTCTTTGGATTAAATGGTACAATATAAAAATATAATCTGGTTCACACTAAACTTTCTTCTATATAATGTTTAATTCTGCCAAGGAAGTAAAATTAATTATCACTATACACTACTTAAATTTGATATTTGTAGGATTTGGGGGGACTTCAGCCCTCTTAGCCCTCCCCCTGGCTACGTGCCTGGCGGCAAGCATTACAAGGCGCTTATGGCTAAGGTCCCATGGAAAGACCTACGCGACCGTGGAGTATAATGTTACAATGGAGAAGAATTTGAGAGAAATGGTCACGGATAGTTTTAAAGTTTATTTTCAAAGTTAAGGACAAATGTTTAACAATTCTTCTGGTTTGTTAGATTTGGCAGAAGGTGAGCTGATTGGTTGATGTTGTTTCTATAGACGTATCCAGATCACGACACTTAGTTACAAATTTCAAAGTTTCAGAGCTTTGGGAACCATAATTACATTTTTTATTATTATGAAAATGGGCACACGAAGAACTTAAAAGGGCCCACGGTATTCTCTCAGGTGGACATTAGCATACTCAGGATTTTTTTCGGAGGGGTTGGAATTGTAAAGTTGGAGCTCCATCCTAGTGGGGGAGGACAATAAAATATTTCGTAATTTTCATATTTAAGCGTAGTTTTAAAAGTTGTTCAAAGACAATCGGATGATCATTTTAAGCGACGTTTGCATTTACAACTTCCATTTTTTTTTTTTTCCAAAAGTTCGGAGGGGGTGTAACTCCATCAGTTTCCTCCTGCGTACGCCAGGGCATGCGGACATGTAAGGGAATAGAAATGTATTGTTACTTTCAAACGTGATGTATAAAGCAGTACCGTCATTGGCAAGTTAAGAGATTAGATGCGCCATTATCTTGTGACACGCCCTCCCACACAAACGAGTACCTTCTCTACTTCACGACACGCATTAATGACCCAATGATTTCGTAATTCAACAATGATTTTTTTTAAATGTATCAGAGTTACAGAGATGCAGCACAGCAAAGTTTTACTGAGCAAGCTTCTAAATCTCATGACTAAATTAGCCTAAATTTAATTTAATGTAATTTTAAAATAAATAAAATTAAAATATCCTAAATTTTCAACAAAGGTTCAACTGGCGGAGAAACATTTTGAGTGCAATTTCAAATGAGAAACCGGATCAAATAATTAATAAAATTACGCTATTTTGTTTAGGACAAGAATGAGGGAAGGGGGATTCTGATAACTGTAAGCGCCCACTTTAGTGCGCTTATGGCCACGATCAGGGGGAGAAGAAACTATTACTATTTCAGGCACCCGCCCCTCTTTCTCAGGAGCCAGCTTTTTTGGTCCAATAAGGTATAAGAAAGCCATGATCCATCATAGATAAAGCTACACATTTTGAAATATGATCTTAGAACATTTAATTTATTAATTAATACAAGATTGGATTAAAAGCAATTGATTCTTGTTTCCAGAGTGGCATTCCAAAGGAACGCTCAACTGGTGACAGCATGAATAACTATGCAATACATTCTAATCTATGGCCGAATCTACCATATCGCTGTAGATTTTAAAATTCTGCTAGCAGCAGTAAAAGGCATTATGATGGTATGCTTATTCTAATGGTAACACTCTTGAGCCTTGTTTCCATGTTAATACAACATTAAAATGCTGACCAAAACAAATGTATTGTATATAATAAAATATACACTAAACACGTAACGTTCCCACCCTCTAACAGGGTCTTCTTCAGACGAAGTTTAATTTATTGTGAATGTTCAGTGGGATCCATTTGTATTACCGTGCAAATTGTCCATGACTATTTTCATTAATTTTTCTCTTACATCCTATGTGTTTTTAACCGATGGACTTTTCTGTATGCTGGCTAAGAAGTTGTCGACAGCTTATTTTGAGTTTTCTTTTAATTCTTGAAGCTTTTATTGGGTCAAATAAAATGCACGAACATGGTGATGGACAATTTGCACGGTAATACTCATGGATCCCACTGTTCGTCTGAAGAAGATCCTGTTAAAGGGTGGAAACGTTACGTGTTTTGTGTATATTTTTTTATATACAATAAATTTTGCTTTGGTCAGCATTTTAACATTTTATTTTTATTCTAATTTAATGGTGGTAAATATCTGAAAGATTGACTGTGAAGATAAATACGTTGTGCATTGTAATAATTGAAATATTGTATTCATGTAGGCTATATTTGTACATAATAGTTAGATATTTTATTCCACTCTCTTCAAATAACATGTATTATTATAACTCGCTTTGTTAACTGTTGTATACACATATAATTTAGCGTTGACATGTTTTGTTTATTTACATTTCTGCACAATAATATTTACAAACTCAAAGCAAGAAATGTAGAACACTGTAATTGGGCATTCGCCCGTTGTGTTTAATAATAAATAAATTATTAAATAAATAAATAATACACGTGACACAGAAACACACAAACATTACAAAAACACATACTGTAGCCTACTCGTTATTTTAAAGAAAGGTAATGGAAATTTACTTAAGTGAACTCGAAATGACCCCGATGCCCGTGCAATATAAAAAACAAAATTCGCAAAATAAGAAAACAACATGCGCGCCTCACTACGACCCCGATGCCCGTGCAATATAAAAAACAAAATTCGCAAAATAAGAAAACAACATGCGCGCCTCACTACGACCCCGATGCCCGTGCAATATAAAAAACAAAATTCGCAAAATAAGAAAACAACATGCGCGCCTCACTACGACCCCGATGCCCGTGCAATATAAAAAACAAAATTCTCAAAATAAGAAAACAACATGCGCGCCTCACTACGACCCCGATGCCCGTGCAATATAAAAAAACAAAATTCGCAAAATAAGAAAACAACATGCGCGCCTCACTACTATATGTTTTAGCACTGAATTTGAACATTTTTAGGACGCACTTTATTTTACTACCCTTGGTCACGATGAACGTAGACTAGTGGGAAACTAGTGGAATGCAATGCAAAAAAATACATATAAAACCATTCAAATCTTAGAATTGTGAAATGGGTGACGCAAACTAAACAAGAGTGGCCACATGAACGCCACCTACCATTGGAATGTATAATCTTCGTTGCAAAAATAGACTGTCAATGCCATCTATTGACAAATCTTCAGAGTCATTGAATGAGACAGCAAATAGTAGCGATGAGCAATATTGTATTTTATATTGATCTATACTCTGATAACCAAGAATCGAATAAAATCATATTTTTAATATTAACGCAATTAAAATATACTGCTGAATGAATGGATTTATGCTCTAGGAAAGGGTGTGACTTAACGGTAATAAACATGGGCGTTCGGAAGGGGGGGCAAGGGGGGCCGTGCCCCCCTGGAAAATGAAAGTCAACCAAAAAATATGTATTTCACACATATAATTTCATTTTAGCCACAATAATATGTGTTAATTATTACATGAACACCATAAATTCAAATTTAAGCAATGTTTTTTTAGGGAACAACACTATTTTTGGTGAAAATTTGCCTTCGTTTGCCGCCCACCCTGGAAAAAATACCATCCTTGCCCCTCTCTAGAAAAAATCCTGCGGACGTCCATGGTAATAAATACTGGCGGCCTTTGTGGTATATCCGTAGGGAACGGATTATTAGGCGCTAAAAAATATGAATTTGGGACTTTTAGGTGCATGTAATAAATTAATAGCTGTTAATAATAATTCTATGAAATGGCTAGTTTTACATGCAATTTGTATACATAAAGTCACCATTTTTAGTGCAGTGAATTATATTCTTTGATTATAAAAATATAGAAATTGTCCAATACAAAATCTGTATCATATTTTGAAGTACTGCACTATCATATGTTCTCCTGGTGAACTTATCCCGGTCGTCCGTGAGTAGGCTTTTGCACATTGAGAACTTTAACTGTTCATCGGTAATATTACTGCTTATTTGATTCGTCTAATAATTCTGGAAATAGTCTGTAATTTGCTTTCTCAAATCTTCCATTCTGTTATTATTCTTACGAAAATATAATCGAAATTGACATAAGTATATTTTATTTTTAACACATTAATAAAGTGAGGTTTTCTTTTCTAATACACCGCTCATTAAAATCATCTGGTCTTGTGCGCGGACGAGGAAAATGGGTTATTCTTCAAATTCATAAAGCGACGTTACACTGTCGGTTATTGCTATAGAAAAAAATTAAAATTTCATATTGGTACATTTCTGATATATGTATATTACGCAATGAGAATATATTTTTTTCCTCTATGGCGCTCCGGTCCGTATTAGGTCCATGTCCTCCTCAATATTCCTCTTCCATCCCACTGCATCTGCTCCAACCGCTTCTTCCCATCTGTTTCTGGGTCTTCCCACTGATCTTTTCCCTCCAAAATTTCCTTGCATCACCTTCTTGGCGATTCGGCTTTCATCCATCCTCATTACGTGTCCTGCCCACTCTAACCTTTTAGCTCTTATATAAGCTGAGATGGGGACATCTTTATGAAGTTCAAATAATTCCTGATTGGTTCTTATTCTCCACATATCTTGCACTTTTATTGGTCCCAATATTTTCCTCAATATTTTCCGCTGAAACAAGTCCACGATTTCAGCTGCGCTTTGATTAAAGGTCCATGTTTGAGTCCCGTATATAATTGTGCTGCGAATTAGGGTTTTATACAAAGTAACTTTGGCTCTATGGTTTACTCCATGATATTTAATCAATGGTAGTAATGAGAAGTATGCTTTATTGGCTCGTTGTATTATCTCATCATTTTTGTCTGTGATGAATACTCCTAGCTAAGGGAAACTTGATACCACTTCCAATATATGTGTCTTAATATTTATCGGACATTTGTGGAATTTCTCTTAGGATTTTGATTCTTACTTTCACAATTTATCACACTAGGATGTTATTTTTAAGAGAGATAAATGTACGAAACTACTACGCTCTGCTTGTTTACTGCCCCTGGGCGTATACCCTGTACAGTGGTATTGTGCAAATTGTCCATGACTATTTTCATTAATTTTTCTCTTACATCCTATGCGTTTTTAAGCGATGGATTTTTATGTATGCTGGTGCAGAAGTAGTCAGCAGCTTGTTTTGAGTTTTCTTTTAATTCTTGAAGCTCTATTTAGGTCAAATAAAGTGCACGAACATGGTGATGGACAATTTGCACGGTAATACTCATGGATCCCACTGTACCAGCTAACTGCAGAGCAGGCGAAAGAGTACAAGTCTCTCTCTGCGCAAGTAGTGACGCGAGACGGCTTCACCAATGAACGGTGAGAGAAACAAGATTGCGTAATGGGCCACTGGAGTTACCCGATTTCGCCGCTTCGCTATGCAGCGTTGCAAACTTTTGAAAACGACAATACCGTACGCACATGGCAAACGGACCGTATTTTTGTCTTCACGTCCATACGCATGGTTTGAGAATTTCTTAGGGAAATATTAGGGATATAATGGGAAGTGCAAATTTTGACAAGCCGTGCATTTAGCGTAAGGACTAAGGTTTGGACCGTACATCCGTACATGTACGGTCTGGAAGTTAAGGTTGGCAACGCTGCGCTTTCACCAATCAGTAGTGTAATTGGTACCACAACCAGTGCCACTTACAAGTGTACAAATGATGAGCTCATATAATTAAACAGCCCGATTTGCCCACACTTAAAATTATGCCAAGATGCCCTTATTCCCCAATTCTTCAAGTGTAATATGCTCTTAATTCTAAGAATTTTCAATCCTAGTGTACAAATGATGAGCCCCCTCAGATTGATTTGCTTACACTTATAAAAGGCACTTCTGTGAGATTGTTGTCCATAAATTTGTTAAAAATATGCCCCTCTTGATATTTTTTTTTGCCCACACCTAAAACTAAGCCAAAACGTATTAACACACACCCACACACACATACCCCCCTCACCCACCCACCCACACACACACACACACACACACACACACACACACACACACACACACACACCCACACACACACACATACATGCTTACTTCTGGTTTATTTCCATTGTATCATGCTGTGCAACAAATTATTATCCAATATTATGCAACAAATTATGATGCAAGAGCTATTACATCATGCTGTGCAACAAATTATTATCCAATATTAAGCAATAAATTATTATGCATGTGTTGTTTTCTGATTGGTTAATTATGACATAATGTGATGATGTGTTATATTCTGATTGCTTTGTTGTTTCAGATGTTTTAATCCATGCTTAGGGTATATAAAGAGATTTTGCTTTACTCCTCGGCCAGTATTGTGAGAGTGGCTGAGGAGAACAGATGTGTTGTTACAGTGCTTCTCATACTTACAGGCCTGTTTGGCTTAATTCTTATTATTCATATTAAATATATTTCTGGTATATTGAACAAAAGGGCTTATATTTTGTATAAAAAATCTGATATTTGTTGCATCCAGCTTGTTTGTTGTAATCCACTCATATTTAGAGTCAGGCTTATATCTGTCCCAGCCTGTTATACAAAAATCAATACATAACACAGCGCTAGGTCATTGCCTTTCTAGACATGCATGTCTGTGCAGGCATTTGCGGAAGGTCAGTGTAGATCAATATTTATTCTCTTTTTCCACTTGTGGGCTATTAGCTTTACAACCTGTCATAATAAGCATAGAGTTTTGGTTTAAAACCCAAAAAAATTTATATAATAAACTGAGAATAAAAATTAATAATATTAACATATTAAATATACACAAGAAATAAACAAAGCACACAGCTGAACAAAATATATATATATATTAAGTACAAAATTCTGAATTGAACCCCAGGAAATCTTATATAATAAACCAACAACAAAAATGCCAAATCAAAAATATTGCAATCAGTGTAATAAGAATATATCCAGCCCCAATTGGGCCAGACACCAAAAGAATTGTAACCCAGGCAAATTCAGAACTCCCACTAAAATATGTTCTAAATGCAATAAAATATTTAGCAAGGCATATTTCAATAGACATGTGGGTTCTTGTTCTGTACAGTCATCAACATTGCCCCACAACCATCTACATCTGGTCTGAAAAGAAAGCATGAAACACCTGTTAATGCTGGACCGGCAAAGCAGCCACGCTATGAACCCATCCATAGCAGTTTTAACGGCCAATTAAGGGATCACCGTTTTGTATCAGAGCCAAGATGTGGTATTAAGACTTTTTTGAACAGTATAAATCCTGATGTGCAGGCAATTCTAAATGCACAAAATGGGTCTTATAAGCTGTCCCTCAAATTGTTTACACAATATAAGAAGCCAAATGGCACAAAATTTACACAGCCCCACATAACACAAACTGTACCGGTATATTCAAATGTAAATTCAGACAAAATAATAAGCAGTTTAATAGATCAATTGAATATTAAACACTCTGAATATACAGCAAAAGAATCTGGATGGAGCCTATGCGGATCTCCACACAAGTTATATATTAATATTTCTGAATTCAGCCCATTACAAGGTTCCACTTATGTGCCTTTACCTGCCAATATCAAAAACAAAACAGCCGTGGTTAATATAAAAAATAATGACCAGAAATGCTTTTTGTGGTGTATTTTAGCTGCTTTGTATCCAGTTTCAAGCAATCCTGAGCGAATAACTTATTATAAACAACATGAAAATGATTTTGATGAAGCAATGGAGGGTTTAGAATATCCAATGTCTGTTCAGAATATTGATAAATTTGAAAAAAAAGGCCAGGCACATCAATGGCAAACAATTATCTATTAATGTATTTACTTGTTCTACTGGCCGTGACAATTGCTTGATAGATCCTCTCAGAATCAGTACACTTGATGATGAATCTGCTATTCCGATTGATCTGCTCTTAATTGAAAAGGATGGCACATATCATTACACTCTGATACATAATCTTGAAGCTTTAGTCAGAACACAACTAGACAAAACTCATAGAATATTCAAGTTGTGCAGAAGATGTTTGTCTGTATTTGATGGTAGAAAAATGGTGAATGGGGTTCGTGAAAAAAATGCAGAAATTGCTAAAAACAAGTTAATTGAGCATCTGAAATACTGTGGGAACCATAAACCTGTTCATATGGTGATGCCAAAGCCAAGTGAAAATGCAAAATTCAAAACATTTGAAGCCCTGTTGGAACACCCAGCATATATAGTCTGTGATTTTGAATCAAATCTCAAACCTCTTGCATTCTGTAGCCCAGATCCTGATGAACCTTCAATTACACCATACCAGTTACATGAACCTTCCAGTTTTTATTATGTGGTTGTACAGGATGGTGTTGTTTGTAAAGAATATTTATACATGGGACCAGATGCCATCAAAGAATTTGCACATAGAATAGAAAATGAGTGCCATGACATAGCATCTAATATTTTATTAAAATCAAAACCCATGTTGCCTTTAACAGAGAAACAGATTGAAGATTTCAACAAAGCAGAAAAATGCCCGGTATGTGATTCCGAATTTTCAGATGCAAATATCAAGGATCATCACCATTCTCATACAGATGGTAAATTCTTAATGGCCCTGTGTAAAAGCTGTAATATTGAGATCCAGAGACCAAAATTTGTCCCTATATTTTGCCATGGAGCATCCAATTATGATTTCCATCATTCGATCAGGTACGAGGGTTTTGACAAGCAGAATTTAAATATTTTAGCAGAAAATGATGAGAAATATATTGCCATTAACAAAATAATTAAAGTTAATGGTGTTTCTATTCACTTAAGATTTCTTGATTCCTACAGAATTTTATCGGCTAGCCTGGCTACACTGGCCACTCAATTATCTGATGATCAATTCAAAATCACATGTGCTTTGTTTCCAAATCTTGACCTGAAATTAATTAGGCGGAAGGGTGTATATCCATATGATTATGTTACAGATTTTTCTAAATTTGATGAGTGTTCTCTGCCACCACAACAAGAGTTTTACAGCAAAATCAGAGCATCTGGAATCACTGATGAAGATTATCACCATGCCCAATTGATGTGGAACAATTTAAAATGCCAGACATTTGGTGATTATCACATGGCATATTTGAAACTTGATGTGAGCCTCTTAGCTGATATATTGCATGCATTCAGAAAATCTTCCATGCAAAATTATAAGCTGGATCCAATGTATTTTTACAGTGCTCCGGGCCTAGCATGGTCTGCAATGTTTTTGAACACTAAAATGCAATTGGATCTGATCCAGGATCAAGATATGTATCTGTTTATGGAGCAATGTATAAGAGGAGGCATGGTGCAATGTTCTCAGAGATATGCCAGAGCAAATAACAAGTATATTCCTGATTATGATCCAGCACTGCCATCAAATTATATACTGTATGTAGATGCTTGATTGGTTTGATTTGGTGTTTTAAGTCCACTTTATGCGCAGTAAGGCTAATCGGGACTGGACCTACAGTTTAAAGTGGAATCCGAACCACTTGTGCCTCCACCGGTGTATGTAGATGCAAACAGCCTCTATGGTTATGCCATGATGGATAAACTGCCATATGCAGGGCTTGAGTGGGTTGAAGATTTTAACATTGAAGATCTTCAGGACTTTGATGACAGTAACTATGGCCTATTCTTAGAGGTTGATCTGACAATTCCAGATAATTTACACAAGACATTTTCTGATCTGCCCCCAATTTCTGAGGTTCAGTGTTCACCTGGCTCTAAACAGAAGAAATTGATGATGACTCTGGAGCCAAAACAGGGCTATGTCATATATTACAAAAACCTCCAGTTCCTGATGAATCATGGTGTTCAAGTGACCAAAATTGGAAAAGTTTTGAGATTCAGGCACTCAACATGGTTGAAGCCATATATTGATACAAACACAGAGCTTCGAACATCTGCAATGAGCCAATTTGATAAATCTTTGTTTAAATTGATGGTCAATTCTGTGTATGGCAAAACAATTGAAAATGTCAGAAAACACATTGATGTTAAAATAATTACTGACCCCAGCCGGAGCAAAAAATTGATTGCAAAGCCCAACTTCAATTACAGAAGAATTTATGATGAGCATATGGCACTTTTCAACATGAAAAAAACAAAGATCAAGTTTGATAAGCCTATTTATGTAGGGGCTGTGATATTGGAATTGGCCAAATTACACATGTTAAAATTGTATTATGATGTGTTGAAGCCCTTTTATAAGGATCGTGTAAAATTGATGTACATGGACACAGATAGTTTTGTTCTTGATATTCAAACAGAAGATGTTTATCAAGATATTGCACAGCCTGAATTGTTTAAATATTTTGATACCACTGAACATTCAAAAATTAAACCCCACAACAAAAAAGTGCCTGGCAAGTTAAAAGATGAGACACTTGGTGATGTTATTGTGGCATTTGCTGGGTTAAGAGCCAAGATGTACAGTTTTGAAACATGTAGTGGTGTTGTTGCCAAAAAGGCCAAGGGCATTGGCAGAGTAACTGTTGACAAAGAGCTTGAATTTGAGGATTACAAAAATTGCCTCAAATCATGTAGCACAATCAGAACATCAGAATCCAGAATTCAGAGTGTGGATCACTTATTGACTAGCAATATTGTAAGAAAAGTGGCTCTGGACCCACATGATGATAAGAGATGTATTTTGTCATGTGGCATACATACTTTGCCATGGGGTCATTGTGATTTGAAAAGTGGCAATCAATGCCCAATTACAGAGCATGATTTGAAATAAATAAACATGCCTATGAACTTATTTGGGTTCAAAAAACAGGCTATTATGGATCTGCCAACACCACAACCCTCTTCTGATATAATATCTAAACTAAGTGCTTTGTTAATTATTCATCTGAACAGCATACTTACAGATGTTGATGATGAAACAGGTAAAATATTGTACATATTTAACAATAATTTAAATCATTACCAATTACCTGTAGGTGGTCAATTGCAATTTATTACAACCCCTGAGGGTAATGTCAAGATTTCAGTAGGGAGAAATATTTATAGAATTAAGCACTCAAACATGATTTCTGGCACTGTATATACTGTTTCTGCTGGTGACTGCTTATATATTGAGGTCCCTGGGTCATATGACAAGCTTATACCCTTTTTTATAGAATTAAGAATCAGATATTGAATAATAAATAACTACTAAAACAAAAATGCCTAATGATATATTTGGCCATACAAGGCATGAAGATCACAGTGATGAGATTCTGATGCTTGATGTCAGAGTCAAGAAATTAAGAAGTGATTTACAAGCTTTACAAACCACACTCAATGCCAGTCTTCAATTAGAAATTACAAATTTACAATCACAATGCATGGACCCTCTTCTTAAAATTGACTCAGAACTTAAATTATTGCTTCAGAAATATACTGACCTGGCCACATTAGATAATTTTCAAAGTTTAGAAGAAGCTGTAGCAGCTCTTCAAGCCAAATTTAAGAGCCAGGCCACCAACTCTGAGCAATTGAAACAACAATTGGAAGAGCAGATAAATAATGTCCAGACACAGCTCCAAACAATTGTCAAAAGCATAAAATCACAAGAAGATTTTGATCTAGTGATTTCCACTCTAAAAGAACAGATTCAATCACTCCAAATACCTAATCTGGACCCTCTGAACAATGCCATAGCCGAGGTTAAATAAAAAATTGAGACACTTGAAAATTTTATGAACAATTTGCCATCTTCTGATGCTTTGAGTGCAATAACTCGGAGTGTTGCCAATATTAAGCTGCAACTTGAAACATATGAAGATTTTGGAAAAATTCAAAGTACCATAACCCATCTTGAGGGTACAATAGCAGCAGTGCAAAGTGATTTGCCAAATATACAAGAATCTCTAGAATCCCGCCTGCCCGGTATTGTAGATACCCTTGTTAGTGTCCAGTACCAAATCACAAAGCTTGAAAACCTCAACACTGAATCTGAGCTATCTCATTTTCATCACTTGATCGATGATATCCAAACAAAACTTGAAATTTTACAACAATCAACACCCACTCAGGCAGATATAGCTCTGCTCCAAAATGCTATGCAAAATGTGGCTGATGCTTCTGAATTAAACAATGTAAAATTGGCACTTGAATCTTTGCAAAATACTGTATCAAATCTGCCTACATCACAGGAACTTAAAAATATAAAAAGGGCAGTGAATCGCATATTGAAATCAGAAGATATCAAGAATATCCAGACAGAGATCAAACAACTTACTCAGACAGTGGCCACTCTACCAACTAATCAACATATTAATGAACTGCATGCCCTGTTTGAGGATATCAGAAGACAGGTCCATGATCTTACTGCTCAAAATTCAAAATTGGCAGTTATTGAAAATTTGCAACAAATTGTAGCTAATATCAAGCAACAGCTAGGGACCATGGAATCCAATCAAGCAAATGCTCTGTCTGTTTTTGCCACCCAGCTTCAAGAGATTGTGCAACAATACAAGAAACTTGTTGTGGACATAAAAATCAAGCCAGGCCATGATGATGTTGTTAGGACCATCAATGAGCATCTTGAATCTGTAACAAGCAGATTGCTTACAGCAGAAAAAGAAATAACAGGCATAATCGAGAATCCAAAACATACAGTAATTCTTGAATTGTACAGCATCCCCAACAAAGAATATGATTCACCATTTACACCAGGTGGCAAAATATATATGCTGTCCCCTGCACAATTTTATTACCAGTTTTTTGTTGGGGGCACACTTAGACCAATCAAGATCAAATATTGGCTTCAACCACAGGCACACCACTACCCCACCTTATCAATAACAAATGCTGACAACAAACCAAAAATCACCAGTGTAGAGTTAGAGGATTTTACAGACCCCAATACATTAGAAACAGCCTATGCTGAAGATGATGGCTCTCTGGAATTTAAAATACAAATAGGGGACAAATTATATTTAGAAAATCCTGTAGTATCAGCTGCTGAACACCCCATAGTTGCAATATTCTTGTTTTCATATTATGTCTAGAGAAATTATTGTTGATGAATTACACAGACAAGCCAGACATAATTATAAGAGACTGCCAGTAGTCACAAAAGGCATAGATGATTTATGGCAAAGGGACCTGATTGAAATCGCAAGTGGACAGCTGAAAAACTTAGACAAAATCAACAAGGGCTACAAGTATCTACTTACTGTAATATACACATTTTCAAAATTTGCCTGGGCTGTGCCACTCAAATCCAAGACTGGAAAATGTGTTACAGAAGCCATCAGGACAATCATCAATCAGAGTGGAAGATCACCGCGCTATTTGCAAACAGATAATGACAAAGAATTTTATAATTCTGTGTTCCAACAATTTATTAAAAGCCAGTCAATAAAACATTATTCGAGTTACAGTGATCTCAAAGCCTCAATTGTAGAGAGATTCAACAAAACCCTAAAAAATCTTATGTATAAACAATTTACACTTCAAGGTAATTATAAATGGATTAATATTCTTCCAGAACTTCTACATAAATATAACAACTCGGTCCATTCCACAATCAACATGAAACCCTCTGAAGTAACTCCATCTGATGAGCAAAAATTGATCAGGACTGTTTATTATCCTAGATACCAGCCAACAAGAAAGGCCAAATACAAGGTGGGTGATCAAGTAAGAATCAGCAAATATAAGCACTTATTCAAAAGAGGCTTTACAAGAAACTGGAGCACTGAATTATTTACAGTGGTTCAAATTAAACCTGGGGCCCTTAACACATATATAATAAAAGATCACCGAGGAGAAATTCTCAAAGGCAGATTCTATGAAGAAGAACTCAGCAAAACTAAACAGCCTGACACATATCTCATAGAAAAAATCATCCGCAGAAAAAGCAACAAGTTATTTGTCAAATGGCTAGGACTTCCAGAACACAGCTGGATCGATGCAGACAAAGTGATAATATGAGCACCTGGGAAGTTATAAAAAGGCTGCCAGAACCTGAACAGCAGATTAAGAGAAATGGCAAGTTGCTGCCTGAAAATATTAGATGTCTTATTGTTGGGCCATCGGCTTGTGGTAAAACTACACTAATGATTGATAATTTTTTATTGGCACCCAACTGGTTAGACTGGAAAAACAGGCAATTGTATGTCTTTTCTAAGAGCTTGGAACAATTAAAATATCAACAGCTGATGAAGCTATATGATGGATTGGATATTGCCACTTTTGAACCAGATGTTAAGCCACTTCATGAATGTCTCGATAATTCTGTTGTTGTGTTTGATGACATTATACTGGATAATCAAAACAAGGTTAGACATTTCTTTACACAGGGCCGACACAAAAACATTGATTGCTTCTACCTTGCACAGACTTTTTCAAAAATACCCAAGCAGCTGATCCGAGACAACAGCAATTTTATATGTGTGTTTCATCAAGATCATACCAACCTCAAACACATACATGATGAATATGTAGGTGGGGACTTGAGCTACAATGATATTTCCAAGTTTTGCAGTAGGTGCTGGAACCAGGACAGTTATGGGTTTGTCACAATTGATATGACAAGAAAACCCAATAGTGGCAAATACAGAAATAAAATCAACAATTTTCTAGACATTGAAACATATATAAATAACCATGAAAAGGCCAATCATTGATGATCTTAAATTAAGAGATTATCTTGTAAAAAGATTTAAGGGATGGAAATCACAGAACCGAGGAATTTATGAACAACACAAACAAACAGAACAGCCTATTATTGATGCTATTAGTGAATTAGGTAAAAATATCAAAACTGTTACAGAGCAAAATCAAAATTTGATTACAGAGCTTGTACCTGTAGCTGCAAGGAACATATTAGATTATCCATTTACCCCACTTTCCAGCATTCATACACCTAGTCCTGTTGCTCCTAGAAGAATTGAAGCTACTCTGGATCCTATTGAATTGGGTCTTCTTGCTCAAAAATATCTAAGCACACCTAAAGACAACAAAGATGAGGTCTTTGGCTTATATGCTGACACAGAGCGTGATGGTAGCATCATACATAGAATTGGCAATTTCAGAGTAACATTTATGGGAGATGATATAATTGTATATTCAGAATCTCATCTTGGAGAAAGAGGTGCTTTTGTTAAGTATCTTGGCACACCTGGATTGTGGGAACTGATGACTAGGAAAAGGCCTGGCAGCTATACAGATCAAGATTATGAACATTACAAAGAAATATTAATAAAATCAGATGCTCTATACCAGAACAATGATCCCACACAAAAAAGAGTCAAGTCTAGCAGTGGAGCAAAATACAACAATTTAATCAAGCCCATATGGTCACAAATTAAGACAGGCAGTGGAATCAAACAATACAACACCCTGCCTAAAGAATTTGTGTGGGTTGATGATGTCAGGAAACTTGTAGATAGGTTATTGGTGATAGCTGGGGAGGAAAATGCTGGCAACCACAATTTTTACAATGAAAAGGTTGGAATTATGGACATGATAAGCACAAAATTGTCTAATTTTATAGTGAATGACACTAAGGGGATTGGATATCTTATAAAAATTATTAATACTCTACCACCTAAATTTTGGAATATTTCTGAGGGCCGGGGGTTGGTTAATGACATTATAAACAAGCTGCCATTTGAACTACACATTCCAGGCTATCAGTATTGTGGTCCAGGCACAAAATTGGACCATAGATTAAACAGAGGGGATCCTGGTGTTAATCCCCTAGATGCTGCTTGTAGAGACCATGACATAGCATACAACACACATTATGATCTTGACAAGAGACATGTTGCAGACAAGAAATTAGAAGAGGCTGCATTTGGTAGATTTGTAAGCAAAGATGCTTCTTTGAGTGAAAAAATAGCAGCATTGGGGACCACCATAGCTATGAACACCAAACAAAAACTGGGGTGGGGGCTGTGAATATGTATATAATAAACCTAGAATGAAGGCCAAGGGTGTTATGTATCAAATACCTTATGCAGGTCTTAAATCTCTTAAAACTATTGATAGCCTTTTAACCAAAAAGCAGCGGAAGAAAAAAAATTCTTGTCTTGCAAAGGGCCATGGTATGAAATTGTTGCTTAGTACCCCCCAATTAAAAAAAATTACAACAATCTAGAAAAAAATCACATGTGGGGGGTTTCATATTTACTATCCCGGCCATCTTAGCAGCACTTGGGGCTGTTGGGAGCTTGGCTGTGGGAACAGCTGCCATAGCAAAAACAGTAATAGATGCCAAGAAAAATAGGGCAGAATTAGATGAATTGAAGCGCCATAACCTGGCCATGGAGAAACAAGGCAAAGGTGTTAAGAGAGCCATGAATAAGTTTAAAAAAAACAAGAGCCGCTTACAAACCAAGATATTGAAGCTTTAATCAAGCCACTGGGCATCAAAAATTTTAGAGGTGTGTACATGTCTGATTCTTTACCAGAACAACCACTCAACAAAGAGTGTGGCATTGTTAATTTGGATAAGTACAAAAATCAGGGAACTCACTGGATCTGTTATCTTAAATATTTAAACAATGAGGCATTTGTGTTTGATTCATTTGGAGGTGTTCCACCTGAAAATTTAATAAAATATCTAAAATCAGCTAATCTTTATTACAATAATGCCCGTGTTCAAAACTTCAAAGATGTTAATTGTGGACATTTGTGTTTATCTGTTCTTAGATATATGTCTCAAATAAATAAACCATCAATTGAAAATTTTCAAAAGGCCTTGTGGTATTTAAAACATCATGGGGGTATTCCATCTCACCAGCCAAAATTCAATATTGAAACTTAGATTACATGATGATATAGTATATCCCAAAACAATAGCTCTCAGAGCATTTTATGGCATGTACTTGATCCCTAATATTACACACCACAACAACAAAATTGCAGTAGGGGATCAAAAGATTGTCATCACTCCAGGGCAGTATAATCTGTCCACTCTAAATGCTCAATTACCCAGAGGTATAGTTTTAACTCAAAATTCTGTCACTCACAGAGTAGAGATTGTATCTGCTACAGAAACAGTGGATCTGGGTACTATAGGAGAGCTGTTAGGCTTTGAGAACAACACAAAACTTGAACCGGCCATTAAACACACTGCTATTAATATACCTAAATTCTTAGCCATAGAGACTCTGAATATTCACTGTAATGTGGCTGAGGGTATGATTACCAAATCAAATGACATAGGCACTCACAAACAAACTGGCATCATTGCAACATTCAAACCTAATTCTGAATTTATGGAGCCAATCATCTACACTCCATCCCCAACATTATATTTTCCTGTGTGTCATAACAGAATAGATAATATTGAATTGATGGTCACTAATGAAAAAGAAGAATTAGTTGATTTTGCTGGAGCCACAACAACTGCAATCATAGAGATTAATATTTAAATAAAAATACATACAAAAATAAAAATGGAAAATATTGAGAGTTATGAGCTACAATCATTCCCTCCAAACAGGAGGACATTTGCAAATTTAAATCAACCCAACACAGAGATTGAGGTTGATCTTGATGTAGGGGATGGCTTTATACACCCTCACAGAGCAGATCTATACATCAAATTTGATGTTGTAAAGCTCGATGGAACAGATTATCCGGCAAATTCAAATATAAGATTGGTAGACAATTTTGTGCCGCATCTGTTCTCTGAAATTGAGATCAGAAAGCATGGTGTTGTTATAAACAGAGTGGATTATCCCGGCATTACCTCCACAGCTTTGGCTACACTAAAATTATCCAAAACCGAGGCTTCTTACTACAAAATAGGTGGATTTGAGGCTGGTGATAAAATATGATCTAAAAACCACACAGTGCTGTTCCCTATGCGCCTGTTGCCAGGATTCTTCTCAGATTACAAAGATATTATATGGAAGGGTGGTTTAAGAATCACATTTAGAAGAGCTGCCAATGATAATAATGCTTTGATGAGGTACAGTACATTAAACTCTACAGGGGAAGCTCTGCCCAATACCCTACCTGATGAAGGCAAATGCATTATTCAGACTATGGAGCTAAGAATCCCAGTGTTTGAATATGAAGCCAGTTATGCTCTTAAATACAAAGCAGATATAATAAAAAATCCACAAATTCCTTTACAATTTTATACAGAAGCCTGCCGCTGGTACTTATTATGAGTTTGATGCTACAAATTCATTCTCCAGTATACAATATGACATGCCAGATTTTGTGGTGGTATTGTTTCAGACTGGAAGACACAATAATCAGGAAAAAAATTCAAGTAGATTTGATAACTGCAACATCAAGAACATATATCTTAAAAATGGCAGAAATGAGGTATTTCCTAGAGAAAATTATAATTTAGACATTTCCAAGGATGATTTCCTTAAATTATATGAAGCATTTACAGCATACAAAAGGGTCACTACTGGCAATACTGACATGTATTACACACCAGATGAATTCAAAGCACAGAGACCCATGTTTGTCATCAACACTTCAAAAAGGAAACAAGTTGTGGTTAATGACAGGACAAACATTAAAATTATCTGTGAATTCCATGAGGCATTACCTGATGACACCATATGTAGTGTTATTCTCATAGGTGAAAAATCATATGTTTATGATGTAAGAAATGAGAGAGTCACAGAACAATTCTAGAAGAATTACATTATTTTAATATTAGATATGCAAGTTGAGCCTGGTGCCCAATTGAACTTAAACCGGAAGTAAATATGTATATGTGTGTGTGTGTGTGTGGGTGTGTGTGTGTGTGTGTGTGTGTGTGTGGGTGGGTGAGGGGGGTATGTGTGTGTGGGTGTGTGTTAATACGTTTTGGCTTAGTTTTAGGTGTGGGCAAAAAAAATATCAAGAGGGGCATATTTTTAACAAATTTATGGACAACAATCTCACAGAAGTGCCTTTTATAAGTGTAAGCAAATCAATCTGAGGGGGCTCATCATTTGTACACTAGGATTGAAAATTCTTAGAATTAAGAGCATATTACACTTGAAGAATTGGGGAATAAGGACATCTTGGCATAATTTTAAGTGTGGGCAAATCGGGCTGTTTAATTATATGAGCTCATCATTTGTACACTTGTAAGTGGCACTGGTTGTGGTACCAATTACACTACTCCAATCGACTTCCCTCCTCCTCCTCTGCCGCTATGCGCAACTCTGCTCTACAGTTAGCTGGGACAGAGTATAGATGTACGAGACTAAGCTCTATTGAAGTGTTCGCCGTGTGATTACCAAAGAGACGCTTGAGACCTAGGCTTGGAAAGCTACCAAATGCGCTTATACGCTTGAATTTAGAGGGGGAATACATCCGATTTCCCCGGCAAGCGGCGCGGTTCCAACAGCTTCACGGCCCAGGGGCGGATCCACGGGTAGTGCAATAGTGCGAGCGCACCTCCCGACCGCCAGGTTGGGGTATATTATCATTTCTAATATTTTTGAAGCCTCAAAAATGTTCTTTATGCTCATGATAGGCTAATAGGAACTGGACCTACAGTTTAAATTTGGATCTGAACCACTGTGTAATAACTTATTACTAGACCTCGGATTCTTAGATTCTAAAAAGTGTGCTTTTAGGTTCCTAAAATAGGCTCTAAAAATCCTAAAATAGGTTCTAAAAATCCTAAAATAGGCTCTAAAAATCCTAAAATAGGCTCTAAAAATCCTAAAATAGGCTTTAAAAATCCTAAAATAGGCTCTAAAAATCCTAAAATAGATCCTAAAAATTTTAAATTAGCCTCGAAAAATCGTGAAGTAGGTTCTAAAAAACATAAAATGGTTCAACATTTCCGAATATACTGACTATAATCATTAAAAACAAAATTTCACAAGAACCGTAAGAAATTTTAATAGGTATATATAACAACCAAATTTAATTTTTCTCACCAAATTTCAACTTCTTTACATCACTTTCAAAATTATCCACAAATCATTTTAATACTTTGTTTGTGTTGTTAGCAAAAGTTACTTGTTCATATGAAAAAATAATTGAATCGGTGAGGCCAAGAAGGGAAAGATTCCACTCGACCTTACTTTCGGGAAATAAAAAAAAACAACTCATAGCAACCAAAACTAAAAGCCGGATGAAGAAACTTGCAATTACAAACTTATTCATCATAACCATAGTAACAATATTCCATAAGTGGTTTGTTTTTACAACCTTTATTTTAGCTCTGATATGTATTCATTTTGTTCAAAAAGTGAAATCTTCCCTTCTTGGTCTCACCGGTTCAATTACGTAACATGTATAACTTGCTGTACAATATCAAGGTGGCTACTCACTTGGAATTCCTTGAATTCCGGGAATTATGCGTGAATTATTTGCTCTAGTAAATATGAAAAAAAAAAGTACAAGGAGATGTTTTCTCTCTTCCATTTTTTCTCTGTAGACGTGAAAAATTGCAACTTTTATTAAGGGGGCTGACAAGGACAGTTTCCTTTCTCCTAGCAGACAAGGCTTAGCATTAAGAATCCATAGTACGGGGACAAAAAGTAGGAGGGAATTGCCCCTCTAATCGGCGGCACTGTGAACATATTGTTTTGTTTAGAGGTTTGGAAAACATCACGGACTTAGAGAAAGGGAAATCGACAAAAGACATGTTTCAAACACGTCAGTCATTGAATTGTTTCGTCACCAAACCGAGTAAATACCTCTGTGAGATATAAAAATCCTGTAAAACATAAGAAAATGCATAAAAACCTAAAAAAAAGTTAAATTTAGGCAGTAAAACCTAAAATAGGTTCTAACAAGAAAAATATGTTATTTTATACACTATAAAACTTCGTCAGTTGTTGCGGTTTTTTTTAACTAAACGCTGACATAACTTGTTATTTTCTATTTACCTGTAAAGGAAAAAATAGGTTAAAAACTTAAAATCCAAGTTCTACTTATTACTAATAAGTAGGGAGCGGAAGTTGATGAAATGTCATCTTGTATCTGACATCTCGGACACGATACCCATTAAATATACATAATATTACTCTTCGTCTAGAATCCAAAAAAAAAGGTAATTTTAAAGTGCATTTTTTGCCAATTTTCAGGTTTTAGGTAATTTTCCCCGATTTTCGTCATTTTCCCGTCATTTCCCGGTGTATTGTTTCGTCATATTCTGTCACTTCCTTCATTTTGGTAATATTCTTGAGTCTTTTCACCAAGGTGAATTAATGCATTTTGCACCAATCCATTCAGTGTATACGACTTTTTCATCAAATTGTTTTAAAATTATTCAGTCGTTTCCATTGGAAATCCTCGTTGCATATTTTAATTGAATGTCCATGTGGTATCATTTGGTGCCTTTTTTTAAAGCAATATTGCATTTTGTTTAATTTCATTTTCATTTCAATTTTTAACCTGAAACTAACAAATTTAATGATCATTTTTTGCATTATTTACGTCATTTTCCCCCATTTTTTAGGACATTCTATAGGTCATATACATATATATTTGTAGGTCATCAACTTCCACTCCCTACTAATAAGCCTCCAAAGAGGATCAAACCAGAAGACTCTGGAGAGAATAGGTTCTTGTTTTCTTTGATTATTCACTTCACTTCTCATATCTCATAATTCAGTTTCCCGTGGCAAGTGGTAAGAATTCTGAAAAACGACATAGAACAGCAACCATCTATTCGGTGCCTCCCCGATGGCGTCGCCTTGAAATGGAGGGATTCCGGGTTCGATACCAGGTGTAGGTACATACTTGTTCGGATTCCACTTAAAATTGCAAGTCTAGTCCCGATGAGCATATCTGCGCATAAAGTTCATTTAAATCAAAACTCAAACTCAATAACCATATATTCATTCCGTGGACCTCTATTTTTCCAAAACAATACGCTAATCTTTAGAACATGGAAGTCTGCTTGGTTCCTGTCAACAACACTACATATTGTTTACATAAAATAGTGCAAGTGTAGAATTGATTCTCGGCGAGATGAAATAGTCGCCCGGCCAGTGGCGGCGAATCTTATCTACAAAGGGAAATATACTGTCTTTGCCCCCCTAGTTTTGGCACCTTGCCCCCCAGTTTTGGGGCCCAATCGCCGCTACTGGGCCTCTCTCAACTGTAACTTCTGGATCAGAAAATGACACAGCCCGCGTTCAAGCGGCACATTACTCAAATGAAGGCACTGCATATGGACAATTGGACACAAATCGGAGCCTTACAAACTTTCCATTTCTAATAACTGGTACAACGACAGACAGATTCACATTTAGGTGCTAGGTTGGTATAATTTACCTGGGATGTGTGAGGACCTTCTCCTGAATGGATGCTATTTCGTTGCACTCTCTAATTCAACTGTTCTACCCATAGGCAGAGTTGTGGAGGGGCCAGGGGGGCCTGCCCCCAACTTAAAAAAGACTAAAAAATAACACATGATTATGTTCAGTAGCTACATTTTTGTTATGAAGCCATACCGCAAATCTTGACGTTTGGCATGATGGCATGTGCGGTAATTGCGCCGCAATAGCGGGTCTTAGACGATTTGATTGATGTGTACAGTTTGAAGAAAGAAAAACGTAAAATAACTTTGTATTGAGTCAACAGTTACTGCTGAGGCATCAAAATAACTTTTCAATTTAATTTTTCTAAAGTTTCTGAAGCTTACTATTGTACCGTAACTTTTTTAAAGTAATACGAGTATTGTATCAATTAAAAAATAATGAAATGCAAATGCAATAATCGTACTGTTTTGCTTCTTTTAAAACTGACAACCAATATACTAATTAATATTTGTTTACTTAAGCGAGGAAATTTAACATTTTCAAATGTAAAAGGCCTAGAACTCAGTGTTTTTATGTTGTTGTTCTTTAATTTCCGGAGGAAGGTCTCCGGACCCCTTATGAGCTAGGGGATATTCAACAACCCTCAGGTACATCATATGCTTCTCCCAGAGTCTGGCCCCCCAAAGCAAAAGCTGAAACTCCGCCCATGCTCTACCCTCGTTCTCCCTTATCCACCAAAACTCCCGATCATTTCCATCTCTACATCAACACCCTTACCACCCGCACCATTCCGCATTCTAGCTCGTGCTGACGCTTACACTTCTTCGTTCATCATTCTTTCCTAACACACCACGAACTAAAGATCAAGAAAAATATGTATGTATAAAGTTAAGATACAGTCTTTATTCCTCATTGTAGAATATAAATAAAAATATTTTATAAATACAAATTTTTGCATTATTCTTGGGAGTAATTACAGAAATAATGTAAGATGCACAATAAATAATACAGATTATAAATAAATCTATCTTAATGAATTTCCTCCCGAATTCAACTTCGATCTACTCTGACTTCCAGGAACAGGGCGTCATCCTTTATATACTGCCTGCTCTCCAGAGTCTTGTGTGGGATGAAGTGGTGGTACCCAACCAGCGTGTCTTCGTTCTCAGATGGTTGACTGTCTTTTGGTTTCGATGTAAAGACTTTGGATAAGTCCTTTCTCTGAAAAACCAAGAAAGCGCCGTAATGAATGCCTGATGAATGGGGAAAATCACATAAAGCAAATATATAATTGGTGTCTTGAGAAGAAAATCATTATATGGAAGATAATATAGCATGTAAATTAGAATTCAGTTTAGTTTATGGTTAACCAGTGGTGGATTAATAAATTTCTTCAGTGGCACAGGTTATTTTTTTTAACGCATTATCTCAATTTTCGTGTCTGCTGGTAGGTCATATTTCTACGTAACTAGTGAACAGTGTTCCTATGATGCATAACTGTATTTATGGAGAATTTGAAGCAATTATTATCAGGAATAGATTCTCTCGGGCTACCGACCAGTTGTGAAAAAATATTCCAAGTTTACGAAAGCTAACGTCACTCTCACCATCAGGCTCCAAGCTTTCCTGATTCCAAGATACCCTGAAGATGATAGGAACGTTAGCTCTCGAAAGCTTGAAATATTTTCCACAACTCACCTGGTCGATAGCCCGAGAGAATCTATTCATCATTCGTCGCCAGGAAAGCTTCAAGTCTTACTTCAACTATTATCAGATCATAGTATTAATGAAACACATCAACAACTAGGCATTTTATTCAATCCATTTTTTTAAAAAGTACTTCGTGATTTTCGATTACATGTGGGCATCTTGTAATCATGTTAATTTCCAGAATTTTCCACCCTTTCAATTTAGTTCCCTATAACGATAGGTTACTTGTATTGTCGCGCCCTTACTTAATGAAAGTTTTCCTTTAAAATATTATATTTCGTTATCTAGAGCCCGGGACTTGATGTCCTATAAAACTGTAAAATATGTATGTAATTATGTCATATAAATTGGAAAGTATGTCATGAAAAATTACAAATATGTCAGAAAAATGCAGAAATATTCCCAGTAAAGTCAAAAATATGTACAACAGTACTCTCGAATTTCTCCCATACCCGATAGAGTAGAGTAGGGGCTGTAATGTACCGAATGTTATTTTTACTTTTGATTGATTTTTGTGAAAAGCGAAAAAGGCAAAGAAATGAGAACAAAACTTCTTTACTTCCCGTGCAACAATGAGAGAGAACATTTTTCCTCAATAATGTTTGCATGGCTATCAATTGTCGGCGGGATAAAAAAAGTGGGGTATTATATTGTTCTGTACTAAGAAAAGACGGCACATTTCTTCCTCCATAACTTCCATATCCTGCCATCGACAATATGAACTATCCGTTGTGCTAAAGCTACGAAGAAACAATATGAAATAACCGATTATGTGCGAGAGAATTACGAAATTATACGGAAATATGTCTTATTACAACAAAATTGAAGAAATATGTTGTAAAAACGCGAAATTGGTGAAATATGTCAAAATATGATTTGTCAAGTTTGTCTATTTCGGCTGATTTTCATCAGATATGTAAAGATCTCACTCCAATATTAGATCCGAAGCCAAATGAAAAATATGTTATTACATAAAGTCCCGGATAACATATTAGCAGTGCACGCAAGCATTATTAACACACCTGTAATTGTCAGTATTAATAAAATCCATATTGATGTGTTGGTAAAAGTGATTGTCTTCCCACATCAGCGATTGGGACAAGGTCAGATTTTTCATTCTTGTGTCTGTGGACCTGGAAAATTTAAACATGGAATTTCATTCTGTATGCATGGATATCTATTCTAATTTTAGCATAGTTTCGTCGGTTTTCTTTGCGATTTTCAAATCAATAGGAAGCAGTGTGAAGTATTGAATATACCCTGCGCAAGCACATCCCTTTTATGCTAACTTCATAAACTTATCCAGATATTCTTTTCCCTATATTTTACAATTGAATAAAGTAAATGCTGTGTTCCTGATTACCTCTTCCCTTGGTATCGTTTGGTCTCTGAGGGTAATTGTGACTGGTTGCTTGAAGGGCCAATCCAGCAAGGAATCGAATTCCCCAGCGAGCGTTTGCAACGACACTATCGTGTTTCTGCCCTTCCACATTCCAAATCCATTCAGGTGAACTTCAAGCTGCGAAAGAAATAACAACACATATATTGTCTGAAATGGTAGAACCGTTGTGCAATTTTAACACAAAGCAATTGTGTAATTATAGAAAGTTAAGCTTAAGCGGCTTTTGGGTCGAAGCAACTCTACGGAGATTGACCAAAGCTGCTGGAGCATAGTGCTGATCACATCACCTACACTATACCCCGAGATCGAGAATGCGTGGACACCCACCTCCACACTATGTGCCTTCGTGGCGTTCTGTGTAGTGTACAGGGAAGAGATTTAACTTTTTTTGCATATACTCTTCAATGCTGATTCTGTGTACTGTATACACCGCGGTGGCGGCAATTGGGTTCCAAAAATAGGGGGCAAAGGTGCCAAAACTGGGAAGGGGGGGGGAAGACGGTTTACTATCCCTCGTAGATAAGGTTTAGCATAATGCGGTGGCAAAAATTGGAGAGGAAACTGTACCCCCCACTATCTAATCGCCGCCACAATGTACACGTGTTTTTTTTTTTTTTTAAATACCTACTTTAACAATATTCTTATAGTGAGCCCAGACTTATCTCCCAACCATATTTTATAATATTTAAAGTTTTATATTGCTTACCCTCAGCCTGTAGCCAAATATAGAACTGTAGAACTCAGGGCTATGAAGACTGGTCTCGTTAACTTTGGATTCCTCCATCTTAGCTTGGAAGTTCATGATTTTCCACAGCAGGTGGCCTGGGAAGATATAAATATTATGATTCGATCCAAGTCATTTCTCTGTGTCTTGTTAGTTTACAATTCCTTGACATTAATGGGAATAATTGGCATCATCTAAATTAATAACAGCCATCGGAAATTCGAAACCACTAGATTGGATGTAACATCCGTTTTTGTTATTCAATATTCAGCTCTTTACCTATTCGACACTTGATTTAATACAATTTTGACGATCTTAACTACACGTAAGCTAGATAATCAAGGGTGCCAATAGGATTTTTCCTCAGAGGAGACAAGGTAAGATTTCAGATCTTGCCTTTCAGTAACAGAAACTTATATTTCATCAGTTATTGTAATTATTACTATTATTATTATTATTATTGTTGTTGTTGTGATTACTGTTATTATTATTATTATTCTATGCAAAATTTAATTGAAAATATAGGGTGTTCCGTATAGGACGCCGAATTAGAAAATTAAATAAAAATAGGGAAAATATCATGAAAATAGTTCTATTTCACATACATGTAAGCTGTAACATCTCCCATTTACGTATAAAAGACAATGTCAATGTCCACCCCTACTGAGTCTGCATACATTTATACACAAAATTATTGATAACCCTCTCGCAGATGTCTGTCCCGATGCCTCCAATCACCCGTATGATTTCCGCCTTCAGTTCCAAAAGGGTTCGTGGTTTGTTGGCGTACACCTGTGATTTCACAAACCCCCATAAGAAGAAATCACACTCCACCTGCCACAATCCACACCACACAGTCGTTCTCAGCGGATGGATGGATTTCACGCTCCTGGATTATTCGAGGATTTTCGGAAGGAAACCACAACAAACGAGTCGAAACAATTGAGGCTACATTAATCGGCATGACAACAGATACCAACATTGGTAAGATCAGGTCTGCCAATCTCGAAACAAAACAATAGCACTCGATTCAAATTCGGCGTCCTAAACGGAACACTCTTTACTTTGGCATTGTTAACAAATTCAGACTTGAGTTCACTAAATAGAAACTGCATTCACCTTGCTTACTTTCCATAAGAAGCATCTATAAAAACAATCACTTGAGGGGGAAATAGTGTATAGAATTCGAAATTTCCACCACGTCGGGAAATACTGTATTTTTTACAGTCGCGAACTTCTTGATGTAAAATTTATCTTCCCAAGTTACGGCAGTCAATATTATTCTAACGTTTCTGTAAAAATATTCCCTCGTTATTTTGTTGGACATGGCAGTTAATTGCTGTAACTTACAGCCTGTAAATCATAAAAAACAATATTATTTGTAACAAAATATCACTACAATTTCACCATTTGAATTACATGAACATTTGCCAGATATCTCAGGAGGGGAGCAAGTGCCCCCTCTGCCTGACCCCTTGTGGACGCTTTATACGTACTGTTACGTCTCGATTCTTGTACCTTCTTCTTACCTATTCATGCAATAATGATACCGTACAATATTAATCAATTTACGTATTTAATTAATATTTATTTTAATATAATTGTTTAAATTTAATCATTCATATCGTTATTGTTTCTAAGACGCTTGGTGAGGACCAGTGACTATAAGTTTACGTCTACATGCGTAATCTACACGAAGATTACATTGGCGTATAGTTTACATTGTCTACTGTAGACAATGCAAACAATAGGGAAGAAAGAAATCCCAGCATTCTTTGAAAGATAAGGTATTTTTTTCTTCAAACATGTCAATAATCTGGGCCTATAACCAACTTAAGACCATCCGACGTAATCAAAATTATCGAATTCTCACTAACAAGGAGAAAAGGGACTACTGGAACAAAAACAAATGGCAGCCATAGTGAAAACTGACATTATTTTTTACACTGACAAAAGCGAAGGCTAAAAATATTTGCTTTGTCATTGCTGCATAGGAAAGTGCATGTGTCTTTAAAGCAGATTTTTCCACGTGTGAAATGGTGGTAATATATAGAAGTTAAACAAATCTTGTCATTCTACGGACATCGTATTTTTGTGGGTGCGTCGCGACAAGTTTATTTTGCAGTTCTATTAATACGTAGTGAATTGGTTCAACGTAAATAAATACTTAAAACACTTATTTGTGGACAGTGGAACACTTCACGCTTGCTCTCTATGTCCACCTGCTGATGCTGGTTGCTGCTTCTAGAACGATGCGCGTGCCTTGCGCCATATTGTCTACATTGATTACGTAGATTACATAGTTTACATAGGCCGTGTCCGAAAGGTGCAAGAGCGTACTTGAAGCGAGCATACTTCGAGAATGGTCTCCTAGTGCGGTCTTGAAGTCGTGGACTGGAAGTGAAGATCTTTCGAACTGCACTTCGACTGCAGCGTCAAATACGATCAGTAGATATTACGGGTGTGCGGGACAGAATTTTTTGGGTCGAGACGGGATTTTTTTTAATCCCGACATTCGGGACGGGAAATGTTCATAATTTTCCGAAGCTCTAAAAAATCTCGAATTCTACACGTTATTTTCACCTTAACTGATTGTTTTTGCATTTCTGGTACAAAAACTAATGATTTCCGATAAGTTCCAGACATTAACAATGCAGAAAACGTCGAGAATTAACGACTTTTTAAAATAACCATTCGGTATTTCCCGACTGCTCGGGATCCCGAAAAGTCGGGAAGTCATTTCCCGAAGTCGGAATCGGGACGGGAAATTTTTTTTCCCGATCCCAGTCGCGACTTTTCGGGATCCCGCACACCCCTAGTAGATATAACTGAGGACACGTTGGTTTTCCACGTTTTAAACACTTGCTTTTCACCACAGATTTCACATAGCATTTGTTAAATTTCCACACCTTAGAAGTACTGCAACATACAACTTGCTGGCTTTCTACCTCCGCGATTTCAAACAAATGAACAACAAGTCCACTTGTCACGTGACCAAGCCTCCAAGTTCATGTTCTCTGTCCTGTGGTCTCGATACCTCACGAACTTGAAGCTTTCGAACTGTACAGTGGGATCCATGAGTATTACAGTGCAAATTGTCCATCACCATGTTAGTGCACTTTATTTTACCCAATAAGAGCGTCAAGAATTAAAAGGAAACTCAAAACAAGCTGTTGACAACTTCTGCCATCAGTATACATAAAAATCCATAGCTTAAAACACATATGATGCAAGAGAAAAATTCATGAAAATAGTCGTGGACAATTTGCCGAGCAATACTAGTGGATCCCACTGTACTAATGTAAGTAACGTCACTTCCATTAACCATGCTTCAAGTATGTACTTTGTACCTTTCGGACAGAGCCATAGTCTACATTGTCTACACGTAGAGAGCAGACAATCGTTGTTTACGTAGACGCACATCACAGGTGAGGACCAGTGATGTGCCGTAGACTATAAGTTTACGTCTACATGCATAGTCTACACGTAATCTACGCGTAGATTACATTGGGTTGTAGTTTACATAGACTACGGAGACAATCTAAAGTGCAAAAGAATTAAGTTTCAAAGGTTTCATGAAAATAAAGTGACATTTCCAACTATATTGGTTCCTAACTAAATGAAAAGAACCCTATTTACAATAAAATTTATCTTCTCTTCTATTTTCAACTATGGAAGAAGATAAATAGTATGCAAAAAACAACAACAGATGGCAGTCGAGAGTCAAAAGTGGTCCTTTCCCCATAAAACACTAGAATATTTCCTATATTAGGTATCTTCCTATGTGAGAAATTGTTCGAATTTGGAAGAAAGAGTATGAAAAGTTCTCCTCACACATCAGCAACTGATACGCAGTATAATTTTCTTTTAATTCCACGGCGCCCTTTGCTAAGTTATCACCTTCCGGCATGTTGTTTACACAGATTACGTAATCTACGTGTATAAAATGGTCTACGTGTAGAATGAAAAACTAAATATGCTGACCAAGGCAGTAATTTATTTTATTAAAAACATAAACTAAACGTAACGTTTCAACCTTCTAGCAAGGTCTTCTTCAGACTCTGTATCAAGTACAAAAGTAACAAGATACAAAAACAGGGCATTATATATACACAAACATTACTCCCTCCAGACTATTAGAAAGTTGTTATGGAACTTTCTAGCAGGTGGCTTTCCCTTGTTAACTGTACTTTCACCTAAAATACTAAACATATTTACTTCCATATAGAATGTGGTTGGGCTTTATATCTCTCGCTCTTTTTCCTTCATTTTTCTACCTTCTCCTCTCCTCTTTCTCTCTTGTCCTTTCCACTCTTTCTAACACCTTCTTCCATTCTTTGTTTAACTTCAGTCCCCCATTCCAGTTCATTGTGTCTTCTTCACCTTTCTTCTCTATTTCCTTGCCTTCCTTCCATTTTCTCACTAGTATTCTCTTCTCCCTTCCTATCTGCTTAGCCTCATCCCACTCTATGTCATGTCCTGTTTCTCTCGTGTGTTTAAATGTCGCATTTTTCTCTCTCTCTTAAGTCGTACATCATCCCTATGTTGTTTCAACCTGTCTTTCAGCCTCTTTTCGTTTATGCTATGTAATGTTTGTGTGTATATTGTCACGTACACAAACTGCATTGCTATTCTTTGAAATAAAGGACCATAGATGGCAGCATGCAAAAGGAACAACGGTTATATGAGGTGATGCATAAAGCAGTCTAGAAAGTGGGTAAGAGATGGCACCACCCAGGAGAACTTATACGATTGTAAATAGAGACAACGGAAAGAGCAGATATGATGAAATAGTGATTGTATATATTAATACTAATTATGAGGAAATAAATAAATAAATTTAACATAATAACAGGATATAAATAAGGAGAAAAGGGGAATTATCATTCAGTAACGGCATAAGTGATTAATATACAAAAGTAATGAAGTCGAATTGTAATTTCGATTTTGTGTCTTTTCGGTTCCCACGAGCTGAGAGTTTCGTGTGGCTTTTGGGTTGTTATTTCCCAGGTGTAGCGGCATCTCACGGCAGCACCCAAGCACATTTGGAAGCGCATACACTGTAGCTCCAAGTTAAGGTTAGCGCCGGCTAGGCGGCGATCTTTAACTAACCCCTTTCTCTTTGTTTGTCTGGGGGATTGATTTTATTTCCGTCAATTTGGATGGACAAAGAAAAGGAAGAAGAAATATTATTGATTACAAGAAAGAGAAGCCTTAGCGATTATAAGAAGAAGAAGCCTTATTAATTGCATGAAGAAGGCACCTTAAAAAGAAGATGATATAGTAATTAAGATGCTATAAGAAGAAGATGCCATATTAAGAAGAAGATGTCATATTAATTATAAGAAGAAAATGCCACATTAATTATAAGAAGAAGATGCCATATTAATTATAAGAAGAAGATGCCATACTAATTAAGAGGCCATAAGAAGAAGATGCCATAAGAAGAAGAGGCTATATTGATTACAAGAAGAAGAAGCATAAAGAAGATTAGCCACAATAGAAGAATAATATTGTATAAAAGGATTTACAAAGATATTAACACTTGTATATGATTATTCAAGAATATAGTACGAATTGTACCCTCCGTAGTGGGTTAAATCTATTGTTTCTTTTCATATATTCTTAGCGTTAGTAACCTTGGTCTGTGCCCAGAGGTATCTCATTGTCTCTACCCTGTGCTAAGCTGGCAGATGCTCACGCGAGGAACGTGACATTAATTAATGGCGACCAACGTGTGGGGCTCGATACAGACCAGAGGTTGAAATAACGCAAAGAATAAGATTTTGGAAAGATAAGTAAAGCAAAAATGGAAGAAGGAAAATATATATGTTGTGGCGAAGAAGGAAATAAGGAAGAAATAATACAGTGTAAGATATGTGAAGAAATGAAACACTGGTTATGTGAAGGAATCCGGAAAGAAAAATATGAGAAGATATGTGAAAGAGGAGAAGGATACGAATGCAAGGAATGCAGGAAAGTAAAGTTAAAGGAAAAGGAAGGAAAGAAAGAAGAACAAAACACGATGGAGATGTTGATGAAAATGATGATGGAAATAAAAGAAAGTCAAGATCACAACAGCAGAAGGTTGGAAGAGAAAATGGAAGAAAACAGCAAAGAAGTTAAAGAAAGGTTGGAAGAGAAAATAGAAGAAAACAGCAAAAAAGTTAAAGAAAGGTTGGAAGAGAAAATGGAAGAAAACAGCAAAGAAGTTAAAGAAAGGTTAGAAGAAAATAATCGAAAAATAGAAGAGATGGCAGAAGTATGTGAAGAAAACAGGAAAGCATTGGAGAGAAAGATAGAAGATATGATAAGGATGTCAGATGAACGACATGAAGAAACCAATAGAAAGATAGAAAAGGAAGTTTCAAGAGTGAATGAAGAGTGCCAGCAGAGGAGTACAGGTTTAGAAAACAAAATTTTGGCAAATAAGAAGCAGATAGATATTAACATCTCCAAAATAGATGAAGTGGAAAACAGAGTAGAAGAAATGAAAATTGTGACAGAAGAAACAATAGTAAAAGAAACCTTGAAATTCAGAGAAATGATAATTAGAGAACGACAAGAAGTTAGGGAAGAATTAGAGGAGAGTAATAAGAAGATGCAAACCCTCGAAGGTAAGATCGACAAAGGAAAGCAAGAGAATAAAATGCAATGGAGAGAAATAATACATAACATAAAGGATATGACAATACGAGATAAGCCAATAGGTTTCAATCGAGAAGGAAATGACGGAAAGGAAGAGTATAAAAAGATCAGAATAAAAAAGGAAAGTAGTAGCGACGAATCGAACACAGAGGAGGAAATAAAGCATAAAAGGAATCATCAGAGGAAGAAAAGGAAATGGAAAAGTAGTGAAGAAGGGAGCGATAATGGAAGATGGTTGGACAAAATAAACGGAAGTAATTTGGAAGAGGGAAAATATAAAACAAGAATCCCTAAGCCTAATGAGTTACAACACTTGCCCAAGTTTAATGGAAATATATCGGACAAGTGTCCACGAAAATTCCTGAAGGAACTAACAACTAACGTAAAGCTAATGAGGATACCAGGAAATATGATACTGGACCTAATAGAAGGATGTTTTGAAAAGTCTGCAGCAGGCTGGTATTAGTTAAATCAGCATAAGTTTGGAACATTCGAAGAGTTTAGTAAAAGATTTTTGGAATATTATTGTAGTGAGGAAATTAAGGAAAGGCAATTGGAGACATTGAAAAGAAAATATATAGATTGGTCCAAGGTTGAGAGTTTGGAAGCACACACATGGGAAACGTTATGGAGCTTCCGAAATTTGAATGAAAAATGGAACGAGGAAGAGTTGGTTAGACAAGTGATACAAACGCTACCAATATGGACACAAAGAGCGGTGGCTGTAGTAAAAATAAGAAAGGTGGAAGACTTGATAGACTACCTCAGAACAGATGACATGCTGAAGAAGACTCAAAGGTCATGGGATAAGGAAAAGGAAGGTAGATATTATCCTAAGAGGCATCATCCTGAAGAGGAACAACGTCCAGAGCAGAAATTCCGGAAACAAGAATTCGGGATTAGGAACATAGAGGTCAGAAATGCATATAGAGGCAGAGGAAGAGGATTCTTAGAAGATAACGGAAACGGCAGAAGGCGAAATAATGTTCAAGAAGAGCAAAGAAATTTTGATAGAAGAAATACAGGACCGTGGAGAGGAAACCGCGGATATAGAGGAAGAAATGATTATTGGCAAAATGTGAATCGAAGAAACTCAGAAAGAGGGATGGAGATAGAAGAAAGGCAACCTAGAGGAAACAACTACAACGACAGGAACGAGAGGGGAAATCCTGAGATAAATGAAGAGCGAAGAGAAGCAGTGGAATTAGTCAGAAGCCAGGTGCAGAACGAAGTAGGAAATGCTGGATGGCAGCAGTTAAATGAGGAATCGAGGAATGTGGAATCGGTCGAGAGGCTAAACTTGTAGAGCTCTCGCAGCAACTCCCAGGTGTGAGAGCAAAGGAAAACGATGAATATATGAAGGGAGAACATAAGATAAATGAAGAAGGAATTCTGAAGTTATTTTTAATTGGAGAGCCGAGTTTTGAAAACCTAAAACCTGGAAGATCATTGTATGTGGAAGCAGAAATAATTGAAATTAAGGTTAAATGCATGATCGATTGTGGGAGTGTCGTCGAAGTAATGAGCTATAAATGTTGGCAAAGAATTAAAGAGAAATACCCACAAGCAAAATTAGACGCTTCTGAAAAAGACAAAGTCAGATTAGTTATGGCTGCGGGAAATGAAGAATACAAAATTCAGGGCACGGTACGTATCATGATGAGCATCAGAGGAGCGAATTTCGAAGTAAAATTTCTGGTGATAAAGGGTTTGAGGTGTGATATAATCCTAGGAGTACCTTTCTTAGAAAACTACAATGGGCACATACACATAAAAGAAAAACGGCTAAATCTAGAATCAATGGAGAACATGAAAGTAGATATCCCTATGGAGGATGAAATAAAAGGTTCCGAGAGCGAAATAGGCATTAGGAAGCAAAGTCTTGTATATCAGAAACATGATGCAGTGTATAAGAAGAAAGACTACGATGATATAATTGAAAATGAAAATGTAAAATGTGAATATGAAAAAGAGGTCGAAATAGAGGACCATAAATACAACGCATCGAAAGAAGAAATACAAGCCAAAGTGGATGAGTGTCATTGGATCTCGGAAAAGGAAAAAGAAAATTTAAGATATATTTTGTTGAGACATAGGGGAATATTTAGCCAACGCCCAGGAGTGACGGATGTGTACACCTATAGGATTGAGGTAGACACAGCGAGTCCAATAGTGTCAAAGCAATATCCTATACCCTTTGCAAAGAGAGAAGCTGTAGAAAAGGAATTGAAGAAATGGTTAAGTTGGGGGATAATAGAGAACTCCAATAGCGTACATGTAAGCCCAATGCACGTGGTAGACAAACCGGACGGAGGTGTGAGACCCGTACTGGATTTAAGAGAGCTAAATAAACACGTGCTACTTCCCAGAAATCAAGTAGAAAGAATAAATGAATTACTACACACCTTTTCAGGCAGCATATACTTCACATCGTTTGATATGACTTTGGGATATTTTCAGGTAGAAATAGAAGAAGAATCTAGAAAATATACAGCGTTTCGATATGGATCAAGGTTATTTCAATTTAGAAGGCTTCCATATGGTCTAAATTCATCAGTATCAGCTTTTATGACGGCTCTAAATAGAATATTTAGTATAGAGACAAGAGAATGGCTTGCTATATATGTGGATGATATGTGTATACATACGAAAGATTGGGAGACACATATAGAAAAAATAGATTGGGTATTAAGTAAATTGGCAGAAGCAGGATTGACTGTCAAATTGGAAAAATGCTCTTTTGCAAGGAAGGAAATACGTTTCCTAGGTCATGTAGTATCTGGAGGTGAAATAAAGATGTGTCCAGACAAAAATGACGCTATAAGCAAGTTCTCAAGGCCAAACACAAGGAAACAACTCCAAAGATTCCTGGGAGTATGTAATTGGCGATCAAAATTTATACACAAATTCGCAAGCAAAGCCAAACCATTATATGAACTCCTCAGAAAACATATAAAATGGAAATGGGAAGAAGACGAAGAGGAGGCTTTCCAAAGACTTAAGCAAGACCTTATACAAGCACCGGCTATAAGCCAACCTGATTTCGGGAAAATGTTCTTTTAAGGTACCGACGCATCAAACATTGGATTGGGAGCATACCTATTTCAGAAAAACGAATCCAATGAAGATAATGTAATACAATATGCTAGCAGAAGCTTGAAGAACTTTGAAAGAGCGTATACTATAAGTGAGCTAGAGTGTTTGGCGATAATATTTGGAATAGAAAAGTTTTCTGCATATCTGAAAGGCAGGAGATTCAAGGTGGTGTGTGATCACAAGAGTCTAGTTTGGTTAAATTCTGCAAGACAGTGGAATGCAAAGCTTACGAGATGGGCAATATTTCTGCAACAGTACAGTTTTGATGTTATAGATATAAAAGGAAAGGAAAACCATGTTGCAGATACTCTAAGCAGAGCACCTTTAAAGGGAAATCAGGAACCAGAGGAAGTGATTAGGCTAGAAATCAACGCTATCGCTGAGGAAGAAGTGAATGGTATTAAAGAACAGGAATGGCGAGTTGGAACAGAGGAAGATGAGGAACTAAGGGAGATTATCAAAGTGTTGGAAGGAGAGGAAGGAAACAAGAAAACAAGGATGTCTAAGATAAAGAAAAGATACAAAGTTATAAATGGCATCGTTTTCCAAGTTAGTTATGAGAATCCGAACCAAGTAAGGATTAGTGTACCACGAACTTTGATAAGAAGAGTACTCGAGATCGTGCATGAAGGATCTGGCCACTTCGGAGTTGACAAAACGCTGAGATTAGCTAGAAGATTTTACGTATGGAAGACTATGAAGAGTGACGTTGTTAACCATGTTAGAAATTGTACAATTTGCATACAAACTAAACCTTCAAAGATAAAATTTAAGAAAGAAAAACTACATATTACCGCTAAATGGCCATTAGATATGGTTTCGATAGATCTAATTCGACCATTACCTAGGTCTAAGGGATTTTTGTATATATTGACGTGTGTGGACATATGTAGCAAGTTTATCATGTGCTATCCTTTAAAGAAAGCCACAACCAAAGAGATAGTCAAGAAGTTGGATGAAGGATTTATCAAACATTATGGTAGCCCAAAGAAAATGTTGACAGACAACGGGACTCAATTTACTTCAGAGTATTTCAAGGAGTATCTATATTTTAAAGGGATAAAATTGATTAATGTAACAAGATATCACCCAAGTTCAAATCCAATTGAGCGTTACAATGGAGAGATTGTGAGGTTACTCAGAATGTACTGTCATGATCATCATACAAGGTGGTGCGCAGTAATTAACAGGATAGTTATGTTATTAAATAACTCTATATCAGCTGAGGCGAATATGAGCCCGATAGAGATTTTCTTGGGATATGAGGCAGAGCCGATGATTTTTGAAGATTTAGAATGGCCAAAGAAGGTTATGGAGAGAGGAACAAGGAAAGAATTTTTCAATGACTTGTATAACAAAAGAAAGAAGAGGACGTCAAAAGAGGAAGCGAAAGGAAAGAAGATAGAAGTAAAGAGGGGTGATATAGTTTATTGTAAAACACACCCAATAAGTAAGGCAATTGACCGTACATTTAAAAAATTGTTTTTCAAATACGAAGGTCCGTATAGTGTATTAGAAACGTTTAGAAACACTATAGTTATACAAGATATGGTGACAAAGGAAGTAAGAAGAGAAAACTTAGATAATGTAAAAAGATATAATTGTACGGAAGACGTTAAACAAATGTTGAAAAGTACACATGAGAAGTGAATAGTAAGAATGGATGTTGAAGAAAATTTTTCCTTGCATACGAAACTTCTCAAAAGGAAAAATTTTGCCCAGAGGAGGGGAATTTTGTGTCACGTACACAAACTGCATTGCTATTCTTTGAAATAAATGACCATAGATGGCAGCATGCAAAAGGAACAACGGTTATATGAGGTGATGCATAAAGCAGTCTAGAAAGTGGGTAAGAGATGGCACCACCCAGGAGAACTTATACGATTGTAAATAGAGACAACGGAAAGAGCAGATATGATGAAATAGTGATTGTATATATTAATACTAATTATGAGGAAATAAATAAATAAATTTAACATAATAACAGGATATAAATAAGGAGAAAAGGGGAATTATCATTCAGTAACGGCATAAGTGATTAATATACAAAAGTAATGAAGTCGAATTGTAATTTCGATTTTGTGTCTTTTCGGTTCCCACGAGCTGAGAGTTTCGTGTGGCTTTTGGGTTGTTATTTCCCAGGTGTAGCGGCATCTCACGGCAGCACCCAAGCACATTTGGAAGCGCATACACTGTAGCTCCAAGTTAAGGTTAGCGCCGGCTAGGCGGCGATCTTTAACTAACCCCTTTCTCTTTGTTTGTCTGGGGGATTGATTTTATTTCCGTCAATTTGGATGGACAAAGAAAAGGAAGAAGAAATATTATTGATTACAAGAAAGAGAAGCCTTAGCGATTATAAGAAGAAGAAGCCTTATTAATTGCATGAAGAAGGCACCTTAAGAAGAAGATGATATAGTAATTAAGATGCTATAAGAAGAAGATGCCATATTAAGAAGAAGATGTCATATTAATTATAAGAAGAAAATGCCACATTAATTATAAGAAGAAGATGCCATATTAATTATAAGAAGAAGATGCCATACTAATTAAGAGGCCATAAGAAGAAGATGCCATAAGAAGAAGAGGCTATATTGATTACAAGAAGAAGAAGCATAAAGAAGATTAGCCACAATAGAAGAATAATATTGTATAAAAGGATTTACAAAGATATTAACACTTGTATATGATTATTCAAGAATATAGTACGAATTGTACCCTCCGTAGTGGGTTAAATCTATTGTTTCTTTTCATATATTCTTAGCGTTAGTAACCTTGGTCTGTGCCCAGAGGTATCTCATTGTCTCTACCCTGTGCTAAGCTGGCAGATGCTCACGCGAGGAACGTGGCAATATATATCGTCCTGTTTTGTACCTTGTTACATTTGTACTTGGTGAAGAGTCTGAAGAAGATCTTGCTGGAAGGTTGAAACGTTGCTTTTAATAAAATAAATTACTGCCTTGGTCAGCATATTTAGTTTTTCATAATCATGGAAACAAGGCTTGATGGTGTTATAACTACGTGTAGAATGTAGACTATCGTTGTTTACGCGTAGACCAGTGATGTGCGTCTACGCGTAAACAAGGATAGTCTACATTCTACACGTAGACTATTTTATACACGTAGGTTACGTAATCTATGTAAACAACATAGCGAAAGGTGATAACTTAGCAAAGGGCGCCGTGAAATTAAAATAAAATTATACTGCGTATCAGTTGCTTATGTATGAGGGGAACTTTTCATACTCTTTCTTCCAAATTCGAACAATTTCTCACCTAGGAAGAAACCTAATATAGGAAATATTTTAGTGTTCATGTGAAAAATACCACTCTTGCCTCACGACTGCCATCTGTTATTGTTTTTTGCATACTATTTTTCTTCTTCCATAGTTGATGATAGAAGAGAAGAGAAATTTTGTTGTAAACAGTATTGTTTTCATTTCGTTAGGAACCGATACAGTTGAAAATGTCACTTTCCTTTCATAAAAAAAAGGGTAAAAAGGTAAAGTGCTCCCCTGTGCATAGCACCACGCCATGAAGGCGTATAGGGGGTGTGGGGGTAACGCCCCACACTTTCTTGATCCGGTCGTGAGTGGGGGTGATGTGATCAGCATCACGCCCCTGACCGCCTTTACCCCCCAGGGTTTCCCCCAGGTACCCATGTTATTCGACGCTGGGTGGGCGCCGGGGCCGCTTCCATCTTTAGAAAAGTTCCCGGATTTGAACCGCCCGGGGATCTAACCCGGGACCTTTAGCATGGTAGTCAGACACGTTACCGACTGAGCCACCGCGGCCTTTCATAAAACCCTTGAAAATTAATTTTAATGCACTTTAGATTGTCTACGTAGTCTATGTAAACTACAACCCAATGTAATCTACGCGTAGATTACGTGTAGACAACTCATGTAGACGTAAACTTATAGTCTACGGCACATCACTGGCGTAGACGCACATCACTGGCGTAGACGCACATCACTGGTGAGGACCCACCCTCACCAAAATGTACGCGTATTTGTAGGTGCGTTGCTGCTCACCTGCTGCTTTCGTGTCGTGATTTTGCGAGAACGCGACGGAATCTTTGAGATCAACCAGGTCCTGCCGCAACTGGCTCTCTACTTTAGCGTGCAGCTCGCTGTTCTCCTTGAGCTCGTCCTGCACGACCCTCACCTCGCCCTGGCAGTGCTCGCTCACTTGGTCCAGCCTGGCTCGCAGCTCTGCCACCGTCGCCTGCAGCTTCTGGATGTCCCTCTGCTGTTGCGAGCAGAGGCCACGGAGCGCTTGAGTCTCTTCGTCCATGAATTTCTTGAAAGACATGAGGGTCGCGTCGACGTTGCCGACGTGCTGCAACCTGTACTCTCTCTCCGTCTCCAAATCCTGGTTCAACCTGGCCACCTCTTCCCGTTGTCCTAGAAGGTCGGTGGTGACCAAACTCAGATGCGATGCCAGGTCATCGCGAAAGTGCTGTTCCACAGAAGACGGTGCCCCCTGTTCAATTTACATTATAAAATCAGTTAAAACGCTTTATTAGTCAACATTAGGGCTGAGCCGATGTATCGGTGTCGACTAGAGATGTGCGGGACAGAATGTTTTGGATCGGGACGGGAAATGTTCGAAATTTCCCGAAGCTCTGGAAATCTCGAATTCTACACGTCATTTTCACCTTAAGTGACTGTTTTTGCATTTCTGGAATAAAAACTATTACCGATGATTTCCGGACACTTACAATGCAGAAAACTCGAGAATTAACGACGTTTTAAAATGATCATTCGGTATTTCCCGACTGTTCGGGATCCGGAAAAGTCAGGAAGTCATTTCCTGAAGTCGGGATCGGGACGGGAAATATTTTTCCCGATCCCGGTTCCGACTTTTCGGGATCCCACATACCCCTAGTGTCGACCCATACCAATGGTATTGATTGATTGATTTTACTTCGCTTGCCACTATTGGTAATTTGCGAAGATGGGGATGAGTGATGATAGGATGAAATTGATGAATGGACACTCACAAACATCAATGTCCTACACGGGACCCTTGGCGTCGTGGTGCGATGAGCTAACCACTCCGCCACGGGGCCGGCCGGATACCAGTGGTATTGGTATCAGAAAGTATCGGTTGGATTGGAATTGATCTACCGATACCAGCCGATACTTTTCCGGCGTATTGGTCCGCAAATACACTCCGCGACACTTTCACAGTCTAATTATCATGAAAATTATGCAAAATTCAAACATTATTTTATTTTGGACCAATTTTGCACACAAAACTGTATTTTGTGATTACATACCATCCATTTTAATATTCTGATGTAATTATTGCATATAGTAATGCAAATTTCTTGGTAAATTGATGCAAGTAATTGGAGAAAAATAATTACATACCAATATTGATCAATATTTTTGAACTAATTTTAATTATTGCTATTTTCAAGTATCGTTATCGGCATCGATATCGGTTCAAAGTGGTATCGGCTCAGCTCTAGACAACAAACTTTTGTGTATTAATTAATTAATTTCTAGTTTTGGAGGCGAAGTTAAGGCCCAAGCCTTTTCTTCCACTTAACCATCTCTACTTTACATTTTACAAATCGATTACAATACCTAATTGTTTGCGAAATATATATATAAAAAAAACTAAAAACATTAAAATACAAATGAAGAAAAAAAAACACGAAAAATACAACATACACTGTAAAGAAAGTAAAGAATATACCTAAGACATACACACACACACACAGGGCCGGATTAAGACGTAATTGGGCCTGATGCTTGAAATCTTCGGTGAACAATAAACACAACGACGTTATAGTTACGTCACAGCGCAAAGAATAATAGTAACTGTATAATAAGTAACGCTGTGTCTAGGCGTCCGAAATTGGGGATCCAAATTTCATTCTAAGATTTATTTTCAGGTTAATATAGCAAAAGAAAACTGTTCAGCTTTAGGAAAATTCTCGTCTGTTTTCATCTGGGCCTATTTCAGGAATGGGCCTAATGCTGCAGCATCAATAGCACCCACGTTAATCCGGCCCTGCACACACACACACACACACACACACACATACATACATAACAAAAGTACTCAATGTACAGAAGAACAAATTTGTTTTAGTAACAAAAAGTTTGCAAATAGGGTTACGTTCTATTGTATTTCCCTGTTTTCAGTACCTGTATTTGGTAAGTTAGCTCCAGTAGAAGATTTCTAAATTTTGATTTAAATTGGCCGAGAGAAGAATGTCCGTAAAATGTTGCCTTGTGTATGTGTGCAGATGGTATAGGCAAATGATAAATACCATATTTAATTTATTCCTCAAGTTTGAATGTTTCAATTGTTGTTTTAAGTCCATTGCATGCACAAATGGGCTAATCGGAACTGAACCTACAGTTTAAACTTGGATTCGGGCCACTCTATTACCAATTCACCATCGGGGAGGCCCCCTTATCCTAAGTTGTTCGGTCCCCGAGGGAAGTCACATTGCACAGTGATTCGGATCCACTTTAAACTGTAGGTCCAGTCTCCATTAGCCTATCTGAGCAAGAAATGGACCTAAAACAAACTTTTGACATCATAAGATTAAGGACGATTTGATAAAATGGGAAGGCCTCCCCGATGGCGTGGTAGTAACGTCGTCGCCTGCAAATCAAGGGATTCCGGGTTCGATACCCGGTGAAGGCATATAGTGGTTCGGATCCCACTTTAAACTTTCGATCCAGTCCTGGTTAGTCTATGTGTGGACTTAAAACTTTGAAAATGGCACAGTGAGTGAGACAACAGTCACAAAGAATCATTCATGTCTCAGCCTAGTTTCGGTCGCACGGCGTTATGATAACCATGACAAAGGTTTAAAAAGGAAAAAAACCTCAAAATTTATGTTAAAAGTACACTGTGCACAGATGGATATCGGGACTGGACTTATAGTTTACATCTGAGGCGTTGCGGATACGAAGGGCGAACTCAACAAACGTGCATTGTGAGGGAAATGCGTTTCAAGTTGTCAAGTACAGTGCGAACTCCACAAACAACTTTGGAAATCCGATGTACTGTTACCAGTGGCGAAGCTCCTATGAGGCTTTTGAGGCTTAGCCTACCCAAAAAATGTTGAAATTAAAATGTTCTTGTGCCCTGTAACAATCAAAGTTCGTTAAAACGAATTAAACTATGTAATCCGAACGTTTGGTTCCGCCGATCCTTCCAGATATGTCGTCAGTCAGGCCAGAAAGACGAGAGCGCGTTCGGTCCGAACTGTGAGGCTTTTGACGAAAAGCCTCGCGTTTAAAAGGCAGCTACAGCGTGAGCTGTGTGTAGGTGGGAGGGGAGAGTAAGGGGAGGGGACTGCCGATTCACTGGGTGAAAGCGGCTAGCCTCAGAACCAACCCGTTGTGCTTCTAGCAAAGTGCATCGTTCACGCGCTGCATTGTTGAATGTTAATTTACTTCAAGTGCATGCTCGTGTGTGTGTGTGTGTGTGACACATAGTGTATTTATGTTAAAAAAATAAAATACTGTGAAATTATGTGTTGAAAACTCTAAGAGGATTTGCAGTGAAATAAATGTAAGTGAACAAGACTTCGTGGCTCTCAAATGCTTAACCTACAAAATCTTGGACACACTGACTGTACAAATGGAAATACGTTTTGGAGATCTTGAAAAAATAAAATTTGTTGAATTGCTAGACCAAAATAGCTTTGGGCTATATAAACTACATTTTCCAGTGATGAAATTAAATAACCTTCTGTCCACGTATCCATTTTTCAATAAAGAACGATTAGAAAATGATTTAAAGAATATCTATGCTGATGAAGAAAAGCATTTACCTCCTGCAGACCTTCTAAAATTCATAGTTAGCAATGATCTTCAAACAATCTACAAAGAAGTAACACAACTTATCAAGTTGGTCTTGATATTCCCTGTTACAACAGCTTCCTCTGAAAGAAGTATGACAACCCTCAAGAGAGTAAAATAATATCTCCTTAATTCAATGAAAAATGAAAGATTAAGTTCTCTCAGTACAATAGCCATTGACAAAAAAACTGGTTAAACAACTTTCTATTGATCAAGGCTTCGAGGAAAGAGTAATTGATACTTTTACAACCAAGAAGAATCGACGCATGGACCTGCTGTATAAAAAAATATAAGCAGATTTTTCAGCCTATCCAGTATTTATGCCTTAGCTTCGCCACTGACTGTTACCAAGTTTTTGTGGAGTTCGCACTGTGCCTGACAACTTGAAACGCATTTCCCTCACAATGTACGTGTGTTATGTTCGCCCTTCGTATCCGCAACGCCTCATCTAGACCCGAACAACTTTGTACGTACGATAGGAAATCAAACTTGGAACTCATTGATTACCACTGCGCCATTGGTAGACCCGGAAAAGTAAAAGTGTGATCCTTAGGGGCCGACTTGGCGGGGAGGGGGGGCAATTGACGTCAATAACATCGCAAGCCAATACATGAAAAGAACTGTAACAATTTCGGTAATTGATGTTTTCCATGACCTTTCACCAAGGGTCTACGGAAAAGAAGACCCCTTAAAAAAACTCAAATCCTAGACATGCAGAAGCATAACCACCGACCTGAAAATTGCAGCCTGAATATGTGCAACCGTGGACTATTGTATCGCAGGCATCAGCAATGTGTCTTTCAAGGTCCTTTCTTGGTACGTACCCTACCTGGCACTTCTTTGGACATGGAACAGGAACTTGCACACATGCTGTATAATGTTGCTGTGGAAGCAAGAATTAACGATCTGCATTAGTATATGCTGAAATGTTTCTTATTGTTACATAGATCTCCGCAAACGATATAAAATGAAACACATGGAAAGAGAACTTGGAAACTAAACGAAGGAGACGTTCCAAACATTCTACTAGGGTCAATTATAAGCATTTTCCTACCCCCCCCCCCCCCCCTGCTGGTTTATATAGTACCTCATCGGTCGAGAGGGTGTCTGAGTGTCACACGGGGGTGCTGGATTCAATTCCTAGTGTAGGTGGATTTTTTTTTCCGAAAATTTTCCTCCAGGAATTATGTACTGTTACTGGCCAAATGTCTCCCATTTTAAAACATCTCTCTTTCAACTCAAGTAGGCAAAACGGGAATTACCGTTTCCCCAAAAATGACAGCCAGTTCATAAAATCGCCTGATCATGTGGTGATAAGCCATTAGGCGAAACAGGAATATACGGGAAAATGGAAAGAAGGGCGAGTCCCTTAGATGACCTAAGGCCCATCGCTTTCTGAACTATTCGAAAAATATATTTTCACAAGTAGCTTAATAGTAACAGGCTAAGTTGTGTTGACTTTAATAATTTGTTACCTACATCTCAGTCAGGATTCCGTATAAAGTAACAGCGCACAACCCCAGCATTAAGAAGTTACAGATGATATTCTGTACGCAGTGCTGTAACTAAAAGGTTGGTGGCCCAGTGCTTGTCATTATTTTGCTCTCCCCGCCATCTTTTCCTACTTTTAACGTTCTTTTTTATGAATACTGGGCCAAAAGGGGGATATGACCCCCACCCACACCCTCGGGCACGCCACCGATATAAGTACGCCCTCCAGAGGCGTCTCGTGAAAGCATGCGGTGCATGCTGCGCATGCGTCAATTGTGGGAAAAAGGACAGCTTGATCTGCGACGACATTAATGAGCATTTCTACATTCTAATTTCTTCATATAGGAGAAGTATTTATTTTACACGAGAGCTCTGAACTAAGTTTATATTACATTTTTGCATCTGAAGTGACGCATGCGTCAATTGTGGGAAAATAATTATTACTTTCTTTCACTTCAGATCCAAGAAATAGTAAGCTTATCAGCGCTCTCGTGTAAAATAAATACTTCTCCTATATGAAGAAATTAGAATGTAGAAATGCTCATTGTTGTCGCAGAACAAGCTAACCTTTAACCACAATTGACGCATGCGCAGCATGCACCGCATGCGTTCACGAGACGCCTCTGACCTAATCTGTGCCTCTGACGCCCTCTATTTATCACACTGCTTGTTAAGACTACATATGTAGAAAACAGAAATAATGTTCTTGGATATTTTAAGATTTATTGAATTCATTTCGAGGGCTCTGCTTGTAAAAGCGATCAACATTGCTTAAGAAACTCACCTGCAGTAAACCTGCCGTCATAGCTTCGCCGCAGTATCTGCAAATGGCGCGTTTCCTGTTTACGCATTCTTCCTCCAGATGGCGGGCCATGAATCTTCTTTGGACATAAGAGCCACATCCGTTTGAACATCTCTGTGGAGCTTGGTCGCAGTTCTTGAAGTGTTCCTGCAATGAAGACGTTTCATTAAATTCATTGATACTGAATTGAAGTGATGAACTCCGAATTGAGGGTGTTCCCCGTTTCTCTCTCCTTACTTCTAGCCCTTTCTCTATAGATTGATTGAATTGTTGTTTTAAGTCCACTTTCTTGCACAGTAAGGCTACTCGGGACTGGACCTACATTTTAAAGTGGGATCCGAACCACTATGTGCCTCCACCGGGTATCGAACCCGGTCCTTTCTCCAGTGACGTGCGGTGACATCGACACTTGGGGTAGCAATCAGTGGAGTGCCAAAGGAGGGTTGGTGGTGTCATACCCCCCCCCCCTTTAGGACAAGTATAGCTAAATATAAAGAGCTTGACTTGCAACAATATGTAGTATTGAAGATTGATCACAATCGTCACAACCTCATCATCAAAATTATGGATAAAGCGAGATATGAGAATACACAAACTTTAGGTATATGCTTAGGTATCCTGAAAATCTCACATTGTAGTCAAACAATTTGGTTAGTCGATATGTGTATAGCACGAAGACGATAATACAAGCGACAAATCAAATTATATTGTGAGACTACATCGATCTGTACTTTCTAGTATGTTCATGGACGTACCCAGAGATTTTTCCAGGGAAACAAACTTTCTCCCGCGGGGGAAAACAACATTAAGATATTTTTTAATATTTACAAATTTGAAAATGTATATTTTATTCAGGCAGATGAACAACTACAATTTTAATGTTTGAGCAATATCGCTGAACCAATATTAAAACGTTTGCCATCACAAAATTTTGGACAATTTTTGGGGAGAGGGTGCTAACGCTCCTCGTTGTCCTCTCTGGATGCGCCCGTAATTATGTTCTTCGTCTCAAATAAACAACGAAAAATAAAATAGATATAACAACATCAAATCCATTCAAAACATACAGTCACGGACACTTCTGGAATGTAACGATTACATTGAGAGTTAATGGGGTTCTTACAGCCCAGAAGTGTCTCTGTACAACATAGAATGCAAGACAAATCCAAAGACTTACCTATTTGTATGTGAAGTCCATTCGACGCTCTGCTGTAGCGAAGTGGTCAATTACAGACTCAAAAAATGTATCTTGTTCCTTTAGTTCACTCAGCAGTCTTGATTCAATTGATATAAGCGCAAGATTAGAAAGACGAATTTGTCCGCATCTGTTTCTCGCGTAGTTCTTAATCCTTTTCATTGCTGAAAACGATCGTTCCACGGTGGCTGTCGTTACCGGTATTGTAGAGATCAAGGAGGCTAGTATGAGAAGCTGTGGCATTGCCTTCCCAACAGGCGTTGCGCTCAGATAAAGTAGCAGCTGGTGAGGAGATTTGTCTGCAAATTCAGCAGAAGAATAGGCTACGACCAACTCATTTTTCAACAGAACTTCATCAAAGAAACGACCGTAACTTGCAATTAGGTTCTTGAAGTGTTCCGAAGGAAATTGATGTTTATATGTCTGAAATTTGGATGTGTCCAAAAGACTCAAAAATGAAATGCTATTGTAGTCCTGAAATCTGGTCTGAATCTGTTGCTGTATATTATCTAATATTTCAATGAACAAACGCTTGAAATTTAACTTCGGATCTAACGAAGCATCGGAACTACGTGGTCTTCTACGTGGTGGCCCCACATCAGTCACAATTTCATCGTAAATTTCATCAAAAGAATTTCTTAGAGACTGAATCGCCATTAAAGTTTCCGACGCCTTATGTCTGCAGTACACAATGTCCAAAGTTTGCTTCTGAGGATAGGAAAAGAGAACATCTGTGTGCATGAATATTCGGTGGAAAACAGCAAGAAGGAAACAAAATTGAAAATTTTCCATGTTTGCTAAGTGACCCTCTACAGATTCCAAAACGTCTCTTTCAAGTTCATTGTTGTGGTCGATCATGACACAAAACACTTCGCGTAGGCTTTCTTTCTTTTCGTGCACAGTGTTTACCAGACGCGATGAATAGTTCCACCTGGTTGGACAGACACTTGGGAGACGGCGTTTCAGGAACTCTTCTAAATATTTTGCACGTTTTGGCGACCGAGAAAAAAATGCTGCCAATCCACCTAAGGTGGCAAAAAAAATACGACATTCTGAAATATTTGACGCACTTTGTGACAGTACTAGATTTAAAACGTGTGCGTAGCAATGAACAAAAACCGCTCCAGGAAAGGATTCCTTGACGATTGCTTGTACTCCATTCAGGCCCGAAGCCATTACAGCAGCTCCATCGTAAGTTTGCGCTATAACTTTGTCGCAACAGCCCATATTTACTACATTTGCGACAATGACTTCAGCAACAGCTTGGGCTCTTTTGTTAGCACTAACGTCACAAAAACCAACAAATCTCTCAACCACGTGGCCATCTTTAATGTACCGATATACCATTGACAACTGAGATTTATTCGTGACATCAGTTGTCTCATCAGCCATGATTGCAACAAATTTCGATGATGTAATTTCATTCTGAATTTTGATGTAAAGAGCACATCCAATAGATTCAATCAAGTCGTTTTGGATTCTGTTCGAAACACCCTTGAAAACTGTTGCACTTTGAAGATGATTTTTTAGTAAAGTGTCATATTGGGCGGTGTAATTAAGAAGTTCTACATAGTTGCCCCGATTCACTGAATTTTCTGTTTCATCGTCACCACGAAATGCGAGTTCTTGTTGGCCTAAAAAGCAAGCTGCGTTTATCAGGCGTTTCAAAAGTTCCCTGTTTGTTTTTACGGTTTCATTATGCAGCAACCTCTCCTTTCTAACCTGCTCACTAAGTTGAGTCTCGATTCTCACATTGCCAAACGTAGATAAGGCAAGAGACGCTTTAATATGTGTTAGGGATGTTTCGTGAAGTTTTACAGCCTTGGTAAACCCCCCTAAATTACAGAAACCTAATTTCGTCCAAGACGAATTTCTGTCCGTGCTGAAAAGTAGGCAATTCCAGCAATACAGTTTCTTATTTGTTGTACTACCTGTCAACCAGTAAGTCTTATCGTAATTAGACGGTAAGAAATGGCGCGTGTAATTCTTCTTCTGTTGCGATATTTGAAGAGGTGGAGTTGGTCGACCTTTCTTGATCAGTGCCGCCTTTTCTTCAAATGTCCTGCAAGCAAATGGTCTCTGAAGAATGTTGGCCACAAGATCTTGATTTTCTTCGGACATTTGATTTGTTACACACAAACGCACACGCAGGCACACACACTACACACGCACAACCACACAACGAACTTTTCTTTGCTTAAAAACGCACTATGAAAACCTTCGCGAATCGCAATAGCACTCACGTCTACACTCACAGCTCGGAACGGAAGCAACTATTTTAACTAACCCCTAACCCTATTTTCACCAAGAGTCACGAGACATCGTTGCCAATATTTGTCTGATTTCAGTTCTTCTATCCCACTGAAACACGAGAGAAATATGAATATTTTTAAAATCCAATTCAAGTATTGGTGCAACAAAATTTTCGAATAACATACGTTTATTTTACCGGATTGCTAGATGCATTGCGCAGAATTGTATTATGCAAGTTTATACACTATCCGGAGGGTAATTCCATAAATTCTGTAGTTTTGCAAAAAGTCTAATAGTTGGCAACCTTTTTTTTTATGATACTTGTAAACTGCGGCATCTCTCGCCTCTCTTGTCCAGTGATATCTCCGAGGGACACTTGTTTCTTGGCAGGAAACGAGGAGAAGGGGAGGGGAGTGGTTGGTACCGCTTCGGTGTCTATGCAGCTAGGAAAACAAGGGTCCTTTGAGACCTAATGCCAACCAAGGGCCTTTTTTAAAAAAATAAAGAAAAAGTGCGAGGAGAGAGGGGAGTATCGCGTAGACAACGCATCGAATCCCATCGCGCATTTTTCTGAAACCGGATCCAATACGTATTCTTAAGTAGCTCTCACACACTTTGGGGTCCCTATTAGGAACCGAACCTATTACAGATGATAACAAAGACGATTTGATTTGACTACGGGTTCGAATCCCGGCCCGGGCATTGGTGTTCTTTGTGTGTGTCCCTTCATCAATTTTATCGTATCATCTTCGCGATTACCCAAAAGTGGCAGATAAGTGAAATAGAATAAAGCATATCAAGCAATCAATCAACGATTTGATTTTTGTTGTTTGGCGTAGCCTTTTTGCCACATTTGGTTAAACTCGGGGTAGAGGATGGGCGATGGTATGATGACATTGATGAAGGGATACTCACAAAGAACACGCATACCCAGGTCGGGGTTTGAAACCAGGACCCCTGGTGTCGTAGTGCGCTGTGATAACCACTTCGCCAGGGAGGTTGGCCAAACAAAAGAAACGGGAGGAAAGCTCTAACTAATCGGATACGGTTGTATCGGAAAAGCAAACTGCACTTTTCCGCTGTTGTATTTTTCAAATGGATTTTTTAAACACAATCTTTGCATATGATTCGTGTTTTTTTTTAAAATAATGTTTATTTCTTGATTTCCCTAATTTCACAATCGCAAGATCTCGTTACTGAAAGATCCAGGCTCGAAGCCTGGCCTGTGCATCAGTGTTTCTTGTAACCACTCTTCGCCCGTTTAATTTAATCAACGTTCATCGTCATAGCAAAGATTAGGTGATGAAAGAGCAACGCTAAATAACAAAAATACAAATTATTTCCTTCCAGTGCATTTGCAAGGCACTACGAAATCAGGAGTCAAGAGCTCTCTATTTATGAATGTCCCTCATCACTTCCAAAAGCTCATTAGCTACTTATTATGGCAATTTAATCTATACAGCTAGAAAAAGTGATGGAAGGTGGCAAACATTCAACATAGTAAAAGGCGGATGAACTGGTAATAATAGACACTTTGTGTACTTTCTTCAATAATATTCAGGGCCTCCCCGATGGCGCAGTGGTAGCGTCGTCGCCTTGCAATGAAGATGTCCCGGGTTCGATACCCAGTGGAGGCATATAGCAGTTCGGATCCGTACTTTAAACTGTAGGTCCAGTCCGGATTAGCCTTACTGTGCATAAAGCGGAAATAAAACACCAAATCAATCAATCAATACTATTTATTTGGCTCTTTGAGCTCTGGGATACATAATTCATTCCAAATTATTTCATTTTTCACTGCACGACTGCAGAGTACAGCACATCGAACAGGAATGCGCGTTCTTCACGGATTCGAATCCTGGCCTGGGCATGGGTGTTCTTTGTGAAGTTCCTTCATCAATTTCATCACATCATCAATCATCTTCATCTTCACGATAACCAAATGTGGCAAAAAATCGAAGTAAATTAAACCAAACCAACAACAATAAGAACGCGCGTTCTTTGGCCCAAATAAATACATTCGTATTTATGACCGTTTAGCTTACCAGTTTTTTTTATTTATTTAAATAAAACACTACTTAGACGAACGAGAGAGAGAGCGAGTGAGCAAATATTTGTTATTTAATCATTATATCTTCCATATTTGAAAAAATAAAATAAAGCATAACATTTCCAAGTATTTTTGTCTGCACATAATACGTTCCCATTTCATAAACAATAAAACTATATTTTTACATCCCACATTATACATTCATATTATACAACGTGCATAAATATAGAGAACTTATTAAGTACTGCAGACATTTCCCCCCGAGTTCTTTAGAGGATTTACAAAGGAATCGAAGGGAAACCAATCCCCTATCTGTCCTATAGGAGATAGACTGGGGGACCTGAAACCACGGGCTTTCAACCATTGCAGAGGGGAGCGAGGGGGCAAGGGAGGTAGAGGCAGAAATCTTCCCTTTCCCTTCGAAAACCCGTTTCTACCTGAAAGTGCTGCGGCGGAGGAAGAGCGAGCTAGGCCAGTCCTGCCGGCTGATGTCACAGAGGTAGGAGAAGCGCGTGAAAAAAAGTATTGTATATGAACTGCGGCTTCAACAAGACAATAAATATTGTGATTTGAAAATAATTAGAGACGTGAGATTGATTGATCTATCTCTGCTAGACTAGCTACTCCTCACTGCACGTCACTGCCTTTCTCTCTATCTCTCTCTTCTCTTTTACTATTTCACTGTCTCTTCTTCTCCCATGCATACTCTCTCTCTCTCTCTCTCTCTCTCTCTCTCTCTCTATTTTATCTTATTCTCTCTCTCTCTCTCTTTCTCTTTATATATCACTAGGGCTCGGAAGTTGAAGACCTATAAATTGCCAAAAAAAGACTTATAAAAAGACCTAAGAGCGGAGAAAAGGACGTATAAATGTGATCCGAATTAATGAATAATTTCAGTTTTAATTACATATTTAATGAATAAAAAAATAAAAAAATTCTGGTGGTATGGAATAGGGATGGCCAAACGGATCCAAAAGTTACGGATCTGGATCCGGATCCGAAAATTCCGGATCCGGATCCGGGTCTGAAAGTTTCGGATCTAGACCCGGATCCGAAAGTTCCGGATCTGGATCCGGATCCGAGAGTTACGGATCCGAGAGTTTCGTATCTCAATCCCATTATAATATTACCACACCTTAAAAGGTATTATGGTCTTCGATTACAAAGAAATTTTTCGTTAGTCCTACAAGAATTTTTTTCAAGTGTTGTTCCTAAAATACTTTGCTACGCATCGGGTAACCACTCGTGCACACATGTCAGAGGTGATTTTGTAAATGCCATTGAAACGAATATGTATTCATTCGAATGTGTTGGAAATGAAAACACACATAAATGTGAGACATTCCATTCCAGCATGAAACCTTTAACACATATAACAAGATAGAAATATTATACAAAAATTATACAATTGTTCTACAGTTACAGTTCTACAAATTAAAATAAAACATTATAATATATGCAGTGTTATATAATTACAAAGTGTAAGACTAACAAGGGAGGTTATCTAAGTGTCCCCCTGCGATTTCCATGAAACTTGGCAGGTGTATAGAGGGGCCCAAACGATGAATTACGTGTTTTTTTGTTTCAGCTAAAAACTGTTTTAGGGAACAAAATCCCCTCAAATGTCAAGATGAGGACAAATTGAAGTGAGGATCTGACCCCTGTGTCCCTCCGATTTCCATAAATCTTGGCAGGTGTATAGTGGGGCCCAATGGAAGAAATATGTGTTTTTTTGTTTCAGCTAAAAAACGGTTTTAGGGGGCAAAACCCCCTCAAATGTCAAGATGAGGACAAATTGAAGTGAGGATCGGACCCCTGTGTCCCCCTCCGATTTCCATGATACTTGGCAGGTGTGTGTATAAACGGGCCCAAATGAAGAATACGTGTTTTTTTGTTTCGGCTAAAAAACTGTTTTAGGGGGCAACCCCCCTCAAATGTCAATATGAGGACAAATTTAAGTGGGCATTTGTCTTGTGTCCCCCTCCGATTTCCATGAAACTTGGCACGTGTATAGTGGGACCCAAAGGAAGAAATGCGTTTTTTTTTTGCTTCAGCTAAAAAACGGGTTTACAGGGCGAAACCCAGTCAATTGTCAAGATGAGGACAAATTGAAGTGGAGATCTGACCCCTGTGTCCCCCTCCGATTTCCATGAAACTTGGCACGTGTATAGTGGGACCCAAAGGAAGAAATGCGTTTTTTTTTTGCTTCAGCTAAAAAACGGGTTTACAGGGCGAAACCCAGTCAATTGTCAAGATGAGGACAAATTGAAGTGGAGATCTGACCCCTGTGTCCCCTTCCGATTTCCATGAAACTTGGCAGGTGTGTGTATAAACGGGCCCAAATGAAGAAATACGTGTATTTTTGTTTCGGCAAAAAATTTGTTCTAGGGGGCAACCTCCTCTCAAATGTCAAGATGAGGACAAATTGAAGTAGGGATCTGACCCCTGTGTTCCCCTCCGATTTCCATAAATCTTGGCAGGTGTATAGTGGGGCCCAATGGAAGAAATATGTGTTTTTTTGTTTCAGCTAAAAAACGGTTTTAGGGGGCAAAACCCCCTCAAATGTCAAGATGAGGACAAATTGAAGTGGGGATCTGACCCCTGTGTTCCCCTTCGATTTCCATGAAACGTGGCAGGTGTATAGAGGGGCCCAAAGGAAGAATTACGTGTTTTTTTGTTTCAGCTAAAAACTGTTTTAGGGAGCAAAATCCCCTCAAATGTCAAGATGAGGACAAATTGAAGTGAGGATCTGACCCCTGTGTCCCTCCGATTTCCATAAATCTTGGCAGGTGTATAGTGGGGCCCAATGGAAGAAATATGTGTTTTTTTGTTTCAGCTAAAAAACGGTTTTAGGGGGCAAAACCCCCTCAAATGTCAAGATGAGGACAAATTGAAGTGAGGATCGGACCCCTGTGTCCCCCTCCGATTTCCATGATACTTGGCAGGTGTGTGTATAAACGGGCCCAAATGAAGAAATACGTGTTTTTTTGATTCGGCTAAAAAACTGTTTTAGGGGGCAACCCCCCTCAAGTGTCAATATGAGGACAAATTTAAGTGGGCATTTGTCTTGTGTCCCCCTCCGATTTCCATGAAACTTGGCACGTGTATAGTGGGACCCAAAGGAAGAAATACGTTTTTTTTTTTTGCTTCAGCTAAAAAACGGGTTTACAGGGCGAAACCCAGTCAATTGTCAAGATGAGGACAAATTGAAGTGGAGATCTGACCCCTGTGTCCCCTTCCGATTTCCATGAAACTTGGCAGGTGTGTGTATAAACGGGCCCAAATGAAGAAATACGTGTATTTTTGTTTCGGCAAAAAATTTGTTCTAGCGGGCAACCTCCTCTCAAATGTCAAGATGAGGACAAATTGAAGTAGGGATCTGACCCCTGTGTTCCCCTCCGATTTCCATGAAACGTGGCAGGTGTATAGAGGGGTCCAAAGGAAGAATTACGTGTTTTTTTTTTGTTTCAGCTAAAAACTGTTTTAGGGGACAAAATTCCCTCAAATGTCAAGATGAGGACAAATTGAAGTAAGGATCTGACCCCTGTGTCCCCCTCCGATTTTCATGAAACTTGGCAAGTGTATAGAGGGGCCCAAAGAAAGAAATACGTGTTTCTTTTTTTGTTTCGGCTAAAAAAACTGTTTTAGGGGGCAAAACCCACCTCAAATGTCACGATGAGGACAAATTGACGTGAGGATCATCTGACCTCTGTGTCCCCCTCCGATTCTCATGAAATTTGACAGGTGTATAGAGAGGCCGTATGCCCCCTGTTTCTCCCTATGCCATATTTACGTGGTTTCGGGGTCAGATCCCCACTTCAATTTCTCCTCATCTTGACATGGGGGGGGGGGAATGAAAACACACATAAATGTGAGACATTCCATTCCAGGATGAAATCTTTAACACATATAACAAGATAGAAATGTTATACAAAAATTATACAATTGTTCTACAGTTACAGTTCTACAAATTAAAATAAAAAAGTTCTGGATCTGGATTTCGTAACCGCATCTGGCCATCCCTACTATACACCTGCCACGTTTCAAGGAAATCGGAGGGGAACACAGGGGTCAGATCCCCACTTCAATTTGTCCTCATCTTGACATTTGAGAGGAGGTTGACCTCTAGAACAATTTTTTTGCCGAAACAAAAAAAACACGTATTTCTTCATTTGAGCCCTGCACGTTTCATGGAAATCGGAGGGGGAGACTTAGACCTCCCTTGTAAGTGTATTAATTAATTACAAATCGCGCACGCACACTATATATATATATGTGTGTGTATGTATATTATATATATATATATATATATATATATATATATATATATATAAAAATAAAGGTAAAGTGTTCCCCTGTGCTTAGCACCACGCCATGAAGGCGTATAGGGGGTGTGGGGGTAACGCCCCACACTTTCTTGATCCGGTCATATATATATATATATATATATATATATATATATATATATATGTATGTATATTAGCAGGTAACAATATGTTGTAAGCACATTCTTACTTTCCAAAGAAGCGCATGTGGGATGGCAAAACGGATCCGGATCCGGATTTCGGATCCGCTAGGATACGGAACACACAGTGCGAAAAAACTGAAAGCTTCAAAAGAAGAGAAAGGTGCCACTTACAGCGCGACCTTCCAGACAAGTTACGGTTAAAGGACCGTGTACCGTACCTGCTTCAGTCGTCCAAAAATGTTTTTCTCTCGTTTCAGGGATGGTTCAAATATATTTATTTATTATTTGTTTTCTTTACTACAGAAAGGATGTTTAAGAGGTGATGAACTGATGATGATTCGAATTGAGAATGGGCAGTAAAAACGTAATCGAAAGAAAGTGAAATTTCTATGGGATCTATGGTGTTCGTAGATATGATATTCTTCGCCTGAATGAATTAATTTGCTTACTAAGAGAGTTATATACGATTGGATATTTTGTATAAATCATCAAACCGTAACACGAAAAAGTTGGTTAGCGAGAAACTTTTCGGTTTGTCGCGATACACGTGCGGACCAAACGAGAAAAGTGTTGACAATTGTTTGAATAGGGTGACCAGACATACTCTTTTTAAGAGTATTATACTCTTTTAGAGGTTCATATACTCTATACTCTTTTCAATTTGCAAAAATCCCCAAATATACTCTTTTCCTTGCTATTTAATTTCATTCATTATTTTACGCGTAAAAATGCCTTAAAATCCACAGAACGGAAAACGTCAAGATGTCAACAAACTGAAGTATTTACTCCTTGACTCAAGAATTTCCTATGAACAATTTCAAGTGTCATTTTCATATTCCATCAATAAGCAAAACATATTTCAAATTCATTGTATTTTAATGAGAATGATTAGGGCTGAGCCGATACCACTTTGAACCGATGCCGATACTCTTACCGATTCCCATACTTGAAAATTGCAATAATTAAAATTGGTTCAAAATATTGATCAGTATTGGTGTGTAAATATTCTCCTCCAATTATATGCATCAACATACCAAGAAATTTGCTTTAGAATATTCAAGAATTGCATCACAATATTAAAATAGATATTATGTAGTCAAAAAATATAGTTTTTTGTGCAAAATTAGTGTAAAATAAAAAGGAAGTTTTAATTTTGCATAATTTCCAGGATAATTAGACTGTCAAGAATTCGCGCGGGATTTTTGCGGACCCCGTGAAAGAAGCAAAATGCATGCGCACCTTCAACCTATAGACGATACTCTTTTTGGTCAACAAATATCTGGTCACCCTATGTTTGAAGTTATTTTTAGAATACATTGTTACTCCACAGCACCGTTATTGTTTGTAAAATCGTAGATTATTTACGCGGGCTGTCTCGCGTATGAAATTCATTGCGACCCACCGACGTTACAATTCAGTTGCAGGCAGGTGTCCCGGTTCGTAGGAAGTGCAGTGTGCTATGGGTGATAATTGTGGATTGCATGTAAATTACATATTTCGTTTAATAATGGATAGAGAAGCTGGAATAAGACGCAGTAATGGCAAACTTCGAGGTAAAGAACGCATGATACTTATGTGCGTGTTAAATCACTTTCTAAAGTCAATGAATATCAGCAAGGCGGTTAATACAGTGGCTGATATTACCGAGGGTTCTGAACGTCTTGTATACAGAATACGAAAGGAAGAAACCGAAGGTTCTCTCAAAACGCCGGCAAAAAAAGCAGTCTAAAAGAATGGGAAAACAGAATAATGCCAGAACGAGAAAATACGATGGCGTACTGCAAAGTGGAGTGCGTCGCATAGTTCATTCCTTGCTTTTCGAGAAAATTCCACTCACTCTGAATTTAATATTGAGGAGGGTAAATGACGACAGTTCGTTACCGAACTATATCTTAATTTTTTTGCATTTATTTAATTCTGTTTATGTAAAGGATAAAACATTCAAGGAAAGAAGTAACAATAGTTTCGTGTATTACACATACAATGCAAATGTAAAATAGTAAATAGTTGCGTCAAAATATAAACTTTTGCATGCAAATCTTGAGGTAACTATCGTTTTTTTCCAAAATGCATCAAATACATAGATTTTGAAGATTTCTTATACGGTATTAAGGAAGTAAATTAGCGATTAACAGGGACTCGATGCGCCTCCGCTTGTTGATCTGGCAATGCTGGGCTCCATTTTACCCATACTGACTTTTAAGGTTGAGACGCTCTTAAGCAGATATTTTTAGGTGAATGTGAAAACAAGAAATTCTATGTTCTCACATTTTAGATTCAGTTTATTCAAAAGTTGCCGAAAAACGACGCTAAATAAGAAAAATTAAATCAACATATCCAGTGGGTGGGAAATAATTGTCCTTAGATGTGTCATTCAAAGCCAGGGGCTCACTCAGATGGTTCAAGGCAGCCCCCCTTCATATCGCATCCTGGCCAAAAGTGGAAGATAAGCGACGTAAAGTAACACAAATACAAAATACAGTGGCGGCAATTGGGTTCCAAAACTGGGGGAGGGGGCAAGGACAGTTTACTTTCCCTTGGCAGATAAGGATGAGAATAGTGGGACAAAAGTGACAAAAAAGTAGTGGTCAACTGCCCCCCGTCCCCACATCGCCGTCACTGGAAAATACATACAAAATTCTCCCGATGTTAAAATAACCTGAAGCCATAAACGAAACTGCTTCAGAACAGTAACTTGAGCAAGATAGATCAAGTGTAAAATATGTTTGTTGTATTTTATAACACATGTACAGTCACGTACGTACCATTGACTCTCAATGGAATCGTTACAACCCAGAAGTGTCCATGGTAGTCTCGGACACTTCTGGTTTGTAATGAATACATTGACTTTCAATGGAATCATTACAACCCAGCAGTGTCCGTGACTGTACAAGCCTATTACAGAAGGCCAAATTTTCAAGTATCAAGAAAAACATTAAAAAATATTGCATGCTAGTCATTGTTACTGACCCTATATTGGGTTCTATTATCACTTTTGAATCTATAAATAGACTATCACAATTCTCTCACGAAACAATGCATTAAAGCTACCTCACCTGGAGTTCATTTTCTGGTATTTTAATTTTGCAAAAATAGCACGTCGCCTGGCGATATTTTCTAGGCTTCTTTCCACTTCCAATTGAATCGAATTGATTTTGCATCTTATGTGATTCGATATAAAACAGCACAGCCACAAATTTAAAACGTTCCACTCAACTTAAAATGTAACAAATATAGCCATTGTGAAATGAAATGTGACGTAAAGTGTACTCGATACTACGCAGGAAGTGATACACGTCGCTAAGTGATTATCTCTAAAAAGATAAGATTTCCTTTTTTTTTTGCTATGGCAAAAATTCCAAAAAAGGCAAATTAACATAAAAAGTGCAGGTTTTTTAAATTATTTTTAAGACATCTGTTTTGTTATTTGATGCTTTGGTTGCTTTGTGCGCTGTGTGATCGCCACACGCTTATCGCCTACGATCCGGGTTGGGACCTCAACATGTGTATTCCTTTCTGCGTCTGCCTTTACCAACTTTATCTGCTCATCCATCGTTTATTCTCGTTGCAACATAGGCACTATTTCTGTTTTTTTATTATTAATACACACATTTTAAAAGACTATACGCATCCTTACCAAAAGTAGCCCTAATAGAAATGCAATAAATGTAATTATTCACGTTGAGAAATGACATCAGTCACCTACACAGGAAATACGAATCTATGGACGCAAATTCCTTGTAATAATTCACATTTTGAAATTTTTTGTTATCATCATTTATTTAGTTTAGAATTTCCGTTTCCGACCAACATTTCAAACATCTTATCTTTATTCGTCGCCGTCACATAATCTACAAGTAGCTTAACGGCATATGATTCAAAATTAGAGACCATAAAAAGGTCGTAGAAGTAGATAAATTACGTACGTATATTATTAAGTGTACGAATAGAAAAGTTGTACAAAAACTGGCATGTTTCTCTTTCAGTTTCATTTAATTTATTGTTGTCATTGGTTATACAGAATCTGGGTAAGATTTTATGTTCCTAATGATACTAGTTATTGAATTGTAAAGAAACAATTTCAAAAGAGTGTATTTCCTTTCAGATATTAAAGCACTTTCTTTGAAAATCCGTGTACTGTATCTAACTATCCAATTATTATTTTTTTTAGTGCATTGTTTTTCGAGTACCATAATCAAACGAGTATTTATTGCCCTCGAATAGTTTTTATTGTTACAGCTTATATTGGTGAGATCTAATTTTTAAAAGTGAATTTAATTAAATTGAATTTAACAGTTAACAGCGGCAAATAAATGTCAGGTATCAGAGTTTGTGTACAGTGGTATGACGTCAATGTTTGCCATTTCCGGTTGAAGGTGACCGACGAATCGGATCGATAACCCGGTGTATGGCCAGCGTATAGCACATAGCCGAAATATTTTAGGTGCTGTTCCTGGACATGCAATGAGTAAGTTCTAAAATAAGCATCAATTTGTTCAAACAATACGTCTTTATATATGTATTTAGAAATTGCATGATTAAAAACTTCCTCGAAGCATGAACAAACCTTGAAATAACCGGGCAGAAATTCTGTCTAGCATCATCTTCCCTTGCTGTGAAAACTAGTATTGAATATATTGGCAAAAAAATGTTATTTGTACATGTTTAGTGAACGTTATAATGGAATATATTTTAATTTTTCATGAGCGTAAATCAGATGTATGTAGTCTACATAGTAACCGAATTGTCATAATCGCTAATCAATTTTTTTTCGTGTTATTTTTCAGAAGATGCCATTCTCATGTTTCTCACGTGTTTCAGATCCTCCACCACCCCCACCTGCTGTAATGGGACCAGTGCCAATGGGTGTTCTTGGTCCACAACCTAGTGAGTATTTACGTGGGTGTAAATAAAGTTATCTGTGATTGAGCTCCTTGGCGGACAAAAAGGCCCAAGTTCCTTTTGTTTTATTTTGATTTCATCATGCTACGAATGCAACTTTAACGTGGTTCGATTTCGATTTACTTCTGTTAACACATGCTGTGGAGTTTTAAATATTACGTAAGATTTTGTTCAATATATGCCTTTGTAGTTAGGTTAGGCAGGCCAGGTTTGGTTCTCTTAGCATTAAAAGAAAAGGTTAGGCATGCAAGGTTTGGTTCTCTTAGCATTAAAATAAAGTCCCTAAATTCATTCTACTAAGGTTCCGATTTACTTATACATTAATTCCCACTAGTCTACGATACTTAGTCACTTGTCAACGGAAAATACGTTGTCCATGGGTAGCGCACATGTTTGTGTAAGGTAATTTTTAAGTTGTTTTTTCAACAAAAATAACTTTAAAAAAATCCAAACTGTGCTCGTTACTGTAAGGGAGGTTCAAATTTCTTGTGATAATGATTACCAAAATTCTACGATAATTAGTCTTCCTGGTTGGAGAATTTGAACAAAAATCATAAACAATCTGAACCATTACCGACAAAAATGCAATGACGTGCTGTAGTAATATTTCAGGTCCAAACAGAACCAGAACTTAATTAATTTGCGAATTTTCAGTGCAAGAAACGTGTATAAAATTAATAACCTAGCAACACCACAATAACTTAGAATTATGTACACCCAACGGCAAATGAAACAGTAGGCAAATTGTCCACCACCATTTTCATCCGGTCTGTATTACACAACATGATAACAATAAATTGAAATAAATACGTCAATAAGCAGAGGGCAATACCTGTTTCGAACCAACATAGTTTCATTCGGTTAAAATTTCGTGTGACAATGATTTCCAAAATTCTACGATAATTAGTCTTTGTGCTAGGAGAAATCATAAAACATTCAGAACCGTTACATTGTGAAAGATATAACCTACATTCCTCTCCTATCATGGATCATAGAATTGAAAATGAGAATTGCAGATGCAATTATGCAGGTCAACAGGGACATATTAGTCATTGCCTGGGCTGAAATTGATTACATATGGGATATGTGCCATGTTGCCACTGGAAGTCACATAGAACACCAGTACCAATTTTTTTTATGAAGTTTGGACAGGTACTGAAAACAATCGTTACAAGCTACATATCCATGAACAAATTCATTAAAAAGTTATATCATCGTATAACCAGGAAGCCAATTTGTGTAAAGACCCTGTATTTGGAAGGTTACACTTTAGGCAATTTGAATTTATTGTTCATCTGCCAAATAAATTAACTGTACTTCAGTGTTGTATTTATGCTGTAAATCCCTACTAAAAAACTAGATGATGCATTTAATACAGTGGATATATAACATTGAATGATTTTATGTGATGTGTATGATAACGGTAGCGATTCATGAAAAATAGTCCATCTTCCATTTAGGCCCTGTACAGTCAACAGCAAAGATAATGGTAGGCAAATTGTCATCACTATTTTCATTACTTTTTATTCTACATCCTGTGTTGTTTTAAGGAATGAAAGGTACTAGTTTACTATCCTTTGGACAGATTTCTTCATTTCTACAGAAGAAACTACTTACCGTAATAAGTTCCTGTAGTATTGTCTAACATCTGGAAAGTGTTTTGTGTGATGTGGGAATGTTTCATAGCGGAAATTCAACCATTGACGCATAGCCCCATGAACCATTCATACATAGCCCCACGAACCATTTCCGGTAAGGTTAGGTTAGGTAGGTTCACAATAGGTTACAATAGTTAAAAATTGGTTTCGAAAAAAATATGCGTAGCCCCACACACCATTCTCGCATAGCCCCACGAACCATTTGCGGAAACGTACATCTTCAGTTACAAAAACACTTTTTTTTTTTAAAAAAAAAAAATTGATCAAAAAAACGTGAATATATGTTAAAAAATGATCCGCGAAGCAGATAGGTAAGTACAAATGTCAAAAATTGACGAAACTCAGAAGTTATAGGTGTCCGAAGGATAGTAAACATTTACCGAGCCATGTAAAAATTGCATGCATGATGAAATCGCAATAAAACTAAAGGAACGTGGGCCCAAACGTGGAACATGGCATGAGACCCAAGTTCTGATTCTTTAATTCTGAACTAATCATGGTACACAACCATTTTTACAGGGTTTAGTTGCTTTACAGAGGCTTAGTGATTACTTAAATGAAAAGGAGATTTCAGTTATATCTGAAGAATATTACAGAATATTTGTATTACATAATATGTGAATTACAGTTAATGTGTAACATGATACCTACACATAATTGCCATTGATATTGATGCACTGATCCCAGCGCGTAGGAAGGGAGTGGATGGCTTCAGTGTAGAAACTTCTGGGTTGCTTACGGATCCAGTTTTCCACGGTGTTCTGCACTTCCTTGTCACAAGTGAACCGTTGACCTTTCAGTGATTGTTTTAAGGGGCCGAAGATATGGGAGTCACATGGGAAAATATCGGGGCTGTACGGAGGATGTGTGAGGACTTCCCATTGAAATGTTCTCAGCAGATCGAGGGTCTTCTTGGCCACAGTGGCCAAGTGTTGTCCTGGAGCAGCACTATCCTCTTCGAGAGCTTACCTCTGCGCTTGTTTTTGATAGTCTGTTTAAGCAGTACCGTTCAGAGTTCACTGTTCACTGTTTCACCCCGTTCCAGCAAGTCGATGAGTAGAGGTCCTTCATTCTGCGATAAATTTGTGAAGCATGCTCACCTTCTGCGTGAAGAAATTTGTTTACAGCTCTCTGAGCTGATCTGGAGGAATCCATAATGCACCCGTCTGCGCAAAACAACTCTCGCCAGCTGAGGAAACAGCAGGCAGAGCCGTTCTCTACACCTGCAAACTGGGACAAACACAGTGCTATCTATCGGCATCTATTTACCTTCTTTGATTAGATACAACGGCACTACAGCAAAGGTCTCATTTTCATTTGAGCATACCTAATACATGCTTTATGGAGAACAATTTTTTCCTTTTCTTTGCTCATGTGTGATTCTTTGTTTGCAAGCAGCCATTTGTTTACTGTTATCTGCTGCTGACATCTACTTTTTGTTCCTGGGGTCCCTAAATGCTTTTGTTGTTAGGCAGGTCAGGTTTAGGTGTCTAAGCATTAAAATAATGTATCTAATGCTTCCTATGCCAGATCATGAACTATCAGTCTTAAGCAGGAAACTCCCTTCAACCCTCACGACAATTTGCCAGAACTATGTGTATGAGATGGCCGTAGTGAAGAATGTGCGCTTGTGGCAAAGCTCTGATACTAATGTAAGGTACTTTTCAAATCACAATTTCTCCAGTAAATAATTCTTAGTGAAGCATTTAAATGTGCTAATTAGTTTTTCAAGCTTGGAACTTAACTTCCCCAATATTTCCAGTATTCTGAAGCACTTCCTAATACTCCTATAAAATTTGCAAAAATCATTAAATATTCAGAACCATTACTAGGTGTGATGTTTGATGGGATAATCTCTAATTAAATCATAATTATGTCCTCAGTAATGCTACTTTAATACTTTTAAATCAGTGAACTAATTTATGGGCTGTGTACATTGTTAAGATTACTTTGCTGAACTGTTAAACAAAGCTTTGCCATCTTTAATTCTGAACCCACTGAATTAAATCACGTTATCAAATGTACCATGACAGTACATAATTAAAGACTGAGCCTTTGATATTATTCAGTTCTAGAATCACGTACACATGAGAAGATTAGAAATTGTCAATTTTAACACATTATTCTTGTGGCAGTTATACAGGGTTATTCAAAAAGAACTCTCCGGTTTTGTGATTTTATTGCGGGGAACATATGGAACACACAGTCATTATATGGGTGTACACAGTGGCGTGCCCAAGGGTTGGTGGGGGTTATAACCTCCCCCTTTGAGCCACTATTCCTAAAAGAAAATGTCAAAGGTAGAAAAAGAGGGCGAAATGAAGAATGACTACCAGAGAAAGTGTACATAACCCCTCCCTTTCAAAAATCCTGGGCACGCCACTGGGTGTACACCTGTGCCTGATGTTCACAAGTTTTTATTGAAATAGTCCAAGCTGGTTCCACACTTCGCTGCCAGAAGCATGCAGTGCAACACTTTTGGAAAGGAGAAGGGAGTATTTTTGAATAACCCTGTATATTATTAAAAAAATTTACCACATTGCTGTTTGGTGTGTTCCTGTCACTCTTAATAAGTTTTCCATCCATCGTCAATACATGACACAGCTTTTTCTTAAAAGATGTATGTTTAGAAGTCATTCCCAGGAATTTTTGACATGTGGAAATGTGTATTCTGCAAGGGGTAGAAGATATCTAACAATGTAATGAATCGCACAGGGTGTTTTGTATGCAATTGGTTTAGCTTGTGTATTTTAGTAGAATTGTATTTCTAAATTTTGAAGGTTTTTTAGCTGGATGAAAATATTGTGGAAAGGGACAAACTTCTTTGCCTAACTTGGGCAACCACGTTAACTTATCCATTGAAGTAATTTTACAATATGAGCTGTAGTGTTTATTAACTATTTAAATAATGAAAGTAGATACTAATTTTAAATAGAGAAACTGAACTTAACGTACAGATCTGAGACCCAACGCAAAAAAGAACCTATATTGGACAACATGTAACGTAAATTACCAAAAATAGTGTGATTTGGTTCAAATTGTAAATCCTATAGTTGAATTAAACCACATTCTACACAATAGTAAACAAGTGACCGCTTGCTTTGAGTGTATTATGTATATATATATATTATACAGTAAAACTTCGTTAATCTGGACTAATGGGGGAATAAATTGACCGGTTTAACGAAAGTCTGGATTAACTGAAATAACCTAAAGGAACAGTAGAAAGTGCATTAAAACTCAGTTTATAGCAACAAAACACGTTTATTATGGTGTATTTAACACATTCGGGTCTGGCCTCATAATACAGCATTTTTACCTCTGGTCTGCAGTTTTTGGTTGTTTTTAAAAAAAATCATAGAAAAAATATTGTTAATTTGTTTTTATGTACCACATATTTCTTAAATCTACAAAACTTCCTCTTTTTAATGAACAAAAATTTGTTAAATTTACTTTTCATTTTCAGACATTTTTTAATATTTTGTTCAGCAATGTTTTGTGAAGGAAAAAAGTACAACATTGTAACAAATGTTAATATAGAGATATTTTAAGTTCGTAATCTGGAAATTTCTATAATTAACTAAATAAACTATCAATACATCTTTTGAATCTTGCATAAGAATACTTCTTATGTGCACATAACAAAAAATAATTACAAATTACAAGTAATTATCTTTTGTATAAAAAAGTGGCTGCAGGACAGGACCGGACGATGCATCAGTTGGTTCTGCGTCATCTGTAAAATAAACAAATAAACTAAATAAAAAAAAATTCATTTGACATACACTATACAAAATAATAAATGGAAAAACTAAAAATATGTCAGTGCATGTAGGAGAATCAAGCAAGAGGCAAGATGAATAGACCCAAAAAAATTACCTCTTCTCACTTCATTCATAAAATACTACAGTTTGCAACACTGTTTATATTGTCGACAATAATTATTACGAATATAACCTACCTTCCAAATCTTCAAATTCATCTGCATCATCAAAATCGTCCCTAACTTCAAACTCTGAGGCGGAATCCTCTATGCAGTCTGGATCTAACGACGCCATTCTAAACAATGCACAGTATATCAACCCGACAACAAACAGTCACAGGTGTGAGATAAAAATAGGACATGAGTCACCTAGCACTCGGAATTTCAACAGAAGGGCTTGAATGCACACGCGCAAGAGACGAAGTATGAGCATAGCCCGTCGTTCAATCGGCAAAGCGATTCCATACCGCAAGACGGGCTATGCCCGTTGTTCGTCCACATTGACTTTAAGTGCAGTGCGGGCTATGCCCGTCGTGAGACCCCAATGTGTTAAAGGGCGTAGGCCTAAATACACTATACGGTACAGTAAAATGTAAAGCAGTACGTACATACGCGATACCCATATTATGATGATGTGCCTGACGGACCTGGCTCTGCATCACACATTTCTTTTTGCCTTTTACCTGTCCGGATTAAGCAAAGCCTGGCTTATCGGGGTCTGGATTAATGAGGTTTTACTGTATTTATATGGATCCAAATCATATAGCGTAGAACAGATACATGTACAATAAAGAGTATTGCACCCAGAATTTGGAAATTGGACGAAAAACTTTTGCATCGTTAATAATAATAATAAAAGAACACTTTTTTTCTTAAAGGTAACAGGGTGGCGACAGACCTGGAAAACCGGGAAAAGTCAGGGAATTTGAGGTGTCAAAAAAAGTCAGGGAATTTCGTCTTCATTGACTTCGAACACTCTTTTGACGAAAATTGTTATAACTCTGGGACTATGGGAGCAACCTACTTCGGATAACTTTTGTTTTGCAGCTAAAACATCATGGCAGAGGGGGGGGGGGGGATTTTGGGGTGCGACCCCCGAATTTCAATGGAAAAAAACAAAAATCTGGAGTTTGCTACATTCTTTTCAAAGAATGGACATTTCTCAAGAGAATGAAACATGTTTCATGTCCTTGGGTGCCATAAAAGTTGAATAATAGAGAAATAGGTAATTTGCTTTTTTGGAGGAAAATTGTTATAACTCGGGCACTATGGGAGCAATCTACTTTGGATAAGGTTTGCTTTTAGCTAAAACATCAGAGCATGCAACCGTGTACAATTCAGAATGCCGGACCGAGGAAGGGGCGCTTGGGGGCACGACCCCCGAATTTCAATGAAAAAACAACAACAAAAATCTGGAGTTTGCCCCCTCTTCTCCCGCTATTTTAGGGAGAAGGAGCGATCTTAAGTATTCTTTTCAAAGAATGGACACTTCTCAAGAGAATGAAAATGTTTCATGTTCTTGGATGCCATACAAGTTGAATAATAAGTCAAAATGTGATTTTCTTTATATTTTTTTTACGAAAAATAGGCCATTTGCATTTTTGGAGGAAAATTGTTATAACTCGGGCGCTATGGGAGCAATCTAATTCGAATAACTTTTGTTTTGCATCTAAAACATTATAGCATGCAACCGTGTACAATTCAGAACACCGAACTGAGGAAGGGGAGTTTGGGGACGCGACCACCGAATTTCAATGAAAAAAAACATAAAAATCTGGAGTTTATCTCCTCTTCTCCCGTTATTTTGGGGAGAATGCGCAAACCTTAGTATTCTCTTCAAATAATGGACGTTTCCAAAGAAATTGAAACATGTTTCATGTTCCTGGGTGCCATACAAGTTGAATAATGAATAAAAATGTGAAACACTGTTCGGAAATGTGGCATGGATATGTTGTGTAGAGGGGGCGAGGTTGGTCATCAATATGAATTTCCCAGGCTTGGTCCAGACCTGTGTCAGAGTTTCCACCCAAACATAAGAGTATGAAGGTCCAAAAAGCACATTCATTTTGTAATCAGCACCATGATACCATATGGTATCATCGGGCGAGTACGACCTTACTCTGATGATACCATATGGTATCATCGGAAAAGTAAAGGTTAAGCCTCTAAATATTACGAGAGAAATGCATTGAATTATCATTTTTTTCTTGTCCGTATGGGAGTAGTAAGGGGACTTGTCAACAGATGGAGGGGATGGGAGTGGGTGGCGCCGTCCGATAGTTGTCGGACGTCGTAGTAAGGCATTTTGTTGGGCAAACTGAAGGAACATGGAAACAAATATGTTCCATTGATACATACGATTTTTGTCGAATATCGCCACCTGACAAAGTATCTCACTACAACATGCAACAGAAATTTCATGGACTGCAACATCCAACAAAAATCGCATGCATAAACAAGAAGAGCTTTAGACTGCAAATATGGTGCTGGAATTTTATTACTCTTCTGGCTCACTTCACCTTATTTAATGTAGCAGTGCTTACGAAGGTTTTCTTTCATCATCCTGACGTATTACTGGTTTCGCACAAGTTAACATACGTTTACAATGACATTGCACTATTCTTAGATATCAAGAAGAATCCAACCAAACGGGATATATGAATTTGAATTTTATTTTTCTTCTGTTGACCCTTGATTAAAAGGGCATGGAAAACGTCAAGATACATAATGGAATAATAATTAGTTAAGTACATCATAACAAAAAAGAAGAAACATTGTGTTGTACATTACATCACTACACCAAAGTAAAAATTAAAAAATACACTTCATTACACTACAATGCGTTGCATGATTGAAATAAGAATACAATTAAAATACATATTTTTTAGTACATTGGCCTTGTATTGTCTTGTTCCATGAATTCTCTGATACTGTAGAGAGCTGTCTCTGTCAAAATGTATTTCTTTATGTTTTGGAGATATCAGTTTTATGTCATGAGGCAGCTGGTTGTAGAATATTTTCCCGGCATTCATTGGTGATTGTTTTGAGATATTGAGTCTGTGTTGGTTCTGGTAATAATTATCTTTCCCCCTTGTATTGTGGTTGTGTAATTGGTTATTTTTAGTCATGCTTCCAGTATTTAGAACAGACGTTATAGCCTTATAGATGTATAGGGAGTATATTGTCATTATTTGTTTTTCCCTGAATAACTCTTTGCAAGATTCCCTACAGCCTAGTTTGTACATTATTCTAAGTGCTCTCTTTTGAAGTCTCAGTATTCTGACAGTATTATTATAAAATGATCCACCCCAAGCTATTATGCCATATTCAACATAGGGGTAAATTAGTCCATAATATATGCATTTGTTAATTTCTGTTAAATTATATTAAGCCATTTGTTTTAGCAGGTATAGATTAGATGATAGTTTACTGCAGATGTTGTTAATTTGTTCTTCCCACGTTGATTTTTGATCTAGTGTTATTCCCAAAAACTTAATACGACCACTAGTGCTGCGTATAGGCACCATTGGAGCTTTTTTCAGGATGCCCCTCGTATATGAACTTTCAGAAGCTTTTATTATTAGAGTGTTCCTGTTTTAATGCGTTGTTAGCTAAATCAGGTACCTATACAGTGCAATTCTATAAATTCCTTGCGTTAGATTTCTAATACGTACATACCCTTTCCGTCAGCATTAATGGTATAACTGCATGTTGTCAGTTTCACAGTACTTCACTTGGATATACTGTACTGAAGCAGAAATCCCATCGATAATGTAAGGAAATATGACACTTTATTTTGTTCGATTCAATTGTTTCACTTATATGCAAGAGTTAAGTTGTTTGCTTTACAGAGAAGAGAGATGTAGCTTTATGCATTGAAAAATGAGTCCACACTCATAGTTTTTGCATGCAGAGGGTTCCAAACCTCAGTAGAAATATCAACATATAATACCGAGAATGTATAAGGATACTGATAAATTTCAAATTGTATTTCTTAATCAATCACTCTTCACTCTTATCTCAGTTAGTCGTAACTTTAAAAATAATCAAGTATTTCTCAGTATGATATGAAAATTCTGTTAGGTGACTGTAATGCACAAATTGGCAAAGAAGAGACATTTAAACCCACGATTGGTAAAGAAAGTCTTCATGAATTAAGTAATGATAATGGTATAAGATTGATTACTTTTGCAACCTCAAAGAATTTAATTGTGAAAAGTACCACTTTTAAACATAAAGATATCCATAAATATACCTGGTCTTCTCCAGATGGTAAAACTCACAATCAGATAGATCATATTCTCATTGATAAGAGAAGGCATACTAGTATAATTGACGTTCGTACACATAGAGGTGCTGACTGTGCTAGTGACCATTATTTAGTAATTGCTAAATTAAGAGAAAGACTCTCAGTGATAAATCATAAGCAACAAAATCTAAAAGTTCTAAAATTTGATACAGGAAAGTTTACTGATGAAAGAATTAAGAAAGATTACCAAATTAAACTGTCAAATAGATTTGATGTTTTGCAGGATTTAAATGATGATGAAAATATAAATGAAACAGACGTAAATAAGAATTGGGAGCACATACGTAATGCAATAGAATCAGCAGCTAAAGAAAGTATAGGATACCATAAACCGAGAAAAAGTAAGCCATGGTTTGATAATGAATGTCATAATCTAATAGAAATAAGAAATCAGGCTAGACTTAGGTGGTTAAATAACTCTGATGATACAAATCTAAACAATTATAATAGAATAAAGCGAGAAGTTAACCGCACGTTTAGAAGTAAAAAAAGAGATTACTTGAAAACCAAAATTAACGAAATTGAAACAAACAGCAAAAATAAAAATATCAGAGATTTATATAAAGGTGTAAATGAATTTAGAAAGGGGTGGCAACCTAAAGTAAACTTGATAAAAGATAAAGACGGTGATTTTCTAGCTGACTCAAGTGATATTCTAAATAGATGGAAGAACTACTTTAATGACCTTTTAAATGTCCATGTAGGAGATAAATCAGAAGTGAATGAAGTACACACAGCAGAACCTTTAGTTCCAGAACCCAACTTGACTGAAGTTAAAGATGCTATTAAAAGGCTAAAGAATAACAAAGCACCTGGCATTGATTTAATACCAGCTGAGTTAATTAAATATGGTGGAAATTCATTAATGTATCAAATTCATAAATTAATCTGTTTAATATGGAATAAAGAAGAAATCCCTCAACAGTGGAAAGAATCCATAATTGTTCCTGTGTTTAAAAAAGGTGATAAAATGAACTGCAATAATTACCGTGGAATTTCTCTACTCTCAACAACATATAAAATATTATCTAACATTCTTTTAACAAGACTAACCCCATATGCTAATGAAATTTTAGGTGATTATCAAAGTGGATTTAAACGTAACAGATCAACTACAGATCAAATTTTTCACATCAGACAGACACTTGAAAAAAAGTGGGAATATAATCAAAATGTCCATCAGCTATTCATTGATTTCAAAAAAGCATATGATTCAGTCAAAAGAGATAAACTATATAATATATTAGTTGAGTTTGGAATACCTAAGAAGCTTGTTAGTATGATAAAAGTATGCACCAGTGAAACAGAAAGTAAAATTCGTGTGGGTATTAATATGTCTGACAAATTTACAATTCATGATGGGTTAAAACAAGGAGATGCATTATCTCCATTGCTCTTTAATTTTGCCTTAGAATATGCTGTTAGGAAGGTAAAAGAAACTAAAGAAGGACTAAAATTAAATGGTGTGACTCAGTTGTTAGCATATGCAGATGATGTAGACTTACTGGGGGATGATGTGAATACAATTAAGAATAATGCTAAAATATTTTTCAAAACTGCTAAAGAGATAGGTTTGGAAGTTAACAAAGAGAAAACTAAATATATGCTTACAGGCCGAAACCAAGTGTTAGGTAATAATCAAAATCTAATTATTGATAACAACTCGTTTGAACCAGTTTCCAAATTCAAATACTTAGGAGTAATATTAACAAATGAAAATTATATTAAAGAGGAAATAAAAAGTAGGCTTAATTCAGGAAATGCATGTTACTTCTCTCTTCATAAACTTTTGTCTTCTCGTTTAATATCTAAGAAACTGAAAGTTAAAATATACAAAACAGTAATTTTGCCTGTAGTATTATATGCATGTGAAACTTGGTCCCTTACATTGAAAGAGGAACATAAATTGAGAGTATTTGAAAATAAGATCCTTAGGAAAATATTTGGACCTAAAAGGGATGAGGAGACAGGTGAGTGGAGAAGGTTACATAATTTAGAACTACATAATTTGTATTCATGTCCAGATATTATTAGAATAATTAAATCAAGAAGACTTAGGTGGGCAGGCCATGTGGCACGAATGGGAGAGGAACGAGGAGTTTACAGGATTCTTGTTGGGAAACCTGATGGTAAGAGACCTGTAGGAAGGCCAAGACGAAGATGGAGGGACAACGTTGAGATGGACCTAAGGGAAATCGGTAGGGATGGAAAAGAGTATATAGAACTTGCTCAAAATAGGGAAACATGGAAGGCCTGTGTTGCTGCAGCCATGAACCTTCGGGTTTAAGAAGGCTAGAGAGTTAGTTAGTTAGTTAGTTAATTTTATTTTAAACTTACTGCATATGACAAAACTCCATAATCCTTCCTTAGCTTGTGAATTGTAATAATTTTCCAAATTCACTATTTTGCAGTTTGAATTCAAATCATAGAGAATAAGAGAAATAAAGTCAATTTAATAGAAGATAATATTGACACTTAACAAATCCATACGTGGATCTGTATGAGTTTATTATTTCCATTTGCAAAAACATCGATTTAGTTTAGTTTGTAATTGTCAGGGAAAAATGTAAATTTTGTCCTGGAAAACCTGGAAAAGTCAGGGAATTTCATTTCTGCTTGTTTGTAGCCACCCTGGGTAATTTTCCCTGTACATTTTACTAAAAATCATTGCTAGATGTAAAACCTTTAGCAACAAATGAAATTCATAACTCTTCCTTTTAGGCTTGGGCCCACCTGGACCTCCTGTTAGTATGCCAACTCCTTTAGGGCCACAGGGGCCTCCTATTCCTCCCCACACAGTGGTGCCACCTATAATTCCAGGAGCTGGACCAATACCTCCACAGCCAACACCACCAGGGGCTCAGGGACCGCCACAGTCGAGTCTTGTGAACCCTGCAACAAACGATGCACCTTTAGAGTTCAACTTAAATAAGAACAAGCCTCCAATGCCAGTCGCAGGTAATATACTCAGTTTTATGTGTGGGTTTTTTAACCAGGTGACTGCAGTGAATGTAGCCTTAGTACACATGTAGAGGTTGACTTTACAAAACTGCAGTATATGAATCATTCCTTTATATTAAGAATGGACCAATATGGAATTTAAGCTGGTACTGATAACCGATCTGATATAAACAAGAATCAAATCAAAGGGTTCATTAACTATAATAAATGTACGTTATCGGATAAACCAAACTTTAGCAATGTAAAAGAACCTGCATATTTGGACATTTACTTAAAAAAAAAAAGAAATACAAATTATAGCAAAATGACACAATATTGCACTAAATTGTAGGATATTTATAGATATTTTGGATCGGTAAAATTATTGGTAATTGTACTGATATCACTGACCTGGGTTTTTCCGGGGGTGGGTGTTCTAAGGTTGGAATTTTTCAGGCCTTGTCCTCGCATAAAGCGGCTCTGGAGCTCAACCAGCCTTAGGGGCAACCCTGGGGGGTAAAGGTGGTGGAAGCATGGTGCTGATCACATCACTTCAAAAATGGCAGAGATCGAGAATGTGAGGGGCCCTACCCCCACGCCCCCTAAATGTGCTTTCATGGCATGGGGAATTTTACCTTTTTTACCTTACCTATTCTTAATCTGCCTCATTAATAACACATTGATTTTTTAATGCATTATTACATTCTTATGTTCAATTGCTTCTTGATTTAGTTAAACTGGATGCAGAAGACAAACGAACTGCTCGCGATGATGACATGGGACGTGATCGTCGTGACAGAGATAGGGACAGGAACGACCGGGACAGGAGGGATAGGAAGGAGGAGAGGAGCAAATCCCAGTCGCTGTCCCCCAACAGCAACGGACCAACTCTTCCGCCACAGTCCTCATCGGCCCCTGCAGTCCCTCCGGCTGGAGCCATCGGATCCACAACTGCCGCAACCACCAACATGTGGGGTGGAATGATGGGGATGGGCTACACCATGATGGGAATGCTCCCTGGGACAGTGATGGGAGATCCAAGCCTAATGGGAATGGGACAGGTAATTTGTCCATTCAGCAGTTTGTTGTGTAGTTGTGAAATGGGAATAAGCGAACATGTGCAAGTGAAAGTTTACAAGGTTGGTGGTGTGGAGAGAATGATAAAACTGAATTGATGAAATAATACAACCCTTGTGTGTGCAGAATTTGCATTAACCGTTGAAAGTAACGGTGGAGTCTTGTTTTCTTTACCTTATAAACTGGAGGCACATAGTAGTTCGGATCCCACTTTAAACTGTAGGTCCAGTCCCAATTAGCCTTACTGTGGATAAAGTGGACTTTAAACACTAATTCAATCAATCAATTAACCGTATAAACTTTGTTTTTAGCCTAATCACAATTAGATCTAGTTTAAAGCGGGATCTGAACCACTCTGCAATTGGGGGTGTGGGCTCAATTGGCTTGTTGTGGTCCGATAATATAACTTTTGTCTCCCTGATGGCATAGTGGTAACGCTGTCACCTTCTAATCAAGGGGTCCCGGGTTTGATACCCAGTGGAGGCACACTGCACAGTGGTCCTGTCCTGATTATTCTATCTGTGCATAAAGTGTACTTAAAGCAACAACTCAATTAAGTAATGTAACTTGGTGTGGGAGTTGAAGTTGTCCATGTACATCAAAATTAAGAGCTGTGAGATATGTGTTGCAAAATGCACATATGAGATATATCAAGACTAAATGCAGATCAATTTTCTGCAAGTTACTTTTTTCCATATCTAATGAACCCATTTTCAGTTCCTCAAAATAAGATTTGATGTGTTGCATATGCATTTAAATTAGGGGTGGGCTGGCACCCATACTGATGGTGATACTTGAATAATGATTTATGTTAGTGTGCAATTATTCTATCCAAATTACATGCATCAATTTACTAAGAGTTTTGCTTTAAAATATTCAACAATTACATCAGAATATTAAAATAATGTCATGAGGTCATACAAAACTGGTGCAAAATGAAACGAAACTTCGAATTTTGCATAATTTTCAGTACAATTAGACTTCGCGAAAGTCATTTTCGTGAACCCCATGAAAGACCAAATGTATCGGCTGGTATTGCTCAATAAATTCCAATCGATACTTTCCGATATATCAGTATTGGTATCGACTCAGCCCTAGTTTCAATTTAACTGCAGTTTCTGATGTATTCAGGTGATTATCATCTTCATATTGCAACATTATTCTTTTACTGTTCAAGGATAAATTCACGTATGCATTACATACCAATAGACATTTTTGCCCCTGAAAGTATTTTCCGATCTTCCCTAAAAATGAATGTAAATCTTTGTTTGTTTCCTTGTTTATGCCTTATGTTTATATTTAACCTTTCTTGCTTTTACCTTAAACCATCTTGACTTGTTCTTGTTTATTTGTTAGAGTTTTCAGTGTAAAATGGCCTTAAAAGTGCTGTATCTGAAACTTGGAAAAAATAAATAAAATAAATAAATTATATGTGCACAATGAAGGAAAATTTTCAGTTACGTATGTTACGCTTGGTATTTACACCTCCCACAGTGCAAATCTACATGGCATATCACCTGTTACTTAGGATATAGTGGTACACCCAACGGCAAAAGAAACAGTAGGCCATTTTCATTCGGTCTGAATTACACAATGTGATGACAATGGATTGAAATAAAGATGCCAATAAGCAGAGAACAATGCCTGCTTCGAACCAACATAGTTTCATTCCTTAAAACAACACAGGATGTAGAATAAAAAAGTAGTGATATTAGCTGTTAACAATTTGCCTACAATTATCTTTGCCGTTGACTGTATATAAGGCCACTTCAAGTAAAGTTCTAGCCTTGTGTTGTTAGATGGTACCTTGAACACATTCAGTAACTTTTCTCATCTCATTTTTGTGATTCTTAATTGCTGTCAGTTTTAATTTTCCTCACTAAATGCATTGTTTTAATTTTAACAAGTGAAGTAGTGCCAGTTTTTAAGGGTTTTGTATTTCTTTTGATACACAGTTTGGAATGATGGGAAGCATGGTAGCTGATGGAGCAATGGTGCCTACCGGTTCATTAGTGAAGGAAATAATCCACTGCAAAAGCTGTACTTTGTTTCCTCCGAACCCAAATGCTCCTCCACCCACCACAAGGGAAAGACCTCCTGGATGTCGAACGGTGTTTGTCGGAGGGCTGCCAGAAAACATCACAGGTAAACACTCTACGACCAACATATTTGGTGTGTATAAATAAAATATTCGCTATAACTTCGTTAATTTTTGCTATAACTGTGATTATGTTCTATCTTTGAGTCATATTGTGTTTAGATACACAGTATTTTTTCACTTTCTTCAGTCTATAGATATGCATTGTAAATATAAGATGCTATTGTACAGGGTGGTCCATTTGAGATGTCGGAAAAGTAATCCATTATATACAGAAAATATTTCAAATTAATTACCTGTTAATTGTAAAAGCATGTGTAGGGGAGTCATAAGTTTCGTGTCCCAGCACATTACCACTCATCATGACTTGTAACACTCGAAAATTTTGCATACCATATGATGCATTTGTGTGGTGTTGCAGCGTGGCTGAAGTGTGTGAACCTCCACTCGCTGGGAACTTTATCCTTTCTGCTTATATTACAACATACTGCTCACATTAACCTCTTGTATATAACAGTTTACTTTTCTTACATCTCAAATGAATCATCCTGTATTTTTAACTAAATGATGTTAAAGTATTGTTAATGTCCAACAAGTGAAGTTCCGTATTGAATAATACTTGATAACTATCTAGCTGAATAACATAATAGGGCCATATTACTTGGAGCCGATCTCCATGGTGTAGTGTGCTACGATGCCAGAGGTCCCAGGTTCAAATCCCAGCCTGGGTCTGGTTGTTCTTTGTGAATGTCCCTTCATCAGTTTCATCATAGTATTACTCATCCTCATCTTCTTGATTAGCCTAAGGTGGAAGAAAAGTGAAGTAATATAAACCAAATCAATCAACCATATTACTTGGAAGTGCTTTCTGCTTGGATAGCTCCGATTCGATTACTGTGTGGAAAGATGATTGTACTGTGAACCCAATTACATGTAGCATCCTGCCACATGGTTGTCTGAACGGCAAAAGTGTCTGAGCTTTCGGAAAGGAAATCTTCTGTGTGTGATGTGGCCAATTATGATGACTGTATGAATCTTGTTTCTAAAATTATGTACCTGGTAGGAAAGTTTTTGAAAATCAGACGTGAAACAACCCTTTTTTCCCCGTTAAATACAAAATTACTGTTAATCAAAAATATGTATTCTAACAAGATATAACCACAAGCCGAAAGGAATATTTTCAATTGTTTGGGGGAAATAACATTGAAAACCAAGATCCGCAAAAACGGTTTCTATTGATTTGTTTTTTTTTTGTTTTTTTTATTTCATATGATATTATGTTTTAATGTATTCCCTTCTTTTGCAGAGGAAATAATAAGGGAGGTGTTTGAAAGGTGTGGCGAAATAACAACCATCCGTATGAGTAAGAAGAACTTCTGCCACATTCGTTTCGAACTTGAGAGCTTCGTAGACACTGCCATTTATCTATCAGGTAAGATTTTTTTATAGAGCACCAAACTGTTTTGCATGTTTATTTTTCACGTTGTTAGACAGAATTGCTACCATATTTTGTCATGAAAAAATGCAAAATGAACTGCAAGACTCAAAATAAACCCTTAAACACAAAATGTATATTGTGTATTTACTAACATGACACTTTCTGAAATCTCTGTTATCATGTGAGTTATGCAAAGCATGTAAAATTGATTAATTCTGCTGTAATTGTTTGAGATGCAAAAATGGACTCCTTTACACAGGAACAAACTTAATACTCTGGCATAAATGTACTCTTAGAAGGAAAAATCTTTATTTTGTTCTCGCGCTACGATGCTCGGGGTCCCAGGTTCGAATCCTGGCCTGGGCATGGATGTTTCTGAGTGTCCATTCATCAATTTCATCATATCATCCCTCATTCCCATCTTCGGAAATTAGCCAAAAGTGGCACAAAAAGCGAAGTAAAATAAAGCAAATCAAATCTAAATCAAATATATTTTGTGCGATAAGTGTAGTTTTTAAAATCAAATTTAGGATCAATTCACCATTTTGACACCAAAATGCCATTTTATATACTGCTTTTGATCCTGAAATGTGCCGAGTTTTTGTACTGATCTCGATCTTTTATTCACCCTAAACATGTGGCTCTATATTACCATTATGTTGATTTCCAGGGTACAGAATTAGACTGGGAAGCCATACGGATGCCCCCAACACAGGAAGACTACATGTTGACTATGCTCAAGCACGGGACGACCTGTACGAGTGGGAGTGCCGGCAGAGGCAGCTGCAGAGGGAACAGAGGCACAGGGAAAGGCTGGAGCAGGAGAGGCTTCGCCCCCCATCGCCTCCGCCCGTGGTCCATTACACTGACCACGAGGCTCAAGCAATTGCAGAGAAGATCAAAGGTAACGGCTAAGGCTGTTCATATCTCAGGTCCATTGTCTTCAGGTGCACTGATTGATCAGTACGGTCTGTGTTGAACTGTTTTATATTCTAAGTTGTTACTGCTTGGTTGGTAGTGGTTCATTGTGCCTCAGTACATAGTTGTGAGAATGTTAGGTCATGGTTCCAGTTGACACAGTGCCAGCCCCCATGGTGGAGTGGTTAGCACAGAGTTCTACGTTGCCAAGGATCGCAGATTCGAAGCTGAACGTGGACTTGGGTGTTCTTTGTGAGTGCCCGTTCATCATATCTTCACTCATCCTCATCTTAACGATTAGCCAAAAGTGGCAGAAATGCGAAGTAAAATAAATCAGTCAACCAGCTGACCTGGAAATCCTGTAAAACATGATTTTTTTTTTGGAAATGAGAAAAAATTCCCCTCTTTCCTCCAGCATAATGGAACATATTCTGTACAAGAATGTTTTTATCATAGATGGACGGATGTGAAATACTGGTCCAGTGCAAAATTTGCATATGTCCTTTGAAGAACATGGTACATTAAGCTCCTTAATCAATGCAGGTAAGCAGGGGACTGCTTTGAAAAAAGAAACACTATGTTTGGGCATTTACTTAATGAAAAAGACATATTTACAATGGAAGCCCAATTTTATGATCGTGAATTTTAAATTTTCGTGTATTATACATTCAATTTAAATTTATTTGGTAGTGTCTGCTGCCACGTTCTTTTTCTGCTGGAACCTCAAAAGAGGGGCGCGTGGCAGCAAACTTGGTCTTTGTTTTATCGTGATTTCATCATGCTATGTATGCAATTACGTCTGTAACACATACTGTGAAGTCGTAGCGATTACTTTCACATATATGTTTAAAGCTTAGATCCCTTAGCATTCTACTAATAAACCTAAATGCTCTCGTAGTTAGGTTAGGTTCCGTTAGCATTAAAACAATATCGCTAAATGTTTTCTAAAGAAAAAGGTTCTAAATTACCTGTATATTCATTCGCATTAATCATAAACTTGCATTTTACTCGTCTTCATCTGTTCTTATGATTTGTAACATCCTTTTAGCAGACTAATTACGTGGCAGGAGCAAATTTGACGCTTATTCTTACTACTGACACGTGCATGGCAGCAGACTCGGCCAATTTTATTTCGATAGGGATGGGCCAATATCGATAAAGTACCAATATAAAATTTACCGATACGGGTAACTGATATTCTACTGATCCAATATAAAATTCCAAATGATCATTAAAATACCTTGGTAGTTCATTGACCTCTTTAATAAACGTTTGTTTCCAGGTGACTGCAGTACAAAGGAAATTTCATATTAGACATTTACTTCTTAAAAAAAAAAAAAGTTGCACATCGAGATTATCGATAAAAATTTTAAGAAAATGGCAGAATTTTGCACTAATTTATAAGATATTTAAGATTAGTAAAATAATCTGTAATTTTACTGATGAACTGATACACCAACATGCTTATATCGGCTGATACCGATAGAGTACTGATTAATCTGTCCTATCCCTACTTTTCAGTCATCTTTGTCCTTCACAGGTCCATAAGAATGTCACCTGACACTTTTGAGGAGTCGTAATTATCATGGAAGTTATGCAAAGTTCAAAGTTTCTTTTTACTTTGCACCAGTTTTGCATGCCAAAACATAACATGTATTTTAATACTCTGATGCAATATTTGAATACCATATTTACTCATGTATAATGTGCAGTTTTTTCCAAAATTTTTGTCCCCAAAAACTGTGGTGCGTATTATGCACGGAATAATTCGGACAACCAACATGAAACCGTATAGGGTCGTTCCATAATTTCGGGACACTTACATTGATTTTTCATGCTTACGCAACCCCATCATGTTATGCAGGGTGTCCATAAAGTCTCTTTACAATTTCAAGCTTTTATTCCAAACACACATGAAGAGATAATTAAATGAAATTTGTCACATAGTAGCAGTATATATTGAAGTTTTTTTCATAACTTAATAAATCTCAATATGGGCACCATTGGTTGCACGAAGGACATCAAGGCGAAAATTGATTTCGCATCATGTCCGCTCTAGCATAGCCTCATCATTGGTGCCAATGGCATCAGTGATCCTTTGTTTGAGATCAGTAATGTTCCGTACATGTGTTCGATACACAGTGTCTTTAACGTAGCCCCATAGAAAGAAATATAGGGGCGTTATGTCTGGTGAATGAGGTGGCCAGGGAATAGGACCATCCCGTCCAATCCACCTACCGCGAAATGTTTGGTCCAGGAAGTCACGAACATTTAATCCCCAATGTGGTGGTGCACCATCCTGTTGGTAGAGAATGGTTGGTTGAAGGTCAACCAGTTGTGGTGTCACATATTCAGTCAAAAGGTCAAGGTAAACATTTGCAGTAATTGTTTTCTCCGCAAAGAAAATTGGACCAATGATTCGATTGAATATCAGTCCACACATTCACCTTTGGACTGTCTCTTTTGAGGTCCATTGTCATATGGGGTTTTCTGAGCTCCAGATTCTCGCATTGTACGTACGTGTTCAGTTTTCCGGAAACATGAAATGTTGCCTCATCAGTAAAACACACTCGGTTGAGGAACATTGCATCCTCCGATATTCGATGAAGCATGTCCACTGCAAACGTTTTGCGTTTCGGTTTATCATTGGGCTCGATGGCACGCAACAGTTGCACTTTATATGCAATCAATCGCAGGTTGTGGTGTAGGCCCTTGTGCACTGTTGATCGTGGTAGCTGTAACTGGCTGGCAGCAGTGCGAATGGATTTCTTTGGAGAATGAAAAAAAGGCTTGTCTTACACGTTCGATGTCTTCCTATGATACTAGTTTTCTTCCACTTCTTGCTTTATCCATAATTGTACCGGTCTCTATGAATTTCCTGTGTCATTCACGAATTGATGGACGTGCTGGTCGTTGTTTCCAATACCGTCCTGAAGCTTCGCTGAGTCTGAGTGTCAGATTTTGTTTCAGTGAACCATGCCACACATTGTGCCTTTTCTTGCGGAGTAGCCATTTTTCTTTTGAAGACTTCTTTTTCTTCACAATGTTACCTGAAATACACAAATTGACTATTAGTACAAACTTTAATAGTAAACGAGTACAATAAAAAAAAATCATTAAAATATCTCATCATTTGAATTTGTAGTGAATTTTTGAAGTTGTATAGGGATTTTGTGGACACCCGGTATATTGTTGTAAAACTTAAATCCTGCAGTTTCTGAATATGGAAACAGTATTCCATTCAAGATAATGACACTAACGTGAAACACAAAATGAAGAAACGTTCTGATTTTTATGGTACTTTGGATGAAAGAAAACATAAGGAAAAAGATAATAAAAATTAAAATGTATTACTGGCCAAATAATATGACATACATGGAGTGTGTAAATTCCGTAATGGAAGAAATCTTGTGCTGCTAACTGCTATTTGGAAGGTCCTGAATGTGCCTCATATAAATGTTACATTAGTCACTGAATGAAAAAGTATATATTTTCAAGTTCTTTTAGAAAAGTAAAGAAGGAATGAGCAAAACCACGTATAAAAGTTTGAAGGCCATTTCACACGATTTTTCACTTTGTAATGTAATGTTCTGCGATGCCAAGAAAAGCAGTGCAACTCTGGCGGAATTCGAGCATGCACCTTCTGTGACATGGGATGCATATCAGCAGTATTTGTTTTGCGAGAAATCATAGAAAATAACTTCCTGAGCACTGCAAATCCATAACGTAATTTTGATCTCGTTTTTTACTATTACAGAATAAATAAGGTGGTTAAGGAGTTTAAGCTTTGGGATGCTAAACACAATGGAGGGAGAGGTGGCTTGGGTTGGTGACCTACTGTTTACACAAGAGGATAGCAACAGGTGACTCATTGAATAGATATGATGTCATTCACTCTTGATCAGCATAGCAACAGCTTTACGACCTACAACTAAGAAAGCCTTTTCTTGAAACTGGATTGTATTGTGCATTATATAAGAGATGTAATTTTTTGTACATGCGTAAATACAGTATTTTGAAACAAAATTCTCTGTAAATTGAAACTAATATTAATCATTATTTTGAGGAACATTTAATTATTACAAATTTCAAACCACGTTATTGATATCGGTGTCATGGGTATCGGTTCAAAGTAGCATCGGAAATGTTATCATGTTAGCTTTAATATTGGCATATCCTTTTCCTTTTCAGGTGACGATTCCTTCATAAAGGCCGTGCAGGTGGTGATCACGTGGCTAGAGCGTGGCGACTGCAGCAAGCGCAATGCCAACCAGTTCTACTCCATGATCCAGTCCACCAACTCCCACGTGCGGAGGCTGATGAACGAGAAGGGCCAGTACGAGGAGGAGCTGCAGCGAGCCAAGGACCTCATGAAGCAGCGCATGCAAGGCATCCTCATGCAGTGTAAGTAGATTTCGTTTGAAAGATCAGAGGAGGAAGCACGTGGGCTGGAGGAACACCGTTGTTGTTTGAAGAACCAGAGAACGGTATGCTGTTTAGCAGATTCATCCAAAATCTGCTGTTGAGCATGCTGCCGCTGGTCTTGCACAGTAAGTAATGTAGCACGTAAGCTTTCCGATAGTACAGGTGGTGATAAACCTAGCAATTGCTGAACTTGGTATTTGCCAGAAGCAGGCGTGCAGTCAACGTTACTTGCCACAAAAGGGAAGATGGTTTATATTTTCTAAAACCTAATTTTCAATATTTTTTCAAAAATTTGTCATGCATAAAGAGAACTGCAGCAATACTTTGTATTGTATGTTACGATAAAATACATTTTTATCTTGATGGTCTGTGCTCCGCTTTGTTAGCAAGAATTGTGAGTTATTTGCTGAATTTGAGTTAAAACTCCCTGTAGACAAATGTCAGTTGGTCAACAATTCTTTGTAATACAAATTCATATTTTTTAGCACAGCACACTACGACGGCTTCGAATTCTGGCCAGGGCATGGGTGTTGTTTGTGAATGTCCCTTCATTAGTTCCATCATCATTCATCTTCATCATTATGATTAGCCAAAAGTGGCAGAAAAGCGACACTCAGTAACAAAAATCGAATCAAGATTTATATTTTTTTTGCAATATATATTTCTATTTGTCATTCTTAGTGTAGATTTGAGAAGGATCATGCGCATGCATTTTAGTATTTGCTCAAGGATCCTGACCTTATGTCTTGTTCTGTTTGTGTGCACATGTTGAAAGTATAAGTGTAGAAACAGTTATCATATTTCCACCGAACGTATTCCATCACATTGCAAAATGTGGTAACACATCGAATACTTGTTTTTAAATATAGTAGGGATGGGCCGATATGAAGTTTTGGCCAATACCGATAAAGTACCGATATAAAATTTACCGATACCAATAACCGATATTCTACCGATCCGATATAAAATTAGAAATTGTCCTTGAAGAACCTCAAAGGTTCATTGACCTCCTTAATAAATGTGTGTTTTGTGTTGACTGCAGTGAAGAAGAAATTGCATATTTAGACATTTACTTTTTTAGAAAGTAGGGTATGGAGATTATCCATAAAAATTACAACAAAATGGCAGAATTTTGCACTAAATTATCAGATATTTATCGATATATTGGATCGGTAAAATAATTGGTAATTTTACCGATAAACCGATACACCGATATGCCCATATTGGCCGATACCGATAGAGTACCGATTAATTGGTCCCATCCCTAAATTATAGTAATTCATCATATATGTATTGTGCAATTATGTTTTATTATGAAGACATTTGTACATTCAACATATACTGCAAAAGTATATTTTTGTGTATTCAGTAACTGAATTTAGCATCTTAAATATGCCTCATTAGTTATAGAAGATATATCGTCGTCGCCTTCTAATCAAGGGGTCCCGGGTTCAATACCTGGTGGAGGCACATAGTGGTTTGTATCCCACTTTAAACTGTAGGTCCACTCCCAATTATCCTTATTGTGCATAAAGTGGACTTAAAGCACCAAATCAATTATAGAAGATATGACCAACATAAGTGTCACCTTCTTTGCGTAGACACTCATTACAAGTAGGAGTACTAATAATTCTAGTAATTTCATTATTTCTTTCCCTGTGTTGCAAGTAACAATGGACTGCATTTGAGGTATGACTGGTTGTTTCAAGGTGAATAGTTACCAGTGTAAGTTCCTGTGCGGTAGAACATTGCCATAAAAATATTTGACTAGTGTTCTTAAGATACATATTGTAGAATGGGTCTGCAATTTTTCTCTTGAGGAGGCACGAAAAGAAAAACTGTCATTTAAGTGTAAGGTAACATCTGTGTGATTCATGAAACTGCCATTTTATGAGAACAGTATCAGTCAATATATCGTGGAGAAAGAGAATTTGTTGAGCAGATTTGAGGCTTAATTTAAAAGGTAAGGAAGCCGAAAGAAAAGACAGCGCTCCAGGAATAAGGACCATTCGTAGGTATATTGTGTTTCTAGGATCCTTAATAAAATAACATGCAGTCTGTGAAGTTAATGGATATCATCAGAAGGTATATAATGAGCATGATAAAATGTGATATCATCTGCTTATTGTAGGTTAAGATGCTCAGTCATGAAACCTGTCTTACAGAGGTAAAAATAAAAGTAACAGAAATTGTATTAAGCATCCAAATATATTTTACGCTACAGATATGTGAGCAAATTTTTGTATCTGTTGCTACTGATGGGGGGAATAGGACAAAAGTGAAGAAACGATACTGCAACTATTTTCTGTTGTGATTGGTATCATATGTGTGAAAAATGGAGCAAGTATGGTGACAGACAAGGTGTTTATTTTGTGGCTGTGACTCTGCAGACCAAGTGCAAGTGACAGTTGATGTGTGCTTGTTTGAACCTCACAAAAATTTATTTTTTTACTTCAGTTGTGACAAATTCATTCAATTTGTAGTCTGTTGCATAAAAAAAGATCTATATAATCATGAGTGTTAAGATAGATAATATTTTCATGTATGTCAAAAATTCATGCGATTTATCTGATTTTCCCGTACAGTCAGCAGGAAATTCCTGTTGTTGAATACTTTTTGAAAAACATAAAATTCCTACAACTTGTACCTTATTCTGAAAAACAAGAGCACATTATATATTGCCTTGTTATTTGCCACAAAGAAATGTAAGTTTATGCAATTTTAGGGCATGTTTTAATCATTTCATTACAGTGGCAATTTACACTTGACTGTAAATTTCTTGTACCTTTCACACCATATGAACAAGTTACATGTAACAACAGTAAAAGTTATTAGCATATCCCATTTCAAAATGAGGGAAGTATTATTAGGTAAGATATTTCCTGGAGAAAGAACTGCAAGTTATATGCAGTAGCTGTTCTTCATCTAAATTCTCTCTGTCCTTTCTGTACTTCATTCTAACTTTTAAAAGAGTTGGTTAGATATAGATAACCTTAATACAGTGCCATTACTTTTTAACACAATATTGATAACATGATACAGTAAAACCTCGTTAATCTGGACTAATGGGGGGAGATAAGTTGACCGGTTTAACGAAAGTCCGGATTAACAAACAAACATAATTTCATCAATGGTTGACTACCTTTTCTTTGGGAAGTTCTCTTGTTGACTTCTAGCCACATTTAAAACTGCTTTTTTTTCTTCACCTTTTGCCTGTCCGGATTAAGCAAAGTCCAGCTTATCGGGGTTGGGATTAATGAGGTTTTACTGTACTTAGATAGTTGTTAACATGGAAGTTAAGTTATGGTGGAGTGCAGTATCCTGATTTCAGTACTGCTGTACAGTCGCAGACACTTGTGGATTGTGACAATCACATTGCCTCTCAATGGGATCGTTGCAACCCAGAACTGTCCATGTCTGTACAAACATTTTTTTTTGTAATATATATCTACACTATTCACCTTGTGCATCCAGACTTAAGTAGAGCAGACAGAATAATTTTTGATGTTCTTCTGATGTAGTGGTGAGTAAATAGCAAGACAAGGCAAAACAGGAAATGTTTCTAGATGTAAATGAGTGTCAAATTGCTTTGCTTATGTGTATGGTTTGATGGTTAATCACTTGAAAGTGGCTGGTTGAGTTCCCTGGTGCTAATAGCCTCGAACGACTCTAGCTTTCAAGTAGGAATGTGGTGAAGCTGAAAATTTTCTAATGCCGATGTACTCGCCAATAATTTTTGGAACCCATACCGATAATTAACCGATTCCGATATATAAGATTATTCACCAGAAATGGGATGTTATTTTCAGCATGACAAAAATAAATTTGCTACGTACATTTCCATTGCATATCATATGTATATACATATATATTCTCAAGAGATGCGAATGTACATTTACATCTACAAAAAGTGGTTATGTGAACCTTTAAGAACATAGATTCTCAAGAGATTTAACATTAGTACAGAAGCAGTTCTTTGAAATGCAAATTGAATTCCTGTTCTTAATGTAAATTTAATGCTGGCAGATTCAACTTCAGAAACACGAGTTTCGGAATTACTTCTGGAAGTAACCTACTTCTTCTCTTATCGCAAATCTGTCGAGCAACACTGAACACTCATTCACTGAATACTGTTGCAGCAGGTATGTCCAAGTATGTTCTCACCACTTGCTTCAGGTTTGGATACTATTTTTGAATTTCCAATACAACTACGTATCCTGGTCACATGGACTAGTTGGTTCAGCAATGTACTGTTTTATTTCTGTTTTGAGGTAGGTTGATCCTCTGAATGAGAGTATGCAATAATTTCATTACAAAACTCTAGAATAATAAAGAATCATAACCTAATTTTCAATAAATCTTACAAAATTAAAATATAAAAGATTAGAAGTAAGACTCTAGTATTATCTGTACTAGTTTAAATATTGGATTTTTGCCGATGCCTATATGTCAATTTCTGCCGATTTTTATACATCTGTAATTGACTTCGGCACATCCCTACTTGCAAGTGCTGACTAATCAAATAATGCCTAGGGGCAGAAAATTGTTGACATGGACACAAATATAAGGACTAGGGATGTGCAGAAGCCGATTACAGATGTATGAAAATTGGCTGAAATTGACATATCGGCATCGGTATCGGAATCGGCAAAAATCCGATATTTAAACCGGTACAGATTATACTAGAGTTTTACCTTCTAATAAGTTTTATGCTCTAGTTTTGTAAGATTAATTGAAAATTTGGTTATGATTTGTCATTATTGTAGAGTTTTTGTATTAAAATTATTGCAAACTCTCATTCAGAGGATCAACCTAACTATAAATCGGAAATAAAACAGTACATTGCTGAACCAGGATCTGCTGTTGTGTTGGAAATTCAAAAATGAGTATTCAAACCTGAAGCAAGTGCTGAGAAAATACTTGAGCATACCTGCTGCATCAGTATTCAGTGATTGAGTGTTCAGTGTTGCTGAACAGATTTGCGATAAGAGAAGAAGTAGGTTACTTTCAGAAGTGCTTCCAAATCTTGTATTTCTGAAGTTGAATCTAGCAGAACAGGAATTCATTTTGCATGTCAAAGAACTGTTTGTGTACTAATGTTAAATCTCTAGATTCACATAACCTTTTGTAGATGCAAATGTACATTCGCATCTCTTGAGAATATATATGTATATACATATGATATGCAATAGAAATGTACATACCAAATTTATTTTTGTCATGCAGAAAATAACATCCCATTTCTGTTTAATAATCTTATGTATCGGAATCGGTTAAATATCGGCATCGGTATTGGTTACAAAAATTATCGGTGAGTACATCGGCATCGGTAAATTTTCAGCTTCGTCACATCCCTAATAAGGACCATGCAAGGAAGAAGGAAACATCCATAATGAACTCTTTGCAACACTTCAGCTGGACACTTTGCTGCCTCCATCATATTATTCAACACAACGGGTTCCCTGGCATGTAAGGGTGACCCCTTTCTCAAGACATCCAAATGCCCTCCTCCCTTCCATATCTTCCACCCTTGATTGCTTTTTGCAAACTAACTGGCATCTTGACAGTACAGTATAATCCTCTGTGCAACTTGTGTTGGTATGCTGTCGATATGCGTTTGACAAATAGATGAAGGCACAAACACAGAGTCGTGGTTGAGCCTGCATTTTTCGCTTTTCTTTTTGGCCTGAACCGTATCATAAAAAAATAGTTACTAATAAGCAAAGCAATTTGGAACACATTATTATTATTGTCTCTAAAGTAAATTATTATTGAAAATCATCATTCTTTAACAAGTGAAACAACCTGTACAAATATGATTTTCAATCCTTTCTTCTTTACTCAATTTCGGAATTCACATATTCTTGTGTCCAGTAGTTGGCTACGGCTTCTCTTAGCTCCTTGCCTGAGCTAGAGAGTGACTATGTATGTAGAAAAAACAGGTAAAAAAAAAACCCAAAAAGATCCAAGTCAGTATTGAGGTCATCATCCGAAAAAAAAGGACTTTTATCCCCTTTAGTTTCTAACTATGCTTGTCTTTTCACTGAAGTTGGTCAGATTGAGAGGGTATTCATGGCGGCCAGTCATCAGAAGGTTTGGGACCATTTCACCAAGGCCCAGCGAAAGAATATAGACATGTGGAAGAAGCAAGCAGCGGTATGTACTTAGATGCCAGTGAACTCTGTAAACCATTTTTATTTAGCATGGAAAAACAAGAGGCTACTATCATTTCATTTATTTGCAGAATGATTTGTATAAATTGTAACCACAATTGAGTTTTGCTATTATTTTCTGATAACGTTTTTAAGTAATTCTTTGACTTTTTTTTAAACTGAAATTGGCTATAATAATTTGAGTAAAATGTTATTTTAAATTATCTTCTAACAATGGAAGATATGTCATGGCCTTGATCATTGGGAATAAATTTATGCTGTAGATATTGTTGTTTTATGCAGTTTAAAATTACGTGAGTTTGGATTATTTTGCAATTCTCTTCCAAAATTTTACTGTCTTCCGTGGCAGAGTTGTTAGCGCAGTGCCTATGATGCTAGGGATCCTGGGTTCAATGAGTCTCTCATCATATCATCACTTGTCCTCACCTTTGCGATTAGCCAATAGTGGCAGAAAAATGAAGTAAAATATATCAATCAATCTTACAAAAAGAAGATGGGGCTTGGTACATGCAAGTAACATTATATATAAATTACGGTTAAAATCATTGCAGATTCTCTGATATCGTACTGATATTTGAAGAAATTAGAATCTCTCTCACTTTTATAGGGCGGTGGTCTAGCCGTAGTGTGCCTGAATGCCATGCAGGAGACCCGGCTTTGTTTCCTGGGGTGGGTGATATAAGGTTGGAATTTTCCTGCCTTGTACCCACATAAAGCTGCTCTGGGGCTCACGCAGCCTCAAGTCAATGGGTACCTGGGGGCAGGGTTGTTAAAGGTCCAGGAATTTTAAATAAATTCAATTCCGGTCCAGGAGAGAAAATCAGCAAGAGTAAATGGGTTCTGGACCGTAAAGAACCTTTTTATCTGTAAGGTTTTTCAATTCGGTCCAGGAACCTTTTTCCGGATCAATTTAAATATAGTCCGGGAACCTTTTTTAAAAATGTATTTAAATTAGGTCGAGGAACTCCCCTCCCTTCCCCCCGAATCCATTTAAATAGAGTCCATGTTCCACATTGAAATGAAACAATATGCAACTTGGATCAAATACGGACCTGGCAATAAACAATTATCCACTTGTGAGCATGAAGATTAATCCAAGTGCTGGCTATCTCGAGAATCTAAGGAACAAAGCCATAGAAATGGGCGAAACTCAAACGCTGCAGTCACGTTACCCCTCTCCATGTAGCCCCATTCTCTCGTGTGTGTTCCTTCACTTGGTTATAGCATCACTGTCTGTCCCTGCAGCCTCATGTTACCTCATTGACGGCTGCTATTGGCTGTGGTTCTTGGTTTGTATGCCAGAGCCACACATGATAGGTTTGTTTGAACCTAATGTGACGTCACACTAATATAGGTCAGTGTATTATGTAACTCTTCGACAAGGGAGTTTTTGATCCTGCCCCACGAGAACAACAGCGTTAGGATTTATTCCCTGCGCTACGCTTTCTACAACTGCAGCGTGACATTCTAATGTAAAAAGTACTCGCGGACATTTTTAGAAGGCAACTTTTAATCGGTCAAGCCTGATCCAGGAATTGTAAATAAATTCAATCCCGGATTGGGAGAGAAAATCAGCAAACGTAATTGAGTTCTAGACAGTGTAGAACCTTTTCATATTTAAAGCATTTCAATTCGGTCCAGGAACCTTTTTCAATGAAACAATATGCAACTTGACCGAATTTAAATTGTGCGAGAGAAAAGGGTTCCGGTCCAGCAACGGAACCCAATAGAACCCATTAGAATTTATGGGTTGCTGGACATTTGACAACCCTACCTACCTGGGGGGGGGGGGGGAGATAAAGATGGTCGGAGCATGGTGCTGATACATCACCTTCAGAATGCCCGAGATCAAGAATGTGTAGGGCTCTACCCCCCACATCCCCTAAATGTGTCTTCATGGCATGGTGCTATATGCATGGGGAACTTTACCTTTACCTCGCCTTGTAAGGCTATAAGGGTTCACCTTTGGTGAAGGCACTCAAGTGTCACATCCTGGAAAATTGTATTCTTACTGGCCAACAAGTTGCTGATATCTGGACTTACAGCCAGCATAATCATCTATCTGTAGGGTTGTGCTTTGTTCTGACTTCAGCTTTCAACTTTGGTAAGGAGATTTTAGCCCTCAAGATACACACACTTGATGCCACATAATGTGTGGGTGCAAATAGCCCAAGTGCTGACACACCCACAATTTTAATTTCATCCGTTCTCACCTTGTAATTGCTTGAAACTGCACTATTTCAGAGAATACAATGTAGTTTGAACCAAAAGCGATTTACAGCAACATCTACAACAGGTTCGAATTTTGAAATGCAATTAAAATGAGCAATGATGTCTACAGATGTCTGTCAGAGGGTTCCGATGTGAGAACTTTCTACAAACAAAACACTGTGACGGATGCTTTCACCTAACATGTTCCTCAAGTCATAAAATAACTGGTTTCATCAAGTTCACATCAGTTTTTTTTGTACAAATTGTGCATTTCAAAGAGCCGCATGATGTAGTCAGTAGGGCATCTGACTCCCACAGGGGGGGACCCAGGTTCGATTCCCGGAGTGTGTGATCTAAGGTTGGAATTTTTCCAGCCTTGTCTCTGCATAAAAGCGACAGGTTCAAATCAATGGATACCTGGGGGAGGTAAAGGTGACTGGAGTGTGGTGCTGATCACATCACCGCCAAAATGCCCGAGATCGAGAATGTGTGGGCCTTACCTTTTTACCTTACCTTGTACATTTGATTATAATTTCTTAAGAAGTGCAAAGGAAGTTCGTGCTTGACTGTATTTTTCTTATATCAGATCACTTCCCTGGATTAAATTGGAGAATTGTTATCCTATTTTGGTAATGTTCATATTATTTTATACCAACACGCTCCCTCTATTTTTGCAAACCATTATCGCGAAAGCAGTTGACAGTGTATCTCTGATAAGTTTACTCTCTATGCACAAGGCCAGGCTTCTAACTTCCATGTTGTTAGCCATTAAAGATTTCCTGTTATCAGACTCTTGCTTTTCCCACAGAGTTCCCCACAAATGCTAATGGTACAGTCTATAGGTAGCACACTAGGACTACAAGTAGTGTTGGCTTCGTTAGCTAATCTGACCTGAGTGTAATGAGCTAGATGGAAGTAGGTAGTATTAGAGGTAATTTATTGTAACACAGACTCCATATTTGTGGATACTGATTACAAAATGAGAAAGAGATGGTTGGGCTAAAATTGCAAAAGAGGCACAAACAATGTTCTGCGGCTATAACTGGTGCTATAACTATAAATTGTCTGAAGTACACACAATGTGGGTCTGGTATTTAAAATGAGGTTCTAATGTAATATTTCTAACCCCTTTCCATGTCATATAGCTACAGGAGCTTTGTTGACGGGTAGCGGTAACGTCGTCACCTTGTAATCAAGGGGTCCCAGGTTTGATACCCAGTGGAGACACACAGACCCCACTGTAGGTCCAGTCCTGATTAGCCTTCTGTGCATAAAGTGGACTTCAAACTCAAATCAAACCAAACCAATCGTATAGCTCAGTCCTGAGAAAGGAGATGAAAGGGATGATTCTTTACAAAGACACCTAAATGTCAACATCCCTTCCACTTAGTACACCCTGGACTGCAATTTGCAGGCTAGTGTGGCTCTGGCGTCTGGACTCACAGCCAGTATAATCCTCGATGTGCATTGTGTTGCCTATATGTTTGTGATTGTGCCTTCAACTATCTTATCAACATTCACCCTTATTAGCCAAAAGTAGCAAAAAGCAAAGTAAAATAAACTAAATCAATCAATTTACCTAGGGAAGTTACTTTTTTATAAGTACCTGAGTTACAGTTACGATTATTTTGCTCAAAAATTAACTCGGTTACAGTTATTCTTTTTGAAATATAAGTTTGGTTCTGTTTCTATGACTTCATTCTAGATAAGCTGCCATTTCAGTGTGTGAACTCCCGTAGGGCAAGTTGATGCATAAACTGCAAATTGATTTTTCTCCATGACCATGTAAAATTTACAGTAATTTTTTATTAAATATATTAAACCTTGTGTGCTTAAAATTGAAAATGTAGAGGCACAAAATTCAAAGAAAATCTTATATTTGAGAATACAGCCATGCAAAACATTTGCTTGTAACAAACATACACATGAATACTAAAATTTGTTACTATTTGAAATGCACAGTAGCTGTTTATTTTAAGATTAGTGGAGAGTTTTGAAAACAACAAAAGCATAGAACAATGCAGTGTGTGCTACTTTTTTTAAAAAAAATAATTAGTCAAACTCTGTTTGGGGTGGCAGAGTGTTGGAAGTTTTCTTAGAATATGGAAGAAAAGCTTAACACCATTTAAGGTGAAGAGTGACATTTTTACACCAAGTATGCACTTATTTCAATATTGTCGGAATGGGCATTGCTACTGAAAAAATCAAGGTGTACAAGAGAGTATGAATTTCTCCACATGTTGCAAGTGGAAGTGTTTTTTAAAGCTGATTATTGAGCTAGATACAATATTTGAAAAATATCATGAAGAATTTTCAGAATTCCATGCATTCCTTATGGGGGAAAAAAAGCAGCAACGTCAACTACTAGGAAACGGCTAATCAAACGGAAGTTTCGACTTTTCCGCTTGTCAGTCAAATCGTCAACCTGTCCCCCTGTGCGATCTGAAGTTTGATATTTCCAAGAGAACAAATAAAATAATGCTCCCAAGGGGTCCTGGGTTCGATACCCAGTGGAGGCACATAGCGGTTCAGATCCCACTTTAAACTGTAGGTCCAGTCCTGATTAGCCTTACTGTGCAGAAAGTGGACTTTAAACACCAAATCAATCAATCAATCAAAATAATGCTCCCATCAGCATAATGCATTTCTCCTTGCCTCCTACGGCCATCCTGGCAGTGTTGAAACCTGATGCATGCATAAAAGAGCCATATTTCACCTTAAATGAAGCTAAAGTTGACTTTCAAGGAGCTTGATTTACGAAAGTTGGATAAAGTGCCTCCTAGAGTAATTTTAGGTGTCAAAAGGGTGGTGCTGGTATTACCTTTAACTTTAAAGTGATGACAATTTATGCTTAGTTTTTTCACTGTCTATATCTGGCTGCATGATGCTTTTCAATAATCCACTGATGGTCGTCTGAAATCGAAAATAAAGGATTTCCAGGTGACAATATTATGTAACCTTCACGTCAGCCATGACACTATAAAAAAGTAGCTGGGGAGGTAAGAGGGTGTGGGGCGAAGCAGCCACATCAGGTGGAAAATGTATACTCATGGCAAAGTTGGTCTATGTGGGCCGAGCCAGTGATGGCATCATAGTGGGGCAGGTGCATCAGTTCACAGCCAAACAAGTGTACAAAAGAGCCATGTCTGGCTCCAAAAGAGCTAAGTTGGCAACAGTGCCACAAATGGAAGAGCCTCGCGGAAACTGTTCCTCACGCCCTTAACCTCTTAACATTTTTCTCCTGTTTGAACTTGCAAATTTTATCCAGTTAGAAATATATTTAGTGTTTTCCTCTAAATTTTCTGTAATTGGTTATTAAGAATGCCAGTGCAGTAGTGAAAAGTATCTACCATGGAGTCTGTGTTGCAAAGAAACATACAGGTCAGGACGTAGTTTAACTGTGGTAAGAGCATACGTGTGTGAGAGTAGGTATGTTACACACACAGACACATGTTTTGGATGCAAAGAGAAGTACATGCATTTGCTACCATGCTCTTGTTTCATAAAGGGCCTTTAATACTCCTGTAGGTAAGATTCATATACCAGGTGATTAGTGTAATTACTAAAGAATGATTTGCATAATAACGGTTTTCAGTCAAAATAAAATGTGTGCAAAAATTTGGAAATGTCGCTATAGAAAGGGATATTGGGTCTTAATATGTAACCTAACCAGTAAGTGAGCATATTCAATTTTAATTTTTTACATGTACACGTGAGAGCCACGCTGGTCTAGTCAGGAGGGCTTCTGAGACCCGGGTTCGATTCCTGAGGTGGTTGATTTAAGGTCGGAATTTTTCACATAAAATGGCTCTGGGGCTCACCCAGCCTCAAATCAATGGGTACTTGGGGTCAACCCTGGGTGGGGGGGGGGGTAAAGGTGGTGCTGCCCACCACCTCCAAAATGGCCGAGATCGAGAATGTGTGGGCCTCTACCCCAACATCCCCTAAATGTGCATTCATGGCACGGTGCTATATGCACAGGGAACTTTACCTTCTTTTGTTACCTTACTCACCATAGTAGTTATACCATACTGGTCATGTGCGAATTACTCACAATTAAATATAAACTTTAGGCTAAAAGATTAAAAATCGGCAACTTACGTGTGTGAGTATGAGATTTTTCGTACTACGTTTCGGAGGTTACACTACCTCCTTCTTCAGGTTGAAACGATGTTATTCAGACACCTGACATGGTGCCTCGTCGTGAAAGTGAAGGTTAAGGATTTAGGTTAAAAAGTTGCTAGAAGGACACTTTCTAAAAAAGAATATAAATTACACATCTAAAACCGCGCAATACTATAAAACAAAAGAATATCCAAGGCTGAAGTCGGCGACCTGTCGACCGATACTCAGGGTAGGCGAATGCACGGTGTCAGCCCGTACCTGGGGAAAGAGAACTTCCCCTCCTCCTCCCCAGTTTGGAAGGATTGAGGAGGGGAAGTTCTCTTTCCCCAGGTACGGGCTGACACCGTGCATTCGCCTACCCTGAGTATCGGTCGACAGGTCGCCGACTTCAGCCTTGGATATTCTTTTGTTTTATAGTATTGCGCGGTTTTAGATGTGTAATTTATATTCTTTTTTAGAAAGTGTCCTTCTAGCAACTTTTTAACCTAAATCCTTAACCTTCACTTTCACGACGAGGCACCATGTCAGGTGTCTGAATAACATCGTTTCAACCTGAAGAAGGAGGTAGTGTAACCTCCGAAACGTAGTACGAAAAATCTCATACTCACACACGTAAGTTGTCGATTTTTAATCTTTTAGCCTAAAGTTTACATAGTAGTTATACTATATGTGCATTCATGTTTATTTATATCTGGGCATTTACCGTCAGTATTGAATCAGCAAATCCAAGAATCCTCCTGCTTCTTAAATGTTGTTCCTCTTATGTGTTTAGTCCTGCTCACTTTTAATTCCATATTATGTCAGAATTTTCTCCTGATTTTGTGAGAAATTTTAAATAAAATATATAAAGCAAGTACATAAACCATCATAGTAAACATTCCTTAACATGTTTAAATTTCATCAAATAATTCAGTTTCATGTTACCAAATATGAGATAAATTTTCAAAATTATGTGTAGAGTTTTCTAGAAAGATGGATGTGGTAAGTACATGTACAAGTGCTGAAAAAATACTTTTGAAACAAAGTGTGTGATGCAAGAGCATGGTTTATGAAATGTCCATGTATTTCTTAAAACAGTTCCAATTTTGAAAATGGTTGAGGTTACGTAATTATATATGATTGATATATTTCCTTGTGATGGAAGTGCATCGTTTAGTTTATACTGATCTGATAAAAAGATATTTAAAAATGATCAAGTTATGAATGACCTTCCATCTCTCAGCAAAATTGCATGATATCAGAGTGGAAGATGATAAAACAAGAGTTGTAAAAATGGTAGGTATATTCTCAACCTAATAATATTCGGTCTGAGTTCGGATTGAATCAAAATTTCTGTACATTTTTCTCTTTCCTTGTGTGTCATTTTACACGTGACATTAAAATTTGTCATCCCTCAGACTTATTGCATGCGATCAGTTTTATATCCAGAAACATATGGGTAGTTTGCGGTTCATGGATACGTGTAGATTTTCTATCTTTTTTGGTTTTCATGCATGCCCAATCGCAAAAGCAAGAACTACTTTAACATACATGTACATCATTTTGTGAACTTCTGTTCAGATAAAGTGACATGCTTAATAGAGTTAAAATCCAGTGTCAGTGATGCTTTGGCTTGACAATTGCATCTAAAGTAAACTATTGGAACGTTATCTCTCGCTAAAGAAGACTGAAGCTACCCTTGAGGGTAACGAAAGGGAAAAAAAACTGTGCAGAGCTAGGTTTCAGAAAGAAGCAAACGCTAAAAAGAAGTCACATGGGAGTGTGCGATGTCTGATGATTAGGCAACTGTGGGATTCATGCGGTATGCCTAGATTTTGAAAAGAGTACCAGAACATTCTGCACCCGCAGGCTTTGGGCTCTGGCTAAGTGATGCACGCGGGTGGGAGTCTCCTGGAGAAGAAGCGTAGCAACTTTTCTCATGAGATTTCGGCCAATGTATGGGACCGGTGGCCACCTACGACTGTGAGGAAATTGTGGAGCTACAAACGAGTAGTGTAACCCATTCATGGAAACCTACAACGACGACTGGGAGTTTGTCGTGCTGACCACGTTAACTGGTTGGGTGATCACCCACCTCTGCTGAGGCATGTGGGAGTGAGGTGGTCGGTATGTAGGCCCTATCCCTTATGAGCTGTTGCGCCATGGGTTATATTACCAGAACATTCTACTGTTAACTGAATAAGAACTTGAAGGATATTTTTGGGACAAAAAATACATTACTGTAACAAGCTGCAGGCAGAGAAGAATTATGTACTAAGAAGGGCTGTCAATTTAATTGGTTAATCAAACTCAACGCGTCTGACTACCATGCTCAAGGTCCCGGGTTCGATCCCCGGCCGGTTCAAATCCGGGAACTTTTCTAACGGTGGAAGCGGCCCCGGCGCCTACCCAGCGTCGAATAACATGGGTACCTGGGGGAAACCCTGGGGGGTAAAGGCGGTCAGGGGCGTGATGCTGATCACATCACCCGCACTCACGACCGGATCAAGAAAGTGTGGGGCGTTACCCCCACACCCCCTATACGCCTTCATGGCGTGGTGCTATGCACAGGGGAACACTTTACCTTTTTTAACTCATTAACTGACAAATGTGTTTAATCAATTAGATTAAAATGTAAAGTGAAGGGAAAAAACATAATTACTCTGTGAATCCTGCGTAGGGAAAAATCTGTTTACACTTGGTGAGGTATATTCTTCAGCTTGTGATTTGCAAGTCATTAGTGTGAATTAATTCTGCTTGACTTTTTCCATAACCACTGCTGGAATGGAACTCAATATTCAACATAGTTTCACCTCTTTCCTTCACTTGCTCCCATGTGACATTTTTTGTATTGGATTGGTTATCTGCGCAACTCATCAGTTCCGAAATCTACAACGGTGCTATTTTATTCGTTATCATACCGAAGAATATATCTAATGACCAGGCCAATGCTGAGTGGTCACTTTGTAACCTTCACTTGTCAACGTTGTGCCCTGCATGTGTACTTAACATATACAAATACACTGGACCATTGCTACAAACTGGAATTTAACTATCAAGTGTGCCACTTTATACAGAATTTACTTATCAGTTAGAAGTTGCTTATTTACAGAAAGCATCTAACATTAGATAAGATCTGTGGACAATGAATTAATGAAAAAAAATATTATATGTAGAAAAACATAACAGTTAGGTCTTTTTTTCTATTTTCATTTTCAAAATTGGAAAAACAACCATTAGATGAATCAGGTAAGGATTTGTCAGAGAATGAATGAGATAGAATAATTATTGTAGTTCGTTAAAAATGTTCTCAAAAGGAGTGTGTGTGTGTTACGTGTTTTAATATTTTTAGTTAGACTTAAGCATTCTGTTGTGTAAAACGTCATTTTTAGATACAAGTCATGTGCTTCTAACCATCAGTAAAAGAATTGGTTGCATGTGGACTGCATATGTCTTCATGGTGACAAAGATAAGGTATTACAAAGTGTTTGCAGATACCATATTTACGTTGACGGATAGCAAATGGAAGGATTTGTGTATCCAGCTTAGTGCCAAACTTCTATCTCAATCTGTCGGATTAAAAATTATAGATACTCGAATTTGGACTCCAATTAAAAATTAATCAGTAAACCTACATTAAATCGATTCACATGAAAATTTAGCTTATTCAATTTTGCATTTATCTGTGCTAACAAAAAAAAAAAAAAAAAATTGAGTGTGCCTTCTATTTTTATCATCGTGAGAACATAAAAGTGACTGTTTTTTGAGTTTTGCAAACAATCACTCGCTTTGAAATTTTATAAATAAAAAACAGGTGGTCCGATTGTGATGTAAATTTAGTACGGTGTAGGCAGAAAGGATTTAAACAGAATTCTTAATTTTCAGATTTTTAAAATTTGTCAAAAAAACGTTCTTATCAATTTTGCGAAACAACATTTTTCTTAGTATTGGATAGTCCTACAAATACAATATTGTTCGTGTTTTCAAGATTTTTGCAGCTGCTTTGAAAATCCATTATCATTGTCAATTCACATTGCGAAACCGATTGTGTACAGATTTTTATTCAAGAAAATAAAGTAGTATGTGGAATGTGACAACACTGCACACACTGTCTTGCAGTGACAGCCCACAGTTTCCACGGTTCAACTGGATTGCAAAACTCAAAAACCTTGGCACTTCTTTTGTTCTCACGACGATAAAAAAATAGAAAGCGTACTCGAAGAAATTTTTGTTTAGCATAGAATAATGCAGAATTGAATAAGCTAAATTTAGATGTAAATTGTTTTCATGTAGGTGTACTGATTAATTTTTAATTGGAGTCCAAACTCTAGTATCTATAATTTGTAATCTGATGGTAAATTCAAACGTTCCAAGCATCCTGAACATGTCAACTTTCAATATTCCACTGAAGGCTCTATGTTTAAAGATCATTCATCCCATCACTGTGTCGACCAGAAGGGGCAGAACATAATAGGAGACAGATATAAATTTTTATGCACTTTCTTTCCAAAAAGAGGTTTGTTTGAGCAGTGTTGAAATTACAACTTTCTGTCGTACATACATGATTTATTGCAATCTTGATAATGGCCTACATTTTTAAAAATAAAAGAACAAGGAGATTCTTAAATCATGGTAGTCTGGTTTGGTGTTGGGAACAGTATTTTTGCAGATGGCAGCATTGATGGGTGAGCTTTAATTAATTGCAATGCCAAAAAAAGCAGGTAGGTCTATGGTACACAGGTGTAAGTTAAAATATGAATTGCATAAAGTTGTCTTTTTGAATGTCTTTGTAAACTCAAACTTTGGCTGCAACCTTCCAGCATTTAGTATTTAAATTTGATAGTTTAGATTTTATGTGGAAAATGTTATTGTCACGCGAGTGGTGTTTTTCTACAGACCAACTACTTGAAGAGTTTGACATTGAATTACTTCTTTTTTTTATTCTGATCAGGTAAGCATACTATCTTTGGTAGATTTGTTTTATGTGGTACTTTAATTTTAATGCATATTTAATGTGTTGCTTTCTTTACATGAAAATTACTAATTAAATTAATAAATAGAGAGTGGTGCAGATATTATGATGTTTACTTACAGTTTGTGCCTTGGTGTCCCAGGGTGTTGAGTGTTTGATGCATGATCTCATTCCAAAGTTTTGTTGCACTTTCCAGATTTCACCAGCGTGCATCAGACTGGTGCACCAAAAATGACGTCAAATTCGGTGAATTTCAGAAAGCTTCATACTGAAGCAAATGAAAGTTGGATTCGGAATGCGCACGCGTCGTTTATAAGGAAAAAATCACCATCAGTGACTAAATCACAGAAAATATTTCATGAATATTATATATTTTCACTTAATGCATGTGCAGTACAAATTTAAGTGGTATTCTTATGTAATGATATCGAATTTTGCAAATGGATGCTTTCCTGCATGTTGCAGCAGAAGATGGACACACGTTTTGATGCATCGACATACTTTATTTCACTTTGCGTGCAAGTGAAGGAGCAGCAGTATTTAAAATGTCGACAGTTTATATGCCTGCATCCATTTTATTCGCCCTCCGTGCAACAAAATCTGCGTGTCATTCTGTACTATTGCCAACAGGGCGCATATCACAAATCAGAAGAAGCTTCAGTGCAGAAGATGCCATTTTGATTCACCAGCTCTTGAGGCTGGTGTAAATTGATGACGTCATGGTTTAACTTGGTAAAAGCTTTAGTACGCCCCGGTGAAATACGGATTGCCGAAGCATCAGTGCACCAGCCCGTCCACCGGTGAAATCTGGAAAGCAAGGTTGGTTTCAAGTCCTGGCCAGGACAGGGGTTTATCTATGATTTGTATTCACTCCATCTAATCATCATTCATCCTTTTTCACCTAAAGATTGAGAAGAGCATCATCAAATTATGAAAATACAGATATTAAAATTAGGTGTTTAGAAGTGAAAACTGTATAAACAGTCATTGAGTATTTTCGGCTTGTTCCCACATCTGTCAGTGTTTGGTCATTCTAATGTACCACGTAACAAGCACATGGAGCATTTCTTCCAGTGTTGAGGTATAGAATGTATGGAGCCTTTTGTTCACAGTGATTCTGTACAAATTTCAGATTTAAATGAAATAAATAGGAAGTGACTATTTTGTCATGTGTAGGTAGAACATTGTTGTTACAATGAAACTCTAATTTCATGTTCTCAAATTTTACATTTTTCTTACTTATACATCCTCTCACTTTACATGTTCCTCTGCCACAGTAATCCCCCCCAATGTATAATGAAGAACCATTGTATACTTCAAGAGAACTTGATACCCTGAGAGAATCTTTTCATCATTCGTTGCCATTCATTGTAAATAATATTAGGTATGTGACTACTTCATTCATAGCTCTATTAATATTGCTTATATAGTCTCCAATTATGTTCCTATGTCAGTTATCCTGTTTTGCTAAAATTTCTAAATCCACAAGCCCATCACAGACATAGGGACATCCATTAATTCAAAAAGTGAACGAGTCCTCCATGCTCTTTATAAAAGAATGTTTGTAAATTTGTAGAATCTTCATACACAGTTATTAATTTTATGACAAAATAGTAAAAAATAAATATTGTAGTATCTAGGTGCTTAGTGTACAGTCACGGACATTTCTGGGTTTTGGCAATCACATTGACAATGAAATTGTTACAACCCAGAATTGTCTGTGACTGTACAAATACATTTCCTTATTGCAGCTGGCCTACATGAAATAGTGCTGCCCGGTAATGAGTTTCGGCATTTGTTGTACCAAAAATTACATGGATACCCATCCGGCCATAGCTTTCAATGTGATGTGAACAAAATAATTTTCTTTCTTTCTGACCCATGCCTTTCTACGTGGATGTATTAGACACTCAACTCAAACTACAGCTGCCCAATATTGAGCTTTAAATATTGGGTTTTTATATCTGTTGCATACTGAAAAATTATGATATACTGAAGATACTGGGCATACGGAAATTAGGGATGGGACAGGTCAATAATTGGTATTCTATCGGTATCGGCAGATATAGGTATGTACGAGGGTAAATCTAAAAGTATAGGCAACTTTCACATAACATCTTTATTTCCACACAAGAAGAAGAACTACACATATCACTTTTCCACCCGCATGGCAAAGCACTTTTGGTATCATGCAATCAGGTTCTGTATCCCGTCCACGAAGAAAGTTTTTGGTTGCTCACGAAGCCACGTCTGCACCGCCTGCTGGACCTCGTCATCTGACTTGAACCGACGACCATGCAGCAGCTCCTTCAAAGTGCCGAAGATGTGGTAATCCAATGGCGGAGGATGGGGAAGCAACTCAAAGCCAAGCCTGTGCACAGTGTCTATGAGAGTGCTGTATGAGACCTGGCATTATATCGTGGAGTACGAGCACCCCCCGGAGACATAAAAGAACACAGGTGCATTCGTGGAGTGGTGCGTCCATGAGTGTGACCTTTTTGCTCTTCGACACTCGACTGAATGGGGCAGTGATGGATACTCCTACTTCCACGTCACTCCAAGTATACACGTGGTGACATCAGACACACCCAGTCTTCGTTTATTCCTGCGAAAACACAGAATTGTCTTTAGTTTTTGATTTACCCTCGTATATTGATTTATTGGTACATTTGCCAATCAGATATATCTGTAAATAGCTTGCAATTTAGTGCAGTACTGTGCCATTTTGGTATAATTTAATGGATTCCATACATTTTCAAAAAGTAAATGTCTAAATATAGATAAAGGGAAAGGTACCCCTGTACACATGCACACATGCCATTAAGACATATGTGTGATGTGGAGGTAGAGCTCCACATATTCTTCATCTCAGCCATAGTTACGATGATGTGATCAACATCATGCCTGGCCACAGCCATGCAGAAACAAGGAAATGACTGGAAAATTTCCTGGTTCAGATCACCTGTGTTGGGATTCGAACCTGAGTCTTCTGTGTGGCAGCCAGATGCTCTACTAACTGAGCTACTGTGGCTTAAATATCTAAATATGCAGCTTTTTTGGCATTGCATAAGCTTGGTTCATCTGGTATAGTGGAACCACAAGCAAAAAAACCTGCACAGACCCTCGACTCCTGTGCACCGTACCCCCACCTGGAGGGGAGGGGCAGAGTGGAGCATGCTTTCTTATGGCCAGAGCTGAACGGAAGAAGGGAAAGCTGAGCGCAGACTTTTCATTGAAGGTTCTTTTCCGTGTTGTCACCCTGTATCATGCAGTTATTAAGAATGTCAGTGAACCATTTAGAGTCTTACGTTGGTTAAGTAGAATATTGGTTATCAATATAGGCCAAAATTTCATATCAGTCCATCCCTACTGAAAATTCTCAAGGTACCTGTTTTCAATATATCAATATTTCAGCATTGCCACATAGTATTTTCAAATACCGGTATAATAGTTGGTGTATGACTACTTTAAATGGTCCTGTCCCCGCATTATGCTAAATCATATATACAAAGGGAAATATACTGTCTTTGCCCCCCCAGTTTTGGCACCTTGCCCCCCTGGTTTTGGAACCCAATCACCACCACTGGGTCCTGATATGTCATAAACCATACTAATAGCTTAAGCAGAGTAAAATTGATTGAAGTCTGCCAATTATACACTAAAACAACTTGTTTTATTGTGTTTGCTTTCGATTGCTTGTAGCTGTTAAATAATTGCATGGGTAGTGCGTCTCAGTTCCTTGCTGTTTTAGAACCAAAAGCGATAACTTTTGAATGGAATTGCAGCCAAAGTTTGGAGTGTTTGTGAGGCTGCCTTTTCACACAGTTCTTTTGCTTACTTCAGGAGATAAAGAACATGCAGCTGGAGGAGGCTTTGAACGAGAGAGCAGACGAGGAGATGGAAGTGTCGGATTCTGAGGAGGAGATGAATATTCCAAGGAAGAAACCTCGGATGGAAGACGATAAAGGAATTGGTGCTCTCAAGGTAAATATTTTTTTAGATGCTCTCAAACTTTACCACTTGGGAGGTTTTTAGGTGCAGTTATGTACGAAAACAAACTGTAGATGGAAAACTACTTATCGTGGGGAGTTGAAGTTTATTGGTGTGTATAGTGTAGTTAAAATACATAGTTAAGTCAGTAAGTTGGTCAAAAAGATTTATTTAAAAATACTAAGTCAGTAAGTTGGTCAAAAACGTTTATAAATACTAAGTGAGATACTGACTTGAAAACCATTTTTGTTTTCAACATAATCCCCATGAACATTGATACACTTATCCATTGCTTTATCAGTCCCCAAAAACCTGCTGCATAAACTTCTCTGGGCTGCTGTCCCTGTCACACTCGCATCTCACGTTCAACATCATCATCATCATCATCATCCGTGAAATGGTTGCCGCCACCGTGCACACACTTTTCGGAAAATGAAATGACCATGCATTATGCTGTAGGCTAAACCATGAGAACACCCTATTGCAGTTGCTGTCTATCGTCACTCGCCTGTCAACTCGAATCATCTCCTCCACCCGGACCATCTCCACGTACAGCCCTTTAGTACGGTCGAAATTTTTAAACAGCTGTCCACGCGTGTGTCTGCTATCTGCTAACTGAATATCATCAAGCTGGATGGTGCTGCCACCTAATGACACCTTTTGAAACTACTCACTACTATTTTCAGCTATCCCACATCAGTTTGTGACCTATATACTGACTGTCCCTCGTATAAAGAACCAAAAACAAAATAGAAATTTTAACAAATTTTATTCATTTGGCAAGTCTCTATGCACCAAATCTTAAGTGCATTCATATGAAAATGGCATGTCAATAATTACATCCTGTGAAAATCCTTGCCGTTTCACCCAGAATACATCAAACGTCAACATTCTGTGACAAGCCGTTCTCATTCGGTGATTTTTTATGTATATATTAGGGCTGAACTGGTACTGATGCCAAAGTATCAGTTCGATTTTATGTAGTGGTACCAGTCAATGCTTTTCTGGCATTTTGGTCTTTTTTAGGGTCTGCAAAAATACCATACCTCGAAATTATGCAAAATTTGAAGTTTCCAGTAATTTCTCACTATTCTGTGAAAACAGTATTTTGTGAATGCATACCAAGTATTTTAACATTGTAATGTGACTATTGAATATTTTAAAGCAAAACTCTGGTAAATTGATGCATTTTGTTGCAAGAATGTATGTATATTACTGAATTTTAGCACCATTTACTAAAGGCACAGACTGCATTTCATAAATAATTCATTTTTGAAAATCTTCATATTTGCAAAATGTGAATTGGAATGAAATACATGCATGTCTAAGGATAAATGTCAAAATTCGAGATGTGTAGAGTCAATATTTGATACTTGCCTGTTTTAATATGGGATCATATTTCATGCACATCAGGGGGAAAATCGACATTTTTACCATGGAACATGGCCTCCCCGATTCATCGTCACCTTTTAATCAAGGGATCCCAGGTTCGATACCCGGTGGAGGGTCAGTGGTTCGCACAATTGGTTCCATCTCATTTAAAATTTATAATATTGTGTGCACAACTTCATTTTAAAACTTAATATTTGTGTGTGTTTTCTGTTATTTTCATGTACATGTACCTAGTTTCTTCATATTTATGGGAAATGTTCATTTCTGGCTAACAGGAAGAAAATGACAGCTTGCGGTGTCAGCTAGAAGCGTACAAGAATGAAGTGGATCTTATTCGCTCAGACCTTGGTGCAGAAGTTGACCATAAAGACAAACAATTGAAATTGTTACAACAGACGCTACAGGGTATGCAGCAGGTAAAGTATCATGAGATATTCAAACATTATTATTTTTACTAATAACGTGAATGTGAATTGCAAGTAATGCATTTGGAAGGAAATTGTATAATTCAATAACTCGAGTATTATCATAACTTTAATTGAAGCAGTATTGTGTGAGATTGTACTGAAAAGGGGTGTTGCTAATTTTGGTGAACATTCCTAAGACCTCCAAATGTCAATCTCACTTCCATGTAGTTCACCCTGGACAGAATTTTGGAGACAAATAAGGCTCTGTTGTTTAATTTTCTCTCTCTCTCTCTCTCTCTCTCTCTCTCTCTCTCTCTCTCTCTCTCTCTCTCTCTCACTCTCTCTCTCTCTCTCTCTCTCTCTCTCTTTCTCTCTCTCTTGCTCTCTCTCTCTCTCTCTTGCTCTCTCTCTCTCTCTCGCTCTTGCTCTCTCACACACACACATCTTTTTAACTTTAAATTGAAATATTTCGGCGATCAGGCACATATCATACAGCGTTGGAAAGGTCTTGAGGGACTCTGTCACAGAAGATATTGCATGTTCATGTCAGGGTAAAAAAAAAACAATTGAAGTTGATGTAAAGAAAAAGTTTTATAGCCATTTTCTGAAAAACTGGTGTTTTAATTTTTTCAAAAAATCATCACGCACAACACTATTCCTCAATAACTGCATAAAATTTGAAAATGGGACGCCAATGGGATCCGGAGTTAGTTATGCTGCGACGAAGCAGATGATGGGAGTACATCGGCAACATCATCGATGTGTGTTGCACAGACTGGCTGGAAGCAGGTACAATTATGCCCGTTGCTCTACTGATTACTGATACAGTGGTTAGTTTGTAACTCCCAGAATTGTACAGCAATATTTTTTTTCATGAAGAGTGAAAAACATGTTTGTTTGATCTCTCCACTAAGCAGACTTATTAGTTTTGGGACAGGATTGTGGAGACCATGGGCATCCGGAAGGGAAGGGGGGTGCAAGGTGGGGCCGTGGCCCCCCTCTGGAAAATGAAAGTCAACCAAAAATTATGTATTTCACACATATAATATAATTTTAGCCACAATAATATGTTTTAATTATTGCATGAACACCATAAATCAAATTTAAGTAATGTTTTTTTTAGGAAACAACACACTTTTGGGGGAAAATGTGACTTGTTTGCCCCCCCCCCCCTTGGAAAAGATAATACCTTCCTTGCCCCTCCCTGGAAAAAATCCTGTGGACGTCCATGGTGGAGACTGCTTCCTTCTTTGATATTGTTTGACTATTTTGTAGTACTGGTTTATTGTTCCTTTGTATTGAGGGAATAAATAAGTATACATACTTAAGTAATGTGGCTGGACCTGAATGGTTTCCCTCAGCATTTATACTTTCAACTTTGTTTTCTAGAACCACATTAATGTTCTAAGATTGGAAAAATTACAATAATTCTGGTACAGTATTCAGGAGAATCTCTGTGTATACTGCATTCATTATTATCTAAAGATTTGTAGTACAAAATCAGCATATTCTACCAAGAAACCATAAAAAATTCCTAGAGAAAAGTGAATGCTCAAAACGAGATTCTAAATCAATTTAATTATTCAGAATTTATAACATTAGTGTAGTTTTTACAGTTGTTACAAGCATTTAAACTTTTAAAAATATTTCTACAAAACTACAAACAAATGTCTGATGAAGGGAGCATGTGTTCTCCCTAAACATTACATGAAACAACGTGTTAAATTATAACACCATTAAGCCTTGTTTCCATGATATGAAAAACTCAATATGCTGACCAAGGCAGAAATTTATTTTATTATAAAACATAAACTAAACGTAACGTTTCAACCTTCTAGCAAGGTCTTCTTCAAAACAGAACGATATATATACCCAAAATTTACTCCCCTCCAGTAAAAAAAAAAAAAAAAAAAAAAAATGTGGCCGTGGTAGCTCAGTTGGTAATGCGTCTGACTACCATGCTAAAGGTCCCAGGTTCGATCCCCGACCGGTTCAAATCCGGGAACTTTTCTAACGTTGGAAGCGGCCTTGGCGCCCACCCAGCATCGAATGACATGGGTACCTGGGGGAAACCCTGGAGGGTAAAGGCAGTCAGGGGCGTGATGCTGATCACATCACCCCCACTTACGGCCGGATCAAGAAAGTGTGGGGCGTTACCCCCCCACACCCCCTATATGCCTTCATGGCATGGTGCTAAGCACAGGGGAGCACTTCACTTTTTTTTTTTTATACCTCCACAGCCAGCATGCTATTTCAATAAACAGAGATTGTGAATATAAGTTTTCACTTTTGTCACAGAAGAAAAAATTAAAGAAGTTTATGTAATTCTACAACCACAATATTTTTAATCACTCCTTGTGTTTAACACACAGCAACTTCTTGAAGCCAAGCGACGGCAGGCAGAGGACGAGAGGAACACACGGGAACTGGAAGCCCGTCTGCGGGCTGCTGGGACTGTAGAGAGTAGTGACAAGTCAGGAGGTCAGAATGATGATGATGACAACAGAATAGACACAACAGATTCCTCTTCTCATGGGACTCGCATTACAGAGAAGGAGGCACGGCTTATTGGTAAGATTCTGTGCATCGATTTTCCTTACTGTTTAACTCACTACAACCAAACTCTGTGGTCTGAGAGTCCTTGTGAGAGCCAAGGCCTGCCAAGTAACTTTCTTTTGGGTCTTCTGAGATTATCCACCCCTTCAGCTCCATCCACATATTTCCAACATTTTCCATCCCACCCATACACCATATACCAAACACTGGTGAAAGTATATTTCTCTCGAAGGCATATTGTGTATTGTTTCCCCCCATCTGGCTACACTTTAGTACGACACCAATGCCATCTTATATCTATGTTACTATGCAGGGCATAACAAAAATATGGGGCAATACTCCTGAAGAGACAGAGTTAGAGAGGAAATATAGTTTATATCTATATGGGGAGAAATGTTGTGTTGAAATATAAAGTGCAGTGAACATCATCCTGCTGCTGAATCATTGATCACACTGCCTTACACTTTCAAAGGGTCATTTTACATTGACGGCACACATTGAACACTTCTATACTGACATAAAACTAAAAATAGTTTTGTATGCCCAACTTCGTATTGTTATTCCACCTGGTGATGAAAATTTCAAGTATTTTTTTTATAACCATTCACTTCTTTGTGGTCTCCATAGCCCCTCTAAGAAGTTTCACTGAAATCCGATGCTTCGAATGAGCTCCGGAGGGTTTTGAGTAGGGGAACTTAAATTATAACCTACTGGAGTTCAGGTCTTGATAGTTGGAAATTATACATTTCAGGATAATTTTTTCTTTCTTCTCTACACATGAGGAATCCATTCCTGAAGTATTGCCCTGTACTTTCATTACACCCTGTATATACAGACTCACATTTCATAGAATCCAGGGGGACAAATTAATACAGATGAAAATATAAACTCATAAAATGTTGTTGGTCTACCTTTAAGCCACATAGTATGCACTGTTCACCTGCAAAAGGTACGTTAGAGAAAATGGCTTCCATCGAAGACAGGAGAGTCCGGTAACAGCCCACATCCAGCCTGTAGTGAAATTCCTGCCAGATACGTTGCACATCTCAGTGGTTACTTTGACATCACATATCAAACATGAGTATGGCGAGGGTGATTTTTGCAGCTGGATAAATCCCAGAACTCTTCAAGCTGAAGCTTGCACAGAATTGTTCCCCCGTTTGTCCTCTAATTGTAGTTGGTATGTTGACTTTTCATTAACAGATGCAGCCCTTTCCTTAAATCAGTGTACCACTTACAAATTGCATTCCCACTGGATGGATACTAAACTTGGTTGTTGCACACAAATAAGAGGTTCGTGAACGTGGTAAAAGTTCTCCTATCTTCGATGGAAGCAATTTTCTGTAATTTGCTTCTGGCAGCAAACAGTATGTACTACTTACATGAAATTTAGAAGATTCACTTCTACGTTGCACAATTTAATGGTTCAATCCTATTAATTTCTAAGATCCACTGTCTTCATTCACAAAAGGGTACGGCATTTGATGCGGAAGTGCGAAATCTTCTAAATTTCACGTAAGTAATTGTAACCTTTAGTCCCCCGCCGTTCCATATGTGGAACAAAAAAAGTATATCCCTGTCAGCCGCGGTTGCATATATGGAACAAACAGCTTTAGATACAATTATTGAGGGTTTGCCACACTTATATTTGTATATTGAGGTTGAAACACTGACAGTTCGGTTCGGGAACATGTGTTTACGAAAATTCCAAATCCCCCCCCCCCATCCTTTCTCGGAATATGTCACGTGTTTGGGCTCGACACTTGTCAGACACAATGAATGCTTGGTATTTACGATGCTGTTTTCCTCCAAGCTTCCAACGCTGTGATTTAGTACTGATAAGGCACACATTCTTCTTTGTGTTTAGACCTGGTGATCCAGCCGAAAGTAGTGGCAGGGGGGGGGGTCAAGGAGAGGGTGTATTGGAAGAGGTTTGGCGGTGTCAGCTTTCTGTCGCCTCTATGTTAGAAATGCAATGAAGCTTGACGATAGCCAGAGGTGCCAGAAGCGTGAGTCTAAGAGACAAAGTAGACAGAAGTAGAGACAAAACAAAGGATTGCAAAGGCTCCCTTCACTCCTCTGCTAGGAAAAAGAGTTCGTATCATATAACAGCTCATCGATTTCCCTAACGCACAATCGTTTCCTAATGCAAATTGGCTAAAATTCGCTAGAGTTTTACGTTTTGCCTTATTATTCAAATTGTATTGCACCCACGAACATGAATCAAGTTTTATTCTGTTGCGGAAGGTCCATTCTTTAAAAAAAATCAAAAGTTCCGTGTTTCTCCCCAAAGTAGCTGGAGAAGAGGGGGCAAACTCCACATTTTCATGCTTTTTTCATTGAAATTCGGGGATGCAGCCCCTGCCCGTAACCCCCCCCCCCTGCAGTTGGGGCATCCAAATTTTAATTGGTTGCATGCACTGATGCTCTAGCTGCAAAACAAAAGTTATCCGAAGTAGATTGGTCCCATAGTGTCAGTTATAAAACAATTTTATGAATAATATGCAAATTGGCTAAAATTCGCTAGAGTTTTACGTTTTGCCTTATTATTCAAATTTTATTGCACCCACGAACATGAATCAAGTATCATTCTGTTGCGGAAGGTCCATTCTTTGAAAAAAAAGCAAAAGTTCCGGTTTTCTCCCCAAAGTAGTTGGAGAAGAGGGGGCAAACTCCTCATTTTTATGTTTTTTTCATTGAAATTCGGGGGATGCAGCCCCCGCCCGTAAACCCCTCCCCCCATGGTTGGGGCATCCAAATTTTACATGGTTGCATGCACCCATGTATTACCTGCAAAACAAAAGTTATCCGAAGTAGATTAGTCCCATAGTGCCAGAGTTATTACAATTTTTCTCCATTATGTATACGTAAGACTGCGCGGTGTACTAAAGGTTAAACCGCGTTTACCGCAACCATCATGAAGTATGTACTACGTTGCTTCAAGGGACCAACAAAATCTTTTTGAGCTTATAGTTCCATCTGTGAACCTGGATTCCATTAAAAGAGAGTAATATGTGTTTCAAATTGGGCAGGCATATCATTTATGCTAACCTTGTAGAGAAACTTTGTTTTTTACCATGTTTAGTGTTCTCTTCCATTTTTAATAATCCACCCTTCTGGCTCTTATCCTTTTTTTCATGTGTGTGTTTGTATATGTAATTTGATAAATTGAAAAACAAGAATCACATAAAAATTATTTGCTTACTGACTGCCTGCAAAAACATAACTTACACCTTGTTGGTGTTTATCTTTTGCAACTGACATTGTGTCCTTGTAGTTTTGACTATTGGAAAGGTGCATGTGCAATAGGTTGAAACATTGAGCAGATATCAGCCACTAAAAAAGGGAACGTTCTTACCGATACATATTAATTTTAAGATGAATGTGACTACACTGACAATTTGTAAAAATGTAGTTTGACTTGTTGGTTGATATTCTCTATTCCTGACAAATGGTTTATTCCATATTATATATGTATAAATAGTAAGCAAAATCTATTTTCTGTCACAAGGTTAAAAGACATGGGTGTGTCCCAAAGGTGCAAGACTGTACTTGAAGCGAACATACTTCAAGAATGGTCTCGCAGTTTAGTCTCGAAGCCCTCAGTCTTTCGAATTGCACTTTGACTGCAGTGCCAAATAACACGATCAGTAGATAAAATTAAGATCACTGATTTTCCTGTGTTATAAACACTTGCTATTCACTATAGAAATCACATAGCATTTTAAAAAGTTCTTATACTTATATTTTCACACATTAGAAGAACTATAACCAACATCTGACTGACTGACTTACAACTTTCATGATTTCAAACAAATGAACATCAAATCCACGAGTCAAGTATTCAAGCCTGCAGCAATGTGTACTCCATGCTATGGTCTTGATTGCTAGTTTAATTGGCGCTTTCGAACTGCACTATTCTGTTTCCAGCTTTAAAACGAAGTAGGTGTGGCCAATAAGTTACCGAAATTTGTATTAATGCACGCGGTGCCCACTTTCTATTCGCCAGCACTTGCCCCTCCCTCCCAGCGCACGTGTTAGCTTCAGTATCACTATTTTCCACAACGTTTCGAAACTAGAGTGACTTTTAAAGATGTGCAAATATTAGTTTTTAAAATGAACACTGTTGTAAATACGAGAGATGAAGAAAATATAATAAAATAGAGGTAAACACTTACCAACGATGTCAGTTCTCGTCAATGGTAATATACCATGTAAGAAGAATTCACACATCTGTCCGTTGTAGCGGAATGGTTATCACTGTGCGCTACGAAGCCAGAAGTCCCGAGTTTGAATCTTGGCCTGGGCATGGATGTTCTTTGTGAGTGTTATTTCATCAATTTCACCATATCATCACTCATCCTCGCGATTAGCCAAGTGTGGCAGAAATGCGAAGTAAAATAAACCAAATGAATCATGCAATAATTTAACCAGCGTAGAGAAACTCATATCCATGAGAAAAAAAAACATCCACTTTCCTGTTAACAGCAGCAAGTTCAAAATTGGCTAAAGTGTGCCATCCGCATTTTTGTGGGGTTTAATTTCCTTGCGGACCGCATAAATGCTTGTTTTTAAGACACCTGTTCAGAAGTTAATGATTCAACACAATACTCTGGATACACCGCAATTTTGGTATCTCCACTTGTTCAAAGTTTCAAATGTAAATGTTTTGTAACACTTGCTGTTGAAGCCACATCAACATTCAATGATACTTGCAACCTATAAACACTACGCAAAATCTCGAGAACCACAACACGGCAAGGTGGAGGATGAGGGCAGGTTTTGCAGGGTTGAGGGGAGGAAAGCTATAAATAGCCGTGTGCTTGAGGGTAACAGTGTTTCGGAAGATTCTTGACCACGAGAAGTAGTGTCTCCAACTATGTTATTTTTTCCCTTATGAATTAGATACAAGAAATGTGAAGGTCTTATTACGTACATGCATGTTGGAATATTAGTAAAACTTTGTAGTTGCGAAGTTGGCTATATAGCAGTTAGATACGATAACAGCTTTTGAATATTACCGAATTGTAACGATGTTTCTATAAAGGTCGGGTAGCAACACTGAATGGCACAGTTTGCCCATCTGTAGCGCCAGAAGCTTGTGTCCCCGCCCTCTACAAACTCCTTCTTGGAAGCAGTTGCCAGTGTATGCATCTGGCATTTTTCTTTCACAAGCTGGGGGAATTCAGGTTCCTGAAATCTGAGCATGTTTTATGTGGGAAGTAAAGGAAAGGAAGCATAGGTGGATTATTTAATAAATGCTTAAGTAACATTCCGTACGATTTTAAGCATCACTGGTTGTATTTGCACCAACCACTTTGGCTTTCTCAAAGGTTTCCCTACAATCTTTTGCAGTGTGTTGATTTTACTATTCTAGATAAAACGCATGAAGTTGAAAGTAGTGTGTGAATGTTTTTGGTATACCGGGTGGTCCATTTATAATGATAGTATGGAATATCGCATGTAGAATGCATCCAATCAAAAAATTGCACAGAATAAAAGTTTGATACTATTCAGGGGATGTCAATGCTGCAAAAATTTCGTCGCCGCCACCCACTCCTTAGGGGACCTCAAATGATAACTAATTTGTAGTAACATTGTTGTTCATATGAAATTGTTCCTTGAAACCAAAGAGTTCGAACAAATTAATATTATTTATTGTTACACAAAAACATTAATTGCAAACAATTTTCTTTTGCAGAATTCTTTGCAAACATTTTTTGAATAAAATTCGTTTATGCAATGTTCTCAACGGAAACCAAAACCGTTATTACATAAAGGAACAAAATGAATCTGAAACTACCAAATGTTTATAAATGTTCGAAGTTTGCAATTTTTTTACAAAATTTTTCAAACAAAAAATTCTTCTTTTTCAACACGGAATCCAAATATGTAAAACAAATGGGGGTGTTCCATTTGAAATTTCAAATTTACCCCCCCCCTAAGGGGTGGGTGGGGGTGACTTACCCCCTCAATAGCATCAAACTTTTATTCTGTGCAATTTTTCGATTGGATGCCTTCTGCATGCGATATTCCATACTATCATTATAAATGGACCACCCGGTATACATCAACACGTGTGTAATCTAGATATTCCCATGTCAGTCACTGTCAGTCTAAATCATGTTTTCGGATTCTGTCTAGTCCGGTGTTTCAAGATTATAGACTTTACTTAATATTGCGAATTTGCAACACTGCACAACACAGCGTGATGGACAAGTAGCGGGAATTTCGTTAATTTGAATGAGTGAATGTCACTGTAGGTGCTCTACTAAGGAATGGTTATGAATTCATAAGCAAGGATAAGGCTAGTAAATGCTTTGAACAGCATACAATGCTGTATTACTCTAGTTTCAAGACGGCATTGAATGGACTACCTATCAGGGTGCAAAAGGTCTGTGGAGGGACTACTGCCAGAATCCACCAATCCAGAATCCTGCACTGGCTTTCTCTAGAACACGTGCTTTTGTTTACATCCACTTCGTACTGAAAAAAATGGACTTAGGTGACGTCACTTCCGACAAGACCAGACTTCAAAGACTGCTTTTTGGATCTTTTGGACAAAGCCATTATTCTTGACTGTGAACTATTTATTTTTTTATCTGTTCTAAATTGTACAGATATTGTGTTTTTAAGAGTTTAACATGTTAAAATTTCATAACACAAATTGGCTAACCAACCAACATTTCGTAATTCATATTTTTCAGGACTCATCTCGACATTTCTGCACGTCCATCCATTTGGAGCTGGAGTTGATTACATTTGGTCGTACTTGCAAAAGGTTGAGCCCACGTTGCGACCCAGTGACGTTGAGGGCCTTATGTCAAAGTTCCCAGCTGTTTTCCGCCAGGAGCTCTCTGGCATAGGGGCTAACATGGAGAGGAAGTGGCTATTTGCTGGATTCCAGAACTCTTCTAGTTAACAAAGAAAACTTTCCTGTCTTTCAACAAAATAAGTGCAAACTATTTTTCTCGTTAGAATGCTATATTTATTATGCGAGTGTAAGATGTATGCTGCAGTAGAACTTGCCACGTTGTTAGTGTCGACATTCAGGTGTTTGTTTTACTTTTTTGGTCGGAAAGGTGAAGCACTGTAATGTTTTGTTTTTGTTGTAATTCTTCTTTCATCTTTAATGTTTAAGTTTAGTGCCATACTAAGGAATAGCTTTCTTTTTCATCCATTCTCTTATCTCTGTGTGAGTGTTTTTGTGTGTGTGTGTGTGTGTGTGTGTGTGTGTGTGAGTGGTCATTTCTCTGAAGTATACCAGTTAATTTTATGGTTCATATCTGCTATGTTACAAGAGGTAGTTTTCATTTCATGCTAAATTTCACAAACCAGACTGAAAAATGATCCTAATGCTCATTGTTGCAGACTGTGTAGTATATTGCAAATGAAAATAAACATTTTGCAGAAAAGATGATTATAAAAAAGAAAGGAAACTGGAAACTAAGTCAGAAATACTATATTTTCTTGTTACCTGGGATAAATTTGTGCATCACTTTTAAATGTCATGGAATAAACATCGAAATTCCTTGTTTATAATTAATTTTGACAAGGAAAGGATATAAGTTGTAACATTTAAATTTCTGTACTGTATGTTTATCAATCATCATCATCATTTCCTGCCTCTGGCTGGAATATTATTTTAAATACGTATTATTTACATCACATGGTTTTACAGAGCAATTAATATATCTGTTTATACAATTTATATGTTACTTGCCACAGTGGCTTAAATCATTTTCTTTTTCTTTAAAAATAGTGCTGTCAGTCATCTTTCACTACATCAGTATTCTCCATTTTACAGACTATTCCATTTTGATGTTACATAATTTGCTATCAGAAGCTCTTTCAAGAACGTATCACATCTATTTTTAGATCACAAAATTTAAACTAGAAAGACTAACTAAAATTTATTTTAGAATGGTTTAAAAAAAGAGCATGATTCTTCCCAGGTTCAACTTTAATTATAAAAGATGAAATTGTGCTTTTTTCATTGTTATTTCACGATGGAAAACGTATAACGTCGAAGAGGTTGAGAGAATATTAAGGCAACGAAGATACTTTTAACTTGGCAGTAATTTTAATATTGTGAAAAATAACAGGCTTAAGGAAGGTAAATACAGCGACTCATATTATTTTTGTGGCTTCATGGACAATTTTTAAGCATTATGTTTTTTTCCAACATAAATATCCTTTAGTACTGAGAAGTAAGCAGTTGAGGAAAGAACTCTGAATCAATTTGTAGGTTGTCTTCATTGTGCTGACTAGACAGAATCATTTGAAAGTAACATTTTTATTTTTTATACAAAAAAAATTGTATAGCAATAAGATATTGTGATTGTTTTGTCAGTTCTGAGCAAGTTTCTCTGCATTGTCATGCTAAGGAAACATTTTTTGTGCAATACTTTTTACTCTACCAGCATTTCCCAAACTATAGAAGAATGCCATACAGTCTCTAGAAATGTACAGTGTTTATCTACATAGCTACTTAGATAAATCTAGGCTCTTTTTGGTTATACAGTGGAACCTTGATTTTACATTTTTCCCACATTATATGCTGTCGTGATGGTCCCAACATAGCAATAGCAAAATGTTATAAATTTTTTTCAGTTTGGTCCTTCGAAAAACCTAAAATTGAGGTTATACTGTAATAATTATTTTAATTCTAAAGATTAAAAATTGCTTATACAGTAAAACCTCGTTAATCCAGACTAATGGGGGATAAGTTGACTGGGTTAATGAAAGTCCGGATTAACTGACATAACCTAAAGGAACAGTAGAAAGTGCATTAAAACTCCGTTTGTAGCAACAAAACACATTTATTATGGTGTATTTAAAGGGCATAGGCCTAAATACACTATACAGTACAGTACAAAGTCTGCGGGAAACAGAATTTCATCAGTGGTTGACTGCCTTTTCTTTGGGAACTTCTTTTCTTGACCCTTAGCCACATTTCATTCTGCTTTTTTGTGCCTTTTGCCTATCCGAATTAAGCGAAGTCCAGCTTATCGGGGTCCGGAATAATGAGGTGTTACTGTACTTCAATGCACATCGCATCCAGTTTACATTAGTCTGTCACCGGGGTCCCATGAGTGAATTTTTGTTGCTGTGACTTGCAAGTATTTGATGATGTGTACGCAAGCAACAAATTCCTAACCCAATCCCCACCATTTGGCAAATATTCATTACCACCAACAGTGACCCAACTTCTTATTCGTGTTGCAACCAAGATGGAACATAATGCAATTACAAAAATCATTGCTTCCATATGTGGAATTTTCTAATCACTGGAACCTGCGATAAAAAAGTTGCTCATGCACCCGTAGCCTAATACTTCTATAAGTATTCTGGCAGCCATAGAAATCTGCAAGAAATATATTTTTAAAAGTTAAAGAAGAAAGTTTGTTTGAAGCTTGATGCCGTGTTTTTTTGTCGCACTGTGTGTCTGCTTGAGGGACCAACAAATGAGTATGCAATGCATCACACCATTACTTATTTTGTGAAAATATATACATAGCATACAAGAAATGTGTGTTTCATCACAGTACACTAATATGGTGTACAAAATTACACATAATATTCGACGATTGGTAATATTTCACTATCAAATTTCTGGCATATCTTACAACCATCATAAGAACATGCATTAAATGCATCAATGTCTATATGTTGTGTATGTGCAATTAATTTTTAGAATTTCAAGCAAGAACTAAGAAAATAGTGCCATAAATTACTAGAGAAAAGGACGAAACTATTAATAAGTGTTCAAGCTGCTGCTTGTTTTAACTATATTTTAATCCGCGTTGTTCCCCATTGAAGTTACGTAAATTATACCATGAATAAATAAGTGTAATTCTTATTTTTAGAATCCTGGTAATACTTTTTTAATAGAAATGACATTAGGAAAAAACATCTTTTGCTTCCCGAGTATTTTTTGTAGCTTTGTGCATTTCTTACTGTTCTTGTATAGTACAAATGTTTCCTGTATGTGAGTGACCAGTAGTGAGAGAAAATAATTGAGTGTCTTTTGACAAATTTTTATTCATGTTATTAAATGTTGAATACTGCAAAGAAAACTGAAATAAAATTAGTGTTTCATTTGCTTTTTTTTTTCTTTGTGAATTGCATCCATGTGAATTATTTTTTTTCTTTCAGCATGGCAAAATTCGTTTTATGGTGATTGTGAATCAGAGGATGGCCATAAATTATTCAGTGCATTTCAACGATGAACAGTATAAGTTTATATACAGAAGGTTGTTCGCTTTATATCCGACCATTTTCGATTTGGTGCTGCCACCTGGCGTATCATGCTGGAACTATGGATCTGCTGGCGGGAGCAGTGTTGTGTCTGACCTTGTAGGTGCGTGAGTGTTGGTAGTGAATGTTATCAAATGGCGCCAAAAATCAACCGGTATTGGGAGGGTTACGTAATGGCCCTTTTCCATGCTAAGTTTTCGTACGTACGCATTGTGAAACTGTCGGGAGAATGGGTTAATACTCGGGGTGACTACTGCGAAAGCTATTGTGGCCCGTTGCACACAACAGGCTCTCCTTGCAAAACATTCACCCACGAAAACCACCAGGAGAAGGGCTGCAAGCAAACTGTCACCCGTAGTGCGAAGGGGGATCTGTCGATTGGCGTGCCAAGAAAATCCCCCGACTCAATGTGATATGGCCCACAGATTTCACCTCGCACCATCAACTGTGAACAAAACAATTTGTAAGCGCCTCAGGTTGAAGTGTGTGCAGAAGGCCCGTGTACACCACCTTCTACTGCATCACATTGCTGAACGTAAGACGACCTGAAGGAAACTGTACGAAAAGTACCTGGAGGGTTCCAAATGGAAGAAAGTTGTCATAATGGATGAATCATATGTCCATCTCACAGCTGGTGCTCACATTCGGGCGATCACATACCGTGACATTGACGGCAAGGGGCAACTTTGTTTGTCAGTGCAGGGAAAGTTTCCCTCCTGGCTTTATGGTTGTGATGGGATTCGGATATGAGGGTAATTTGATGATACGCAAGATGGACAAAAATGTGAAGGTGAATGCCAGATACTTCCAAGACTCCATTCTGACACCTATCTATCGGAGAGACATCCCACAATTGTATGGAATGGACGCGAACCAGGTGATGATCCATATGGACAAGGCTTCGAGTCATACCGCCAGAACATCACTACGTTTTTATCAGGAAATGGCAGAGGAATTAGGAATTCGTGTCATTCCGTTTGAAGACAATCCTGTGAAAAGCCCAGATGCCAGGCCATTGAAATTTTGCGCATTTGGACTGTTGAAACATCTTCAACATCGCCGCCTGCGCACCCTGGATGGTCTATGGAAAGCTTGCAGGGAGGAGTGGGACAGAATTCCCATGCCTGTCCTGCACCGGAGCTTGCTGCAATGGGAACTGTGATGCCGGGCGATAGTCCACAATGCTGGGGATCCAATAGAACATGATTGATGGTGGCGGTGCGGTATCTCTTTAAGGTGAGTACCTGTCAAAAATGATCGGATACAATGCGAAAAACCCTGTAGTTATGATCAGGGATAGACAAAACTATAAATAATTCAGGTGCCAGCACCTTTTCCTCATGTGTCAGTTTTTTTTATTTTTAAATGTGGGCTAAGAAACCCATGAATTTAAGATAACATACAAAATGTGATCTTAAAACATTTAATGTATTAATTAATACAAGATTGGATTAAAAGTAATTATTTCTTGCACCAGAGTGGCATTCCTAAAGAAGGCTCAACTGTTAACAGCATAAATAACTGCAATGCATTCTACACTCATGCTCATAAATTAAGGATAATAGAGGTTTTGGTGCCCCACGATACAGCACTGAAACAAACTAGTTGTGGTAGCACAGACACATGTTGAACACACAAGAAAGACATCCACATACCCTGCTTAACCCTGTTTATTGCAGAAAACGTGAGAAAAACCAAAGAGCGCACATATGATACAAAGCAAGGGAGATTGTAAAATGTTGTTCCACAGTTCTTTGAGCATGTGCACAGGTTTCAGTATGGAATGTGATGCCCGTGCACATTGACACATGCAGTACAACGGCTTGGCATACTCTGGAGGGGGTTGTCGAGCAGCTGTTGGGGTATGGTCTCCCATTCTTGCACCAGTGCCTGTCTGAGCTCCTGAAGAGTCCCAGGAGGTGGAAGACGTGCGGCGACACGTCGGCCTAGAGCATCCCAAGCATGTTCGATTGGGTTGAGGTCAGGGGAATAGGCAGGCCACTCCATTGGTATGATGTCTTTTGTTTGAAGGTATTCCTCCACAATAGCAGCTCGGTGTGGCCTGGCATTGTCATCCATCAGGAGGAACGTAGGACCGACTGCACCTCTGAAAAGACGAACGTAGTGTTGCAGAATAACATCCCGGTACACCTGACCTGTTACAGTACCTCTGTTGAAGATATGCAAGGGTGTACGTGAACCCAGGATAATGCCACCCCACACCATGACACCACCACCTTCATACTGGTCCCTTTCGACGATGGTACTGGGTGTATCTGGTTCCTGGTTCACGCCAGATGGTTACACGACGAGAATCATTGTTGACACTATACCTGGACTCGTCAGTGAAGAGTACCTGAGACCATTCTTCCATTGTCCATGTCCTGTGTTCTCTACACCAGTTGTTTCGGGCTACTCTGTGACCATGTGACAGTGGAATGCAAATTGCAGGCCTCCAGGCGAATAAACCGTGCCTGTTGAGTCGTCTGTACACAGTGTGTCTGGAAACAACTGTTCCAGTGGCAGCTGCAAGGTCTCTAGCAAAGCCCCCGGCAGTACTCAGTCAGTGTCTCCGGGCACTTACGGTGAGATACCTGTCTTCTCGTGGTGTTGTACACTGTGGACGTCCACTGCTGTAGCGCCGAGACACGTTTCCAGTTTGTTGGAATCGTTGCCATAATCGTGAGATGACACTTTGTGGCACATGAAGCACCTGTGACACGACCTGCTGTCTTTGGCCTGCCTCTAGCCGTCCAAGTATCCTTCCCCTCATTACATCATCAATATGTGCTTGTTGAGCCATTTTACACACACACACTCACCATTCGGACAACCGAACACAACTCCACACTTCCTATAGGCACTGTACTCTGGTCAGCAGTTTCGCTCCTGTGAGTCATTTGTCTGCTTTCAGTGCTACCACACACTGGATCAAGGTCATAGTCAACACAGGTTCTTTGGTACAGTACCCAGACATCATTTCAAGTTGCAACGTGCACATCAAATATTTCTTGCATTATCCTTAATTTATGAGCATGAGTGTATTATACAACAGACTCTACCATAATGCTGCAAATTTTAGAATTCGGTTAGCAACAGTGCAAAAATGTATAATGGCATGATTATTATTCTGATTTAATGATACACGTGAAAATTCTCAGGTGCCATGGTGACCGGATGACCTGTATTTTTCTACCCCTGATTATGAATAGAATAGAAACAGACTTGCAAAATACTAACAGATAGGGAGGGACAAGATTATTGAGAAAATAGTCCAGTCTGAGTAACATGCAAGTGATGTGTACAACTTGTTTCTCACTCCGATATGAAAGGTTGCATTTATTTCTGAAGGTTTGTTTCCAAGTGACACACTTGTCACTTCTGCCAAGAAATGGTTTGATTTTTGCTTGAAGGCATGGTTCTGAAAATCTTGGTTGTGGTATCCATGTTTTCTTATCCACTTCCAAGATACCGAGCTTTCTACACGGGTGTTCGTTCAATACACGGCACATGTCGAAAAGTGATGCCATTTTTGGAGACCCAGATGGCACAAAAGCTCATGGCAACCTTGAAGTAGCTTGTCGAAACCAGTTGGATATGGTGTGCATGATATAAGCATGATGCAAGCTCACTGTGCTATCTGGGAAGTCTTAAATGTTTCAAGACTAGAGATGTGGCAGCCTCGTTTCACCTGACCAAAGAATGTATCTGCCCAAGACCATACAATCAGCTCAAGAGTAATCATTGTAGAAAATGAATGAATGCAAACGCCACCGTGGCTGTGATGTGCACTACAAAATCTCCATGTAAACTCCTGAGTTTCTCCTGTTCCGGCTCCAGTTACAGCTGTATAAGGTGATATCCAAGACTAATAAATTTTTAAAATATTGCAGTTTCTTGGTGGACACACTGTATATAAAATTATAGAGCAGCTAAAAGATTTCCACATCCAGTACTTATTACTCATTTACTTCTTTTTTTTTTACAACAATTTGACACGTGCACCATTTGTGGCAATACAGGGTGTCCGAATTGAAATGCCCTAATTTCAAATGTCTAACTCCACATGTATTTGATGCATCCAAATGAATTAATGAATATACATAGTCCTAAAGTTTCTGTGAGCAAAGTAGTAATTAGTACATTTCTGCATGTGCCTGACATTACCCCACTTGATGTTTTTTTTTTCCTGTGGGGCCAACCAGAGAGAGAACTCTTACGGCTTCGTGATAGGATTATATGGGACAACCAACATGCTACAGGCAACCTGGTGGGAAATCGAGTATCGGATGCACATCCTCCGTGAGACACTAAAAATGTACCAAATGTACTAATTACTACTTTCCTCACAGAAATTTTAGGACTGTGCATATTCATTTGGATGCATCCAACACATGTGGAGTTGCACACAGTTGAAATTAGGGCGTTTCAATTCCAACACCCTGTATATGTACTCTGTTTTACACCATATGTTCCTCAGCATTTTGGATGTTGTTTGGGTGGACTAGTGTAATATAACAGAAAAGGCAATTTCTATGAATCAGTAATATTCATTTTTGGTGCTAAGTTTAGACATGCTTAGAAAATTTACACAGGCTGTCAAAATTATAATTGTACTATTACTTATTAATTGCTGCTGTTCAAGAGAGTTAACATTTTATGAGATGCCCTCTTCCCCACCCTCTTTTTCTTTCTTGCTATAAAAAAAATCTTGCATCTCACTGGTGTTGAGAGAAGCAGGAAGTTTAATATAACAATGTTATCTAATATAAAAATAAACATAACATCTAAGGAGCATGATTGAAATATGTGGAAACTACTTTAAAATCCTGCCTGTACTGCATACAGTCGTTCAGTTCCATGCATTTTTAATTTTACTTCGTTGTCCTTGCATCCAGAAATAACTAAAAAAATCATCTGATCATGGAAGTTAATGATTTAAATATCAACATACTTTTATTTGCTCTTTTTAAGTATTCGTTTCCATACAGACTTGAATTGAAATTGTATTCATACTATGGGAATGAGAGACGAATTCCAACGAGGATGGTGGCAGTGGCTACCGAAATTAATAGAAAAAATGTAAAACAGCTTCACGAAAAACGTGAGTACCTTAATTATGAAATTGTATGCATATGTGAAAATGTTAGTTGTAGTTGTCTTGAAGCTTTCCTAGGAAAGAATGATGAAAAATTCTCTCGGGCTATCGACCAGGTGAGTTTACTTTTTTTACTTATATTTCTAATAAACTTTTCATAATTCACTTGATGTCATTCATCTTGAATCAATGATTGTTTGTTACCAATCATAGACCCACCTGTATGCATTATCCTTGCATATGTGACATAAATTTACAAACATAGCCAAATGGAATGTTGTAAGTACAATAAATGGTAAATTTCTCGTATCGGACAAACTGATTTCTTCAAATTTACAGGAGAAATTACTTACCGAATGTAGTTTCTTTAGATTTGTGGAAGTTCGGGGAAGTGTTTTCTCGCATCGTTCATTGAATTTTGCCGGTAAATCATCTATTTTTCGATATAAATGTGTGACCGATGCACGAAAGTTCTTGCATCCATTTACTTCCAGGTGGATGTAGCCTGTGTCTGATGACGTAATCCCGGTCAGTGTTTCCAAACACGTGTTTTTGTAACTGAAGAAGGTACGTTTCCGCAAATGGTTTGTGGGGCTATGTGTCAATGGTTCGTGGGGCTATGCGAGAATGGTGTGTGGGGCTATGCATATTTTTTTCGAAACCAATTTTTAACTATTGTAACCTATAGTGACCCTACCTAACCTTACCGGAAATGGTTCGTGGGGCTACGTAGGTATTTTTGGGTGCAGTGGGGTGGAAACACTGCATGCAGAGTACGGTAGTGAAACTGTGACCGCCATTTTGCGTGTTACTGAAGGCAAAAAGAAACGAAGAAAACTTACTCGATATGTCGCAAATAGAGCTTATTTGCGTGAACGAATATTCAAATTAAATGAACTAGCAAATTTCAGCCGTTTGTCCGATACGAGAAATTTACCCAATAAATAATCAATATTTTGTGAAAAATTAAGAACTAATTTTCTGTTAACTTGTCAAAGTATATAATTCCCTATGCTGAAGAAATGGAGGTGCAGAACACTATAAAATCAATGCTTTGGAAGTTCTATAGGCTCAGTAGTCACATCCTACACCCTCGATTTTGGCCACATTTGAAATATTTTCGTCATAATATAAGTTTCTTCCAAGAAAAGGGTGTTTCATAATAGTGCGGAAGGTAATTTTTTCACATCTATGTGCTACGAAACTTAAGTTTTTGTAATATTAAAATTCTTTGTGTACATAACGTCAACACAGTTTTTGAGGGCTTCCAACATGGATTCATGTCACAGGCGCACCTGTGACTTCTGGAATGGTATAATGGATAAAGAGGTAAGTTACCTTCTGAGGTTTAAATTTTTGGTAAAAATAATGTTCGGCAGGTGGCTGATGCTTTCCAAAGGGACTATAGAGAAAGGTGAGGCCGTGGTAGCGGTAGAAGGCGGTAGGTTAATTACCCCAGGGCCAGAGCCCAGAATCAGCGGGAAATTTGGAGCCAGCAAATTTTATGAAATTTCTTGGGGTACAGCCCTGAAAAACTGACTTTTACATATATCTGTCGGTACAGGTACAGCACCTTGAATAACGTAGTGTGGAAAACGACCCAAGAAACTGGTTCCCCAGACGGATGAGAAACAGATGGCAGTGCGATCAGTATCGGTGCTAATTTTCTTATGAAAGTAATGCGGCTTTGTTAGTTTTTGGAATATATTATGTAGATTTGTTTGTCTTGAAAGACGGTACGTGAATTGATGGAAACATATTTGTGGAGTGATTTGCAGTCACGGAATTACATTAATTTGGAAAGAAAAGTAAAATAAAATTAATAAATAAATAGCATGCGTAACACAAGAAGAAACATCGCAAAGTGATTCCGGACGTCAGGTGTTGGATTGTGTACTAGACTTTTATTTTTCTATGTTATTAGAATATAAATAGTATCCTGTGAGATATTTCATACCGAGGCGACAAACCACAAGTGTCGCTTGGAAGCGAGCAGTCCGTAATCAATGCAGCCTTTCGAACCGTAGGGACACAAGCTCTAACTGCACCGTTTCAAGATGATTTTACACCAAAGCGACACGCGACAAACGATACGAGGATTTCACACCAAAGCGACACGGGTCCTTCGGTCCAAGGCAACTTTCACACCGAAGCGACACATGTTGCTTTTAAAGGAGCAAATCAAGAGCAACATTTCACATCATAGCGGCATGACGGGAAGCACAGGCCAGCGTTCGGTTGGTGAAATCCTCAAGCGACAAGTGTCGCGTGCCCCTTGTCGCTTTGGTGCGCAATCTCCCTAAAGCAAGACACTCATTGCATCGCGCATGCGGGAACAACAAACCACGGCAACATGTTGGAAGCTATTGAGGAAATGGCCCAGTTTGAGAGATGCAGAAGCGACAAAGCAACACGTGTGACTTATCGTGTCGCCTAGATCTGTTGTTGTAATGTGCAGTTTTTCGTGTTGCCTATCTGTTGTTCGCACAATTAGCAGCGAACCCTTGCCAATAGACTGAAGGCACCATGTCGCTTGTCATTTAGTTGGGAACTCCCCCTGTAGCGCGTCGCTTCGGTCTGAGCACCCTTCCTTTAAGGAGCTTTCCGACCGAAGTAGCACGCGAATACGCCGTATGAACGTGTCGTTTGCTGTTTGGACCCTCATGTGCAATGAATGCTATTTTACAGTCTGGAAGTGTGTGTCACTAGTGTGACAGTGTGAACATCCCGTGTCGCTTGTTCCATTGGTTTGAAAGTTTCCTGACATGTCGATGGCACTAAGAAAGTTTTGTGGGGTTCACCTTGTCGTTTCATGCAATCATCATTATCATCATCACCGCGATTAGTTTAAAGCGGAAGAAAAGAGACAGTAAATATCCAAAATACAAATGTGTATATCTTTAAAAGAAATGATGATGATGATAATAATAATGAACCTAATTCATACACAAAAATTTAGTTGCCAAGAGCATTCCACGTGTATTTTTTCTCCCGTATTATTAACGAAAGTATGAGGATAACAGGACGTAGTCGACTGTCTAGAATGTTCGTTAATATCTTCGCGACCACTGTTACCAAATATCATAGCAATTATCACATTCATAGAAATGCTTCATATAAAAGAATCAGACCTTGCAGCGAAAACTCCATTTACTTCCATTATAAGCAGACGAATACCAAGCACCGGGTTCAACACCAGCGCCTCTAGCGGATCATTTTCGAGTGGAACCAGCCAGAGCGCGCAGAACTGTGCCGTTTTCCACACTACGTTATTCAAGGCGCTGTAGTACAGGTGCAACGAAACTAACATGGCCACAAGTAGAGTATGGGCGCTACGAAACTAACATGGCTGCAAGTACAGTTCCACCTCGCAACTTTAAATGACTGTAGAGTTCTAAATACTTGTTTCCGCGCTCCCAAAATTTTGTTCTTCAGGATTTGCAAGACACAATCTCCATAAAAAAAAAAAATAAAAAAAAAATCCTTGCGAAATCGAGGGTGTAGGATATGACCATGGGCCCGTTCTATAGCAAATGTAAAATGTTCACTGCTTCAATATAGCTGAGGAAGTTTAAAATTTACATGGGATGATCAAAAGTGTGAGTCAACATAGCAGGTATTTAATTTGATCAAAGGTACTGGCTGGAACATCTATCACATGAAAAACATCAGATATATTGGTGGCCTTGCCTGGTAAGCAGTTTGGGAGAAGTTGGCATTTTCATGCAACTCTGTAAATTGAGTGAACTATGCACTTTCGTCTCTCAAGACATGGAGATATGCATCTACAGGGTTTCGTAAATGACAAACTATGAAGCACTTCTACGTAAAACCTGATACCATTTTGCATAAAAGATGGGCTACTTGCGTTAAGAAATAAATTTGCGAGAACAAATTAAGAACAGCCCATTAGTGGATGCCCAATGTCTTGTCTGCAACAAGCCCATTCAATTTGTGCACAAAACGGGATTTTTTTTCCCTATAAAAGGTATTTCATCATATTGACATTTATATTCATTCATGTAAATGGTTTTAATCATTGATATTGCCATACCCTAGAAATTGATTTGTTACAGCAGTACTCGTCACAAGTTATTGTGATTCTACAAAATACAAATTTAACCAATTATGACAGGTTGGGTATTTTTGGTGTAATATCAACTTAACATCTTTAAAACCAAGGTGCAACATGTGAGAAGTATGTAATATATATATAATTATAAAAGCAGCAAGTGTGAGGTGGTTGTTTATCGCAAATGCCCATTATCATTTTTTTGGTAAAAATTTACATCCTTCGGACACCCCTAATTTTTTCGTTTCGTCAATTTTTGACATTCGTACTTACGTATCTGCTTCGCGGAACATTCCTGAAGGTGTATCAACGTTGTTTTGATTAAATTAATTGCAATTTTTCACATTACCAGTTCGTCTTTCTGATAGGCCTTTTCGCTTGCCTGAGATGAACTAACCTAACCACGCGTCAATGGTTCGCAATTATTTCCAATTTCTAGATCCTGATACTAACACGACACCAAATTTTATATATGTTTCCTAACCTAACAGAACTAACCTATCCACGTGCCAATGGTTCGTGGGGCTAGCTATTCTTCGTCGGAGAATTAATTTTCAACAAACAACATGAATTTCAGCTATGAAACATTCCCACATCACACAAAACACCTTCCCGATGTTCGACAATGCTACAGGAACTTATTACGGTAAGTAGTTTCTTCTGTAAAAATAAAGGTAAATATGCAATATCGCCTGGACGGATTTCTTCAAATTTACAGGAGAAAGTACTTACTGAAATGAGTTTCTTTAGCATTCTGGATGTTCTTGGAGGTATTTTCTTTCACGGGAAGTAAAAACTTCGTAGTTTAATGCTGCCGAACAAGAATTAATCACTTTTTACGTAAGAAATTGGCATTGCTGGCCACATTATGCCGTTGCTTCCATTGTGTGTGTGCAGATGGCGAGAGCGTTGAAAGTCACGCGATCTCTGCAGTGTTTCCAAACTTGCCTTCTTTTTACGAAAATTTCTATTTTTAACTATGTTCGCCGCACTTTCTTTTTTCGATGAATTTAGGGGTGAAATGAGTGCTAATGGAACCTAACTTAACAGGCCTAACCTAACCTTGTGTGAATGGTTTGTGGGGCTATCCGTGGATGGTTTTTGGGGCTAACGTCAATAGTTTGTGGGGTTACCCATGGATGGAGTTTGGGGCTAACGTCCATGGTTTGTGGGGCTACCCGTGGATGGTTTTTGGGGCTAACGTGCATGGTTTGTGGAGGTAAACATGAAAAAAAAATGGAAATAGTACGTAATTTTCCGTCATGAAGGTTTGAAACACTGCTTGCGCACTGAAAATCGACAAAACACAAGCTGGCACGTCATGATCCATTACGAGTGCACGCCATATTGTCTATTACAGAAGCGGAACAAGTAAGACAAATAATCAATCGTAATATGAAAAGTTGACAGTATTTTATGGAAAAGGGCATAACTTCACCTTAAAGAATGTTCCGCAAGGCAAAATAGGTAAGTACTAGTGGTAAAATTAAGGAAATAAATGAGTGAAAGGTGTCCGGGCGTTATAGCATATTTACCAAAATAAATAAATGTATTTGAAGGATAGTAAACAAGTACCCATTTTTTTAAAGTCCTACAATAATATTCAAAAGAAACATTTATTTCCTGCTGAAATATTTATTTTATGATTAATACTGAGTAGAATAAACACACAATAAATTATAAATTATGCACCATTTGCATACATGTAGTCTTTTTTTTAAAAATTACAATTTCTGTGTACATGTTCCAATTATTCACAATTTAACACTTATTAGGAGGAACTGTACATGAAATGCTCCCAAAATTATCATTCACCCTATTGACACCCCACATGCTTTACACCAGGCTCTCGGTACTTCATTCTCACTTTATAAGAAACTGGTCCCACTATGCAGGTACATTAACAAAAAATTAACAATGCATTGTTTTCAATAATCAACCATTTCATACCCTTTGTATTTACAAAGGAATACTGCATTCATATTAAAATGTAATGAAAGCATATTACCGAGATCTGTGGGTATCCATTAAGTTTTCCACAATGGTCTGTAAATTACCAGCAAATGCCTGGAAAGAAAAATTGTTTTTAACTCTCTGCCTCCCAGCATTGCCTAATCTCTTTCTCAAACCACTTTTATTCTTGAAGCAATCCAACATAGATGCAGAAAATTCAGTTGCACCAGTACAAAGAAATCCAGTTTCACCATCCATCACGGTTTCTTTTGGTCCCCCACTATTCACAGCTATTACTGGTTTACCCATGTACATAGCTTCCAATGGTACAATTCCAAAGTGTTCATTGGAAGGAGTGTACACTAGTACATGACAATAACGTAGTAATGACAATTTTTGTAAATCCGATGGTGATTTTAAAAATGTCATATTGTCTTCTATACCCAAAGCTTTCGCTTCTTGAACCAGCTCTTCAAAGTATTCTACATTTTCAATTACTCTTGTGTCATAACCCCCTGCCATGACAAAATGTATACATTTCCATTCATCGTCTGTAACACTTTGTTGCACTTTAGACATGGCAAGCAGACCTAGTCTAAGGTTTTTCTTTCGTTCATATCTGTTAATAGAAAGAAATACAACAGAATCTGGGGAAAGCTGTTTGTTCAAAACATTTTCCAATGAAGTATTTTCCACTTCTTGATCAAAAAACTCTGTATTTAAGGAAGGATACAGAACTTCTGGTCTACTTGTTATTCCTCTGAATGTTGACTTAAATACATTTGCTGTAAATTTACTATTGACCAAAATTTTATTTGCTTTACTAGTAGTGTATTCTTCCAACCAGTCCAATACTCCTCGGTAGACACTTTTCAAAACGCCACCCTTCTTACTTAAAAGTTGGTCTGGAAAATGGCAATAGAAAATTACTTTTCCCTTGCCCATACGTAAGATTGGTATGCATGCTGATACTAGATCACAAATCACAATATCAGGTTTAAGGTTGCTGATGAAAACCAAGTACAAGGCTGCATATATCATTCGTACGTACGCACACAATGCATAAAATCGTCCGAAAATTTGTCTCGGAAGCCAGTCGCCTACTACTGTTACTTGAAGTGTTCCATCCCTGGTTTCTGTGAAACAGTGCTTCGGATTGTGATGTGATGTTACAAAGTGCACTGTATTCCCTTTGGATTTCAGTGCAAGCGCTGCATCTACGACCAGTCTTTCAGCACCGCCGATTCCGAGATCTGGATGGACAAACACAACACTTGCCATTTTTTAAACAATTGGCATTCAGTAAGTGCATATCATTCAAAGTTTTTATATTAACTGTGCTGCAAATTTCATCACTTGCAATTCCAACAAACTGCTTCACATACAGTTCCAGACCTTGCAGACGAAACGTGTCACCACTTGAGAACCGTTGTAACGAAATAACCATGACTTGGAGAGATCAAAACAGGAGGAGTTGATTTGCTAATTTGTACAGTGGGATCCATGAGTATTACCGTGTAAATTATCCATCCGCATGTTTGTGCACTTCATTTGATCCAATAGGATCTTCAAGAATTAAAAGAAAAATCAAAACAAGCTGTTGACAACTTCTGCACCAGCATACAAAAGAATCCATCGCTTAAAAACACATAGGATGGAAGAGAAAAATTAATGGAAATAGTCATGGACAATTGGCACGGTAATACTCATGGATCCCACTTTTTTTTGTGAAAATATATGGTAGTGTCTACTGCCACGTTCTTTTTCTGCTGGAACCTCAAAAAAGATGCACGTGGCATCAGACTCGGTCTTTGTGTTATCGTGATTTCATCATGCTATGTATGCCAATGACTATATTTCTCCGTTTCGAAGTGGAAACAGCACTAGAAGCTATTTTTTTCCCAAGTGGGCAGCACAAATTTTATCAAGTAAATTGGGGGAGGGGGTCTCACTTATCGCACAACACTTGAGCAACCTTGTGTTCTGACGTCATCGGAGAAATGATAATTTTGGGCTAGATTCAGGCACGTATCCAGAGGGGGGCTTGGGGGGCTCGAGCCCCCCCCGAAAGTTTTAGGTTTACACTAGATAAAATGAGGTTTTTGTGTTTTGTGGCGTGAAATAAAATAATGTGACAATCATTTAAGGAGAGAAATAATTATCGAGGCAAGACGGAGAATCTTCCGTAACCCTGTTATTGATAATATCACGTATCCAAGATGGGGCACAGGGGGCTCGACCCTTTCCCCAGGAAATTTTTCAGTTTACGTTAGATAAAATTAGGTTTTTGGCTTCTTGAATAATATGAAAATAATGTAAGGAGAGAAATAATTATCGAGGCAAGACTGAGCATGTTTTATTCCCCTGTTATTGTTAATAGCACGCATCCAAGGTGGGGATGAGGTGGCTCGAGCCACCTCCCCCCTCAGGAAATTTTTCAATTTACACTACATAAAATTAAATTTTTGGCATCTTGAATAATGTGAAGATAATAGATTTATAAATCTGAGAGAAATAATTATCGAGAGAAGATGGAGAGTGTTCTATAACCTTATTATTGTCAATAGCACGTATCAAAGGTGGGAATCAGGAGGCTCGAGCCCCCTTCAGGATTTTTTTTCTGTTTACACTAGATAAAATTAGGATTTTGGCTTCTTGAATAATGTGATGATAATTTGGGAGAAATAATTATTGAGACAAGACGGAGAATGTTCTATAACCCTGTTATTGTTAATAGCACGTATCCAAGGTGGGGTTGAGGTGGCTCGAGCCCCCGCCCCCTCAGGATTTTTTTTTTTTATTTTACACTAGATAAAATTAGGTTTTTGGCTTTTTGAATAATGTGACGATGATTTAAGGAGATAAACAATTATTGAGGCAAGACGTAGAATGTTATATAACCCTGTTGTTGTTAACATTGCATGTAAACTTTTCTTGCTCTTTCGGTGTTGTGGTGTCGCAGCGCACTTGAGCACTATGTAGAGACTTGTCAGCATTTGGAAGCTGCACAACAAATGTAGCGCCACATGTAGGGCGATTCGTTGTAATTTCTAATCTCTGGAAGGCGGCAGAAGGTACGTTCTTGAATGAGAGAAGGAGTCAACTACTGGCAATATTAACGAATCGTTTTATTTCGGAACGTTCTAGAATATAATGAGGATATAAATACGCGGATTCAATTTTTCGGTTGATCTGTACAAAGAATTGGTTAATGAGATTTCAGAGGTAAGTGTGACAATTAATACAGTCGATTAGTGATCAGTCAGCGTCCACTGGTTGCTTTATAAGATATAGTGATTCGAAAATGAAGACATTGACAACAGCAGAACTTCCGAGGCCTCGGTGTAGTGCTAGTTCGGGTCGAAGGCTGAAGAGATCAAGGCATCTTTCTATATCTCTCTCTCTCTCTCTAAAGTCAATATTTCAGCAGTACCGGATATTGGAGTGGTTTATTAAAACAGAAATAAGCTGCACGGATCAACTGAAAATCAAAGTTTTGAGTGATGATTTAGTTTTGCCAGAACTTAATTTCGTATATATGCAGTCCGAGAATTTCATGGTATAAAAAAATACTTTTGTTTAAGCCTACTGGGTTCGAAACACATTCAAACACTTAACTACCGTAAAGAGACAACCGAAAATTTTATGAATGTCGAGAAGTGAAAGCAAGAAGGTGTTGCATATGTAGACATTTTAGGCGGAAATTGCATGCTCTACCAGAACCCGAATCAGGGCTCTACCAACTGAGCCACCTAGCCATTCTTTTCAACCTATTTTTCGTTAAAATGTCTACATAGTACATGTCCTGTGTACATCAAATCGTAAGGTGTTGCCTGTATAGTGAACAAGCACAGAAAATATAGGAGAGAGAAGAAAACTGAGGAGCATTCACACCGGTTGAGGAGAATTTTTTTCCTCTGTCGTCAACAAAAGCTACTACTTCGAGCTGACAATGACAGTGGCCTAATAAGGGAGATTTCACACCATGTCGCCTGAAGGTTAGGTGTGTGCGGCCTTTTGTGTCTCTACGGTGTAAAACGTTGCTGTTGATTGGCCCATTCCAATCGACATGTATCGCGTGTCCATTCGGTCTGAAACCTTCCTAAGTCTTGAAAATCCAAGTCACAAGGATGGAAAATTAGGGCCTTGTTAAGGTTAGGTGTGAAGGCAGGCTGACGACAGCACCCTAAAGGATCATATCCAATTCTGCAGGAAGAATGCATCTTACTTCAATCTCCAATACGGAATGATAAAAACTTCTGGTGAGTTGATTTTAAAAAATGTGTCCGAGATAAAGAGAGGCGTGCCCAGGATTTTCGGAAGGAAGAGGGATTACGTATACTATTTTTGGTGGTCAGTCCTCATTTTGCCATTTTTTTTTAAAAAAAAGGAATACTGGGTCAAATGGGGTTATGACCTCACCAACTCTCCCTTGGGCTCGTCACTGGAGATAAATGAGTAAGCATTTGATCTTACTGGGAGACGAAACATTAGATGTGTTGGGAATGGAAGGGTTTTCACTGTGCATTAATTGTTTCGTGATCCACCTGTATTCGAGAAGACTTCCTTTGTTTCGTGCCGATATATGACAAGACAGCGGAAGCTGTGACAGGTATTTTTGAACACTTGTGAGTGCTAAGCCCTGAATCTGAACAATTTGGTGGGTTTAGGCTTTTATAAGAGCTGCAAACATGGGAGGACATGACACGTTAGTGGTGTTCAGGCTCGAATCAGCGAGAAATATTCGAGAGCTGGAGACAAGCGTAGAGATTTTAAATTAAGTTCGCAGCCCACAATTTGAATCTCGCATTGTCGAGTGGATTGTCCATCCCGTGTATGTGTAACAGCTTCGTAAAAACACTCAAAGACACCATAGATGTTTTTATGCCTGATGAGAAGAAATGGACAAACACACATACTGAGATGGTTCCGGTACACAATGTTAATGCATGGAAACAGAAGAGTCGAGTGGTAAAAAACGTTCCGATTAAAATGACAGCCTTACAGTGGCGACGATTTAAGGGCCTCCACAACCCCCCCTTCCGTTTTGGAACCCAATTGCCACCACTGGTCTTGAACATACAATTGTGAGGTTCTTAGTATACCCCTTAAAAAAATGGTGTTGAGCCCCCCCCGAAAGGAATTCCTGGATACGTGCCTGGCCTACGTTGTCAGGTTAGGCTAGCTAAGTTTAGTTATCTTATAATTTTTCATTATATTTATACTAATGGAATCTAACCTAACAGGCCTAACATAACCTCGTCTGACGTCAGAACACAAGGTAGCAAAACTGTTGTGTGGAGAGGAAAACCCGTAAATTGGCCGTGACCATAATTCTTCTCTTTGCTTCACGAAACAAGAAGTTCAAAAAGTGAAACAAGCTGATGATGACAAGACAACCTTTGTATCAGCATACATAGAACTCCGTTCTTTAAAAACACAGGGATTCAAGAGAAAAAAAAAAAGTGAAAATACTCATGGACAATTTGTCAAGCACTGCTTGTCATTGTCATGTATCTTCTTTAAGGCCAAAAGAATACTCATGGATCCCACTGTACAGGGTCAACGAAGTAGTAATAAGTTGTGTTTTATACAGCGCATATTGATACGAATTCTGAAAACATACTGTGAAGAAACAAAACCACCTGGTACGTAACGAAATGCGAATAAAGCAATCGGTTAATAGGTTTATGCTGTAATATGACAATACTCCATTGTCTTTTTAAGAAATTAAACTTGCACGCAATTCCTTCACTCATATTTTTATTTATTTTTGCAGCCAGTTAAAGTGTTGTTAATCAGCTGCCTTCCCCTTCAGCCTATGTGAATGTGTTAAGATTGGCATCGTTTTACATTTCACATTAATGAACTGTTTTAGTTGGATTACTTTTTCTTGTAAATAAACTTCGTGCTACGTATCCACAGAATTTGAAAGTAGCTATCATTATTTTTTCTGACACGTTTTAAATATTTTGGGTAACAGTTCGTTATATCGGAAGCACATTTCTTCAATTTTACAGATTTTTTCTGATACGTATTAAATATTTTGGGTAACAGTTCGTTATATCGGAAACACATTTCTTCAATTTTACAGAAGAAACTACTTACGGAAATGAGTTTGGTACTATTATAGCATGGGAGTGACACCTATAAATCATATATTTCGCACTTATCTACATTGCTAACGTACTATTTTGGAATGCGGAACATTTCCTAAGGTGAAATAATGCATTTCTAACTAAGATGATGTCTATTTCTTACATTTACGAGTATTTACTGTTACTTGTTATTTCGATTCTGTAACCCATTAGGCTAGAGTCTAGTTTACGTCCTTCTTGCGCATTCCTTCTTGCCCGTTTACAAAACCGTGCTAGCAGACAGCCGGCGCTCTGGCATCCGTAGGGTAAGTTTTTCTTTTTACACTTTCTGTCACTAACCATTCACGGGGACGAGGTATGCCTACGAGGTTAGGTTAAGTTCTATTACCACTCATTTCACCCCTAAATATGTGCTTCATCATCGAAAAATGTCAGTATGTTCAATCACGCATATCCGGACAACATCGGTTTTTCTCGATTTTCTCCTCGAGGAAATTTTTCCTCCCCTTGGGATTTAGTTTGTTGAATTTCTTATACAATAACCTTTCCAACGATATATGACACGTATTCCTTATGAAAAGGATGTAAACTAGACTCTTACCACACATTATGGCGGGCGATACCGTGCTTGTTGAGGGTGCGTTGTGCGAGTGTTTTGTCGATTTATGCAGTGTTGCAACCTCGTTCACTGGAAAATACCTACTTTCGTGTCCGGATTTGAAATTATGTTAATACCTTGCAAACCATGGACGTTAGCCCCACAAACCATTCACGTTAGCCCAAAAAACCATTCACGTTACCCCCAAAAACCATTTTCCATAAGGTTAAGTTAGGTTAGGCAAGCATAGTTAAAAAAAAATAAAAAATACTCGACACGTCATGTTCTAGTGAAAACACTGCGAGTTTGAAACACTGACTATGGGGTTACGTCATCTCAACACACGGAACCTTGTGCTCTCCTGCAGAAAGCAAATAGCGGCAGCAGAAACAGCATGTCAGACAGAGATTTTCGCAGAAAACTACATGTATTCGCATTAAAGTGGATCAAAACTACATTCATGAATTTCCACAACGCTACAGAAAATGATTTCCATAAGTACTTTCTCCTGTAAATTTGAAGAAATCTGTCACCCCTATACTATAATGTTACCATGAGTTTCTCTAAGGTTTCCAACGTTCATCGAGGTATTTCCTTTCATCGTGGAATCTATTTGACTGGGAAATTGTGTATTTTTCACGAGAAATATCTCACCGACACACAAGTGCCAAGTCCTACGTGAACCGGATGCTGCATACGTTTGATGACGTAACTCTCTGTCAGTGTTTCCAACCCCCCCTTTTTTTAACTATGCTTGCTTGCCTAACCTAACCTTATCGGAAATTGTTCGTGGGGCTATCCGTCAGCTACATGCATAATGTACAATTTGCACACATGACGAATACAATAGTAAGTACTGGTACTAGTGTACTATCCTTCGGACAGATTTCTTCATTTCTACAGAAGACACAACTTACCGTAATAAGTTCCTGTAGTATTGTCCAACATCGGGAAGGTGTTTTATGTGAAATTCAGGTAAGTTTTCCGTATCCTGGAAAACAGATTTCTTCAGATTTAAAAGTTTGGGGTTCATTTGGGGGCAGGTGACTCCGGCCAATTTCTAACATGCCTTTAACATGGAGTCTATAGAAAAAGTCGGGGAGCCGGAGCGGAGGCGGGGCCGCATTAGCAGTTGAGGGCAGTAGGTCAATTACCCCAGGGGCGGAGCCTGGAATCGGTGGGAAATTTGGACTCAAAAATTTCAAACGAAAATATTTTTTTACTTTAAATTTCCCACCGATTTCAGGATGGATAGCCCAAAAAACCATCCACGGAATGTTCCGTGAAGCCGATATATAAGTACGAATGTCAAAAATTGACAAAACGAAAAAAATTATAGGTGTCCGAAGGATAGTAAACTTTTACCGTAGGTATTTTTCTGTGAAGAAGGTTGGAAACACTGCATACCCACACCAGTCAACCTCTGACCGCGATATGGTGTGTTATGGAAGTGAAAAAAAGGAATAACAAAACTACTCTCTATGTGAAAAAATGTGTTTGTTTTCGTGTAAAAAGCATAATGGCACCTTGAACTATCTTCCGTAATACACAATTGTTAAGTACAAATCATGCAAAACACAAAATATCCGATTTAAATGTGTCTCCGATATAACGAATGGTTACCATATTTCGCGAAATAATAAACTATTCTGTAGTCTTCTTCTTTTCCAGACAAAACTTCTGAAAATGTGAAGCTAAGCCATGAGCAAGCGGCTTTCCGTTTCGAGACTTTATGGACAGCAGAAAATATCAAAATTTGAAGATGCCACAACTACTCAAGGTAGCACAGCTAAAGAACTCGTATTGACCAATATACCCAGTGACACAGAATCATCATTGCTATACCTTAAGTCTTTGTTTCCTACAGACAAATTTCAGGGTGCTTTACCCCCAGTTATTGTGGAACGTCAAGTGTATAGCATTGTGAAGAATAAAACTGTAGTGGACAAGGAATTGGTGAGTTGAAAGTACCAGTAGTGTAGTAGAAATTAGTACATAAAAAACATTTCAATAAAACTGTGTTAATGTCAAAGATATTTACTCCTAAGGAATAGATTGGAGAAGTTAGCATGCTTGAAATTGCAATTGTGGCATGCCTCTATTTTATGTAATATACATGTATACAACATTTATGAGTGGATAAGATATGCTTCCCTTAGAAGTGTGACTACCAGTGGCATAGCATTATAGTACGCCTGGCGTTCCCAGATTTAAAATTTAAAAAATGCGCAAATGCTGTAAATATAAAGTAAAACGTAACTAATTTCATATATGTTTGACCTTCATGGCTTTATAATAGCTATTTTTCGCTATCCGCTTGCAACGCTCCACTCTCAACACTCGTTCTAGCATCTTTTTTCAATGCCTTTCCTGGCCGGACGCTGAGCAGGTTCGGCGTAAAGAACTCTATATTCCTTGCTGCCTTTCTGGAGGGAAAGCTTCGATCTCTACAGCACGCGCATAAATGCTCTCTCATACGCCAGCGTACGGAGCAGCAGAGGTCTACCGTTATTGGTTCATGTGACCCTTCCTGCCTTCTGAAGCAGACAACAGCAGTATAACTCCTACCTGGTTCTTTGCACTCATGCAACTCTTGCTATGTGATGCTACAATACGCAGCAATATAAGTTTACCAATCTCAAATATACCGCTTCTTAATGACCACTGCATTGTATAATTTATCGCACGAACATCGATGTGCATTAGAAACTAAAAGATCAACACAGTTTTTGTCAAATAAGTTGGTGAAGTCCTCGTGGTAGAAATTCAGCCTGTGGCTGCTCTACCACATAACCCGCAAAACTATTATTATTTTTTTATTGTTATTATTTTTTTCGTTATTATCTAACTGCTTAATATTGTGTCAATGGAAATGTTTCATTTGAAAACTCTTAACAATGAATTGTCTCTGGAAAAAAAAATATTTTAAAATGTTTATCAGCATTCTCAAGATGTAATAAACAGTGGTCTGAATTACTAATCGGCACTGTTACGTCAGTAGAGTGTACGATATTTAGATCATCCACCCACCTCCGTGTCAGAGTGCTTTGCACAGTCTGCCAAGACGACAGAGGTCCCTGGTTCGAATCCCGGCGTGAGCATGGGTGTTCTTTGTGAGTGTCCCTTCATCAATATCATCACTCCTATTCATATTCGCAATTAACCAAAAGTGGTAGAAAAGCGAAGTAAAATCAACCAAATCAATCAGTAGTTGGATGATCATCCACAACAATGATGTCTACTGTTATTCAGAGACGCTTGTGATTCAGGTAGGTTTTTAATGACTTGCGTCATGCAGAAAGGTATAACAAAAAGGTATACAACACCAGAGTTCAAAATATTTGTTGCATAGTGAGGCATCTCATTTTCTAGCTAAAACATGCATGGATGATGTTTTATTGAAAACCCAGCTGACTCAGGCAAATAAACAATGCCTGTGGCGACTAATACCATAAGTAAATTATTAAGCAAGAAAGGGCCGACCCTTCCTTCGGACTTGGCGTTCCCACCCGAAATGTCCATGCTACACCACTGGTGACTACTTATGCAACTTGCAAATGCCTGAATTATGTTCTGGGATCTTGAAAGATTATGGTACGCTTAAGAGCCCGTATCACCGCTGGTGATGATACCTAAAAAATAGGTTCTTGCGTCGACGTTCTGTGCTCGAACAGTCAAGTGTGTGGCATTTAAATTTTACTGAGTTAAAGATCAAATATGAAGTTAGTTATGTCGCGCAGCCTTTTTTTAAATATATTATTTATTACGTAGTTTTCCTGATCTCAATTTCGTAAAATTCACTTGCTCTCCAATTGTATGTAATAACTAAAGCCCGGATTTTTATGTAATATCAACCCCTAAAATATGTACATAAATATGTAATAAAAATGTCTGAAATATGTAAAAAAATATGTAAATTCATAATGAAATATGTACTATAAATATTTATTCCAAACGTTATTTCCTATTTTTGTTACATTTTTTCCTCACAAAGGGATATGTTTATTTCAAATAGATTTACAAAAATTGAAGTTACAATATTACAATGCTTACATTAAGTATTCTGTATGTTCTTATAGAGCAAAAATATTAACCACAATTTGAATATATTCAATATTTAATATACAATGTCACCAGGTACCATTCAAAATGTTCAGTAGTAAATTTTCGTTGCCCAAATTTTTCACTCAAAAAGCACTTACAAAAATTCAGGTTACCTTTGATCTTGGGGCAGGCACTGTATTTAATTATTTAACTTACAGGTACATTTCCAAATGTTCAGAAGTAAATGTTTGTTGCCGATCAGATAATATGTTCTTGTACGCAGAGAAACTTCTCTCCACGTCACAAGAAGTAACCGGAGCGTACTTCAGGAGGTGAATGTGGTCGGGAGAAATATCATTGGGAGGGTTAACTGTTTCACCATTGAGAATGCGGCTCACTGTAAATAAGCTGACGTAACCTGGGTTTCTTTCAGTCACTGTGTCAAATTTTCTTCGAGCTTTCTCTCCCACATCTCCTCCAACAGCAGACAGTTTCTTTCTTGCATCCACATATATATCCATGGCTTCCAAGAGAGGAAGCCCAACAGTTTCAAGTTTTTTTTTATGCTTGTATCAATCCAACCAAAATTGCTGTTTATGTATGCCATATCGCAAGCAAGTTTGGTGTCCTTGAAGAGATTTTGAGCAGTGCGTGCCGAATGAGTCAAGCACAGATTTTACTTCTTCAAAATGTTCGTTGTAAAACTTACTTGCCCGGATCCAAGTGCCCCATCTAGTAAGAATAGGTTCCGGAGGAAGTGGTACACCTGGCAATTGTTCCTTGTAAACTTGCACACGTTGTGGTGCCTTCAGAAACACCTTTTTCGTGGAAGAAATAAGTTGGTTGACTTCCGGGAAATTGCCTCACACCTCCTCAGCAATGCGTTGGAGAGCATGTGCCAAGCAAGTAAAGTGGATCAAGTTAAAATAAAACACTTTAAGTGCCGTAGCAGCTTTTAACATGTATCACGCACTGTCTGTGAACATGAGAAGAACTCTCTCTTCTTGTACGCCATCCGGATACAACAATTTAAGACTGTCATTCACAAATCGTGCTATGGTGGAATGATTAGTACGCTCTAGAACTTTGCATGCAATGAGACGTGGTGTAGATGGAGAATCAGCAATTAGCGTTCCAACAATGAAATTACTTACATACCGTCCCAAAGAATCAGTTGTTTCGTCGATGGAAATCCACACATAGGAACTGCCTACTTCTGCCCTAATTGATTCTAAAGTTTCTTTGTAGGAATGTGGAAGATATCGCTTTCGAAGGGTTGACTTCGGTACTTGAATTTTATACCAAGGGATGTTTGCTGCAATCATTGCTTCGCACATTTCCTTGTAAAACACACTGAATGAAGAATCCTCTTGCATCTGGGTTAGTAAAACTTGCTTCTTTTCACTCCGTAGTTGTTTGTTTTTCACATGAAGTGAAGTGCGAACATGTTGATCTAATTGAGACTTCATAGTGCACCCAACTTTTTTATCGCACACTCGACAAAAAATAACTTTACCATCCGTAGTAACTGCATCATCGACTGCTATCCAAGATCGCAACTTTTGAGATAACGAGGAGGTAGGCGGAGCCATTCCAGCTTTCTACAGCTAAAACACTGTTTAAATACTGAGGCAAGCTCTTCTTAAAACTCCAATGGTTAAAATGAAAAGGCGACGAAATGTATATACGAAATTCTACGGTTGAGTTAACAATACTTCATTCAAGATTTGTCGCCGCCGGCTGCAAAAATCAAAACGATCACAACAATGTACGGATGAAAGGTAAGTGCCCCTCAGCGTTGTACTTGCCGCCTTCCATTGTTGGTTCTCTTCGTTCGCTGTGTGCTGCTTGCCGCTCCATGTTACAAACTGGAAACTGAAACACTGTCGAATCTTGATGTAATTGTTACGATGCGGCGAATCAACGAAGGCAAATCGCACTTTTAAGTTACTATATTTTTTTAGACCTGGAAATGGGGAGGGGAAGTGAGAAGATACTTTTTAAACTAGTAAGCCAAAAGTTCATTGGATTTTCCTCTTAAGGACTGTTTTATGTAAAAAAATATTTCATATCTTAGGAATATGTAACATTTAGTAACATATGTAAAAATATGTAATATAAAACTTCACTGTGACATCTCTACTGACGTAATTCGTCAATATATTTTAATTCCACGCTTGTACATATAAAGGAAAAAATATGTAATTACATAGAAATCCGGGCTTTAGTAATAACTTAAATCAACATTTTAAAGCGCAAGAAAGCTTCAACTGTTCCTCTACAGCAAAGAAATGAAACTGATCTTACATAATTTTCTTTAGAATGTCTGTAGTTTGTCGACGTACAGAGCAATGTATGTAAATTTTAACTTCGACTTTTCTAAGCTGGTCGCGCTAGCCGTTTCCCGCTCTGTACCGCTAGCGCTCAACCCCCCCACCCTCCACACTCCTCCACGGCCCTTTTTTCTTTCACAATCGGCCAGTCTTCCAAGAAAACCGCATGATGAGAGCTAGGAAAAGAAAAAAGAATGCAGGGAAAGGTTTTGGGGGAGAATCAATGGTTTGGGCGATGCTTGTAAACAGTTCTTCACTACGCTATATTCTAATACTAAATCACGATGGGGTTGTAGTGCAATGACAACAGCGAAGAACGGGGGATTTCCCCAGTATATTGTTCACAAATGGGAAGGGCTGGTTGCACAGACTCAAGTACACCTTTACAAAAGGTTTGCCTGCAAAAGAAAAATTGTGCCAAATTATAACTTTTTTTTTTTTGTGAGAACACGAAAGTCCATTACCAAGGGATTTTTTTAGGGGGAAGGTGACTTTACTCAAAGTTTTTAGGTAAATATTGTGTAAATTCTATCTGGTGGTGGATTATCAACCAGCCACGCAAATGAATGACTTTTTAGCTGTCGATCATAAATAAGTTCAATGAACGTTCATTGTCAGTTTGAGATATTTCTGAGGATCAATGGTAAAAAATACTTGATGATAAAGGACAAAATATGTAATTACATAGAAATCCGGGCTTTAGTCATCATATACAAAAATACTTTTAGGCATAGGTCTTATGTAAAATAAAATACATTAATTATATGTTGTTTTTTTCTTTTCCAAAGCCATTATTTAGTTCAATAATATGACAGATTTACTATTGATAATGACCATACAAAACACACCATAAAAATTTCATTCACTTTCAACATTCTGGGGCCGGCCACCGTGGGGGAGTGGTTAGCACATCACGCTACGATGCCAGGGGTCCCGGGTTCGAATTCCGGCTTGGCCACGGATGTTTGTGAGTGTCCATTCATCAATTTCATCATATCATCACTTATTCCCTTCTTCGCAAATTGGCCAAAAGTGGCACAAAAAGCGAAGTAAAATAAAGCAAATCAATCAACTTTCTGGATATACGACAAATAACACTATTTCAGTATAAGGAATTTTAGGCGTGCTCAGATCCTCCGATTATGGGGAGCAAGGGCCTTGATAAGAGTTCAGCTGACGAAATAAAGCCTTCATTCCATCTCCCTGTTTTTATTACATTGATGGGAACAAAACAGGGTCGTGTGTGTCCCGACGCACCTAAAATCACTTTATTAGATGAATTTCATCTTCAGTGGCACCATTGTTCTCTGCTGGCACTTTATTTTCCATCTCTGCCGTTCAAAGACTATTGTATGTATAAACGTGGTTTAGTACCGCAAATTCAAAAGAACTACACATAATTTATTCATGTGCAATATATGGGCAATTTATTCTGCAGACACATAGAAATAATACAACTAAAGAATAAAATATGTGGAGGTGTTAATAAGAAATTTGCTAGTGGGAGAGTCCAATTACATAGGAAGTAATACACTACCCTTTCCTTACGTAGTTACTTGGAACTTTCGTAGGTTTGAAAATAGTATTTACTTTTATTTCTATAAAAGCATAATGTTGTTTAAGAACTGTTATTAGATTCTTCTGCACTAAATTTCTAAGTGAGGCTATCAAGCGGCAACTTCTCCCTTCCCCCCCATTTACTCACCGTATGCAAAGAGAGTGAATACTTTTTTGCTGAAATGGGAAAATGAACCACAGCAAGAAACTAATAAAATACGTCTGTTTTTATGAACAGCTGCAGAATTATCTACAAACTTGTTGAAATTCACAGTTTTGCTAGCTTGTACTCATTGGACGAAATACATACAGACAGGGACGGCGCTACAAGGAGGTTAGGGGGGATGAAACCCCAACAACATATCTAAGCTCCCTGTAGCCCCCAGATTTTTATAGTACGGTAGACGCCTTTCGATCGAAGTAGAAGCTATCTTACGTAATATTTTCCATTATAAAACTTCCCTTAGGGCAAGGCCATTGCAATGTTCAAGTACATTTCCTGCTTTTATAAGATTGCAAGATTATTACAACGTGTTGTACGTAAAATCGTGGTTGGAGGTGGCAGCTGCAGATCTGCATGGATCAACAACGGACATTGATTATTTAATACGTACTAAGTAATTGTTAAATCACAAGTCTCCAAACTTGCCAAAAAAAAATTTACAGATACTTTGCTGCCTATCTGGTAGGTGGATGTGTTCAGTGGCTGTGGGATTGCTGTTTGGTTGTTGGAGGGTCAAACGATGATAATACGATGCCTACGAAGTTAAATGATAACAATTATTATCCTATGTAAATCATGTCACTATTTTTGGAACGAGTGTTAAAAATTAATTTTTATAAGTTGGAGGATGTTACCAATTGTATTGTGAAGGTAACACTGAGAGAACAAACATATTTTCAGTGCAAATTCACCTACACTAGGAGACAAAAGCATTGACTATCAATATCATTGACATAAATCAATGGATACAGTTGCAGCTCTCGCACTGGGCAGATGTGATTAGTAGTGAAAATAACTACCAATAGTTTTATATATGTTTCACATCTGATTCTTCTCCATGGAATAGAAATTGGCCACTCGGCATAAATTATTTTCCAATGTCATAAATAATAATTTATTAACAAGAAGACCTAGGCTTACAAGGAAAAAAACTGACCAAGCTTGCTGATTTTTGCACTAAATTGCAATGTTTAGTTGCACAGAGGCTAATCGGGACAAAACCTACAGCCTATAGTGGAATCCGTGCCACTTAATTAAATGTCCCTAACCGTGGATCGAACTCGTGACCCGTCAATTACAAAGCATCATTATCACCGCTAACCGAGGCAGGTTATAATCTTTCTAATTATTAACATTTAAGAGTTAGTTAGTTTCTTTAGTCTTTTAATTCCTTAATGTCGTATTTTTGCCTCTCGGATGTTTTCAATAACGATATAACAATGAAAGGACTGAGAAAACATCGCTGACAATTATGTTCATTGCAAATACTCGAATGAGAAACTACAATCAGAAAAGCTGCCCCCCGTGGCGGGGTGATTCAGTTCTTTTTCATATGCATGCTCGGATCCGGAGAGATAGTTCGCAACTATGAATAAGAGGTGTGTACAGTTAACAGAATCAAGCATATCTGGAAACTAGTAAGCTCCGTGAAAACTGACATACGTGTATTTCAGGATAACTATGATAGATATGAACAAGAAACTGTATTAGCCTTATCTGCGGATGTTTGAAAAGTCCTGTAGTAAATTCACAAATTCGTCGTTCCGGTTCAATATGAGTAATATGCATTGGCTGTAAATAGTTTTCATTGTATCAAAAATGCTAAAAGTACACATTTTACTAACTACACGACTTTCCCAATGATTCCAAATGGCTAACTTGGATTGCTATTCATGTGCATTAGCACTGGCCTCCGTGATGAAGTGGTTAGCACATCTGGGAGTTCGAATCCTGGCATGGATGCTCTTTGTGAGTGTCCGTTCATCAGTTTCATCATACAATTCATCCTCAGGCGGAGGCCTTAGGTTGTAAGACACGTTTTTATTACGTTAAGAAAAGAAAGAACATCAAAATCATCTCACTTAGGATAATCCACAAACTGCAGAAAAGACAAAAGAATGTCTTCCGCCTGTTCTGCACATGTGTCGCAACAGGGTGAATAGCTATGCACTACTACAAAACATCGTCATTATTTCCCTAGTTTACAGCACCATACAGGAGAGATATGTTGGTCAGAGGCATGCGCACGGGCGGGGGGGGGGATTGCCCCCTAATCACGGACATTTGCAGATTTTTCCACAAAGGGACAAGAAAGGTATTTTTTTCATGAGACATATTACCCCGATACTAGTGCTGTCCCCTCAAAAAACACCACTTGAATTTGAAATTATCGCATTCCTGCGTCCCCATTACATAATAATTAATGTAAATTACTATGACTGAAATCTAATTATACTTGTGAAATATATACTTTTAGGTTGACCTTCGTTTTCAAGGTGTGGCCATCCTTGCCCCCCTTCCAGACGTTCCATGCCCCTATATTATTATACTTTCACCTAGAAATTTAGTGGAGAGCAATATTGTCGCTGTTATTAAACAATATTATACTCTAAAAGGAAATGGCGCAACCACAATGGGACAGGGGGGCATTGCTTATGCCTTTTTCCAACCTTGGACGGAAATCATTGAATTAAAAAAAAGCAAGACTAGCAGAATCTCCTAGTAGCAGGACAAAAGGATACTCAAGACGGAATTAGTTTTCACGTCCATCTTTGATTATTTCTTCCAGACGGTCAGGATCACTTGCAGGGGGTTACAGAGGGACAATTGTCCCCTTGACTTTAAATTTTATACAAATAAAAATACATTTCGTAAAATTTTATTTCTCGCTTCACTCGCAGTACCTGCTTTTCTTGCAGCCTTGTCAACTTCCGAGCCGTAGCTAGGAAGTAGCGGGAGTTGGCCCTGGGCGCCGAACAATCTGATTGAGAAAAATTGTAAAAGAGAATGCCTGGCCTTGGTCCTTGGCTCTATTACATGTAAGTTGTATTGCGATGTTCGTCAATGTGTGTTTTTCTTCTTTCAGACACTCGGAAAAAGTGTTGTCCTGTCACAGAAACCCTCTCGGCTCGGAGTTATAAACGTGCAGACTCAAAAGAAAGGTCTGTTATGGTCAGAGCCTGACCTTCCGGGCAGGGTGGGGGGGAGGGGGTGAGTAGCGGACAGGGAACCTTGTCTTCTGTTTCTTTCGACAGAGCAATCCTCCCACCAGTAAAGTCTCAAACGGTCTACCATGCAATGGATTTGCATTCGAAGGGGGAAATGGAATCAATATTGGTAAGACTAGGAAGAAAATTTGACATCTGTCCGGTGCTTTTTTCGAGTGACGCTGATACGGGCTCTTAATATGGAACTTTGCTCATCCTCCTGAAACCTCACTTACTCGTAGTACACCAGTGACCTTGGCACTTGGGGTAGGAACCTGGTATGGGTAAAGCATTGCGCATCCTGCCATCCCTCCCCCACAAATGCATAGATTGCAGTGTTGTTTCAATGCAGACAAAATAACTGACTTATTTCAAGGGGGGTGATAATTTAGCACGAAAAAAGGTAAATGCTCCACTGTGTTTTGCAGCATGCCATGACTGTGTGTGGTGTTAGGGACCCACACTTCCTTGGTCTGGGCCGAGCTGGGGGTGATGTGATCAGCACCATGCCCCTGGCTGCCTCCTTACACACACACACACATCAGATTGTTGTGCATTTCCTTTTGTGTCTTATTTAAAGATATTGCTACTAAAATGAAAAAGAGTTACTTTTTTAGTATTATAATTACATTTCTTAGTGAAAAAACAATATTTCCAATAATTTGCCTGCACACAAAATATGTACTTTCCCATTTCATAAATAATAGGACTTGAAGCCATAGAAGTATATCGTGCTATTATACATAAATATCATTCATACTATGGGAATGAGAGACACGGTAATAGATACTTAAGGTACTCATGTTTTCCGCGAAGCTGTTATACATTATTTTCGGTAATATCCTCGTTAGATGGTGGCAGTGGCTACCAAAATTAATAGAATGCATAACAGCTTCGCGGAAAACGTGAGTACCTTAATTATACAAATCATGTGAAAAATTTGTTGTGTAAATATTGCAATTACTCTCCAGAGTTTCTAGGATGAAATGAAAGGGAATCAGAAAAATCAATCCTCTATCGGTTCCTGCATGCGATAGACTAGAGTGTCTTCCATCTTCCTTTCCACAGTTGTCTCTACCTGGAACCGGTCAGGCGGTCAAAAAGCCTGCTATACCCTGCAGTCTGCCTGTTGAACTTAGAGAGGGATGTGAAGTGCGTGTAGAAAGTGTCTCCACGTAAAGTGTGACTTCGACAAGACAATAGTTATTGTGATTTTTATTGAAATTGCTATCTCTGTTAATATATTGATGTGATTAACTAAAAAATTGAGAAAGAATGTATTTTACCAGGTGTATAAGCTTAAATCTGCTGTTTTGTAGTCAGAAAAACATATGGTTTGTTCATAGAAAGCAACAAGAAATTTACTCAAAGTACTTGCCCTCGCGAGCTACACATTTTGCCCACCTCTCGGGCAATTTGTGGATACCACGCCAAAAAAAGTCCTTCTCTTTCGAGGCAAACCACTCATCAAGCCATTTTCGGACGTCTGCATACGAATCGAGGTGCTGCTCAGCGAGGGCGTGGCCCATCGACGAAAACAGATAGTAGTCGGAAGGGGCCACGTCTGGTGAATAGGCAGGATGGGGTAGCACCTCCCAGTTGCGTGTCTCCAAGTAGTTTTGGACCAGTCTTGACGTGTGCGATGGGGCGTTGTCGTGGAGGAAAATCAGCTTGTCATGTCTTTGTTGATAATCCAGCCTTTTGTCACACAGAGCACGGTGCAATTTGATCAGTTGTTGGTGGTAGCGGTGGGCAGTGACAGTTTCACCAGGTTTCAACAGCTCAAAGTAGACGACACCCTGTTCATCCCACCAAACACACAGCATCGTCTTCCGGCCGAAGCGATTTGGTCTCGAGGAAGATGTTGATGGTTGGCCGGGATAAACCCACGATTTCTTGCGTTTAGGATTCTCGAAATATGTCCACTTTTCATCGCCAGTAACAATCCGATGCAGGAAAGACTTTCTTTTTTGTCTGGCAATTAATATTTCGCCGCTGCCGATCGGTCAATTCATGCGGCACCCATTTTCCAATCTTTTGAACCTTTCCCATGGCACGTAGACACATGGAAATGGCTGCTTGAGTAACACCCAATTGCTCGGCAAGCATCTTTTGCGTTTGGGTATCGTCCTCGTCCAAAAGAGCCTGCAATTGATGGTCCTCAACCTTCCTGGGCCGATTTTCACGCTTCTTGTCGCTCAGGTCAAAATTGCCATCTTTGAACCGACGAATCCAATCCCTGCACGTTGTTTCCGATACAGCACTGTCACCATAGGCCTCCACAAGCATTCGATGCGATTCGGCAGCCGATTTCTTCAAATGGAAGCAGAAAAGCAGAGCTTCCCGCATATGCTCGTTTTCTGGCACAAAACTAGACAGGAACACTGTCTGTTGTTGTCTGCACGTGCTGACGATGTGCACTGATTCGTGTTGGCAGATGTCCAACTCATACAAACACCAGGTATGGTGTGCCCATGGTAGCTTCATACGCTCACTAACGACATGTATGAGCAAACAGCAGATTTAAGCTTATACACGTGGTATATAGTTGAAGAATATTTAAAACTGATGTTTTCCCATCATCTTTTTTTCAGAACAGACTTCAACAAGAAGGAAAGATTAGGCGTTTTAGGCTGGGAGGAGAGTTATCAGAGCTGGTAGCCATATTTGCAGATGACTTCAAGGAGCAAATCAAGCACTGTTGTTCTCTAGATAAACCACCCATAAAACGTTTCCTAAACATTATCGTATCTGAGGTACAAGGCTTCAACATCGACAAGAATGTTCTTCTGAAACGGTATTTTACTGAAACTGACATAAGGTACGTTGGATTCTTTAATAAGGAGCGAGCTCAACTTGGCGTATATATATGCCAAGGTACTAGCATGCACATTTCCGAGAAAAAAACGCTTCCAAGTTTTCCTTGCATGCCTCATTATGCGAAAATATTGTCAGACTCAATATTTTTGCTTAAGAGGCACGCAAGGAAAACATTGAGATGCTTTTTCTCGAAAATGACTGGCTAGTGCGTGCTAGTACACCTATGTACTATTAGTAACTGACCATTACACAACGTTCCCTCCCTAAACTCTATTTCACAAGCTGTGCTCTTGTAAGTATTTCATCTTTCATTCTTAGCATTACCACTAGACAAGCACACAAGTGAAATAGGATATTTGGGCACTCTTCACTAATTCATACTGATAAGCAGTACTTTGTAACAATTCAAAATTGTTCAGATGAGTTATGACTAGGGAACGGAACTTTAGGTAAATGAATGTTTTTTCTGCGATAAGATAGACTCTCTCGTTTTTGCCAAAATTCTGATCATAGCCCTTATATGTCAACACAGCAAATTTTATTTGACATAAAAACACATATTTTCCAGTTTTCCGTATGTAAATACATATTTTGTGAATTTTCATTTTGAATACATAAAATCGCTCATTGACTTCAGCTACCTCGAAATCCTCGAAGGAAAAATGTTTATTCTCCGCACCTCTTTCATATCGAGTGTGTTCGGTTTGTTTTGTCTTTGAACACGCTCGCTGGCAGACTTCTGGCGCCTTGCCTATGATCCTATTGGGGGATCTAATGCACAAGTGCTAATGTCTAAATGTACAGAATTTTTTGGGAAAAACCAAGGTTTTCAAAGTTTGTGCCAAATTGCACGTGTTTTGGAAGGTGAAGTAGAGGAAGAGGAAGCTTTGGAAAACTTCAGCGTTAGTGGCATTTCGTGCTTCAAATATGCAAGAAATGTTTCTTGTGACGTGGAGCGATCTTTGTCACAATATAAGATGCTTTTTAGAGATAATCGTCACAGATTTACAATGGACAATTTGGAAAAAAACTACTTTGATCCACTGCAACTTTTCTAAAAAATAGCTCACTAAGAGGTAAGCATTTAGAAACTGATTTCAGGTGTTAAAAATGCATGTAATATTTTGTTTTTGTTACCAAATGTTTTTTTTTATTTTTGTCACATATTTTCCTGTTTTTATCATATATTTTCAACATTTATGACACAAGAAAATAAATATTTCTGAGTTTTTTAGCACATAAAGTTCCGTTCCCTAGTTATGGCTATTTGAACAAGTGTTCAAAATTAGCCATCAGAAGTTGCAAAATGAGATTATAAATTGTTGTTCAGCATCTAACTAAATCTGTCTAATGTGACGAAGGGAGCACATGTTCTCCCAAAATTTTGCATGAAGAGTGGGTTTAAATCAGGGGTGTTCAGCCAATGGCACGTGGGCCAGGGCTCGCAGAGCCCTTTGCCGTGGCCTGCCCCATTTGAAAAATTAAGTACTTAACATAAAAACCGGATTGCAGAATATGTAGTATAAGTAAAGACAATCAATACTTAACAAAAAATAAATGAAGAAATTGTACAATGTCAATGGAAAACTTGACAATGCTTTTCCTTTAACAGCCTGTCGTTGGCACTAATATTGGTAGTCGCTATGCGCAGAGTATTCTCGAGATGTTGGTCCGTGATCTGACTTCTTGTCTTGGACTACACATGCTTCATTCTAGAGAATTGTTCACATAAGTATGTTCTTCCTAACAAAGTGCATATTTTCAAAGCATGTTGGTGAATTTAAGCAAGGGCACATTGAAACATTTTTCTTTGAAACAAGAGTATTTTTGAAGTTCAAGAAACTCCATCTGCACTGAACCTGGTATGCTGGCGGCATTGACACTGAGTGGTTTCACAAATAAATCTAAAGAAGACTGCTAGTTACGAAAATCACTAAATCTCTCTTCGAACTCACTTTGCAACACTGCTAGTTTTGTAGCGTATTCATCAATAGGCGAAGAGTAGAACTCAGAGACATGCTGAAAATGAGTTAAATCTTTTTCTGTGAGTTGTTCCTCGCAAAGTTTGAGGCTCTTTCCGTAGCAGCGCTACAAAATATTCCTTCCTTCCCACTATAGCAGGGTCACCATCAGTTACCACACCCTGGAGGTTGGTTAAGCTGAGATTGAAACACTGGTTTTAAGAGAATTAGTGCCTTTTGTTAGGTACCAGCGCTAGCAGTTCTTCTGTCACATACAATTGTTGGTCAGTGCCAAGGACAAAGATAGACAGTTGTACTGTATCTTTCACATCTGTGTTCAGATCTAAAGCAAGTGAATATGATATAAATTCAGACGTCGGTTTTTTAATGTTCCTTCAATGTCAAGTTCTTCGACACGTCATGCAACAGTTACCTCCTCCAAACTCAGTTTTTTGAGCACTCCTTTATTATTTGGTTGATTGATTGACTTGGTATTTTAAGTCCACTTTATGCACAGTAAGGCTAACTGGGACTGGACCTACAGTTTACAGTGAAATCCAAATCAATATGTGCCTCCACCGGGTATCAAAACTAAACCCCTTGATTACAAGGCAACGACGCTACCACTGCACCATCAGGGAGGCCCCTAATTATTTGGGCACAATTTCTTTTAAGATTAGACACACTTTCACGAACTCACCCTCGCTGGTAGATGGCACCATCTTACAATTCTCAATACCGTAGTGTAGCTTCGTGGCCTGCAAGCGTAATTGAAATTGTTAATGTGGCCCGCACTGTCTGACGAGTTGAAGACCCCTGGTTTAAATGCTTGTACCAACCATAAACTTTGAGATGAATAATGTTATTTCTTTGTTGTGTGGTATTAAGAATTGTAGAAATGTACTAATATGTTTCTCATATGCACTATTCGTGATTAAAATTACCACCGGTGTGCTAGTGTCGCTTCCAATATGGCTGTTGCATGTAGGATACATCCCTTGTTTACGTTCAGTTAGTAGTAGGTAGTAGAAACGTGAGGCCATAGCTGTTGCAGAAGTTAATGCTGAAGTTAACGTGATATTTTTAAATATTGTGAATATAATGTGAAGGTGAAGTTGTGCTGAGAGCGAAAAATTTAATTATGATTGGCAAGAAGAGCACAGACGAAACTAATATTTACACACTTGTCTTTCAAAGTGGTGCTGTATCATCTGCACTTCATGCTGAAACTGGGACTCTTGGAGATGATTTGAAAATAAAGCAAATTGACCTGTACTGGAAAAGGTGGGCCAGGAGGAAAATGCAAATATATTGTTGCAGTTCTTCCTCCAAAGAGGCAGGCTGGTTTAATGATAATAATAATAATAATAATCTCAATGTTATGACTAGGCTATCTACACTGAAAAAGGACATCATACTGAATGAAACAGCAATATTAACGTGTCTATTTTCTTTTTCTGTTTACATTTAAGATATTAATTCATTCTCAAACTATTTTCATCTTCGCACTTAATCCAAACTTCATACATAATACATCGTTTAACTGAATGCGTTGGGCAAGACTCTTCATGATTTTTCGAAATAAACAATATTTATAAAGTAGAATTGAAAACTTTTCTTGCATGGTAATATATAATCATCTTTCAAAAAATCAAGTTAGACTCATGCATTCTTCATAATTTTCTTGCTACATTTCAGTATCATTCCCCATGCCAGTCTTCTGTCAATCTATTCTGTTTTCCATGATTTTTATTTACAAATTTATTTTTGTCGATTCCACAGGTTGGAAACACATGAAACGATTTACAGCCAAAAACTAAACAGTAGATGTTACTCTTTCACGCCTTCCCCATGCCTTTGAACGACTTTTCAACACAGCATACTAGCCTACATACAATAGTTCCCACAAATCTCACCAGATGGCATATCAGATAATTTGAATTGCGAATATTTGTGCCATCAGACTTTTTTTTTGCCATTGACTCACAGTACAACAATTACAATGTTTTGTGTTTGAAAGATAGCATAAATATTGAAGTCTAATTTCAATTTTTAGTTAGAAGATAAGAAATAACAAGGGCTATTAAAAGAGTCACAATTTGCTAATGAAATTTGTGTTTTGTGCATCATATTGGCACAGGATTAATAAAATTTGGATAGTGTCCACTTGAACCACTAGTATAGCATTATTTTGATGCAGCCATATGAAATGAAGTTATTGTTTCTAACAAAATTTAAGACACTTCATGATTGTAATACTATTCTCAATTTTTCTATTGATATTATTTTTCCCTTCCAGAGAAATTGTGAATGCTGGATTACTGACGCGCCGTACACCAACAAGTTACTGCTTTTCATTTCCCAATATTGGTGAATTCACGAGATCATTTGTAAAAGGCCACAAATCTCTCCTAAGGTCCATAAAACAATCAAAATTCAGTGAAGTTCTTCAGCAAGTAAGTGTAGTTTATTTTGTTTGCATGCTATCAAACTGGATACTTATTTTCTGTGTATGTGTGAAACATATCATTAGATCTGTAAAACGCAGATAGATGTTTCTTGTTAATTAGAAATAAAGTACTACTAATCTGTATATTCAAGTCACTTCAAATATTAAGTGTACAGAATTTATTTAATTTATTTAATGTTCATTTAGATCCATGTAGAAATACTGTGCAATATTTAAGGTAATTATTAAACAGTGAGCATATGGATGTCCTGAATGGGCAGATGTAATTTCTTCGTAATAGTAGATGTTATCTGTAAATTTTGTTGCTTCTCCAAGGTCATGTCGAACCTTTAAAAATTCATGTGAAGTATTCTCACTCAGTTGGGATTAGAATATCTTGTAAGTATAAAAGTAGAACATAATACATTATGGACATGTTTTTTTTAAGAAATCACTCACCCTGAAAATTTAACAAAGGTCTCCTGTGTGGTGGTCAGGCACAACCAACTGAACCATTACTCTCATTTTTTTCAACCCTTTTCCTGTGTTTCGCAATCACTATCAAAATTCCTTGTTTCTTACAGTAAAAATGTTATACTTAACGGGCAATCAGTGGCGAGGCGTGACACTTTTACGTCAAATGTCAGGTTTGATCTTTCAACCAAGAAGGGAGGGAGTGAGGTTACAAGAATTCTGCGGGATAAAAAAACAGCCTTTCCAAATTTAGAAGCTCACTATAATACCGTAGACAATTTTGTTGAATTTAAAATTGAAATACAGCAATTTTGGCAATGATGAAAAATGCCCAACTGCATCACAGGGTGCCAATAATAATAATAATAAAAACCTTCTCGAACTTCGTTCAGGCACATTGATATGCCTGGCTTCGCATGCTTTGATTGCCGAGATCAGCCACACCATGTGAAACACTACTGGACATACTAAATTCGCTAAACTCTGCACATGGGTTGCCAAGGTTGCCAGAATGGTCACGTGTAACAGCATTGTACTCAACAGGAGGCCTGAGCTATCATTTCGATGCGCTAAACTTTACAACTCCCTTGCCTATTCCTAGCTGTTTTATGCTGCCATTTGACTAATTTTGCACAAATATGGGATTTTTTTTATACTCTAAACTATTTAAAATGTAATCTTTTTGTATTACTTTTTTTGTTATCGCCGCATCTCCCAATTACTGGATGCCATGCCTCAGCTGGCAATTCTAGAATATATATATTTTTCCCACCTTTGATCTTAGTATCACAGATTTTGGTGCAAATCTTAGAAAGAACGTGTTAAAGTTATTACATAAGATGACTGTATTCCAATTTTAAAAATGTCATTACTTCTGAAGCTATTAACAGATTATAGGAATTGGTTTTGATTTTGATTTGATTTAGTTTATTTTACTTCGCGTTTTGTGCCTCTTGGCTAATTTGGGAAGATGGGGATGAGTGATGAAATTGATGAATGGACATTCACAAACAACCAAGCCCGACCGGGATTCGAACCCGGGACCCTTGGATATAGGAATTGGCATTGCAGAAATAGACAGATGTGTAATGCAGTGATATTAAAGAAGGATTTTTCATACACTTTTATGTACACTATGGGATTCTGTGTATAGCTAGGTGTAGGCTAGGTATGGCCAAATCTGGACTTTTTACTATCCGGAATCTGGATTCAACTCCCTCGACTTAAATTGCTCTACGACATTGATGACTCACAATGAGTGCTTTTAGTGGATCTGCTGACAATGATTGATTTAAATTACAAGTAAAGCATCACGTGCAGTGACAACTAGAAAGGTCTGGTTATTTGTGGGTTTGAATTTGTGTTGCAACCAAAACTTAGCATTCTGAACAGGTCATGACAAATTCTACCTGAAAAGTGAAGAAAAAAATTATAAACCCTTCCTTCCAATTCTGGATTTAAAGCAAGGTTTTGAGGCATTTTTGCCTACTGTGCAGAGGCACATACAATATATGTATTTGCTTGGTTTGAATTAATTAAGAATGTAAGATGCATATTTCCATTGCAGGATCTGGAGCAGAGAAAAATGGAAAAAAGTGTAAAATTGGGAATAAAATATCACATTCATGACCTAATAGGAGCGGACTTGGTCACTTGGTGAGTTTTTGATGTTTGGTTGCTTAACATTTCTCTCTACATTTTTCTCGACATAAAATAGTCGGGCAAAAGAACTTCTAAAAATGTAGTTCGTGAAAGTTTTTTCAGCGATCGATTTTGCCACTCGTCTGGTGGCTTCGTTCACGCCTAACGAGTGGCGAAATCGATCGCTGAAAAATGAATAGTAAGTGTATCAGAGTTAATTACTAGACTACAATGTTTACATCCATTGGCAACTAATTCATATTATTTAGGGATCAAAGCTGACACAGATACCAAATGTGATTCAGTAGCAAATAATCAGGTGCCAAAACTAGTTTATACAAAAAAACCTTATTTCTGTGCTTTTTAGGACCACACCATAATGTTATACTTATAAAATGAGTCTACGTAGCAGAACATATTGATCCATTTTTCTATTTTGGAAGGTAACATTACTGTATCATTTGTAAAATACTCTGGATTAGGAACAAAAAAACAGAAAACAACCGGTTTTCTTTACCAGGCTAACTAATTAAAGAAATTGTGTAAGTTGTAGTAAAGCTAACTGACATTCGTCATGTGACGAAATTTATGAAATTTACAGGGGAGAGAGGAAATGATGTATTCCTAGCAATATGTCTGACTTTAAAAAGAGAGACTACGTTCCTTACGTTACTGCTAAGGAATAGAAGCGGAGATACTTTGATCTGACTCCAAATATAGCTTTTCAGAGGAGATATGTTAAACAAACTCAAAACTGCTTTTTTGGAGTTACGTTCCTCTGGTTCTCGTACAACGAATTGATGGTAAATTCCAGGTTCAAGCCTTGGTTTTTACATAAGCTATTTCAGTCCAGTTATAATCTAATGCATAAGCAATATTCCATGTTCAGTTGTTGCTTTGACTGTTACTACAATGCATGATGAACAATGCTTATTGTAGAACTGTTGTCAAGGAACGTGAGAGCTTCTAACAAATCCATATTCAAAATCAGACATCAATTTTCATAACATTATTTGTCTGTCTGTGAACAAAGGTAATATACAACTCAAATGTTTTGGTATGTAGACTAGAAAATTAACTCTTACCACATTGTTACAATTTTGAATTAGAAGTATTAAATGACAGGACTTGTATACATGTATGTGGAGGAAATTTATTTCTTGTATTATAATGGTCCAGAAATTTAAACAAAATGAACTGGCTTGGCTTTGTTAATTTTATGAAACCCTATTCTACACCCTCGAATTTTGATTATTTTTTTTTCATTATGAAGATTATGTGATCCTATTTGTGAATTTAAAAAAAATGGAGCGCGGAAAGAAGTATTTAAGACTGTACAGCCATTTAAAGTTGAGATTTTGTCGTTTGAAATTGTCGAGTCCAAATTTCCCACCGGTTCCGGGCTCCGCCCCTGGGGTAATTGACTTAACGCCCCCTACTGCTATTGCAGCCCCGCCTTTATCTGTAGAGTCCCTTTTAAAGGCATGTTAGAAATTGGCCGAAGTCACCTGCCCCCAACACTATTTCTCACTGTTTTCCGCATTGACACATGAAGATACAAGAAATGAAGGCTAAAATTAAACCTAAGAAGGTAACTTACCTCTTTTTACCATGGCCAGGTATTGAATTGTGGGTCGAAGTTCAATTTGTAATTCCAAAAATGAAGTAACTCCTACGTTGAAAGTCCTTGTTGTTCTTTTCCACAGAATACCAACCTCCACTCCCTTCCCATCATAAAAATTAGAAGTCGCAAATTATCCCATCCCACAAGTCATTTAGAAAAAACAACCCTCCCCTTTACGGCATGCAGTTGCAAAAAAAAAATATTATTTCCAATTTCTGAAGTCGCACAAATGAAATCCAATGTCTGAAATGACCAATCCGCCAATATATCACACAAATATCATATCGCAATCGCAAATGTTCCTATTGCACAAGTCAATCATAAGAAGAAAATCAGACGTGCGCCTGTGACATCCATCGATCAGTGGCGTATGCTCTGGGTCACCTAGGTAATCGGAGATGACCCGGCTATAATTTTTTAAAAAGTTGTTTTTTATTTCTTGACAATATTCTTCCGAACCAATCTTTGTCACATATTTCTTTGCTTCCAGCGCGCAAATGTTTTCAACCGTTTGCCGCGGAATGTCTGTGAGGCTTTTTCTCCAGCTGGTGGAATCTGGTGACGTCAGGGTGAGATTCCACCGGCTCCCTTTAAATCCCTTGACGGGAGGGGAAGGAAACACTGCTTCTCAGGCGCGGTTATTCCGTGGCAAGGGTAAGCTCCTTCTGGAGAGAGTCCATCGGTTGCACTCTCCACCCCAGAGCCTTTGCCATTCCCTCGGCTGGCAGTGGCACCCTCTTCTGCCATTCTTCCCCGATGGCCTTTGTATCGTAGGAGCTGTGTTGTTTACGACAGGGAAATTTCTCGGGGAAAAAACAGACTTCTGGGTTCACAAATTGCGTACTGAAAAAGAAAGTAGAGAAAATACATCTGAAAATGCGCGAGAAACAGGGAAATCTGAACAACATTTGCGAACCAATTTTATGTTAATTCTCATTTTACATTTGCTTCTGTCTTACTGATCTCTGCTATTTCAACAGATATTGTAAAAGAAAAAAAAACTTTAATATTGAAAATGAAGGTAATTAAATAAATTAAAATTTGAACTAGAAATTCAAGAAATTACACCGACCTCCGCTGCGGAGTGTTAGCACAGCTCCCTACGACGCCAGAGCTACAGGGTTCGAATACCGGCCTGGGTGTTCTTGGTAAATGTCCCTTCATCAATGTCATATCATCACTCGTAGTGATTAGCCAAAAGTGGCAGAAAAGCGACGTCAAATAACAATTTAATCAATCGATTAATGAAATAATTAAACTATATGCTTACTTTTTTTCATTTTTGTATTTTAAGATGCGTGATTACTTTCTTTGTAGCCTTCAAAACCAGTACTTCTTTCACAGAAATGAATAATTTTTAAAAGGGAAAGCTATCAGAAATAAATTATATATATATACGTACACATAAATTAGTTAATTTAAGTTGTTTTTCCCCTGCTTTAGATTAATAATGATCATAAAGATAAAAGATGTATGAATAAAATATATAAACAAAAAAAGCAATGATTCCAACTTATAGAACCTTGCGCATCGCAGGGAATTTAAAGCTGGGAAAGGGAATTTTTCAGCATCCATAGGGAATTTAATTCTGAGTCAAGGAGTAACGAACCACAATAGAAGATTGGCGCAGGGAATTGAATGCGTGTTGTAGGTGGCTTTGTGCTGTTGTTCCTATTAGCGATTCGAAAATGTAATATTTGTTTAGCTGTTAGTGGTTTAGTATTCGTGCTAGTGCTGTGTTTACTGAAGTTAAAAGCAATGGATATAATACAATATTTGCGTGTGAAAATATTTGGAACGGGATCTTTTCCGGAGAAATTGGAAATAGTTAATGTAGGTAGGCCAGTAACATCTCTTGTACACAGGTCTTGAACTTAAACTTCCATGTATAGAAACAAAAATTGAGAATGCACGAGTAACTGGACACTGGGGTAACTTGAATTTTAGACTTCAATTAATATTGAGGGTTTTTATTTCACTACCGCATTCCTTTCATATTCTTTGTTACAGGTTTTTTCTTATAGATTTATTATATTTTCTTGTTTTATTATTTGAAATTCTAAACGTAGATTAACTGCAAGTGCAATCACAACAATTATTCGACAGTGGTCGCAACAATAAGGTAACATTTTTATCACATATATTCATAAATCCTTGTATGGATATTGAGGTAAATTTGCAGGGAGACTTCGGGAGTGGGTGGATGAATCAAGTGTCGGAGATTACCCACTAGTTAAAACCAGGATACGCCACTGCCATCGATCATCCGAAATCTTCAGACTTGCGCCTGTGACATGAATGCATCATTCGCCATCATAAAGTTCTGAAAAATCTTTTTGACGTTACGCAAGGAATTTTAAAAACCGTAAGTTTCGTAGCACGTAGATCTAAAAAATTACTTTCCGCGCTATTTAGAAACATCGTTTATTATGAAGAACTAATTTTTGTATCGAGAATATTTGAAATGTGCGAAAAATCGAGGGTGTAGTAAAGGGTACCGGAGCCGCAACCAGTAACAGAAAAGACACTGTACATTTTTTTTTATTTAAGTTATAAAATAAGCTATAGACATGATGTGCGTATTACTTTATAATGGGTCATGGGTTCAATACCCAGTGCACATGATTTGTTCATTGGTTTGGATCCTATTTTAAACTGTAGGCCCAGTCTTAATGTGCCTATCTGAGCATAAAGTGCAATTTAAACTTTCACTTTGTCATATTCTGCCCAAATTTTATATTATACAGGGTTAGCCTAAATGATTCATCGGGTTGCAAAGCACTGTTGATTTACAAGTATACTACGTACAAAAATGGGTGATACATGAAAAGATAGATACGTTCACCAAGTTGAAGAAGCCTGCCTCGTGGCTCGCATGCACGCTAGATAGCAGGCCTGTGACGGCACTCTACAAGATTTCAGCAATGCATGTGAAGTGTTCGTCAGTTACAAGCGTTCAGCGTGCATTCGTACGCAAATACGGAAAAGCTGCACCTGGTCACCAGAGCATTTTGTGGTGGATTCGCCAGTTTCGTGATACTGGTTGTCTGTGTAAAGGGAAAAGCACGGGGCGACCGCGTGTGTCTGAGGAAATCATGGAGCGCGTGAGACAGAGCTTTGTGCGCAGCCCAGAAAAATCAACCGTTCGTGCAAGCCGTGAACTGGGCATTCTGCAGAGAGTGGAATGTTTTGCGGCTGTGGCGGCGTTTATATTTCAAACCCTACCATGTGCAACTGTTACAACGACTGGCTCCAGATGATTGTGGCCGCCGATTCGAGTTTTGCACCCGAATGCAGCAAGCTATGGAAGATGATGATGACTTTGCGGGAAGATTGATATTCAGCGACGAGTCGACTTTCCATCCGTCAGGACAGGTGAATCATCACAATGTGAGAGTGTGGGGTACTGAATTGCCTCATGTCTGTGTGGAGTTGGAAAGTAATTCGCCAAAAGTGAATGTCTTCTGTGCCATCCACGACAAAGGACTATGGCCCCTATTTCTTCATCGAGCAGACGGTGACAGGTTCCATGTACCTGGATATGTTGCAGTTGTGGTTGTTGCCACAACTGACTGCTGACTCCTTGACTTTCATCTTTCAACAGGATGGGGCTCCCCCTCACTGGAGCACAATTGCCCGCGCCTTTCTCAACAGAAAACTGCCACATCGCTGGATAGGGCATGCTGGTTTGGGTGATGTTCCTCTGTTGCCATGACCACCAGGTCACCAGATCTCACGCCATGTGATTTCTTCCTGTGGGGTTATGTTAAAGACAAAGTTTATGTACCCCCAATGCCAACAACTCTGCAAGAACTGCAGGAACGCATCACTGCTGCTGTGACAGACATTGACGGAAACATGCTAGTGAACGTATGGAGGGAACTGGATTACCGTTTGGATGTGTGCCGGGTGACCCAGGGTGCACACATTGAACATTTGTAGAATGTACCAGAAACTTGGTGAGTGTATCAATTTTTTCATGTATCACCTGTTTTTGTACGTCGTATACTTGTAAATACACAGTGCTTTGCAACCCGATGAATCATTTAGGCTCTAACACTGTACTTTGACTTAGAATGTCATAATGAAAATTAACAGTTGTAACACCTTGTTTTAATAACCAGTTTAACAAAGTGCTGCAGTTGAGATTCTGAAAGCATCCAATGTACCAGAATTACAGAACATAAAATAATAATTGATTATGTTAACTCATAAATCGTTATAGAAACAATCTTGGTGTTAATTAAGGGAATAAAATGTAAAAGAAAGACACCTTCTGAGGTCTGAATTATCCTGAGAGTTATGCAATTCTCGGAACATTGATTAATTCTGCTGTTAATATTGGAGAAGCAAAATTGGACTCCTTTACACAGAAATAAACTCAATGCTATGATAACTACATAAATGTGCTATTAGAAGTGAAATGTTAATTCTGTGGAATAAGTGTAGTTTTTAAATCAAATTTAGGATTATATTCACAATTTTAAAACCAATATGTCTTTTTATATACCACTTTTCATCCATTTTTTCATCGCTATAACCCCGATATTTTATTTTATTTACCACTTTTGAACCCGAAATTGACTCAGTTTTTGTACCGAAATTTTGCTTTTTTATTTACCTAAAATATGTGCCTCTAATAATGAGCTTCGGACCTGCTTTATTCACTATTAACACTGTTGAGTTAGTTTGCATTTCTGCCATAAGATGCCACTCTTCAGGAGCTCTAGTGTATTTAACGTGGCATAGGAGATACTGTGCCACCTTTGTTTATCTTGCACTTGGAGCAAAAGTTACGTCCCACGCTTGGCTAATCGTGGCGATGAGAATGAGTGGTGATATCATTTAATTGATGAAGGGACACTCGCAAAGAACACCCCCACACATTCTTGGCCAAGTACCCATTGATTTGAGGCTGGGTGATCCCAAGGGATATACTAATATTTGCTCGAGTAAGTAAAATAAATTCAGCTTTCTAGAAATCTTTGGGACTACGTGCAAGTTTTTGCACAAGTGTATCCATAATTGACTTGACATTTAGTGACAAGAATTACTTATTTTTATTTCTTCCACAGTATTGAAACAACTTCTGGAAAACTCCTGAGACTGGAAAAGTAAATTGAGACTGTGCTGCAGCGTGTGAATAGAAATGACACTTACGTTGGAGTTACTGTAAGCTGCTGGACTTCTTCATAACTTAAAGGGCCTGTCCTTCATTTTTGGAGTGATTGTGCAAGGAGCCAACTTCCTGTAACTGTTTCTCAACCTATTTTATAATTTTTACCAAGTGGAAAAACACATAAAAATGAGGCGATCTGCTGGAAGTCACCAAGCTGATTATTCTCCGCTGGGAGCGAGAGCTGATGTGCTTGAGGAGGAGAATGAAAGAATGACGGACGATTTGAAAGGCAAAATCTCCACCTTGAAGTCTCTCTCCATAGACATTGGTGCCGAGGTGAAATATCAGGACAAGTTGCTGAGGGAAATGGACGATGACTTTGACAATACGAGAGGCATCCTGGGGAAAACCATAAACAAAGTTCTGAGTTTATCAAAAGGAGGCCACAATTATTATTTGTTATATTTATTCCTGTTTTGCATGCTGGTATTTTTTATTTTATGGGTAGTTATACGATAGGGGTGAAATATCACTCATTACAGTTTTTGTGTAAACAACTGAAGTTTATGCATTATTTGATTAACCAATATTGTTCGTTTAAAGATTCAAAACACTTTGGTTGTGGAACATTATGTATTTAAATGCTTAAACTATTTTTTTTTTAGAAAGAAAATAAAGCATATTTATGTAAAGTGTTGATTGTTACTAAGAAAATGAATCATGAACATCATATTCTTATTACATGAAGATTTGGCTCACACAGGAGATTACTGCTAAGAATTTTTAGTTAAAAATGCAGGCTAGACCAGGACTTGAACCTGGGTCTCTGCTGGCCTGACTTCTGATTTTTTGCTGTCGTAGTTTTACCTGCGTGGAATCATCTCTCAATGGCACAGTATGCCAGAGTCCTGGTCGAACCTGCATTTTTATGCTGAAAATTCTAAGTACAGTTAACTCTCGATTCTACAACCCTGGGTATAACGACCCTCTCGAAGTAACGACCCTTTGAAGGAAATCGGCCGAAAAATGCGTTGTTTTTTCCTCCACTCATTCCCTTTACGAGCGCTCTACCGCTCACAATTAGGTCTGAACTAAAAATAGACACCACCACACCATGCTCGAGTGATATCCAATAGCACTTGACCTCTGCCCTCCCCTCCCTCAAGTGCACAAATGTTACCCCTCACCTGACTGCCGCTACCCAACGTGCCAGGCTTGTTTTGTCACGCTTGCTCTTGGATACGCAAGAAGAGAAGATCAAATGTGCTTGGATCTTATTTTAAATCGATTTGACTTGTTTCCTTGTCCTAAGAGCTGCTGAAAACATGCGGGGAAGGGTGGGAGCAGCCCGAAATGACTGCTGGACTTGCAGTCTTTGCCAATGTGTATGGCAGGTCAAGCTCTTTCATCGATAAATACACCACCTTGAGAGATAAGATCGCAGGAATGTTCGAAAATACAGATGTGTGGCACCTGGAAGTCTGGCCCATCTGTCCAGCTCTGACCTAGAGTTCAGCAGGTTCCCGTGAGTGAGCAACTCTCGGCCTTGTAGCCGACAACCGCTTTCATTCAAAACGTGTTCTTTGTTCCCTGCAACACTTCATAAAAAAGCGAAACTGTTAGAGATAATCAAAACCACATAGGTGAACTAAAGATCGTCAACCCGCTTAATGCGTTGTCATCCAGGTTTCCACAAAAGTTTACTTCGCTCTTATGTGCATCATAACTCCCGTTTCCCACTTCATACGTTTTCCTAATTGTGTCGATGTAATATCTGCCAAAAAAGTGTTCCGTTGGCTGACTGACTTCTCCCTCTTTTCCTGTCAGCAAATGTGGGAGGGGGGGGGGAACGATGCAGATTGTTTCAGCCACGATTTTCTTGCTGATGCGGGCTGATTACAGGCGAGGGTGGAAAAGGACCCCCCTCTTCCTTTCCTTTGACATCTAAAATGGGGCAACCAGTTCTGGATATATTCTTGAAAACGAACAAGAACCATAGAACAAGTAAAAAAAAAAAAGGTGACCCTCTACCCTTTCCCCAGCTCATTCTCCGCCACTGGTGTGCACGGCAATGTTGATGATTGCAGATTTCAGTTGTTTTTTTTAAATTTATTTATTATATCTTTTTTTAATGCTGTTGTCTGCATAGGAAATATTGCCCGTATTATTGTCTGTTGCGTGTAAAACGTAAAGCAAGGGTCATTTCTTTCTTCTTTACACTGCTGTTAAAAGTTCCGTCTTCGACAGTTGCGTTATCTTTAAAATGCTGGGACTTTTCTCTTCCGCCACCTGTTGCTCAAACTTCCAGCCGGTCTCCTTGTTTTGCAGCTGGCGCCAGTGTTTTGTCTAGCGTCTGCAAAGCTCTTGCTTGCCGATAACAGCGATGACTCATCCAGCACGAAGAAAAAGTTATTGTTTTGAATCTCGCAAAGCTGTTTTGATTTGACGATAACGAAATTCGATCTCCAGAAAGCAAAACAAGAGTTAAAATAACTTCATGTTCTGCGCCTTCTGATAAGCAAAACTGTAAATTTAATTTACTTTTCTTCAGAACCATTCATGTGGAGGTAAAAAAAAAAGAGTGTTCAATGTAGGAATGGTCGCTGAGACCCATTACAAAGACATTATTCAAGGGGAAAGCGTTTGGAGGGGTGGGTGTTTGATATCGAGAATACTCCTAAATCCAACATTAAATCCTCGATTAAGGTGAGAGTAAATAACGATCTACCATTTTGATATGTGAAAATGTGCAGTTTCATAAAGCTTGTTTTCAGTTCATTTTATGCTGATGGGCTAATCGGGGCTAAATATACAGTTTAAAGTGAAATTCAATTCCAAATCCGAATGATTATCGACTGCGATGCTGTTTAATGACGTGTCCTAGAATACGCATTGGGAAACGCACAAGTTGCGCATTTCCTTTTTCACGCTGGATTACAATGCAAGTCAAGGAAGGTGTTTGGACTGCTCCCTTGAATGGGGAAGGAGGGTGAATGAAGTTGGTTGAAGCAAAGAAAACTGACTTTTTTTTTACAATGTATTTTACACAGCCGAACCAGAACGAAAATTACAGCCCTGCCTTTATTTTTTTTTGTCTGGTACCTAGAGAGGTTGTGTTGTTTCTCCCGAGAGATCTAATCTTACCAGTTAATCTTGTAACAGACAATGCTCCAGTAGACTGGTATAAAATCCAACATTCATTCTGCCCGATTATATCCCGACTTTTGCTGGCACCAGTCTGACTGGTGTCAAGATTCTTCGAGTTTCGCTTGCAATAAGCAAGAGATTGTTTTCCTTTCCATAGGTCTCACTAGAAACGGGTTTCTCATGAACTAGAATTGTAAGAATTTCCTGGAAAAGCAACGACTGTGCACAATTGAAACAAAGTAACATTATTTTAAATTCTCTTTTGTGAAAACTTTTTCATGTTCTATTTTCCTTCTCACAACACGCATCCTGTGCATAACAGGTTGTATAACTACCAGGATAAATGGTGTTACCATCTCCTAGGCATCTTTGTGTCAGTTTGAGCTCCCTTTAAGCTGAAAATTGGTGCAAATTCCAATAACGACCCCTTCGAAATAACGACCCTTTTCCCGGGAACTGTGAAAGGTCATTGAATCGAGAGTTGACTGTAGTAATTTCCTGTGTGTGGCAAATCTTCATGTAATTTACATCTCTACACTAGGAGGAACAAGGCAATGTCGACGGTATTTCAAAGGCAACAGATCCCATTGAGGTAAAACAGGCAGTGCAAAGCCAGGCTGGCTCAGTGGTAGAGAAATGGCACGGTATGCCAGAGACCTGAGTTCAAGTCCTGGTTGAGCCTGCATTTTTTGCAGAAAATTCTATCTCATATTCTTCTGTTTGGTAAGATGCTTGATGGGTATCTGGAAGAAGCAAAAGTCTGAAGTCCAAAACACCCAGATGTCACTTCTCACATAACAATTCCACAACCAACAGCTCCTGGGTTGATCTGTCCTATCAACATATTTGAGAGGTTCAGAGCACAAGTGGTCTATTTCCACTTTTCACGGAAATGGAGTTACATGCATCTCCTAAGTTTTAAAGTCTTGCTCATAGAGGCACCATTATGTTTGTGCTCCAACAGCTAAACATAATACTAAGTTATCTAAATGTGCATTTTACTCAAAACTGTCTTGAATGTAGTTATGCCACTTGTGTTCTGAACCCCTCATTCATCATAAAGTTGTAACAAACCTACAATAAGCAAAGTACACATTTTCAACCTGATATAATGAACCATCACTCTAAAACCTACCTAGCTAGATCCATCCGAAATACAAGAAAATCAGTGTGCTCAATGTTTATTTAGAAAAAACAAAAACACGAGGAGATTAATAAGCATTGGCAGACTGCATTACACTGTACGGAATCAAGCACTCCAATCTTAAATAAGAAATTAATCATAGTTCAGATGAGCTATAAGCTCTAAATAGACTGTGCCTGCAGAAAAGTTGCACTTGATGTGGTAATTAATTCCCACAATGTTCGTAAAACTTCTGGGATTTGGATCCGATATTTTGCTGTTTGCATACATCATCAAATCATCTGATCCCAGTAAAGAAAAATTATTTTATCCACTTTAACACACTCCTTGTTGCTGTCAGGACATGAAACTTACATCACTTCTCCACGTCTGGACGGGAACTTTTAGACGTGCTGTCCCATGCACCAAAGGACACTGGGTGACAATGTAATGTCTTCAGGTTAACAACCACACATGTCTTTGTCTTTGCAAAAGATGGAATGCACACCAGTCGGGTACGCTGTCCCTGGAGGCCTTTAACAGAAAGCAACGACTTATTAAGCCTTGTTCCCGAACTGAAGGAACATCTGAATACAGTATATCTCTTGACCAATGTAACTTAGAATCTTGAAAGTTAGATGCATGGAAAAAATACCTTAACCCATTATATAACAGCATCCTATAAATAGGACATTTGGTTTCTTAATTTTTATTAAGTGTAAAACCAAGTTTATGAACAAGCAATTGTTTTATTATTCAATAAAGCATATTAATAACTATGTTCATAAATAAAGATAACAATTTGGGTTGAAAGCAGCATAAGTAAAAGTACAGTTAATTAAAGCAATATTTAGTACTATGTCATGCTATCAGTTTCATTCATCTAGTTTGCAAACAATATTCAGTGGGCGTGTAAAAATGCTATATATAACTTTGAAAGGGTCTCCATACGATTTATATGAAGAATATCTCAAACCCGCGAGGTTTTTGTCTTTGTGGAATGGTAATGAAGTTTGCTGTCCTATTTATAGGATGCTGGAACTTAAAGGTATCAATTTCATCTTTTTCCTCACAGATGTCTCTAGCTTCGTTGCAACAGAAGAGAAACGAGTAGCTGCGTATGCAAAGCCATTGTGATTGTTGCGTGTCAGGAGGTAACAGCTTACATGTTACAGTGCCATCCATCATCTTACCTTTGTCGACGTGTTTAGGAATTTACAGCAAGTGAAATAAAGAATATTCTCCTTGATCCAGCCGTAGCTGACAACTCTGCAGAACTGAGTGTGGTGGTTCTGCCTCCCGATAATGACATCAGCGATTAAGATATTTTTGAAGATGATCAAATAAATGATGTGGAGGTTGCAGATGTTCCTGGTGAGTTACTTTTGCAAATTGTACCAAATGAAGAAAACATGGAGTCTTCTTTGAATGTGGAAGAACCTGAAGAAATCTCTACACCTGGTTGCAGCAAAAGTAGAAAGTTACGAGGGGGAGTGAACAAGAGGCAGCTATCAACATGTGATGTAAATTGGAGGAAATGTGACCCAGTGTACACCAAATTGCAAGTTGGAAGGTCTTTGCGCAGAATCGCAGGCAGCCGATATGGAAACTACATTGGCAGGCAAATCTCCGCTTCAAGTTTTTGAAATGTTTTTCGATTGTGATGTTTTGAATTTGATTACTACACAGTCTGTGAAGTATGCAACAGAAATAAAAAATGAATTGCAGTTTTCTCTATCAGTTAATGAGTTAAAGCGATTCTTAGGGATTCTGTTACTATCAGGCTATCACAAGGTGCCCAGTGAGAAGCACTTTTGGAGTGAAGATGATGATTTATGTGTAGATATTGTGAGAAAGGCCATGCCAAGAAATAAGTATCGCAAAATTAAGAGTTTTATACACTCCAATGATAAGAGCAAGGTGAATGAATTCAAAGATGATCGAGGTTTCAAAATCCGTCCACTATTGGATGCTGTGAATGAGAAATTCCGAAGGTGGGGCATATTCGAGAATTATTTGTCAGTGGATGAAATGATAGTGAAATATTATGGCCGCCATGGACTGAAGCAATTCATTCGGGGAAAACCAATTCGATTTGGATATAAGATGTGGGCTTTGTGTGGTGAAAGTGGATACTGCTTTAATTTTGACCTACATTGTGGCAAAGACATAGCACACAATGAAAGAGAAGTCTTAGTTTTGGGTTCCCGTGTTGTGCTCAATATGTTGGAACCAATTCAAGAGCCAAACAGCTACTGGGTATTTTTTGTTAATTTATTTACCAGCAGAGACTTACTTGTGCACTTGCGAGACAAAGGCATTAGAGCTACAGGTACGTTGAGACAGAACCGCCTTAGTAAGTGTCCCTTGAAGGATTCAAAAGAATTGAGTAAAGATGCAAGGGGCACATTTGACTACTATTTTGATGTGGAAGGAGAGATACTATTTGTCAAGTGGAACGATAATAAATGTGTTGCTATCGGTACCAACTTTGATACTATTGAGCCATTGTGTCAGGCTCGTAAGCAAATACAATGCTTCTGTTCGAGTAAAAAATGGTATTGGTGTCTGTTTACAAGAATGCTTGACATGGCAGTTGTAAATTCGTGGATTGTGTACAGAAAGGTATCACAATCAGGAATGGACTTGCTGGAATACAGAAGATCAATTGCAGTGGCATATTTGAAGGCAGGACAAGGACATCCATCTGCATTTGGAAAAGCCACGAAAACATCATCACAATCCACATTTCAAGATGTGAGGTATGATGGCATTGAACATTATGTTGTGCGAAGAGATAAACAAAGAAGGTGCCAAGGACTGAACTGCAAATCTAAACCCTTAACATTTGTGAGAAATATCAGGTTTGATTGTGCAAAGATTGTTTCACACCTTACCACACACAATAAGCAACCAGAGTTCCATATATGTATTGTTTCCTTTTCTTATTATTTGAAAATGTATGTGTATCGTGTGTATCAAATGTAATAATCAATAAATAGAGAAGTAGTAATACATCTTTTAACCAAGCTTTGAAACTTCTTATATCATCTTAGGTTTTGTCAGAAAGGTGCATATGTTGAGTATGATACCCTATTGTACCAGCATCCTATTTTTAGGACAGTTATTTATATGAAACTGGTAACAGTTAATTTTTAATTGCTGCGTGGATCACTTTAAAACAACCCCCTTATCATATCCAATCAGAATTTCAGTCAATAAAATCAAAAGAAAAAGTGTGGTACTTAAAGGGTTAAGTTGGCAAAACTCCTATCCTATGCATTACTATTGTGCCGGGATTGACATTACGGATTGTAACCAACTACATTTCTGCTTGTAATTAGAAAAGACGAGAAACTATAGTGGGACCACAGGGAAAAGAATCTGCGCAGAATTGCATGTCCTGTGCATTGTACTCGTGCATGGAGGGGAGGGGTAGAATGGAGCATGCTTTAATGGACTGAAAGGAAGATGCATGAAGTTTCTTTTCTTTGGGGTAACTCTTTATGTCTTATACCTTATATGTATTTCAGCCGATAATTTTACCAATCCGACATTTAGTGCAATATTGTGCCATTCTGTCATAATTTTTATGGATATAAACACAATTTCCATTCTGTACATTTTTTTAAAAGTAAATCTATAAATATGCAGCTTGTTTTGCCTTCAAAAAGCTTGGTTCATGTGGCAACATACGTATTGGCCCATGCCTATTTTTTAATATGAGTGTAGCTAATACAAAGAAACCTCTTAGCAATTGACCTTCACTTGTCAGTTGAGAAGTAAAGTTCTATATTTTGTTTCTTTACTACTAATGTAAACAGTAGTGTGTGGTCCATGAACGCCTGCACTAGCTTGCTTCCTGCTTAGTGAAGTCAGCAGGGATGGTGCAGATTAATCAGTACTCTATCGGAATTGGCCGATATAACATTTCCATGTATCGATTTATCGGTAAAAATACAGATTATTTTATCAATCCCATATATATATATATATATATATATATATATATATATATATATATATATAAATATCTTATAATTTAGTGCAAAATTCAGCCATTTTTGTTATAATTTTTTTATGGATAATCTCCATGCCCATCCTTTTAAATAAAAAGTTAATCAGGGTAACTACTCACTGGGAATTCCTTGAATTCAGGGAATTATGCATGAATTGTTGGCTCCGGGAATTATGTGTGAATTCTGGTTGAATTTTTCTCCGCAGACATGAAAAATTGCTACTTTTTTTAATGCAAATCCCATTCAATTTATACATATTTTTAAATGCACCAAGGCAAGTTTATCACATGCATCTTCTGGCGCCAGAAGAGTATAACATGGGAATTCTGAAGCTCGTGCCCAGATACGACAAATATTTAAATGTAGGAGGTGATTATGTAGAGAAGTGAAGGAAACTTCAGGTATGTAACAGAATTGTTTTTTTCCAATAAATATTATGTTTTTTATTTTGTATAACCAAACGGTCTTTATTTTCTGGATGACCCTCGTACATAAGGTTGAAATAGAGAAAACATCTGCTTGCACCCCTGATTTTTTGGAAAATTCCACTTCAAAATCGGGAATTATACTTGAATTTTATTATGGTCCTAGAGTGGCCATCCTGTTAATGTCTAAATATGCAACTTATTTTGCGTGCAGTCACCTAGAAACAAACACTTATTAAGGGGGGTCAATGATCCATCCAGGTTCTTTAAGGATTATTTGGAATTTAATATCCGATCGGTAGAATATTGGTGACATTTCACAAACTTCTCTTCATATCGGATATGAAATAGTGAATAAACAGATTATAATACTTTTACTTCTCAACTGTCAAGTAAAGGTCACACAATCGACAGAAGTTACATCATTCACCCCTGCATAACTTTATGCATTGTGAAGAAATAAGTGCTTTTAACTTTGGGAACACCAGCTTGTAAATTTGGTAGAAATTTAAGTCCCCAAACAGGTTTCTGGAATAAAAATAATAGGGGTGGGACCGATTAATCGGTACTCTATCGGTATCCGCCGATATAGGCATATTGGTTTATCAGTATATATCGATAAATATCTGATAATTTAGTGGAAAATTCTGCCATTTCGTTGTAATTTTTATGGATGATCTCCATACCCTACTTTCTAAAAAGTAAATGTCTAAATATGCAATTTCTTTTGTACTGCAGTCAACTCAAAACATACATTTATTAAGGAGGTCAATGAACCTTTCAGGTTCTTCAAGGACCATTTCTAATTTTATAACGGATCGGTAGAATATCGGTTATCGGTATCGGTAAAATTTATATCGGTACTTTATCGGTATCGGCCAAAATTTCATATCGGCCCATCCCTAATAAATAAATAAATAACATTCTACTCTACTGCACTTATTTCTCCTGTCGTTTACGGTTGTACATACAAGATAAATTCTACTGCACTTTCTTAATAAGAAAGAAAGGGTCATTTGCCTGTTAACTTACCTTCATGAATTTTTGTTTGAAATTTAGCCTGGTTCCCCGCGAAGTAAATATCAGGACACGCTGTCATGATGAATGGGTCATCTTTGTAATACGGGTATGAAGCTAGGAAAAAAGATAAATAAAATGAGCACCATGCTTATAATTACTACTAAGACTACAAAATACTGCATGTACGGTGTGATGCATAAGTATTGCTCAGCAAATTGTCCATGACTATTGTCATTACTTTTTCTATTTCATCCTGTTTTTTATTTATTTTAAGGAATATATTTTTATGTATGCTGGTTCAGATATTGTCACCAGCTTGTTTAGCATTTCGTTTGAATTTGTTCAGGGCATAACAAATAAAATAAACATGGTGATGGACAATTTGCTTGGTAATACTTACGTATCCCATTGTACACTTGTGTTCACATAAAGTGGTACATTTTGTAAGGTTGAACAGGTAAAGTATGTGCCACTTTATCTGAACAGGAGTGTACAGGTTGACCATGATTTTTTAGCTCAAAGCATGCCATCTTCACCAATTTGGTTGAACATAAAAAGGTCTGTGGTTGTTTTGGGGTTTTCTGCTTACCTAATGAGAGAGATAAATTTTATTCCCACAAAACTAGAGCCCCTTCAACAATTAGCCTTTCTATGAGTAAAATACCTAGTCATATCATAAATTCTGTTACAAAGTTTAGACTGGCAAGGTAACCCCGCAATATTGGATCAAACAACAACCAGTATCATTGTGTGTTTGGCTGTGGTAGCAGAAAGGTGAGTTTCATTGCGAGTCGAATGAAGTGGGGTGTATATGAGAACCGTGTGGCACTAATCACATTGCACAACGTTGGCAAATCACCATCGGACATTTTCAACACCCTGAAAAAGCTGAATATCAACAGGATGTTCCTGCATCAGACCATCAACAGATACTGTGACGTAGGGACAATTGAGGACCGCCCCAGGAAAGGTAGACCTCGCAGCGTGAGGAGTCAGAAGCTCGTGAAAGCAGTGGCGGCGTGGATTCGACGAAATCCTGTCAGGAAACGAGCAGTGATGGCTCGAGAGCTGAACATTTCAAAAATGTTGATGTCGCGTGTGTTCTGAAGTGACCTAGGACTCCGCGCTTATCGGCGAAGCACTGGTCACTTCCTCCCTCCACAGCTTAAGGTCCAGAGGGAGCAGAAAACAAAAAGACTCCTTCAGCGTACGCAAATGGTGGCCACAGGAGGATCCTTTTCACGGATCAAAAAATCTTCACGATTGAAGAGTCTTACAATCGTAAAAACGACCGTGTTTATGCTTCAACATCCCAGGAAGCTCGTGAAAACATGCCACAGAACCTCAGAGGCCATCATCCCGGCTCAGTGATGGTTTGATGGGGGGTTTCGTACGATGGCACAACTGACCTCCACTTCTGTGAACATGGTGTGAAAACATCTGCAAAAGTGTACCAAGCAACAGTGTTGGCGCCACTTGTGAAATCGTTGACCCACAGTATGTTCAACAATGAGCTGTGGAGCTTCCAGCAGGACTGAGCACTGGCCCACAAGGCAAGACCACACAGGAGGAAATGTGCCTGATTTCATTGCACACACTTTGGAAACCACTGTTTTAATGTATTTAGCTATGTAATTCACTAATGGAAGACTGTTAACAATAATTTTTCTCGTTAAACTTAAACGAACTTAATATGCTTCTAATACTTTGTCATGATTATCTGTTATACAGGGTGATTTTGAACAATGGGGACAAACTTCAGGGGCGATTCCTGACAGGACAAGGTGAAAAAAGTCAATATAGACATACATCCTGAAATACATGTTTTCCAAGATAGATGGCACCACCTGGCATCATACCAAATTCCCTCTCTTGGAACATATGCATATGAATTACTGGACAATTGTCATGTTCATGTGTACTTTTATGTTTCTTGTCATGTCAGGAATCACCAAATCCATCCCCATTGTTCAGATCACCCTGTTTATAGGAATACTCTTAATGTATTAGTTTGAACGATAAGGTCATTGTGATGATATCATAGGGGTAAGAGATTCAAACTGGAATATACTACACATCCCAACAGGCTCAAATATTAGCTTGTTTCAAGATTTTCCTCCATTTCATACCACAGTTTACTAAGGTATGAAAATGGATGAGTTACGAAGTCTTCAGAAATTCAAGCTGTTTTATAACACTCGTGCAAAATTGCATGTTAATGCACACAGAAACTTACAGAGTGTATCAGGACAAGTTGGTGCCAAGTGCCCCCATTCCAGCGTCCGTTCAAGTATTTCCATGTGGTCTTCCAGTTTGCTGTATCGGTTGATGTCATCCACAGGCTGCCCAGAGGTTCCCAGCACAATCCTCCCATCCAGCTCACACTTATATGGGTTGGTAACACTGCGAGCAGTTGGATACACTGCAGCCTGCAAAGAATTGCATTTCGTTAGGAGCACTGCAGAATTCCACATGACAATAAAAGATAACAAATGGAAAGCAAGCTTTTAAAAAATATTTTCGGAATTTCACTTTCTTCGTCAATGTCAAAGTTTGTTTTAAGTCCAATTTATGCTGAGATAGGCTAATCGGGACTGGGCCTACAGTTTAAAATGGGCTCTGAACCATTATGTGCCACTACATCTGGGAATGTCACCTAATCAGAAAAAAAATATGAGGGAGGATCAAATGAAAACGGAACAGGGGCCACAGAATGAAATCAACAAGGTTTATTTCAAACGTAAACTCCAAAGTTACACAAGGACTTGTCCGTCTGTTTCACCAAGCGGTGAATACCCTGCTCGTAGAACTCCATTGGCTGAGATCGGAACCTGTTGCGAATATTGTAGTCCAGGACTTCATTGTCCGAGTGGAAGCGCCGACCCTTCAATGCCTTTTTCAACCGACCAAAGATATGGAAGTCGCATGGTGATTGATCAGGGCTATATGGTGGGTGTTCCAAGACTGTCGTATGTGGCTGCACGTTGTCATGCAGCAAAACCACTCGATAGGACTACAAACAGTGGAGGGTCCTGCAGTAACAATATTCAATTGATTGTTTATGACTATCTAGGGCGAGTCCATTATGCAGTAGGGGTTTCCTTCCTTACCTCCCACCCTACCTCTACACAGGGTTGTCGCCACACACATACACAAATATAACCCAATACATCCACTGTTCAGTTTTCATTTGATCCACTCTCATACATACATATTAGGATGGACCGATATGAAATTTGGCTCGTACTGATAAAGGACCAATATAAAATTACAATTGGCCCCTGAAGAACTTGAATGGATCATTGACCTCCATAATAAGTGTATTACCAGATGACTGCAATGCAAGAAAACAAACAAAAAAAACTGCATATTTAGACATTTGCTGTTGAAAAAAAGTAGGGCATGAAGATTATATGTTTACATCCATAAAAATCATAACAAAATGGCAGAATATTGCACTAAATTATAAGATATTTATAGATATATCAGATTGTACTTATAAACAAATACAGAAGGTTGTTCGGGATCTCTGGTGACGATTTTGAAAGCCGCTGGCGGCGCTGTTATCAACGTCAGTCCGTCCAAACGGTGCATGCTGAGTCACGTTAGTACCGAGAACGCGTGTGCAGAGTGTTGTGCCATTTACCTACAATGATGCCGAAGAAAATTGAACCATACTGGGAGGGCTACATAACAGCCCTTTCCGATGCTAAATATAGCTATTCGGCAATCAAAGGAATGTGCAAGAAGCGTGGTTTTGTGATATCGAAGAACGGGATCGGTGCGGTATTGAAAAAAAAAGGCAAAGGCCGACTGGGCCTAATTCCACAGGGGAAGAAACAGGCAAATACACGAGCAGCTACGAGTCGTACACCGGACATAGTGAGAAAAGTGAAGGCCCTTGTGTCAGGTGGTAACCCTATCCCCCAAAGGAGTATCGCACGTAAGTTGGGAATGTCTGTGTCAACAGTGAACACCATAATCAAGAAGGACCTGCAACTAGAAATGCGGCATAAGCGGCAAGTTCACAAGCTGTTGCCTCGTCACATTGCGGAACGTCGCACGAACGCTAGAAAGCTCTATGAGACCTATCTTGCAGGGGAGAGATGGAAAAACGTGGTGACTTTAGACGAAGCATATGTCTACCTTAGTGACTGTCACAAACCCCGCGCGATTTACTACCTACCGCCCTCGCGACAAAAACAATTATCAAACATTGTATCGAGAATGCCAGGAAAGTTTTCCACGGGGTTTCATGATCATCGCTGGATACTGCTATAATGGCAAGCTAGCAATTCGCCGTGTAGCTAATAATGTGAAGGTGAACTCCACGAACTATCAGGATGAGGTTTTAACACCCATTTATAACATAGATATCCCGGCACTGTATGGGGGGCCAAAAACCAGGTCTCGGTGCACCTAGATAAAGCATCCAGCCATACCTCCCGTTCCACTCGTCTGTTCTTACAGCGAATGGAGGTGGAAACTGGCATCCGTGCAATTCCTTACAGCGACATTCTGGTCAAGGCGCCAGATGGGTCACCCATGGACTTCTGTGCATTTCGACTCCTAAAACGGGTCTTAGGAAATAGACGTCCACGCATTCTCAATGGCCTCTGGAAAGCCTGTCAGGAGGAGTGGGAAAATTTGGACATGATAACTCTTCGGAAAAGTCTATTGCAATGGAAATTACGTTGTCGGGCTATAGCGCGGAATGCTGGTTTTCCAATTGAGCATGATCGTTGGTGGCGACATGGGTTTTCATGAACTTAACACCCTTCCAACATTGTCCTCAGAGATCCCGAACGACCTTCTGTACACAGCCAATACCGACAGAGTACCGAATAACCTGTCTCATCACTAATTTATATTGTGTTTTCTCAATAAAAATAATATTAATTTTACTTTAAGAATGACAAAATTAAAAAATTGTTAACTTCAAGTAACATTGGTGCAGAAAATCTCTTGGGCATAAATCATCTAAAACACCAAGTGACAGTAAGTACATTTTGAAATTCATAGGTGGCTAACTCGGATACCTTACAAGCGAAGGATCCTGGGTTCAATTTCAAGTGAAGCACAGTTCACAGTGGTTTAGATTCTACGTTCAACTGTATGACAAAAAATATATCTTGTATATAATGCGCAATATAATCCAGGTTCAAGAAATTACATTCTTACTTGTAGATTATGAAACTGTTGCTATGCAGATCAAAAGTGAATGACATTCTACCTATTCAACAAGTTACCTGCTGCTATGTGGACCAAGAGGAGCAGGTTCCTTCATTTTGTGATGAGCTTATTTCAATTGCATTGCACATTAGTGTCACCATCTTGAATAGAATACTGTTGCCATATTCAGAAACTGCATAATTTAAACTTTACAATGATATATAACATGATAGAGTTCCGTAAACATGAAAAATCAATGCAAGTGTCACAAAATCATGTAATGACCCTGTACGGTTTCATGTTGGCTGTCCTAATTATTCCGTGCATAATACGCACCACAGTTTTTGAGGCTAAAATTTTGGAAAAAAGTGTGCATTATACATGAGTAAATACGGTAATTTGTATTCATGTCCAGATATTATTAGAATGATTAAATCAAAAAGACTTAGGTGGGCAGGCCATGTGGCACGAATGGGAGATGAAAGAAGAGTTTACACGATTCTTGTTGGGAAACCTGATGGTAAGAGACCAGCAGGAAGACCAAGATGAAGATGAAGGGATAATGTTCAGATGGACCTAAAGGAAATCGGGAGGGATGGAAAATTAGTATATAGATCTTGCTCAGGATAGGGACACATGGAAGGCCTGTGTTGCTGCACCCATGAATCTTCGGGTTTAAGAAGGCTAGAGAGTTAGTTAGTTAGTGGACCTACTTTCAGAATGAAACATAAGATCTTATAAACTTTGTAATATATATATATATATATATATATATATATATATATATATATATATATATATATATATATATATATTGTAATGTAATTTTTGTTTTACAATCTAAATGCAAAGTCCTAGTGCAAAACTTGACAGTATTGACATTTACATTATCCAAATAGTAACAGTACAACACATTCGATACAATTAGGGATGGACGATACGGAAATTTGATATCGCAATATATCATCACAGACGATACAATATAATATTTTTTCCGCATCGAAATATGATATATATTGCCAAATATCATGACAATTTATCACCAAATATCGTGACGATATATCACCAACATTATATATACAGGGTTCCTACACAAAATCATGCAATTTTTTCCAGGACTTTTCAAGAATTTTTTTTCTCTCCAGGACAAGTGTAGAAAGTAAGCATGGCAAAATGCACATTAGTACATATTTTCTTTTATTAAAAAAATAAGTTCTAAATTTTTTTAATGCAGGCTCCCAACTCCCCTACACCTGCTCCTTTCCACACCTTTCATTTCTTAGTATAATAAAGGTTATTTAATTTTTACAATACAGAAAAAAATACAAAGGTAGAAAAATAAACACAAGTATAAATAAGTTTATAAAAAATTACCATCTTGTATTACAAATAAACAAGAATAATATCCTTAGAAAACTTGGAATATTTAGGATAGCAAACCCTTTCTTTAAGCCATTATTATTATCATCATATTTTCTACCTCTGAGCGATAGAAAATAATACAAAAACGTGGGGCATTATACATTATACTTGAATCACAAAAATAAAACTTATCACAAAACTATGACTCCAGTACACAGCAACGTGACATAAGTAAATAAACCACTATCATGACACTGGCCTGTTTTAAATGAATACGTATTGTAATTCATACAAATAAAACAGGGCAAAGGAATTTCCAGGACAATCTCCAAAATTCCAGGTACAGCTTGGAAAAATGTGAAATTTCATAACATTTCCCTGCCTGGAAGGAATATTTTAAAATTCCAGGTTTTCCAGGATGCGTAGGAACCCTGATATATCACCAAACATTGTGATGATATATTGCCAAATATTGTGATAATATATTGCTGACACGATATATATCTCCAAATATGGTGACAATATATATTGCCAAAATATCATGATGATATATCGCCAACACAATATATATCACCAAAACATTGTGATGATATATCGCCAACACGATATATCACGAAAATATTGTGACGATATATTGTCCTAGATACAATAAAAACATACCTGCTACATAAAGAAGCGTATATTCCTTGAACTGACAAGACTTCAATACACATGGTATTTTTATCAAGCCAGACACCTGATATTTGTTACAAGTCAAAAGTTAGCAAGAAATGCGGGAAAGAACCATAGTCACCCTATTTCCTGCAGAAACTAACCTGCGGGAACATGCACTGGTGGAACGGTTGCTGTGGCATTGTATGGTTGGCAGGATCAAATTCACCTGGCATCAGGTTGAACTCAACACATGCCTGGAAAGATGAATAAATAATGAATCATTAACAAACATAAAAAAAATCCAATTACAAGACAATGTGTCACTACATTAGCATCAGGAATGCAAATTTTTAAGTTATTTTGTGTGTTTAACCTATACATATGTAACTAACTAACTAACTAACTCCCTAGCCTTCTTAAACCTGAAGGTTCATGGCTGCAGCAACATAGGCCTTCCATCTTTCCCTATCTTCAGCAAGATCTATATACTCTTTTCCATCCCTACCGATTTCTCTTAGGTCCATCTCAATGTTGTCCCTCCATCTTCGTCTTGGCCTTCCTACAGGTCTCTTACCACCAGGTTTCCCAACAAGAATCCTGTAAACTCCTCTTTCCTCTCCCATTCGTCCCACATGGCCTGCCCACCTAAGTCTTCTTGATTTAATTATTCTAATAATATCTGGACATGAATACAAATTATGTACTTCTAAATTATGTAACCTTCTCCACTCACCTGTCTCCTCATCCCTTTTAGGTCCAAAGATTTTCCTAAGGATCTTATTTTCAAATACCCTCAATTTCTGTTCCTCTTTCAATGTAAGGGACCAAGTTTCACATCCATATAATACTACTGGCAAAATTACTGTTTTATATATTTTAACTTTTAGTTTCTTAGATATTAAACGAGAAGACAAAAGTTTATGAAGAGAGTAGTAACATGCATTTCCTGAATTAAGCCTACTTTTTATTTCCTCTTTAATATAATTTTCATTTGTTAATATTACTCCTCAGTATTTGAATTTGGAAACTGGTTCAAACGAGTTGTTATCAATAATTAGATTTTGATTATTACATAACACTTGGTTTCGGCCTGTAAGCATATATTTAGTTTTGTCTTTGTTAACTTCCAAACCTATCTCTTTAGCAGTTTTGAAAAATATTTTAGCATTATTCTTAATTGTATTCACATCATCCCCCAGTAAGTCTACATCATCTGCATATGCTAACAACTGAGTCACACCATTTAATTTTAGTCCTTCTTTAGTCTCTTTTACCTTCCTAACAGCATATTCCAGGGCAAAATTAAAGAGCAATGGAGATAATGCATCTCCTTGTTTTAACCCATCATGAATTTTAAATTTGTCAGACATATTAATACCCACACGAATTTTACTTTCTGTTTCACTGGTGCATATTTTTATCATACTAACAAGCTTCTTAGGTATTCCAAACTCTACTAATATATTATATAATTTATCTCTTTCGACCGAATCATATGCTTTTTTGAAATCAATGAATAGCTGATGGACATTTTGATTATATTCCCATTTTTTTTCAAGTGTCTATCTGATGTGAAAAATTTGATCTGTAGTTGATCTGTTACGTTTAAATCCACATTGATAATCACCTATAATTTCATTAGCATATGGGGTTAGTCTTGTTAAAATAATGTTAGACAATATTTTATATGTTGTTGAGAGTAGAGAAATTTCACGGTAATTATTGCAGTTCATTTTATCACCTTTTTTAAACACAGGAACAATTATGGATTCTTTCCACTGTTGAGGGATTTCTTCTTTATTCCATATTAAACAAATTAATTTATGAATTTGACATATTAATGAATTTCCACCATATTTAATTAACTCAGCTGGTATTAAATCAATGCCAGGTGCTTTGTTATTCTTTAGCCTTTTAATTGCATCTTTAACTTCAGTCAAGTTAGGTTCTGGAATTAAAGGTTCTGCTGTGTGGACTTCATTTACTTCTGATTTATCTCCTATATGAACATTTAAAAGGTCATTAAAGTAGTTCTTCCATCTATTTAGAATATCGTTTGGGTCAGCTAGAAGATCACCATCTTTATCTTTTATCAAGTTTACTTTAGGTTGCCACCCCTTTCTAAACTCATTTACACCTTTATATAAATCTCTGATATTTTTATTTTTGCTGTTTGTTTCAATTTCGTTAATTTGGCTTTTCAAGTAATCTCTTTTTTTACTTCTAAACGTGCGGTTAACTTCTCGCTTTATTCTATTATAATTGTTTAGATTTGTATCATCAGAGTTATTTAACCACCTAAGTCTAGCCTGATTTCTTATTTCTATTAGATTATGACATTCATTATCAAACCATGGCTTACTTTTTCTCGGTTTATGGTATCCTATACTTTCTTTAGCTGCTGATTCTATTGCATTACCTATGTGCTCCCAATTCTTATTTACGTCTGTTTCATTTATATTTTCATCATCATTTAAATCCTGCAAAACATCAAATCTATTTGACAGTTTAATTTGGTAATCTTTCTTAATTCTTTCATCAGTAAACTTTCCTGTATCAAATTTTAGAACTTTTAGATTTTGTTGCTTATGATTTATCACTGAGAGTCTTTCTCTTAATTTAGCAATTACTAAATAATGGTCACTGGCACAGTCAGCACCTCTATGTGTACGAACGTCAATTATACTAGTATGCCTTCTCTTATCAATGAGAATATGATCTACCTGATTATGAGTTTTACCATCTGGAGAAGACCAGGTATATTTATGGATATCTTTATGTTTAAAAGTGGTACTTTTCACAATTAAATTCTTTGAGGTTGCAAAAGTAAACAATCTTATACCATTATCATTACTTAATTCATGAAGACTTTCTTTACCAATCGTGGGTTTAAATGTCTCTTCTTTGCCAATCTGTGCATTACAGTCACCTAACAGAATTTTCATATCATACTGAGAAAATTTATCAAAGACCTGTTCTAACTCTGTATAAAAATCATCTTTACTATTATCATCTTTATCTTCCGTTGGTGCATGTATGTTTATTAAAATAATTTTACACCACTTACCCTGTAAAACTGCATATGATATCCTATCATTAATAAATTCTACTGTTTTAAGAGCCAAGATAATTCTATTATTTATGAAAAAGCCTGTTCCAAAATTATGATTTTCAGTACCACCATAGAAAAAAGTATAATTTTTAGTTTTACAATTCCCTTCTCCTGGCCACCTAACTTCCTGGACAGCTACTACATCTAATTTATACTTAACTATCTCATTAACTGTACACTGAAATGCCCCAGGCCGGTAAAGGCTCAGAACATTCCAGGTGCCTAATTTAATATCCTTATTCCTAAGGTAGATCTTATCCTTAGTCCAGGGACCTCCCAAAGTAGTCCCCACCCGGAGATCCGAACGGGGGACTATTTTACCTCCGGAATATTTTACCTTGGGAACATCCATGGCCTTATATTGTCGTTTCTTGACATTTTTTTTTACAGTGCAGAGTTGTCAGCTCTACGCCTAACCCCCAATATGAATGGAGGAACTACTACACAAGACGAACACAAACACATTAGACAGCACAACTACTATACAAGAATCACACAAACAGATCACAACTATAGCACAATATAAACACAAACACACCACAACTACTACACAATATAAACAAACAAATTAGATAGCACAACTACTACGCAAGACAAAAACAAACATACTAGACAGCACAACTACAACACAAGACACATCACCGATACTACACAAGACAAACAGAAATACATTAGACAGCATAACTACTACATAAGATAAACAAAAACACACTAGACAGCAGAACTACTACACAAGACTCCCAACCACACTAGACAGCACATCTACTATGCAAGACAAACCCATACATATGTAGCTTAACCTTTTGGAGCCCAAGGCCATTATCACAGGTAAACCCCATTGGTGCCCGAGCCGATTTTGAGCAAAATGCAGAGTTTCAATTAAATGAGTGTTGATCGGAGGCTAATTGCCCTAGAGAGATGAGTGACATACTGTTGTACGCGGAATGAACCAGAGATTCAGATTACATAAAATTCATGCAAATTCGATGTATATGTAGTGGGGGGAGGGGAGAACCCCAAAATTCCAAAATTTCGGTAAAAATGGGGATTTCCCCCCTCCCCCAAGGAAAAAGCACATGACAGTGTCAACATGAACATGGAAATTATCGCTGGCATGTAAGGAACACAAAAATATTTGCATTATTATCGTATGACCAATGTAACGAGAGTTGTATCCCCATAAGGAATGGTCAGCATGCCACTGATTCAAGCTTCAAAATGCAGCGGTACCTTGAAATGACTGTAGCTCAGAGGCTAATTGCCCTAGAGAGGTGAATGATATACTGTTGTACACAGAATGAATCACAGATTCAGACAATATAAAATTTATGCACATTTGACGTATATATGGAGGGGAGTGAGGGGAATCCCCCAAATATTTTTTTTAAAAAAATGGGGTCTCCCCCTGCCCCCTACCCCCAATAAAAAGGACATGAAAAGGTCAACATGCACATAGAAATTATCGCTGGCATGTAATACAGAAAAACTATTTGAATCATTATGATATGACCAATGTAACGCGAGTTGTACCCCCGAAACGAAAGGCCTGCGCACCACTGTCTCAAGCTTCGGATTACAGCGAAATGCAAGGTTACATTGAAATGACTATAGCTCAGAGGCTAATTGCCCTAGAGAGATGAATGATATACCGTTGTACGCGGAATGAATCACAGATTCTCATTCTAGACAATGGAGGGTAACCTTTGTAGCCACTTGTGAAACACTTGTGCTCAAGAACAAAGGCTTTTCTTCAGAAAATCGGAATTCTAGCCAAAAATAGCGAAGTTATAACGTAAAAACTATGACTTTGACAAAGCATCTCGATCGAGACGATTGGGCATCAAAAGGTTAATGAATATGTTATGTAGGCATATGAAAAATTTAGTACATGAAATGATCCTAATTTATATCTTGTTTCTCTTCAACAATATTACAAATAGAATTCATATTATTCATTAACTGCGTGCCTTGCTTACAACCTTAGGAGCTTCCAACATTAATTTGCAGAATTGAAATAAAGTTCAATTTTTTTTACTTGCAACGGGGAAATAACATTACAGCTCAACAAGGCACAAGATCAAAACAACTAACAACATATAATCTTTTCAAAAATGTAAATAGATTCCATCCACGAGTACACTTCTTTCATTTAAATCTCACTTTAACCCTTCTCCGAAACACCGAAAAAAAAGGTTACACTTAAGACACACCGGTGACCAAGCTTTTTATTCCTTTTTTTATGTACAGTTGAAAATACACAAAATTTGTTCATGCTGCCTTGAAATGTGTTTATTGGTGTAACAACAGTATGTTGATATGATAAATATATATATATATATATATTCACACTGAAACAAATAGATATCTTCGGATAAATACATTTACTTCATGACAAAAAGGGCATCCCGATGGCACAGTGGTAGCGTTGTTGCCTTGTAATCAAGAGGTCCCGGGTTTGATACCCGGTGGAGGCAGTCCCGATTAGCCATACTGTGCATAAAGTGGACTTAACACAAACTCAATTCAACTTCATGACAAAATATGCATATATAGAAATGAGTGTACATGAAGAACTATCTGGATTGTTCTCTCCAACCTTCATACGTGAGATGTCCTGATGTGCCAGTAATTAAATACCTATTGTATTAATTGTAAAACATAGGAATAAGAAAAGTAACACTGTCAGTCTCACTGACATATTCAGCTTCGCCGACATCATCTTCTACATTGGCAGATTCACCTCCAATACCATCTTACTCTAAGCTTTCCTCTGTATCTGATTCATGTTCACTAACCTCTTATTCAATATCAGCACCACTGATATCAATATTCTCAGGGGTTCATTCGAGATTGCAAGGATATCATTTTTGTTTACAATCCTTGATTTAGCTTGGTTGATGTGAAAATCACGTTAACACAAAAAGTAACACTAACGACAGACCTGGGCCCTGGGGACCCAATGTTAGTTGCTTTTAGCATATTTAGTACCCTCACAACGTTAAGCACTCCACTGGCTCAAAGAGAACAAAGAGCTAGGAGACTACTGTGCCAGTCATGTCATTGCTGCCAACCACTTCGTAATGCAAGGCAAAACAAATTTCCATCGGGTCCCTAGGACCCAGGTGTGTCGGTTAAGGGTTAAACTGTAGGCCCAATCCGAATTAGCTTGTCTGGGAATAAATTTACCAACAAACAGATCTGGAACTATATTTCGGCGAGCAGCCCGAACCAAATGTCTCAATAATAATAATGTTACAATTAAAATAATATTAACATTATATTGTTATTATTACATGAATAGGTAAAAATATGGTAAAATAATATAGATACAAGGCTCATTCAATATATAACCGGAAATATGTTGTAACAAATATTTATTAAAAGCACCAAAAGAACTACAGTACTATGTTTCAACCTAGTCCCATCCTAGTTCAATGCACCTATGCCAGCGCTTGATAAGGGCACTGATTCCATAGAAGAAAAAAAAACTTTTGGATGCGTGCATAACCACTCATGCACCGCTGACTGGACTGTGTTCTCATTCTGGAACCTCGATCCACTTAGTGCATCTTTCAGTGGGCCAAAGGTGTGAAAATCAGGAGGTGCAAGATCGGGCAAATATGGAGGGTGAGGTAAGCACTCAATTTTTAGGTCCTCGATGGTAGACAATGTGACATTGGCAGCGTATGGTCTCGCATTGTCATGGAGCAAAAGCACACCAGTGGACACCGTCTCCGCAGAAAGGCTGGTTTCAGTTTCTTACGCAAAAGGTTGGAGCAGGTGGTTCTGTTTACATTATGCTTCCATCTGGGAAGCAATTTCACTGACAGTAATATGCTGGTTCTGAAGTATCAAGTCCTCCACTTGAGCAATGTTGCTTTCCGTGACTGCAGTGACAGAGTGACCTGAACGCGGAGAATCTTCAACACTGGTTATGCCCTGTTTGAACTTCTCAGCCCACTCGTACACTTGTGATCAACTCAATACAGTTGTCACCGCACTGAACTGTCATGCGGCGATCAATTTCTATCGGTTTCACGCCTTCACTCAACAAAAATCTCACGACACTTCGCTGCTCCAGCTTGGAGGACTCCTGCAAGGGTGTCGCCATCTTGTGTAACTGTTTCCCAGCATCCAGTGCATGAGGCAGGCGTGCCAGCTCCAGCTGTGAATAGCTTACAGATGCCTTCACAAAATAATAATCATATAACAATCACGGTTGTATTTTAGATTTTTTATACTACTTGTCCGGTTATTTATTGAATGCACCTTGTATAACAGCACATATTCATTATCTAGCTTACGTGTAGTTAAGAATGCAAAAAATTGTATAAAATAAAGTGCCCTGACAAGAAATTCATGTCAAATAGATAAAGAATTTAAATATCTATTGAATAACAAAAAAGGACGTTAAATCCAGTTGCCGGAAAGTAAAGTTCATGATTAATATTTTATGCATATTCTCATAAGTAGTAGTGTGCATAAATCTTCTGTGGTACTGTTCTTCAAAGCCGTATAATCCTTGCCTTCCAAACTTGCTTTGTTGATGATATTGCAAGAGAGCATTGATTGTATGTGCAATGAAGACATTATTGATAACATGTTGGCACAAATAAAACTTTCTTCATATTTACTGGGACTGAAACTTAGCACTTCTCAAGACTAAGTTCCCCACAATAAATTCTCGACCACGTAACATTTGTACATTATTATTATTATTATTATTATTTGTATTGATTTTCTGCCACTTCTGGTCAATCATGAAACCGAGGATGAGTGATGATTAGAGGCACATATTTTTGGTAAATAAAAAAGCAAAATTTCGGTACAAAAAGTGAGTCAATTTCGGGTTCAAAAGCGGTAAATAAAATAAAATATCGGTGTTATGGCGGTGAAAAATTGGATGAAAAGTGGTATATAAAAAGACATTTTGTTTTTAAAATTGTGAATATAATCCTAAATTTGATTTAAAAACTACTTATTACACAGAATTAACATTTCACTTCTAATAGCACATTTATGTAGTTATCAGAGTATTAAGTTTATTTCTGTGTAAAGGAGTCCATTTTTGATTCTCCAATATTAACAGCAGAACTAATCAATTTTCCGGAAAATGCATAACTCTCAGGATAATTCAGACCTCGGAACGTGTCGCGTCGGTGAATAAACCCATAATTTCGTGTTTAAGAGTTAATTTCGCTTTTTGCAGTTCATTTCGCATTATTTCGTGACAAAACATGGTCACAAAATGCATCTCACACCTTTCAAAAACATGAAAAATTAACACTACGATGTGTTTTTTTCAAATTTCGTTTTTTCGTCAAAAACGAAATATGCATGCCCCTAGTGGTGATTAATTGAAATTGATGAAGGGACAATTTCAAAGAATACTCGTGCTCAGGCTGAGATTCAAACACAGAAACGTTGGAGAAAAGTCAAATGCCAAGTGAGAATTTTCTTTCACCATGTCTGTGTATTTTTTTTATTACCTATGGTTTTGTACTGGTGACAGGACAGTAAAGTTCCCTGTGCATATAGCACCGTGCCATGAGAGCAAATTTAGGGGATATGGAGGTACGGCACCACACATTCTCGATCATGGTCATTTTGGAGGTGATGTGATCAGCACCATGCTCCAGCAATCTTAATCCTGCTAGGGTTGCCTCCAAGTACCCAGTAATTTGAGGCTGGGTGAGCCCCAGAGTCAATGTATGGAAAGGGGGGGGGGGACATGGCTGGAAAAATTCCAACCTTAGATCACTCACCTTGGGAATCGAACCCAGGTCTCCCACCAGGTCAGACACCCTACCGACTAGGCCACTGCGTCTCCTTTACAGATTACTGGGGTTCTACTGTACAAATGTATATCTCATATACTTTGATTTTGTAAAGTAGACGACTAAAATATGCAGTTTTTTCAAAGTTTTTTCATTCCATTCACCTGGTTATATTCAGGGCACCAAGTTCTTACAGAACATCCGAAATTCTTTACCAAATCTGCGAATATCGATACTGTATTTGTATCACAAGGGATTTCATATTAGTCCATCCCTACTTCGTACTTTAATTTTTGTATGGATATATATTCAAATATAAATCTCGAATTGAGAGAGAGTACAGTGCAAGAAAATATTTCTACACTTACAGCCAGCTGTACCAGAAAATCGTCCAGCAATCTCACAGCTTCCAAGGACCCTCCAGCATCTGGATTTCGAATGCTTTGCAAAGAAGGAACTTTGTATTTAGGGCAAGACCTCATGGAATTACCTGGAATAGTTTTTAAAAAATTAACACACAGTGAAATATGTAAAGTGCACTTAACAATACATTTCAGAGATATTCACATACTCTCTAGTAGTTGAAGTAAGACAATACAGAATAAATTCTCGGCATGGATGACCTTTCCATTGTACCAGGCAACTCATAATCCTTGCATCTATTGATATTTGTTCCTGAACTTCCAGTTATGAACAAGTTTTAAATCAAACAGAATTACGCATCACTGTTGTGTACTGCCAATTTTTTAGCATGTAGATTTTGGTATGTTTCTGATCAAGAAATGTAGTAAATTTGTTCAAGTTGTTTTGGTAAAAAGATCACATAACTAAGATTCAGTGTTTGGAAACATCCTTATTTTAAATAAACTATTTCTTACTGCAATCAATTCTTATTGCAACCATAGCTTATGTCTTGGGACAACAAAAATACGAATAGTAAATAATACAAGTGAATTTTACACTCTTGTTTATCGATATATCTGGCACCTCAATATTTCTCAGTTTTAAAAGGTCAAACCAAAATGTGTGGCAGAAGTATCAAGAAAAGACGCCATTGGTCTTCCTATTATTCACCTAATGAAAATTGCAGGTTCCCGATCATTTTTGCTAGATGAAATTACTGTACTTTTCCAGGATTTTGCAACAGCTTTCCAGACCATTTTATAATATGTTATGATACTAATATATAAATATGAAGTTTCCACTTTGCATGCTATTCAAATGAAAGGTTATTCAACACAACTGAAAAAGTAAATGTTAACCGATACAGATGCCGATACTCTCACCAATACCAATACAGCAGTGGCATATGCTGAGTCTACGACCTGGGCCATCTCACTATGACACCTGGTCCTAGGCTATGGAGGAAGGGAGAAGACTAGACTCATTCTTGACATCTTCAAGGAAGCGGCGTTGCCATCCCAACGGTAGTCAGGTTGCCAACTTCTAATAATTCAGGTTGCCAACTCCTAAGAATTCAGGTTGCCAACTTCAGAATCGCCATTATCTTTGTTTCCAAATCGGCTTAATTCACACAGTTTCTATGACTTTTTTCTCTTCAGTATTTTATTTTCTAGGCTTTGCAGATAGCCTAGTATATACGCTCCTGCAATATAGATACTTGAAAAATACATTAACTAAAATTTGTTCAAACTATTGATCAAAATCGGTGTGTAAGCATTCTTCTCCAATTATATGCATCAATTTAAGAAATTTGCTTTAGAATATTCAAGAATTGCATAAGAATATTAAAATAGATATCATGCAACCACAAAATATAGTTTTTTGTGCAAAATAAAAAAAAGGTTTGAATTTTGCATAATTTTCAGGATAATCAAACTCCGCGAAAGTGTTGCCCGAAATTTTTGAGACCCAGTGATAGATTAATATGCCGGAAAAGTATCGGCTGGTATTGGTAGATGAATTCCCATCGATACTTTCCAATACCAATACCACTGGTATTGGCTCTTCTTCTTCTTCTTTTCCATCCTCTTCTGCCACTAAGCGTTGGGTTCCATCATCCATTTCCTGTACACTTTTCGGTGCAAGGCTAGTTTTCGGACTTCCGGCATTGTTTTCCCTTTCTACTTTCCTATCTTTTCCTCACACTCTTCCCATTGAACTCTTGGTCGTCCTCTTCCCCTCTTGCCTTCTGGTCTGGCCTCCAGCACCTGTCTAAGGTTGCGATCCTCCTCCATTCTTGTAACATGTCCAAACCATTGCAGTGTATTTCTCTCTATTGTTTCCAATAGTGGTTTTTGCTGTAACTGGTCCCAAGTGGTGGTATTTCTAATCCTATCTCTTCAAGTCTTTCCTACTACTTTTCGTAGGTATCTCATCTCTGATGCTTGAAATCTGCTATTCTGTTTTGGTAATAATGTTAAGCTCTCTGTTCCATACAGCAATGTGGGAAAGAAGATTGTCTTGTAAATCATCATCTTCGTTTGTTCACTTATTTCCTTTTTACCAATTAAAGTGTTGTTGAGTTGATAGTACATTGGTTTGCCTTTTATACCCTATTATTCACTTCTTTATCCATTCTTCCATCTGACGTTATGATTGTTCCTAGGTATGTGTATCTGTATCACTTGCTACAGCTGCTTCTCTTTCCATTGTATATTTAGGGATGCACTTTCTCTTTCTTTTGTCACCACCATCACTTTACTCTTATAGACGTTCATGCTCATTCCTTTGTCTTCTATTGTACTTGCCTATTCAATTACCACCTTCTGTAACTCCTCTCTATTCCTAGCCACCAGGGCAATGTCGTCAGCATATACAAATGATTGTACTTCCACTGGTCTCATCTTTCGGTTCCTACTTTGATACATCAGCTCAGCCCTAAAAATAAGCTATTTATATGAAATATTCTCCTCCCCCCCCCCCCTTAAAAGAACTAATCATTCACTTTTCCATGAGATTGTATCGAACAGTTGAAATATTTGGTTAAAACCAAACACAATAAAACTCCTACAGGATTGCCACTCTAGGACCATGATAAAATTCAAGCATAATTCCTGGTTTTCAAGGAATACTTTTTAAAAATTCAAGGGTAAAAGCAGATGTTTTCTCTACTTCAACCTTACATATTACCGCCTCTCACCACCCACACACACATAAATATATTAACAGCATAAAGACTGTGTAATTCCAATGTACACAAAAATTGTAATTCAATTCAATTAACCCATCCGCTTACCATTTAAATGCCAATTTTTTTGCCATGAAATACCATTTAAATTTGGCGATCTCCCGTGGAGGTTGCACATCAAGACAAGATGTCAAATATTGTTTAAACTATCCAAGCAATTTACGTGAAAATTTTATATATTGAAGTGGAAGTATAGTAATAAGTATGCACATATGCAGTTTACTTGAAAGATAATTAGAAACTCACCTAATAAATTAGATCACACACATCGTTGCATTCCATTTCCATTCCTCAACCTTTTATATTTTTCCTGCCACAGCCACCTCTTCCTCACTTTCACTACATTCTTCAATTTCAATAACACAAAATGAACCCCCGTGTTCATCTCCCCTTCCAAAATCCACATTTTCCTCTTCATCGCTATCGAAAAGCAACTTTTCAATCGCAGAATCATCTACAACATTCTTACGCAACATGTTTGCAAGACGTAACAAATGAAGGTTTGTTTACATGAGAAATTACTGAACAAAACACGCTTGAAATGGTATGAAAAACTTAGCAGCACAAACATACACGTCATAAGATTTGAAAGATCATACAACCTCTGCCATCTATTGAATGAAAAAGGAACTACGTGATGAAAATCGGGAACCCGTCGATTCGACGACTAGGTACGGGAAGGAAACGCCCAGTCAGGCCGTCGATTCGACGACTAGGTAAGCGGATGGGTTAAATGGTACATATATTTACAACATTTAATTTAAGGTGCGGGATTTACATTTGCCGTTTCACATACTCAGACTCGAAATACATCTACAAACACAAGTCGCAAACGACTGGATATATTCATGTACGAAAAATTGTTAATTGAACTGTATTTAATTGTTGTCTAAGTCCACTTTATGCACAGATAGCCTATTCAGGACTGGACCTACAGTTTAAAGTGTGATCCAAACCACTGTGCAATGTGCATCCACCGGGGATTGAACCCAGAACCTCTTGATGGCGACGATGTTACCACTACGCGATCGGGAAGACCCCTAAAAACAGTTAATAGAAATTTCAAACTCAAATTTACATAATCATCTTCAAGATATCTTATCTTGCAATAATCTTCCATCTGTCAGATAGATTGTTCCGCAAAAGACACTAATATAGTATACGGATTGAGATAATTCAGTTTTATTTTCCAAGCAGGTTTAGTTTCCTTCCTCAATAAAAATAAAAGCTAAACAGTCAAAAAAGTGCCTCAGGGCATTTATAAATTCAATGGGATAAGGATTAATAACAATTTTCATGTCTACAGAGAAAAATACATGAAGTATTCAAGCATAATTCCCGGTGAGTAGGCACCCTGTCCTAATTATGCACTATATAACTTTCCTGGTCTCAATACAGCAATAGTTACAAAATTTCCCTACTTTGTAAGTTTGCTGGTTAGCTTCCTTAAAAATGTATTGTAACAGCACCTTATAAATCAAAGAATCTTAATCAAGCATAAGAGTTGTTAAACCTTATCACTAGCTGTTGTACTCTAAGGTATTTCAAGAGTGCTTGCATTAGTAATTAATCAATCTTTCTGAAATTAATATTGCATGCAAGTGGTCATGTTGCTGACCTAAAAGGTATCATAAAGTAATGATTCAGTAACGAGGAAGAGAAGAAAGGATAATAAAATTGAGTACAACGGACAGTGAGGCGTCAGTCATTGGAAAATCGTCGGGGGTTATCGAGCAGGCAGTCATTCTTTGGCTGAGGAAAAGAGGAGAAATAGGAGAAGCTTGGGGAACGTTTGTACAGTTGTATGTTCAAGTTGCTCTACGACGAGATCTTCATCAACCATTGATAGGTAGAGGCACATATTTTTGGTAAATAAAAAAGCAAAATTTCGGTACAAAAACAGAGTCGATTTCGGGTTCAAAAGCTGTAATAAAATAAAATTTTGGTGTTATAGCGGTGAATAATCACATCAAAAGTACTATATAAAATGACATTTTGGTTTTAAAATTGTGAATATAATCCTAAATTTGATTTAGTAAAACTGCACTTATTACACAAAATAAACTTATCCATTCTAATAGCACAATACCCGAGTATTAAGTTTATTCCTGTGTAAAGGGGTCCATTTTTGCTTCTCAAATATTTACAGCAGAATTAATCAATTTTCCGTGAATTGCATAACTCACAGGATACTTCAGACTTCAGAAAGTGTTGCGTCGGTATATAAACGGTAAATTTAGTGTATAAGAGTATATTTCGCATTTTGCAGTTCATTTCGCATTATTTCGTGACAAAACAGGGTAGAAAAATGCACCTCACACCTTTCAGAAACATGAAAAATAAACATTACAGCATGTTATTTCAAATTTCGTGTTTTCGTCAAAAACGAAATTTGCATGCCTCTATTGATAGGTAATTATCCTTATATCTAACCATGTGTGATCCAGATTGGAAAGTATACAATCCAAGTGCTTGTGTATTTGCCATTCATATGTGTGTAATTATTACCTCTCGCTTCAAACCATCAAGCTTACCAGGAATAGAGAGTGCTCTATTAATGCGGATGAATGATCATTGAGCTACATCTACCCATCGGGACAGCCAAGGTCCTAGTTCGATCCCCCGTGCCTGCGGGTACGTTACGGTATAACCGAGGTTCCACTGTATGTGCCAAAACTACCAACAGAAGTGTACAAATCACTCATGCCATTTATTCATAAAAAGAATAAATTAAATAACTGACAAAGTAGGGTATCAAAAAGTTGTGGTACTCAGAGTTAATTTAAGTGAAATCCTGATTACCGGCTATAATGACTCTAACGATGCTGGCTCTACATTCCTGCTCCCCAGGATCTCCCAGCTGACCTGTGACCCAGTCTATGAACAGCTGCAATGGAAGCAGAGAGTCTGCACTTCCAAACATGTCCAGTCCACTGAGCAAAACAAGGAACCTGTAATTAAAGACATGCCCCCTTCAATTAGTTGAACAATCTAAGTGTTGTACCCACACATTAATTAATTTTAATACAATAACTGTACAGTACACACACATATTTACAGAATAACATACCATATTTTACAGAATAATATTTGCTATTATGGATGGATTGATATTAAATTTTTGAAGATTCTGGAAGAACCTGATTGATTTGTTTCCCCCATGTTGGGAAGAAAATACTGAATTAGGTGAGTGTATATGAGTCTGGTAGCAGAAATATGTATGTCCCATCAATGTTATGTGTTTACAATGAGAATAACATTCATCACCTTCACATCGTGTGCATCATGTTAATCTCTGCTACAGCAGAAGACTTTGAACTCTGCTTATACAGGGTGATTCATAATTCCTTGTGAACTTTTGAATGTCTATAGTACAAGAACTATTAACACATACAGCAAAAAGGTGCATATCAGTACATAAAGAATCTCTTCAAATTGGGCACATATCTTACAGTACAAACTTGGAGAGATTCTTTATGTACTGATATGCACCTTTTTGCTGTGTGTTTTAATAGCTCTTGTACTATAAACATTCAAAACACAGGAGGGAATTATGAATCACCCTGTATGTAATCTCGACACTTTTTGTAAAGTATGTAATTTGGTGACTGCAAAAGGTATTATCTTATGAAAATAAGCTGTGCATTTAGACATTTACTTTACAAAACAAGAGTCACTGAATTATACCTATACATTCATTGAAAAAAACAAAACAAGACAATGACTTGAGCACTAAATTACACTAAATTAAGTGACACATGCCACTTGTTGCTTCGGTCTGAAAGTTTCTTAAGAAAACTGTACAGACCAAGTGATAGACACTTGTTGCTTCAGTTCAAAAGATTGCATTTACTTCTAAAGATTGGTTTCCACGAGCCACATGTCACTTCCGCCTGAAAGCTCCATTAAACAAGATATTGTTGTAATCCCATCTTACAGGGATCTGAGGTCACAGGGATGCTTCAATAACACATTTAGGTAGAGCGTACTTGTGAGTTGAACCTGCTCCAACTAAGAGGAAGGAGATATGGAAGATTGAATTAAGGTTATTTACGCTTGATCATACCTGGTAGGCGAATGATGTTCTTGTCCAGATGCTTCTTGCAGACCGAATTGTGACTGATGCCAAGGTTCGATACTGTGACCCTTGACTCACTATTCTGAGCAATCCCGCGTGAATGGCTGCAGGCTTATGCAGCCGTAAACTTCGTACTCCGTCGTTGTGGTTTAGTTCGTTGTAATGTGTACTAGTAAAATAAGAGAAATGAGAGCGAGCTTCAGGACGAGCTTGCTTTTATATTTTGCTTCGAAAGGTTATTACACCTTTCGAACACGCTGGATCATGTTAGATCCACATATTTGCCTCTAAGTCAATGCTTCGAGGAAGTTACGAAGTTTGCGCATTCTTGAGATTGCTCGCCGGTCGGACAATTCCAGTGAATAAACAAGCATAAAATAACCTCTTGATGAGGTTTTCTCGTATTTTTAATCACCATATCTCTACACTATATACACACATTCCCGTAATATATATACTTCTGCATATGTGTTGTGAACAGTAAAGATTTTTAATTGTCCCGAAACATCAAATACTTTTATATTAACATGTGTTTCATATTTTATGACATCAACATTTAAATTGAGACACAAACATGTAAAAGGTTGTTTTAAGTCCATTTCATGTTCAGTTTTAATCCTAGCTTACCCGTGGCGTACGAGAAACTTACACAGGGCCACTATTTTATTTAATTTTTTTCACTAAAAATCAAGAAACCATTTTATTGAATCACTGCGTCCTTTGCTGAATACATAAGCAGTTATTTATTAATTATAATAATTACAAAAATTACTATCATTAATGAAAAATAATAATTATTACATGTCTCACATAGGCTATATTTTATCATTCACTAAAACTCACAAAATTCATAATAATTTTTATTAATGCTTTTTAGTTTGCAGAAGTATATTTGTTTATTAAATATAATAATTACAATCATTACCAAGCAATTATACACTGTCACTGGCATGAGTGTCTCGAATGACACACATTTAAAGATGGCACCTGATATGCTCACGAAGTGCATTTTGCCTCATAATTACATTACATTTATGTTCTTATGAACAAAAGTTATAAAGAAATATTGGGAAAGGCCCCCCCCCCTGACTCCCTGGTTCACTAGGGTTAAAATTGTACATTAACCAGTATGCAATATCTGTCCACAGGGATTGGCCAGTATCTGTCTTTTGGCTGCTACATGATGTAATTTTTTTTAAATAGTTGTAAAATATGTCACTACAAACCTGTAAACTCATAACAGCAACTTCAAGTGAAATAGGTTAGCTATAATTGGTAAAAAGCCAAAATTTTAGTTTTTTCCCCCAAAAAAGCTGGCTTTTCATAGATAAAAAAAACAAAAAAAACATCCACTCTACAAATATGTAATACTAGACTGGTCCAACAAATATTTTGAAAGTTATGAATTTTTGAAAATTTTAAGTTTTTCAGAAATTGGATGGACGAACGAACGCACCATGTGACACAAAAAAAGTCATATCTTGGAAACTACGTGGAGTATTTTGATGATGTCGGTATTGTTGGAGAGGAGAATGACAGTCCTAACAGAGAATAACTATATTACCACTCTTACCTACTCAGAAAGTAGAAAAATCTTTAAATAAAGTAAAATGTTGTGATGAAGAAAACACTTCACTTCGGGTAATTGTTTGATAGGGAGTTCCAGGTTTTACCACAATGAAAATTGGTACACAGCATAATCAATACATGTCAAACATAATATTAAAAAATCAGAAAGGTAATATTTTTCATAGTAAAAATAGCACAGGTTTCAGTATAGGGTGCATGAACCAATTTTCCAATGGCATACAGCTATATTTTTGACAAGTGTCCCTAAAACACTCACATAATATTGTCAGAAATGTTGAATAAGTGGGAGAAGCATTACTATGATATTCATCCACTTTAAGTTCATAGAAATTGTACTAAGACCAGAGTTTTTGTCCAGAATGCATATGGATCAGTTCATACCAAATGTTCCAGCACTGGTTGCTTGACCACTTTTAAAATTTTCAATATTTTTGTTGTTCTAACATCTATGCAGGGGTAGTTCAAAGCAGGCATTAATTTTTAAAACTAGAGTTTGTTTAAAAATGGTGGCCATTTTTTTTTGTTTCATGACTTCGATTATGATAGCTCAGCTAAGGAAAATTATAGAAAGCTGTGGTAAACAACGTAGTTTACAGTACATTTCAAGCATTATTTTATATTTTGTGCATTTTTTAACCATCTCTAATGATAATAGCTGAAATTGAAAGCCAAAATTGATATTCAATTTTGAACAAAAGTCAAATTTTGGGATTTTGTTTGTAAGAAAGTTATATAATATAAGAGCTATATTTTTTTTTGATAAAACATATGCATCCAAAGTTTTGGCAGAAAATATTTGAGCTCTGCTACCGGTTTCTTCTTCTAGTTAAAGCTCTTTGAAAATGCTCGATTTTCATTTTTTTCTTTAGATTTCAGCCCCTATATCTCTGATGGAGGAACTAAAAACAATTATATTTGCAGTGTAAAGTGTATAAAAGTGACTTGCAATATTTACATATTTTTTTAATTGCAATGGCACAGCAAGTTAAGTTATGCATGGTGCACATTTCATGCAATGTTCTCTTTTGCTGAGGAAAATTGTTACAGCAAACACGTTCATTTCCACCTTTAGGCCTATTTGGAATCACATTTTAATATAATTTAATTTTTCAAACTTCCAACACATTGCCCTAACCTAGAACTGTAGTTTTTATTTATATAGCTGTTGTATTGGCGCGCATATAAATCTAACTCACGAAATTACAATGTAATTGTTAATACATAACATTTTCAGTGTGCGGACGTAAATACCCAACTAACATTCATTTCTTAAACATACACGAGGGTAAGTCAGAAAATTATCTACACTTTTGCCACAACTTTTCTCAGGTTGGCCACACTGCCTTCAGTACTTGTGTGCTATAAGGTTGTACTTTTGCGGTCATGTGGCCGAGGCTTGATCTTAATCGCTCCATTTTTCTTTCTTTTGTTACAGATTAAATAAACATGGCCGCCCCACTGGCACTGGGCACCAGGGAAGATCAGCGACCAGTGATCCGATTTCTCTGGTCTGAAGATGTGTCAGGGGTTGAAATTCATCACAGCCTTTCAGTACAATACAGGGACAGCGCTTTACCTCGTAGAATTGTGTTGAGCGAGAGGTTTAAAAATGGCTGGAAAAGCGTGAAAGACGAAGCAGGAGTATGCCGATCAACCTCCACCACTGATGGGAACATTCAACAAGCTTGAGAGATGATTCTGATGAACCGATGGTCACCCATCATCCAAAGAGATTATTCTGACATCATCAGATGTACTGAAAGCCTGCGATGAATTTCAGTCCCTGACACACCTTCAGACCAGAGAAATTGGATTACTGATCGCTGTTCTCCCTTGGTGCACACTGCCAGTGGAGCGACCATGTTTAATCTGTAACAAAGGAAAGAAAAATGGAGCCATTAAGATCAAACCTCGGCCATATGACCACAAAAGTACATCCTTATAGCGCACAAGTGCTGAAGGCAGTGTGGCCAACCTGAGAAAAGTTGTGGCAAAAGTGTAGATAATTTTTGACTTCCCCTTGTATTTGTGTGTTAGACATTACTTTATTTATTGCCGTTCTTGGGATTTCATACAAAGCCCAAAACAAATGTTTTGGAAGAATGCCCTTAGGCGCAGTCTACTGTCCGTGGCACAAGCAATCAAAACGTTGCATTTCTCGTATCAAGGTATGAGAATAGCAAGGAATAAAAGCAAAAAGACTCTTAACATGTAATTAGTTAATGGGCCTATAAAATTGCTTGAGCAAACATTAAAAGTTTAACTGGCTGGTTAATTTTTTAGTGAAGCGTTAACCATCAGCTTAAACTAACTAACTAACTCCCTAGCCTTCTTAAACCCGAAGGTTCATGGCTGCAGCAACACAGGCCTTCCATCTTTCCCTATCTTGAGCAAGATCTATATACTCTTTTCCATCCCTACCGATTTCTCTTAGGTCCATCTCAACGTTGTCCCTCCATCTTCGTCTTGGCCTTCCTACAGGTCTCTTACCATTAGGTTTCCCAACAAGAATCCTGTAAACTCCTCTTTCCTCTCCCATTCGTGCCACATGGCCTGCCCACCTAAGTCTTCTTGATTTAATTATTCTAATAATATCTGGACATGAATACAAATTATGTAGTTCTAAATTATGTAACCTTCTCCACTCACCTGTCTCCTCATCCCTTTTAGGTCCAAAGATTTTCCTAAGGATCTTATTTTCAAATACCTTCAATTTCTGTTCCTCTTTCAATGTAACTATCAGCTTGTTAAAAACATTTTAACAATGCTTGAACGAACCGGCCATTAAAGTAGCAACATTGTTGAATTCTTGTTTTAAGTCCACTTTATGCACAGTAAGGCTAATCGGGACTGGACCTACAGTTTAAAGTGGGATCCGAACCACTGCACCATGTGCCTTCACCGGGGTATCGAACCCGGGACCCCTTGATTACAAGGTGATGACGTTACCACTACGCCATCGAGGAGGCCCTTTAAAGTAGCATCACTACTTCGATGAGGGGCCTCCCCGATGGCGTAGTGGTAGCATTGTCACCTTGTAATCAAGGGGTCTCGGGTTTGATACTTGGTGGTGGCACATAGTGGTTCGGATCCCACTTTAAACTGTAGGTCTAGACCCAATTAGCCTTACTGTGCATAAAGTGGACTTAAAACCACCTCAATCAAACTACTTTGATGCCAGGGTTTCAAATATGGTGGTGTATCAGTAGCAATCAATTCACTCACTTCTCTTCCTGGACACTTGGACCCACTGGCCGCTCAACCTGTTCCAGAACATCTGCCCAGCAGTAATCATCAACCAGGAACTTCCCGCCTTCCTGCTCGGTTCCATAAACAGCACACACGATACCTAAATGGAGAACAGCTTCATTCCTTATGTGTTGCAAAACTGTTATACACACAAATAATAAACAAGCCATTATAAATTTTTTCACTGTTCCTAACCGAAGTTGAAATCTGCAGGATATGGTAGAATGTATTGCATAGTTATTCATGCTGTTACCCGTTGAGTCTTTCTGTGCAAGAATTAATTACTTTTAATCCAATCTTATATTAATTAACACATTAAATGTTTTAAAATCACATTTCAAAACGTGTGGCTTTATCTTAGTTGAATTCATGGCTTTCTCAGCCCATATTTAAAAAAAAAATGAAACGAATTATTTTTAGTTTTGTCTACCCCTATCCCTGTATATATGTGCTATCCCCCAAAACAAGTTTTTTTTTGCACTTTTGGTGGTATTTTTAACATTTTTTAAAACTGGAATTTGCAACACATTTGATTTTCTTTATTGCTGTAACATTAATAACACAGAAGCATAGAGTATATAAAATATGCACTTTCCAGTACATGAACCATTTAACGAAAAATTATGACTGGACAAATATAAAATTCACCAAATTCGATAATGTACTGCTCTGACAGAAGATGACTGATGGATTGCCAATTAATTTGCACTAACTCTATTGACATATTATGTATCCAGAAAATATCATATTACTACGAAAGTACAGTAATAATAATAAACAATAGCTGTACTCTGTGCAATATCAAAGATTATGCAGCCATTGATTTCTGTAGTATTTACACATGAGTGTTCCAGATGTTACACATTTGAAGAACTTTTGATAAATATGGTAATATAGTAGAAATATAAGTTTGTTATTTAATAGCATTGTTAGCTATTTTATCTCATGCTGAATTATTATTTTTGCAGCATTCCTATGAATACTATAACGGTCAAATATTGAGTGACAAGTAATTAATCTAATTGCCCGTTAGTAGGCATTAATTGCAATTGGTAATATTAATATCCGTCGCGAATACAGGTGTCTAGCGAACTGTCTTAGCCAGCACTAGCTTGCTCAACCACCGTTTTCCGCCCAAATTCGGATTTACATGCATTCTTATGGGAATAACAAGAAAAATGCAACTTCTAAACCAATGGACCAAATTGGATGAGATTTTAACCAGCGGAAGACCACATCATGAAAGTACTGATTCCAAGATTTGAGCCTAATCAGAACAGAAATACGGGAGTTATGAATTATTAAAGATTCATCGCTGGATTGAAAGGGAGAAGCTACCCTACTGAGTTGTCCTTGCTTTTCGTGACTGAATACAATAGCGGAAGATTTAGCCTAATCTCTGAGCGAGGGGCTGCTACCAGAGGTTAAAGACCGGAGTGAGCATTGACCAGGATAGGAGGACAACGGTCCAAGCACCAGAAACAATAAACAAGCACCTGATCATAGAGAGTAGAGCGTCACCACATTCAAATCTGGAATAAAAGGGATGATTTGGAATAGCGAGACACAGTTTTGCCTACAATCGCCACCGGACTGTGAGCTACGCGCGACCTAGCTGCGAGGTCTGGATTTGTTTTCCTCGAGTGAGTGTTTCAGAGCCATGGAGTAGAGCAAAGTAGAACCAGGGGGTCCTTCTCCCCCTCGCCGTTTACGCATCCGTGCACATACGTGTGGTTATGTGAGAATAACGCCAGACACGTCCACCTGTGTCAATCGTCCGAAACAACGTCCAAAGTAGTGAAAGTTAATAACATTTGATATCCATGTGAAACCGCGAGTGGCTCATCGCGTATGTTCGTCTCATCGCCCAAGTCACGTATCTGTACTTACGGGTGACCGCGAAGAACTGACCTATTATTGTGCAAGTTGTCGTATGGAGTCGACAGTGGGCGTGTACCGTCCTGGACGTCCCTGCGAAGTGAACGAGTGAAGCCAGGATCCGATGATGCCAGATGGAGCTGCCGACCGATCCACTTTCGCCAACCAGCATAACCGCGAGGTGCAACAATGGAGTGTGGAGGCCTTCCAGAACTGTAGGACCACCTTCACCCAACCCAGGTCAGAGGGAATGCAGCGAAGGTAAGATCCAACCATGTGCGTGTGTGAGAAAGATGACGACTATCTACCGCGAATCTGCGTAAATCAAATCATTGCATAACTTAAATCAGTGCTATGGCAACCCTAGACATCTGTTTTCCGGCGGAGTAATCAAATGTTAAAGATGAGAGTTTATGTTAACAGCAAACAATAGTTCATTGAATATAATTATACCTTCAGGAAAGATAGAAGGGGTTCGCACAAGGAACAATTATTCACTTTATACTTAAAATCCTAAACGATAAATTGTAAAAGGCAATGTAGCCAAGACATAGCAAGAGTATGGTCAAAGTAGTAATTAATCTAACCTTTGTATTTGTCATATTGTCGCAATATGCCATAGAATGAGAGAATGAACGTGAGATCGAGTGAAAGAGGGCAAGATGTAATGTGTATTTATCTGTGCTTTAATATATGTGTATATTCAGAAACACCGTAGTATTATGTAACGTCATTTCAGGTATTTAAAATCAAATCCTCCTAGGTTTATTCTTGGTAACTCCGACTGTTAGGCACTTATCCTGACCGTATTATAATTCATGTAATGTTTAATTCGTCCAGCAGGTGAGGCGAGAGATTCTTCGTTGTTGCGTTGCTAAGCTCAGTTCAGTTGAGTTAATTAGTTATTAAATTAGCAGCCCGTAACAAAATATGGTGCCCGAACAAGCGACGAGTAGGCAAATAAGATAAGTTGGCATATAAAAAGTTGCCCGAACATTCGACGAGTAGGCAAGTAAAAAAGTTGCCCGAACAAGCGACGAGTAGGCGAATAAATATGTAGGCATATAAAAAGTTGCCCGAACATTCGACGAGTAGGCAAATAAGAAAGTAGGCAAGTAAAAAAGTACGCCGAACAATCGACGAGTATGTGAATAGACAAGTAGGGGTGTAAAAAGTAGGCCCAAATAATCGACGAATAGGCAAATAGAAGAGTAGGCAAATAGGAAGCAAATAGGAATTAGGCTCGTAGAACGATGTTACAGGCAGGCTAGTAAGGAACCTGGAGGTCACGAGTATTCTAATTAGTTGCATATCTACTCAATGTGAATTTTATTAAGTTTGATTGTAATGGTTAACAATCAGTTATGTCTATTACCCAAGGGAATCTATACTTGTTTTTAAAAAGAGAGTTTTCAGCCTACGAATGTCTACGACAATACTTGTAAATTTTTAAAAAATGTCATTACCTTTTCCTAATGTGGTACAGAGTCCATATTTTCCCCACACTGTTAAACAGTATAACAAACTGGTACAAGAAAATGTACATGGTGTAACTTATTGAATAAACCCATTTGCATTTTACATAAAAAAGTCTTTTATTTGGACCTGCTGAAACTGAAAAATCGAGGACCCTACACGTAGCTGCGACAACTCACTAATATCATTAATTTGTTAAAGAAATCTAGTCTGCTATGTAGAATTCCTGTTAGGATAACCAGCATGTACTTTAACTCTAACAATCAGCACAGTACCTGTTACTACTGAGTGAACATCCAAGTTTCCGACCAATCGTATCCTCTGGAGTTCATCTTCCAAAATGAGCTCATCTGTATCGTCTGTGAAGTTTGTTCGAGATGGTTGTGGAATGAGATTATGCTGAAAAAAAAAATAGAAATGAATCATCTTACAGTTTGTTAGAACACATTTGAAAACATAAATGTATGGACCATTTCAAGCCAAATCATCTGCATCACTACCCTAGATTTCGATAAAATTTGGTGATTTTGATTGATTGAGCTAGTGTTTTAAGTCCACCTTGTGCACAGTAAGGCTAATCAGGACTGAACCAATAGTTTAAAGTGGGATCCGAACCACTATGTGCCTCCACCAGGAATCAACCCCTTGATTACAAGGCAACGGCCTTACCACTGTGCCATCAGGGGTGGGTAGGGGGTTAAAATTTGGCATCTTTAGACAAATATATATTTTTTTTCTATTTTTGGAATATTGACTTGTGTTTGAAATTTACAGCCTTTAAAAATTTCCTGCCTAAGATTTTTATAAATTTTATCAATTTATTTTGTGCAATGACATACTTGACTTTAACTTGTATTTTCCATGCACAACTAAAACTAAAAAAATAAACTCCATTGTCAACAGCCCTCTAAGGGCCAAGACCTGGCAAGCAGCTTCCTCATTGGGTGACGCATAGTGAGCGCATCAAGTCCCATCGCCGCTGTTTTCTGGCTCTCGACACAGGAGCCCGCTACTTCTTATATTCAAGTAGCTCCCCAATTGTCCTCAGGACATGGCCAACGCCGAAATTTTGGGGACGAACCGAACTTGGGACCACTTGCACTAAAGGTGAGAGCGCTAAACGTTTGGTTACGTGGGAGCTCTTCACGAACAATTATGAACATAAAAGTTTGAATTTCACAATATTTATTCGTAAGTTTCTTAAGATAACGAATGTCACATGTAATATATAATTAATGGAACCGATCTTTCTGTAACTGTAAACTATAAAAACTACAATTAAGTTTGGGTTCATGCATTTCCATGAAAAATCACTGTTCCTTCAGAAAAGTGCAAAGCTTAAAAGAGAAACATTCAAAGAACAACAGTATGCTACCTCTTCACTAATCTCCTTCAGAATACTGGGTTTTAGCTCCTGGTGTTTAAACAAGGTTCCTATGACAACACACTTCAGCTGTTCCTCTTCACGTAACTCAAATAATTTACGAATTGGAACATCGGCACCTGTTGACAAACAAAATAATATTTTTAGTACGTAAATTGATGCCACAGGCCAACCTTTTCTTTTGTAAGTAAATGAACAAGTTTCACATTGGCTAATTAAAACTGAACACAGAACTTCAATATTTCTACTTAAAGTTGATATATTTTAATATAATTTACATGTTAAGCTTTGTCTCTGCTTTGTACACGATGAGGAAAGTGTTTAGAATAGTTGGAGAAACTAATTTGAACCTTCAAAAGTTGCCAAAAGCATTGATTTGTGAGAAATTGTGCTATGAAAAGTTGGTTGTGTAAAACACTATACTTGTAAGTTGCCGCTCTGCGAATCCGTTTCTATTTTCATGGAAAGCATTGTGCATATGTCAAGGAGAGAAAGGTAAGCACGTGTGTTGAAATAAAGTAATCAAATCTACCAATCCTAACCTCCTCAAAACTTACGATAGTAATGGTGTATAAGTATGTAGGAGCACATAATTATTGTGCTAATAGCAGCAAATCTGGTCTGTATATTGCAGCATTACAGAATTGGAACTTATAATAGTTGTTATGTATATTAAGTAATTTTGCTCAATGAATTAGTAAAATATATAGTTTCCACATAGTACAATTATAGACGTTAAAGACAGAAATCCTTTGGAAGCTAAAACTAGCCTACAGATGTAACGTTTCCACCATCTAACAGGATCTTCTTCAGACAAAAGTTTCACAATAAATTGATATAAAGTTAAGGGCATTTAGAGGATAGAAACATTATGCTTATAGTGTCTACTTTCAATAAATTTTGCCTTGGTTAGCATTTTAGTGTTTTATTATACATTGAAACAAGGCTCAATAGTGTTACTATTAGCCTACAGAGTACAATCAATATAAATTAATGCAAACTATAGTTATATCATTGGACATGTTGTAACGCACAGCTCACTGTGTTGCATAAAAGGGCATAGCCTCAAAGGAAATATGAAATACACACTAACAGGAAGTAACCCTTCCCTCCTTCTTAGTCAAGGGCAAGGTTACCGACAAGGCCCTGACGATAGGCCCTCCTGACCACAAACCTCCGCCAGGGCCATCAAGGCCAAATCATTAAAATAGCCACAAGGTTGGTAGCATTAAGAGCTGGGTTGAGCATGAAGACAAGGTCGTATTGTTAATATATACTTCTTGCACACAAGTGAGACAGTCCTGCAGACTGGTGAGACAATGAGAGGCCACCCTGACTAACGCCGCTGCTGTCTTAGAGGGTAAGACCCATTTTACCTAAGTGGACTTTCCACTTGGAACTTGCTTACTAGTTAATGATTGCCATGAAGTTAGTAAACAGACTTTGGTTCTATTTATGTTAAGACTTAGAACAATAAAATGTTTGTTATGTCATGGAACAGTGTTTTTAAATGAAGTTTAAGTGTTAAGTATAACCAAACTAGTACTTTACGCAATAGCGTTACGTCTTCAATGGCTATTAGAGATGGGTCAGTAACAAAGTGGATTGATTTAAATTGCATTAAAAAAAAAGCACTGATTTAAATCCCTTTAAATAAGAAGATTATAGAATAACGTACATAAGGATTTTGTCGATATCAGAATCACTTTTGATGAAAGTATATTGATCTTGTAATCATTGAATGGTGTTTATTAGGCTCTAAGAAAAGAGTAGAAAGAAAACAAAATATATGTACTAATGGGGTGAAGCTCATACAAAATGAAATGTAATATGTAAACTGTAAACACAGTTAAATTTCTCTTGATATAAAATTCAATAATTTATATAGACAAAAATAGTAAACACTCTGTGTAGAAACATATATAAAATACTAATCATGTTAAACCGTAAATAGTGTCATTATTATTAAACTGCAAATAAACATATCCGATATTTTGCAAAGTATAATTTAAAAGATAGCCAAATTCAGCTACAAAGACTTAAAAATATTTAAAGTTGTAATTATAGAGTACATCCAGAATGTTTTATTTTCATTGAAATAAAAACTACTGAAATTATTCAAGTTTCAATAATACACTCAACAAACATTTCCATAGTAGGTTCATCAGAAAGAGAAAAATGTGAATTAACATAAATTTTTTTATTTGGTTTAATCAAACTTCAAATATTTAACAGGACCGTTTACTAGACAAAGTATTTCTATAAAGTTTAAAAAAAGTTTTCCCCTGTGCTTTGCACCATGCCATGAAGGCGTATGGGGTGTGTGGAGTTAGGGCCCCACACTTTATTATCATGGCCGAAGGTGGGGGTGATGTGATCAGCACCACGCCTCTGGCTGCCTTTACCCCCCCCCCCAGAGTTTCCTCCAGGTACCCACTTTATACAATGCTGGGTGAGCACCAGAGCCACTTTGAACAGGTGGAAAAAGTTCTGGTACTCCCCCGTTGGGGATAGAACCTGGGTCTCTCGCATGGTAGTCAGATGCCCTTACAACTGAGCTACCGTGGCTACATTTCTATAGAAAACATATGTCTATATGTATGGTGCCAAAAAACCATGCAAGCAATTTTGAACGTGTTTTTTTTTTTAAAAAAAATAAAAAAATCAATTAAAATCATTATTTTTATTCACCCTGGCCAGTACCCAAGCATATTTAGTAGAAGACTTACAATCTTGCCACCAAAGTTGCTACGTTCAAGTCCCCCCCCCCCCCCCCCGTACCCATGGATGTTCTGTGAGAGTTTCTCTTCATCAATTTTATTTAACCATTACTCATCCTCATCGTCGTAATTAGCCAACTGTGGCAGAAATGCAATGACAAATAATGAAAATACAAACACATACAATGGCTTTCTGAGTAGACAGGAAGGCTGAGGTAAATATGAAGTAAGTTCACTTTCAACAACATTCACATGCATGAAAGTTTCTGTAACAAAATATGAGGTGTGGGTAGAAAAAAACCGGACTGTTGCTACAAAAAAATTTATTGGTTATTTTGTACAATACCAACATTATCCTCTTCAAAGTACTCCCCTGAACTTTCGATACACCGCTCCATACGAATCTTCCATTGCTGGAAGCAATGATGGAAATCATTTTCTGAAACCATGTTCATGACCTCTGTCACTTTTGTTTTCACAGATTCTACTGTCGTAAATCTGGTTCCTTTTAGTGCTGATTTGACCTTTGGGAATAAAATAGTCACACGGAGCAAGATCCGGTGAATAAGGTGGATGTTCTAACACTGGGATCCCATACTTGGCCAAAAAAAACCTTCACTGACAATGCCGTGTGGACAGGAGCATTGTCCTGATGAAGAATCCATGACTTGCTTTACCACAAATCAGGTTGTCGTCTTCTTGATCGCTCACGAAGGGTCGTCAGCACCGTAATGTAATAATGTTGGTTGTTTTGCAATAGCTCGAATACTCAAGCGACGATTTCTTGAACCAATTCACTGACATTTGCAATGTTTGATTCTGTTTTTGACGTGCAAGGCCGTCACAATCACTTCTCGTCCCTCTTGAAACCACTCAAACACTTGCGTGCGTGATAAACACTCATCTCCGTATACTTCCTTCAACAAACCGTAAGTTTCTGTTGTGGATTTTCCGAGTTTCATAAGAGACATCAAATTAATATGCTGTTCCACTTTCACACTTAACATTTTTCCGACGGAGCACAGATGTACGGTTCACTTCGTCCACAAGCTACACCGGAACTGATTGCCGCACACCCTGGGAAATCACACAGTCCATAGGCAGGATATCACGTTATATATATATATATATATATATATATATATATATATATATATATATATATATATATATATATATATATATATATATATATATAAGCATGCTCTCAGAATAATGTATAAATTGGGTTACAATTCACCATGTAGTCAGAAATTCAAAGAAAAAGGCATAATGTCCTAAGTACTGGTCAAATTATAAAAAATAAAGAAGTATATAGGTATAATACCAGACAAAAAACAGACCGTACGCTGTTCTACAATAAATTACCAAACAACAAAAAGTTAATCCCTTAGAAAAATATTCAAATCAAACCTATAAAAATGTATTTAACTGGTAGAGCTCTATGCAATGTAAGTGAGTCTATGGAAGAATAAAATATAACACTTGACTATCTCTCACTTCAAAGTTATGTATGAAAAGGATTTTTAATATTATTTTTATTCCATATTTTTTTACAAACTTGTCAAACTGTAAAATAATTTTGATGTATTCTAACATATGTAATTACTAGAAATGTTAAAACCTTGTAATAGTGTGTTGATATACGAGGTGTGGCTATAAAAAAACCGGATTGATGTTGCTATCGACAAACGGCAAGCACGTCAAGGATAAGCGGTGCATGGGTGTATAATGTGATATCTTGCTTATCGGCTGTATGATTGCCAAGGGTGCACGGCGTTCAGTTCTTCTTGTGGACGAAGTGAACCGTACATCTGTGATCCGTCGGAAAAAAAATAAGTGTGAAAGTGGAACAGTGTATCAATCTGAAGTTTCTTATCAAACTCGGAAAATCTGTCGAACTGTCAACCAACAATATTTCATTACGATGCCGACGCCCTTCGTGGGCGAGTAAGAAGACGACAACCTGATTTGTGGAAAAGCAAGTCATAGATTCTTCATCAGGACAATTTTTCTGCCCACACGGCATTGTCAGTCAAGGCTTTATTGGCTAAGTATGAGATCCCAGCATTAGAACATCCATCCTATTCACCGGATCTCGCTCCATGTGACTTTTCTTATTCCCAAAGATCAAATCAGCACTGAAAGGAACCAGATTTAAGACCGTTCAATCAGTGAAAACACAAGTGACGGAGGTCATGAACATGGTTTGGAAAAATGATTTCCAGCACTGTCTCCAGCAATGGAAGATTCGTATGGAGTGGTGTATCGATAGTGCAGGGGGGTACTTTGAAGGGGATAATGTTCATATTGTACAAAATAACCAATAAAAGATTTTGTAGCAACAGTCCGGTTTTTTTCTAGCCACACCTCGTATGTAATTGTAAATGATTAGACCTGTTCAACATCATGTACAATATGATCTAATGTACGGAAAATAAATGAAATAGTTTAGCAATTTCTTTGGAAAGGTGTTATACCTAATATCTCTCCACCTAGCCATTGTCAACTGATGATTTCCAGAATACATCTCACATGTGAGCATTTTTTCTTCATGTAAAGTTTATCTTGGTAATGATTCTGAATATTTCATGATTTTTCACAACTGTAAGAGTTTCAGGACATGCTTTAGAATACTGGAAATGATTGTGGAAGTTAAGTTTAAAGCTTGGAGATACTAATTAGCACACGAAACATATTTTACGAGAGAAATGAAAAGTAGGGTAAGCAGTTCTTGGTTTATGGTTGTCTCAGGTATGGAGTTCAGCACATTTTCATGTGAGGCTCGAAAGGGGTTCATGTTTGAAACCAGATGTTATGATATCAGGTTTTGGAAACATTTAGAAATTTTATTTTAATGCTAAGGGTCCTAAACCTGGCCTGCCCGACCTAAAAACAAAATAATTTAGCGACAACACTCCTCGCATGTGAAGTAGGAAGCAGTAGTAGTCCATATTCAATATGACAGCAAACAAATGGCTGCTCGCAAACAATCATGAGTTCATCGTGAAATCCTCCACCCTCGATTTCACTAGGGAATTTTTTTTACGAAGACTGTGTGTTGCAAATTGTGAACAATCATATAGGAGTATTCAGTGGTAACAGTTTCATGTTGAACAAAAACTGGTTTCTGCAGAGTACGATATGCTGCAGAAACTGAAAACTTCACCGTAGAATGCAGCAGAACAAGAAATAATCACTTTTGATGTAATGATCTTGCCTTTTGTGTAAAGCGACAACATTATGCCGTTGTTTCCATTATGTATCTGCAGATGGCTCGGGCATCAAAAGTCATGCAGTCTCGCCAGTGGAAGAAGGGTTTCCAAATGCAACAGTTTTATACGAGAAAATGGCATGTCGTGGACGTGACGTTAAGTTATTATTGGGTGTAGAAGATCCCTTGGATTTTACAATCCAACACAGCATAGTGAAGGAAGAAGTTAATTGTGCCAAATGTGGAAGTGCATGTAAGCTGCACATTGGACGCGATGGCAATTGGTTGTATATTTGTTCGAAGAGAATCGAGGGACAAGGTAAATTACGTGGCAAGAAAGTTCCCTGCGGATTCAAACGTTCCGCAAGAAATGGCACATTTATAGGGTCCAGTAAACTATCAGTGGATAAGATAATTAATTTTTGCAATCTCTGGCTTCTTCTGCCATACCCAAGACAAGCTGTAATAGAAGAGGAATTAGAGATGAGTACAAGAACTATTGTTGACTGGTCAAACTTTTGCACACAGAAGGAATTGTTGTCGAAATCAAGACGAAGAAGTGTGTAAATAGAAGAGGACGTCCAGTTGAAGGACAGTGGCTGTTCGGCGGAATAGAAAGAGGAAACCCTAAAGCTTTTTTCATCGTCCCAGTAGACAATAGAGATGAACAAACTCTGCTGCAACTTATACGCAAATTCATTCTTCCAGGTACAACTATTATTTCAGCTTATATAAACTTACAGGGAGCAGGCTACAGGCACCTGCGAGTGAACCACAGCATAGAGTTTGTGGACACACCTGTAAGTGTACATATACATCACGAAAACATGCGATAAATCTTGCGCGATCAATCCACTCCCAAAACATCGAAAGAGCATGGCGTAATGTACGTCATTCCATACCAATCTTTGGACGGAAGAAGCAACACTTCTCAGGCTGCCTAGCAGAGCACATATTTAAGGACAATTTCCCTCCGAAGGCAAGAATACAGGAATTTTTCGAACAAGCCGGTACCATGCAGTACATGTAACTTCAAAAAATGTAATGCTGCGTCATGGAATAAAGATCCAAAAGATGCTATGATGGTAAGTTAATCTCTTAATTTTTACTATGTTAACCTAATGTAACGTAACCTAACCTAACCTGCCTAACTGTGCATGTTCCATGACTTGAAAGTGTAATTTGAAGAACCCAATAATTCGTGGAACATAGCCATTTTCGGAGCAAATTTACAATACCGGAAGTATCTTCAATTGCTTTCAAATTCGGCATACTAACTAATTTTGACCTCGTAATCACGAATCTACAGTTAAAATCTGGAGGTCACGTCTAGAAATTGCAAAATAAGCCAAAATAAGAGGGTCCGTGAATGGCGTAAACACCCTTGATTTATGAAGAAAACTATTTTTTGCAATGATGGTACTTGTTTACTATCCTCGGACACATTTACTTATTTTTACAGAAGAAACTACTTACCGTAATAAGTTCCTGTAGCATTGTCGAACATCGGGAAGGTGTTTTGTGTGATGTGGGAATGTTTCATAGCTGAAATTCATGTTGTTCGATGAAAATTAATTCTCCGACGGAGAATAGCTAGCCCCACGAACCATTGGTGCGTGGATAGGTTAGTTTAGTTAGGTTAGGAAACATAGTTAAAATTTGGTGTCGTGTTAGTATCAGGATCTAGAAATTGGAAATAATTGCGAACCATTGGCGCTAGCCCCACGAACTATTGGCGCGTGGTTAGGTTAGTTCAGTTAGGTTAGGAGACAGTTAAATTTTGGTGTCGTGTTAGTATCAGGATCTAGAAATTGGAAATAATTGCGAACCATTGGCACATGGTTAGGTTAGTTCTGTTAGGTTAGGAAACATAGTTCAAATTTCATCAAAACAACGTTGATACACCTTCAGGAATGTTCCACGAAGCAGATACGTAAGTACGAATGTCAAAAATTGACGAAACGAAAAAATTAGAGGTGTCCGAAGGATAGTAAATTTTTACCGAAACTAGTTACAGAAATCAGTTTCTATAGCATTATCGAAGTTCGTCAATGTATTTTCTTTTTTATGGTGAATTCATGTTTTTTTTTCTAGAAAAATGAATTTTTAAGTATGTTTGCCTAACCTAATGGAACCTAACCTAACCTTATCCGCTATTATTTTCGTGAGAAAAGCATAATTACACCCTAAAGAATGTTCCGCAATGCAGAATACGTAAAAGGACGAAATAGATGAGTTATAGGTGTTTCACGAGATCGAAGTAGTACCCTATGTTTATGATGACCCTGCATTTTAACTATGCTTGCCTAACCTAACCTTACCATGAATGGTTCGTGGGGCAAACATTTTGATAAAAATTTACTATTCCACAAACACATGTAACTTCTTCGTTTCGTCACTTTTAACATTCGTACTTACCTATCTGCTTCGCGGAACATTCTTGAAGGTGTATTCACGTTTTTTTTTTATGAAAGTAATTTCAATTTTTCACATTACGAGTACTTCTTTATTTGCGTTGTTTCGCTTGCGTAAGACATAGTATGGCATGTACATCTTCGTAGAGCATTGTGCGTCGTGCTTGGGTTTTGTCAATGCAGTGTTTCCAACCTTCGTAACCCAAAAAATACTCGTGAAGTAGATTTTTTTAAGCTTCTTCGCATTATTTTACGAACATAATTTTAACTATGCTTGCCTAACCTAACCGGAAATGGTTCGTGTGGCTATGTGTAAATGGTTTTTGGGGCTATCCTTCAATGGTTTATGGATGCCTCTATGTCCTTCCACTACGTGAATCAAATGTTGTGTGTGTTCGATGATGTAACCCCCGGTCAGTGTTTCCAACCACACCGTTGTTTTCCAAGAACAAGACAATTTTAACTGCTTGCCTAACCTAACCTTGCCGTGCATGGTTCGTGGGGCTATGTGCATGGTTCGTGGGGTTTTCGAACCTGGAAAAAAATACAAAATAAGTAACACGAAAGTAGGTATTTTTCGATGAAGAAGGTTGCAACACTGCATAACCACGGATCATTGACAACGCTAGTCAAGATTTCTCCGCTATATTGCGTGTAACGCAAGCGAAAACGAACAAACAAGAATTACTCGATATGTCGAAAATTGAGATTATTTGCGTGAAAAAAACGAAATGGTACCTTCAAGAATCCTTAGGAATGCAGAATATGTAAGTACCAATGTGAAAAAGAAGGAAATAAAGGAATTTCAGACGTTTGGCGGATACTGAAATTTAGATTAGTTCGGAATTAAACAATTTGAACTCTGGCCTACGTGAAAGCTACCTGAATTTTTTTTCATATGAAAAACGTCACTCACCCCACTTCTGTTGTGCTCTTCTGATAAGCGTATCTCGCATTTTTATTAATCGAACTGCATAAATATGAGCATATTGTCGAGAATAGTCTTTTAACTCATGTTTGTATTTATGAGAGAGGTCTCGAAAAGAACACTGAGCCCTCGAAAAACGATTATCTACAGAAACATCGCCTCCTGGCGAACAAAGTAACTTCGCCGAAGATTTCATTATCTTGTTTTCAATCATTTTCACCTAGAAACACCATAAAAATATGCAGTAAAAATTGTAACGTCACAAATTTTGCGCCATTTCAATCATTCGCACAGATTACTAACTAAAAAGTCAACGAGTTAGAATATACAAATAGAGTGCCGGTAGAACAATGTCCGCCATGATATGAGCCCTCGAAAGCCGCTCGTTCGCAGGGGATGTTCATTGCTAAACCCCGCCGATGGCGGCGCCAGCTTGGTTGTTTCAATAGAAAATTTTAGGGGTGTGCGGGATCCCGAGGAGTCGGGAAATATCGAATGGTAATTTTAAAAAGTCGTTAATTCTCGACGTTTTCTACATTGTAAGTGGCTGGAACTTATCGGAAATTGTCAGTTTTTATTCCAGAAATGCAAAAACAATCACATAAGGTGAAAATGACGTGTAGAATTTGAGATTTCTAGGGCTTCGGGAAATTTCGAACATTTCCTGTCCCGGAAATTTCCCGACGTTGTCGGGAAATTGCGATTTTTTTCGTTAAAGTGAACTGTTTCTTGTCTAAATCGATAATAAAAATGTGTTCCGTAAACCTTTTAGATAATCCTCACAGATGAGACGTAAAAAATACAGGATAAATAGCATTACACTTGCTGTCAATTTTATTCTACATTACATTATGTTATTTTCTGGTTTGCAAGTATAGTAATTTAACGGCAGGTGTTGAAATGACATATCCACTAAAGTTAAAGCCCATATCACACGGAACTGGATTTCTAGTAGGAGTGCCCTAGTTGGCGCTGAACTAACTTTCTAGATAGCAATCATGGCCGCCTGGCTGACTGCTTGACTGGTTTGGAGGAATAGGACATGTACTATAGTGGAACAACGAGCAAAACAACCTGCGCAGACTCGCGACTCCTGTGCACCGTACCCCCGCGAGTAGGGGAGGGGGAGAGTGGACCATGCTTCCTTATGGCCCGAGGTGGAGGGAAGAAGGGAAAGCTGCGCGGGGTCTTTTCGTCCCAAGTTTTTTTCCTTGTGCTCGATCTATAATTGCTACTGGATTACCTCGACTGGATTCTGTGGAACAGCCAATCAGAGCTAAGTTTCGCCATGTGAAGATAATCAAGGAGTGTGCAAAGGAGCGTTTATGGCCGCGTCCGAATCGGCAGCAGATGTCGCCTAGAGCACCGTTCCATCCGGGGACTCAGCCAACCTCCGTTGTCCGAATTCGCGGCAGACGTGGAGTCGGAGGGGAAAGCCGAGAGGCGCGACAGATGCACGCTTGAACTCGCTGTGATCCTGCGCTTGGCAGCCATATTCCAACTTTCACTTTCTACAGACAACATTTACTGAATAGATGATGTAAAACTCAGTGATACTTTAACATTTTATCGATAACACTGAATGTAGAAAAATTGTAAATGATGAAATAGCATGTTACATTTTTTATATGAGTAGTAAATAGGTGGAAATCATTGTGATGTTTGTTTGGCGCCTGCCTTCTGCTTCCGTACGGTGCGCCTGCGCCCCAGAACGCGGTGGGTGACGTTTGGGCTGACACCTGGTGATAAAAGTGACAACCGTACTGCAAGGGGACATGTAGATTTGGACGATTTGGACGTGACTTCGACGGCACGCGAGAGCAACGGGAGAGAACGGGGCGGAGCGCTTGCCAATCCGGACACGGCCATTGTGGTTTCCGAGTGTTACTCCAGCTATGTATAACGTATACAGCATGAAAGGCGCGTTGAGTTACATCATGTATGCTGAGTGCACGGTGTTTACATTTTAAACAACTAAAATATTCTTCCATACGTGTACAGTAAACGTTGTAAAGTATGTATTTAAGCAGCGCCATTGTTTTGTATCTAATAACGTTTTATACGAAACGTTATTCCTCTCGGTTCAATAGCTATCGGCTTTTAAAAATGTGAAGTGATACATTGTTTACATCTCACGCGGCCGCCATTACAACTTCCTTCGTATGGGAACAAAAGCCTATCGACAAGTACGGTGATATGTATCGTGTGAGGCGAAAACTAGCAAATTGTTAGTCAGTCCAGCGCCAACTAGGGCATACCTACTGGAAATCCAGTTCCGTCTGATGCGGGATTAACTTACAACAGTTATTAAAACTACACCATAGGAAAATGACCCCTGTAAGTTCTCCGTTTCAGGAAGAAACGGGACTTTCAAATTTGCGAGGCCAGCCAGCGTTGCCCTCAAAACACGATCCGCCATGTTGATACGTCATCTATTACAGTCGGGATGCGATAAGAAGCGGTGTGCAATCAGAACGCAGAACGGCAGAATTCTGTCTTCTCGTTGGCTGCCATGTGGCTGGGGGTTTTCTGTGTTGCCACGTTCGCACAAACAGGCGGACAGGCTAATCAGCTGTTGGCAAGCTCGGGAAAATATAAAACGTCACGCGAAATTAAGCACGTATCAGTATGCTAATATATGTTATTTTCGTCGTAAAGTAATAAATTAACGAAACTAGAAGTTTGAATCTGAAGTTTCTTGTAGGTTAACGTTAACTTCCCGTGTGAATTTTACTTTCTGGCAAGCCTGAAACATTTCATCTTCCTGTTCTACACAGCAACCGAAAACCTTCACTGAATGAACCTTTGTTGTGTTTTTATTATGGTACATTGCAAGCATCAGCTACCGGATCTTTTTACTTGTGTTGAATCGTATCACAATTACCTACAAAAGAAAATGCGTCTTGTGTTATGAACAACTGTGGCAAATCGTTCTCCTTTGATTTCATGCCGCCTCTCTTTGCCGTCTTTGTCACACCGCGGCGTTCGTCTCTTTCGCAACTCGATACAGACCGCAGCTATGCCCGCCTATTGTTTTTGTATACGAAACTCACCCTTTATTTTGTAACGACATGGAATTTATACTTCTGTGACATTGTTGAAGCTTCAGAATGTACAAATGAAATGTATTTCTTGAAAATTAGTGCGAAATACGTATAAACAAATTACGTACGTACGTTAACACGTTTTTAAATTATATTTTGCGAAACCTACAAAAATTTACCTCTAAAACAGAATTTCACAGAACTGAGTTACTGTATTACGGAGAAGAATTTATCATGAACAAATCAATTGCATCTGAATTGATTGATTGAGTTGGTGTTTTAAAATCCACTTTATGCACACTACGGCTAATCTGGAATGAACCTACAGCTGGAAGTGGGATCCGAACCACTATGTGCCTCGACAGGGTATCGAACCCAGGACTACTTGATTACAAGGCGATGACGCTTACCCTACCACTGTACCATCGGGGAGGCACATGTGGGTGTGTGAAGTGAGATAATTTGGGAAGCTACATGAGAATACAGGCTCTGGCAAATACAGAGTAATAAATTACAAGGAAACGCTTTGTAATTGCTCGATTTCCTTAACATTAATGATACATTTGGGACACGTGTAATGAATGCTTCGAGCTACCTGTATGTAAAAACAAAAAAATGAATGAAAGAACAGAAGTAGTAGTTAAAGAATCAGTTGTTTTTGCTGAGAATGAGAACAATGGAAGTGTCCTGTTGTTGACTGTTTAACCAGATGTTTAATCCTACACGTGTTTCTGTGGGCTCGCGAAAATCCTGAAGTAGGTCAATCCGGCAACAGCGCGTCGCTACCAGAGCGGGTGGTTCCACGCCGGTTGCTAGAGCGTCCCGACTTTAGTTGCTGGTTTGTCGTCTGTTCTTCATTCAGTTTACCGTGTAGCCTATGGAGAAACAATGTGTGGTGTAATTTTACGAGCTGTACACATTTATATAATGAAATAATGGAAGGAGCAATAATACATAAAAGGCAAAGCTATTCTTAGTAATTATCATTCTTTAATTAAATATCCGGGGCCTCCCCGATAGCGCAGTGGTAGCGTCGTCACCTGGGACCCGGGTTCGATATCGGTGGAGGCACTTAGCGCTTCGGATCCTACTTTAAACTGTAGTTCCAGTCCCAATTAGTCTTATTGTACATAAAGTGGACTTTAAATACCAACTCAGTCAATCATTAAATATCCCTGCTGTCCACATGGAAAACAAATGAAAGAGGTCGACACGCGTGCGTGTTCTGATCAACTCATACGAGAAATAGCCTATTGCTTCTAAAATTGATTACTGACCAAAGTTTCAAAAATAAATTTTAAGCATATTTATCTAAATTTACTATAACCTATAGAGCAAAATAAAAATGAGGTAAAAGTATGGTATTCAACTTTTAATACTTTCGCTTTATCCATAAAGCCTCTTTTACTCCATTTTCCATAAGGTAATTTCAGCTTATGTTTCTTTTCTACGTGCGCAGTCATTATGTCAGTTGCACAGTAAATTTCAATACTTTGTTTTGTTTAATGATTACAAGGAAATAATGTGTATAACATTATACAGCATACTGAAATTGTACGATATATTTCAATTTTATACTGTGAAATTATCCGCCTCATCACGGGATCGTCCTTACATAGAGACCTAGTAATCCCCAATTAGTGTTGCCCACGGGACGAGACGGGACAGGCTTTTAAAAATTCGAGACGAGACGAGATTGACCATGTGTCATAAGACAAAAGAATATTTTCGAGACGAGAAAACTATTCCACGAGACTCCACGAGACGAGACAGGCCAAAGTCTCGTCTCGTGGGCAACACTATCCCCAAACCTAACAAAACCAGATTTGGCCAGAAGTCCTTCTCCGTACAGTGGGATCCATGAGTGTTACCGTGCAAATTGTCCATCACCATGTTCGTGCACTTTATTTCATCAAATGACAGCTTCAAGAATTAAAAGAAAACTCTAAACAAGCTGTTGACAACTTCTTCACCAGCATACATAAAAATCCATCTCTTAAAAACACATAGGATGTAAGAGAAAAATTAATGAAAATAGTCATGGACAATTTGCACGGTAATACTAATAGATACCTCTGTACCTAGCAGCGATAACCTGGAATTCACTCCCGAAAAGGGTCAAACTCAGTACCAGCAAAGCGCAGTTCTCTCGTCTTCTACGTTCAGATGCATATAAATTCTAACTCCAGTAATAATATTTTCAGTGCTTACCCCGCCCCCACCACACACATATGTTTTAAAATTTTAATTCATTTACTTCGAACATTAATTTCATACACACTCATAATCAAACCCACACACCCTTACAGTTTCCTTTCTTCTGTATAACTCTCGAACTTTCTTTATTTCATTGCTACTATAGAACACTACTGTATAGCTACTCATGTAAATTCATCTCATTTGACTTAGATGCAGCTTTTGTATATTTTTTACCACATAGGGCATGAAGTCATTATTTGTATTAATATTGTTCTAAATGAAATGTTCTATGGCTTAATTGTAACCCTATTGAGATAATAAATAATAATAATAATAATTACCTGACCGCGTTGACTCGTCGGCTCACAACCTCACATTGCTGTCTCATTCTTGGTACGAACTTTAAGTGTATAGAGGTTATTAAGACAAACAACTTTTGTTGATGACTTTTTTGTTTGACGCCTCGTTTCGACGCTACGAACCCTCGAAAACTTGATATTATCCTGATTATAAGTGCAAACTAAAGCGCATATTCACAGCTGGAATCTTAATTATTATATACAAATTCATGACTTACTATCTGAGGAAATTGGATAGTAAAGTAATTCGGTTTACATGATTTTTCAATATCGTATCAAAGTATCGAACGAAATAGAAAATCTCGGACACTAAGTTTCAGTCTCTCCTTCCCAGAGGTGTGTCTCGTAGGATTTGTTGTCGTTTTATCTTGCTTATTACAAGCCTATCTGAGTCTAATGTTGATTTTTGCAAGCTCGTCTCGATTTTACAAGCCCGTCACAGGTTCTTCTCGGTACCAACCATGCTCACCAGTGCCGAATCCAGTCAATTTCCTCCCGGGTAGGGGGGGGGAGCATCAAACTTCACGGGGAGTGTCATAGGTATAACATTATAATACTAATATTTTTAATCTGCCCCTTACTTCTGATATGCAAATAAATTAAATTAAGTTTAAGTAGGATTAATAATGTATCATAATTCTTTTAGAATTTTATGTCCACTTTATGCTGATAGAGTAATTAAAACTGGACAGGACCTACAGTTTAAAGTTGGGTCTCAGCCACTGTGCAGTCTGCCTCCATCTTGACAGCCACTTGACAGTATGCCTCCTCCACCAACAGCGTCACCACTACGTAAAGGACTTAAACAGCTGAAAACAGATCTGTGACTTCTTTTAGCACCTCCTCCGCCATAATAATAAAATCACAAAGCCATTACAATCAACTACATAAAAGAAGTAGGCATGTAGACCTAAATGTAATTGAGGACTAAAAGTGGTAAACGTTGTAAGTGCCAAAAGCGAAAGTGTTGGGAAATCGCATCGTTCCGCAGATCAACCCGTAAGAACGTGCAAACTAGTAACCTTTTTACGCCCTTTGAACTACTTAGAGGGCTACCAGCCACATTTCACGTTTACCACATTATAAAGCATGGCGCATTTCACAGTTTAACGTGGAAAACAGTGTTTGAATTACTTTGGCACTGGCAGCGTTTACCAATTTTAGTCTTCAATTTAGTGAGAAGGTTTGAATGAATGTCCGATCGAAAAAATTTCATGTAATGAATGAATACGAAAGTGTAACAGTTCCATAATTATTTATAGCTGTTAATTTTAAGCCCCATTCGGCGACATTTTAACCTGGTGTCTCTATATATAGATCTGTCTATAGACATTAGTTACCTTACGTATTCTTATTTTTGGAACAAGGTAAATCGACCATTTAAAACAATAGACAGCCGAGACACTTCCAAGGGTAAGCAAATGATGGTTGCTTCCACGTTTACAGTATGTAATATTGTTATTGGTACACATAGAATTTCCGAGGAAATATAATCATTTTCATATGTATCTGGAAATTAATGTTAATGAAGGTTTCAGCAACAAATGTCAATAAAAATGTATGTTCAAAGTGTATAAACAGAGCATATAATTTGTGTGAAAAGAGAAAAACACGCTGTTTCATGCAACATTGTTATTCGTACAGGCAAGAGTTTCAATCTTCCTCGCATACAGCGCCACCGCTATTCGAGCGATTGCGTTCAGTTTGCAACTTCGTAACAAGTTTGAACATGCAGGCGCGCTCCCCGTCAAGCGGAATGCTAGCGTAGGTATTGTTGTAGGCCTATCGTCTATCTATCAGCGTGTTCGAAATGGGCAAGGTGAAGGAACTTAGTTCCGATCTGAAGGATGTTATTATAAATTTGGCCCTTAAAGGTTATTCGTTAAGAAAAATTGGACAAACAGTCAATAAATCACACTCCACAGTTCAATACATAGTAAACAAATTTAGAGAGGAAGGTTCAACACAGAATGTGCCGAGAAAAAAAAAAAAGACAGTTGAATAACCGTGATGAACGCATTATTTTAAAAAGAGTGCGAGAAAACCCCCGACTAAGTGTTCCTCAGTTACGACCGTTAATAGAAAATGTTGCTGGCAAGATGATGTCCGATCAAACTCTCCAACGTGCCTTGTGGAAGCATCATGACAGAATACCACGAAAGAGGCCTTATGTAAATAAGGTGAATCGCAGGAATAGACTTTCATTCGCGAAAGAGCACATCCACAAGGACCAGGAATTTTGGGATAGTGTCATATGGTCAGGCGAGTCCAAGATTTAATATATACGGGTCAGATGGGATAAATAGGGTTTGGAGAAAATCAAATAAAGACAATGATCAGAATAACACAGTTCCAACAGTTAAATACGGTGGTGGCTGTATGTCGTCCAAAGGTGTTGGTACCATCCAGTTTATTGATGGTATCATGGATTCATATGTCTATTTGGACATATTGAAGAACAATGTAAAGCAGAGTGCCCAAAAATGGACATGCCGCCTATATACAATTCCAACAAGACAATGACAGTAAGCATAAGGCACGAGTTAACATGAATTGGCTAATATGGAATGTGCCAAAACTACTACAAACACCAGCTCAAAGTCCAGACTTAAATCCCATTGAGCATTTATGGGCAATTTTGAAGAGGCGAGTCCATAAAGTAGGCGTCAAGTCCAAACAAGAGTTGAAAACTGTTGTGCAAGCCGAGTGGAATAAAATAAGCTCTGAAACATGTCGGAAACTGGTTAATTCTATGAAGAACAGGTGTCAAACAGTAATTAAAGCCAAAGGATACGCATCAAAGTATTAGAACTGTCAGTCAATTTGCTCTGAATATATTTTTTTCTTTTATATTATTAAGTGTACGAATAGAAAAGTTGTACAAGACATGGCATGTTTATCTTTCAGTTTCATTTAATTTATTATTGTCATTGGTTATACAGAATTTGGGTAAGATTTTATGTTCCTAATGATATTAGTTATTGAACTGAAAAGAAACAATTTAAAAAGAGTGTATTTCCTTTCAGATATTAAAGCATTTTCTTTGAAAATCCATGTGTACGAATAAGAATGTTACATACTGTACAGTGGGATCCATGAGTATTATCGTGTAAATTGTCCATCACCATGTTCGTGCACTTTATTTCACCCAATAAGAGCTTCAAGAATTAAAAGAAAACTCAAAACAAGCAGTTGACAACTTCTGCACCAACATACATAAAAATCCATCGCTTAAAAACACACAGGATGTAAGAGAAAAATTAATGAAAATAGTCATGGACAATTTGCACGGTAATACTCATGGATCCCACTGTACATCCATTCGCTAACCGTGACGATGGCAACAATTTCATGTATGTCCGTAAGGACAAAACGAAATATCGATTATTGTCCGAGGAGTCTGCAGAAACAATTTTTGTGGTGCAGTGTGAAATAATTCTGTGTGCAAATCATTAACAACTGATTGAAGAAAAGTGCTTGTTGTTTATTAAGTATATGTCTGCTCCAATTATCAATAAGAAATTTAGTAAGAAAATGTACGAAGTTTTCCGTTGTAAGTGCCAAAAAACGAAATTAGGGAAATATTTTAGTGTACAGTGCAATGCACTGGGGATGAATTTACCTTTTTTTTTACCGTTTTGAATGTAACTTTTTTTTTTGGTACGAATACGTAAACAATTAACAACGCCACTGATTACCACTCTACGTATTTATTGTCCCAGAGCTGGCCATATATTATTTACGCACAGCAGCTTTGTTACAGAGTAACAATGTTACCAGGCAGTAGGCAGCTACTTCCTAACAAAACAAACCTTGTGTTTTTCTCCCACCTTAATCTCAGTTAATGTGAAGCTAAAACGGAACCTACAGGCAATGTTTACAATCTTCTTGCTTTCTACTAAAGTTGAGTGTAACAAGGGAAATGAAATGGATGACCAAACACAACAAAAAGGGACTGAAAAACAGCGAAAACAGAAGAGACGAGGCAGCCTATTCTCTATTTACTCTTTCCGAAAAGGTTCTTTCCGTTATTGGCACGTCTTCTCGAAAATAGGAACAAAAGCAAACAGAAACTCCGTAAAAGGACACATTTTGCTGCTACAAGACGTTTTCCGATACCAAAATCCTCCTTTCCCGCGTAGGATCGCAGCCGCGTTCTAAATTTAAACAACCCACTAACCGAACCCACGCTATCGTGTTTTCCACCGTGTGTGCAATTTTGTTAAGTTCTTTCAAAAGCTTTCGTTTCATATTTGAAATACAAGACACAACAGAATTTGCTTTTTAGATGATTAATATGACAAACTATGAATCTCGACCTGGCATAAATGTATGGATTGTGAGAAATTTACTTGCATCAAAACCTTTGTCATCGGGGTCATAAATGGGTGTAGTCTTAACAAAATTTGAGGTACTACTTTACTATACCTGAGACACCTGGGAATAATTTCTTTCGCACTTTTTTACATTGCTAACGTACTATTCTGCATTCCGGAACACTTATTTAGGTGAAATAATTGAATTTCTTAGGAAAGTAATGTATATTTCTTACATTTACGAGTACTTACTGTTCTTGTTTATTTCCACACACAACATGGCGATAGCTTACCGTTGATCGTTCGTTGAGCCAGTGTTTTGTCGATTTGGAGTGTGCATGCAGTATTTAAAATTAAAAACACTTTAGGAATTTTAAATTGACTTTTTTTACTTACTTACGGGGACGAGGTATGCCTACTAGGTTAGGTTAGGCCTGTTATGTTAGGTTCCATTAGCACTCCTTTCGTTCAATTTAGCGTAGCAATAGCGCGTACAGTGCTCTCGTGTAAAAAGCAAATGGCGGGAGCAGGAATAGCACGTCGGAGAGAGATTTTCGTATAAAACCACATGGATTCGCATTAAAATGGACCAAAACTACATTCCGGAACATCTACAACGCTTCAGAAAATAATTTCCGTAAGTACTTTCTCCTGTAAATTTGAAGGAATCTGTCTCAGGTATAGTAAAGTGTTACCAAATTTAAACACAATCGTACTTACTATGCAGTTTATCGTACACTTAATGAAAAATACTGGCTTGACAAGGACTTGAACCCTTGTTTGTAGCAAATCATGCAATCAGTCCTGGCTTTGTCTTTATCTTCCATTCTTGTTTCTAAAATACTGTTAATAAATTAACAGTGTAGCCAAGCCGGTTATTGAATGAGGGCTAAATCCTACTTTAAAAGGAACTGAAGTAATTTTCAATAAGCTAGATTTACGAAGTGACAGGCACTTATCTAGTAATACCATAATAATAATAATACATGAAGTGGTAAAACGATAACGTACAATCTAAGGGGCTCACCAACCCTAAGCTTACAAATCGACCAGTGTGTCGACATATTCTCCCATTCTGAAAATGGTCACCCAAGCACATCTAGAGTCCTGACTATGTACACACACACACACAGACAGACAAGACACACAATTTGGAAAGTTGCGCAAACTTAGTCCGGAAAATAGGGAGGGTGTAATTATGCGTTCCTCCTTCATAGTTTTTTTTTTTTGTTTTTTTTTTGCGCGCGGACGTTTGCTAAGTGAAGAATTTTTGGATTGCTGAATGTTGCCTGAAGTGCCTTGCGATTTCATCGTGCAGTATGAAGATTGGGGCGTCCCCCCAATCTGAGCATTGCGATACAAACCATTTCAGTTGGCCTCCCCGATGGCGCAGTGGTTGCGTCGTCGCCTTGTAATCAAGGTGTCCCGGGTTCGATACCAAGTGGAGGCATATAGTGGTTCGGATCCTACTTTAAACTGTAGGTCCAGTCCCGATTAGCCTTACTGTGCATAGTGTGGACTTAGAAATACCATATCAATCAATCAACAAACTATTTCAGTTCCCATAGCCAAGTTATTTTCTTGTCTATTGTGACGGTGGGATGGGGATGAGGAGGAAGGGTACCTACAGGCGAATCACACGGAACAGGATTTCCAGTAGGAATGCACTAGTTGGCGTTGGACTGGCTTTCTGGCTGGGAACGATGGCTGCCAGGCTGGTTTTGGCTACTAGACCGTATTCTAATTGCAAGTGGCTTCTCTATATTCTGTGGGTCATGTGAAGATAATCATCTAGGAGCAATGAAAGAAAGGATAAGGTGCACTCGTGTTCATTAAAATTTAAGAATTTATCCAAAGCGATAAGATTTGTAAACGACAGATGTAATTAGCCGATAATAAAAATCTTTATTATTACCAGTGCGTTAAATCTTGGACATATTTAGTAGATCAATTTTTTTTAATGAATGAATCTTGCGAATCTCGTGTGTGAATACACACACGCGAGTTCATTATAAAGCTTGTTGAATTCATCTTGATTATCATATATTCTTCTGAAGAAATTTCTAGAATTCTAGGCCATGCTTTTCTCTTAATTTTTATAATAACACCAGTAGCTATTCTCTTACGACGTTCTTCCTCAAGTTGCTCGTTTATCTCTTTAGCTTGTCTGCTCTGCGCAATGCCTTGTGGGAACAAAAGTCTACCAACCAACAAGTGCGGTAACGATTATCGTGAGGGGCGAAAACTAGCAAATGAACAAGTACAGTGGGATCTATGAGTATTACCGTACAAATTGTCCATGACTATTTTCATTAATTTTTCTCTTACATCCTGTGTGTTTTTAAGATATGGATTTTTATATATGCTGGTGCAGAAGTTGTAAACAGCTTGCTTTGAGTTTTCTTTTAATTCTTGAAGCTCTTATTGGGTGAAATAAAGTGCACGAACATGGTGATGGACAATTTGCACTGTAATACTCATGGATCCCACTGTACCACACAACTAGTTCAAGTTGTAATCCGTTACGACTCGTATTACCCCTTAAAATATTAAACTAAGGAGTGAAACGGGGATTAGCTCATCTACGCAGTGGAAGATATTGTAATACTTTAGATAGTTATGCTGGTCAATTTAAAACATAATATACACTCTCAAATTTTATTAACAAATCCTTGTTTAACTATAATTTCCAAAAGCTTTAACATCCAAGACCCATTACATATTTAAATAACCTCATTTTTAGTAACTCAACAATAATAGGAAGAAGAAATATCCCCATTCACTCATGACATTAAACATCATATCCAATCGTTTAACAGGGATAACACATAACGAAGTCAGTCCAATTAAACAGTCAGTAAGTCCATTAGTTGGTTAAGTATAGAGGCTATATCGAGTGCACTGCAAACTCGCCCAAATCCCCCAAAGTCAACATGACCCGGAGCAATCTATCCTTATTTAAATTTCAAATTTTAAACCAGTAGAATATCTATTAAAGGTCTATGTATATACAAATACTAGGCAATTCACAACCAGGCCATGCAGGCCAAAAAGGAATTTCACGGAGCTACAGTATACTCAGCCTTGGGCTCTATCCGAAAGGTACAAAGTAGATACTTGAAGTATGGTCTTGACGGAAGTGACGTCACCCAGTACAGTTCGAAAGCGCGAAGAACAGAAGCACACAAGTACGCAGCTCGCAGCACAGATGGTTGGTGACTAGGTCATGTGATATCCATACTCGTTGTTTATTTGTTTAAAATCGCGGAGATAGAAAGTCAGAAAAACACGGGTTAAATATACGTTATGGGTCAAGAAGTTGATGGTTAAAGTGCTTCTAATGTGTGGAAATGTATGTGAAAATGCTATGTGATATCTATGGTGAAAAACAAGTGTTTAAAACGCGAGGAAAACAAAGTGTCATCAGTTTTATCAACTGATCGTATTTGGCGCTGCAGTCGAAATGCAATTCGAAACACTTTCACTTTCAGTCCACGACTTCAAGACCGCACTGAAAGAGCATACTCGGAGCAACTCGGAGGATGCTCGCTTGAAGTATGTTCTTGCACCTTTTGGACACGGCCTAAGTCAGGTGTGTCCTTCGTGTCTTCCAGTCGGCAAGGTTGTGCCACGACCAGGCCAAACTCTTTGCTCATCCAGCTCAGAAGTCTTGCCAATGGCAGACGTTGCATTAGTCACGTGTTTGTTTCAAGTCTACATGACGTCGTAAAATGAGTTCATCTACACTATATGATTATAAAGTCCAACTGGAAAATCCAACAGGAAATCTGCCTCGCGTGATATAGGCATAAGACCTGCTTTAGACGAAAGCATTATCCTTAGCATTTTTCGTAACATTTGTGCCATGACCAAAAAGCTACCGTGTAAAGTGCAAAATGTTATCGCATTTCAGATGCCATGGCATATTTCATGGCATTTCTCAAGGATAGAACCGCCTCTATTTCCGTAGCATAACCAATCAGAAGCGACCTCTAGGTCACGAGTGCAGTTGTAATGGCGGCCGCGTGAGATGTAAACAACGTATCACTTCACACATTTAAACGACGATAACTATTCAACCAAGAGGAATATCGCTCCGTATTAAATGGTTTAAGGTAGAGAAGAATGGCGCTGATAAAATACATACTTTGCAACGTTTACTGTACACGAATGGATGAATATTTTAGCTTTTTCAATTGTAAACACCTTGCACGCAGCATTGACGGTGTAACTCGACGTGCCTTTCGTGCTGTATGTATTGTACATTGTAATTGAAACAGCTAACCGAAATGTTCCATAAAATGCTTTCGTGTAAAGTACCATCTCCTATAAGATTTTTGGAATCATTTACGTAGCATTTATGCTAGCAAAAATGTTAAAGGAAATGCTTTCGTTTAAAGCCGGCGAAACTGGTGTTCCTCAGTATACTCAGGTATTCCAGATGATTTTTCGTTGGGGTCAATAATATTTTATTTGCAGCACACTTTTAGGTAGTCATTGAACAAAGTGAAAAATAAAACTGCATTTTCTCTTCACCACCTCCATCTTTATTTGAACATCAAAAGAATTTGACAACGTCTTTCCATTTATCACAAACATTGGATCTCCAAAAATAAACATTACGTCATTTAGGTAATGAAACCATTTTCTTTCTCTTGTATGTATATACATATATTTATATATCTACTAATATGATAAGCGTACATTGTTTTTTTTTAAGTTGACTTTTACATTTCTTTGTGTATATATATATACTTTTATATATATATTTATGTATATATTTAACACCATTCAACAAGGAAAATATTTCGTTATTCATTCGAGTAAAGATAGTCTGAGGCACAACCATCAACATAGAATTCAGAGATCTCATTTTTGCATACGATTTGTGGGGACCATATCTGATATATGAACAAGCTCTTACAACATTTTTTTTAAGGTTGAGACATTAACATAGCCATACATGCATGTGCACATGTATCCACATCTTAACATTATGTATACATATATATTTATGTATATGAAATCAGAAAAATATAGAGAATACAGTCGTTTCGAAGACATCTTTCTGCATTTTCACATGCGCAAATTCAGACTCTCACACTTTCACAATCAAAACATCAATAAGAAGTTAGAATTGTCATTTGTAAACGATGAAATTTTTTAGAACATTATTCATACAGTAAAGGAGAAATTGAATGATACAATAGTAATAACACAGAAGGGTAATTAGTTATTTTGAAAGTCATAGCTGATTTGTTTTCTATGGACTTGGAACACACAAACTTATTTCGCAACATTTCTAATATTTTAATATGAAGTTTACACAAGCTTCCTTGAAACACATGAATATACTATAAGAGTTAACATTTTATAGCTAATCATATAATAAACCTGCGAAAAAAAACTACATTTGTAGTTGATCTCCTTCTACACGAAATGTTCGTATTTTTGTTAAGTCATGCTTCTTATAATCGAAAACATTTAAAAAATATATGTAATTGCATAATTCACAGACAACGAATACAATAGAGCATTCTCAACATTGACGCTCTGCCGTTAAAAATAGTATTTTGTAACCATTTTAGTGGAACATTCTGAACTTCAAAGAAATTATAGCAATCATCTTGTATATGTCTGAAAGACTCCGTAAAATATTCCCTCAATTTCAACAGAACTACGGTAATGCCTAAAGGTGATATGTATGGGTACATCTTGTATACTGTAATAAATGGATAAATATAAATATTTTCGTAAATATTTCGTGGGGGTTCAAATCTTACGATCATTCGATTGTCAAATTTCATAACTTCTTTGAAACGTACTTCCAACAATGGAATACAAAGTATTTTCAATTACTTGTTTTCTGTCTGTGAATCAATTGCAAAATTATTGTCTGCCTAATGTTTTTATTTTAGATTACTTTTACATCAAAAATTTAAAAATCTTTGTGGTACTTATTCCCAACGTTGAAATTACAAATGAAAATTTGTTTCAAACTTTGCTACAACGATTGATATGAGTTTGCAAAATAATTTGTACTTGTTTACTTTAATACACATTTGATATTTTTCGATGGGGTGTCTTATTTGTTTGCCTGGTGTGGAAGAAGGTTTTCTTGAGCTTGACTACTGATTCTAGACACTATATAGGTAAATATATTTATACACTCATGGCTTGCATCACAGCAACTTTTTACATGTTTAATTGAGTAACTTGTCATTACTTACCTAAGTAATACTATTTTCTTATAGGTAGTTAATGTACACTGGAAAAATGAACGTATGTTTTTGTTCTGTAAAAATTAGCATCATTTTACGGATTCTTAACAAACATTCTTTAAGATGCATGAATATATAATCAATATACAAGTTTTTTAACTTACCTTACAATTAGCAATAAATAAACCACATTGTATATAATCCATGTATGTGAACCACTTAGATAAATATTACAAAATTGTAGCAACGCGTAATTGCAATACAAATAAATACTGCATTTTCAAGAAATTATTTGCGAATTTTTTTCTTGTTTGCATCTGACGTAAAATGCATAGTATTTTAAGGCACGAGCTTGTTATATCCTTATGCGTCTAAACAAAGAAAACTCCAGATTTAAATACTAAATATAGAATGAAAGCTTTGCAACAATGAAGGAGTTTTATATTCACAGAATTTTATGAGATTGTTGATAAAACAATCTTATTCACGATTGTACTTCAGAGTTGTTGGCAGGTACCATCGTTTGTGTAGCAAATGTAATTTTTTAACACTATTTGGATTGTAGTTATATTCACGACTGAACTATGTTTGAATATATTAACAATTCTGATAAGTTGATTGTTAATATAACTCACCTACATTTATTTTGTAATAGACATAAAAACAAGAGCATTTAATTTAAGTCAGGGTGAATAAAAATCATGATTCTTATTTTTTAAAAAAAACATTTTTGATGATTTCTTTGATTTGAATCGATTTTTTGATTTTTTTAAAAAAACTTGCTTAAAATTGCTTGTATGGTTTTTGGGACCACACATACAGATTTCTTTTTTTTTATAGAAAGGCCTTTTCTGGTAAACGGCCCTGTAAAGTATTTGAACCGTTTGATTAAAATAAATAAAAAAAAGTATGTGTAAATGTACATTTATCTGTTTCTGTATATATGGACATACTATGAAAATGTTTGTTGAGTATGTTAATGAAACTATAATAATTTCAGTAACTTTTCTTGCAGTGAAAATAAGATTCTGGGTGTACTATCTAATTGTAACTTAAAATATTTTTTATGAGAGTTTGCAAAATATCAACTGTCATGTTTATTTACAGTTTAATGATAATGACACTATTTTCAGTTTATCATGATTAGTATTTTGTGAATAATTCCTTTTCTACAAAAAATTTATTGAGATTTAAATCAAGAGAAATTTAAGTGTGTTTGCAGTTTACATATTACATTTTCTTTCGCATGAACTTCACCCTATCAGTACATATATTTTGTTTCCTTTCTTAGAGCCTAAAACGACCATTAAACGATAACAAGATTAATGTACGTACTTTCACCAAAGTGATTCTGATATCTACAAAATCCTTATGTACATTATTCTATAAATTCTTTCTTTAAAGTGATTTAAATCAGTGATTTTTCTACAAAATCTTGATTTGAATTGCGATTTAAACCAACTTGATTTAAATTAATTCACCTTGTTTTAAATATTACCTTTGGATAAAAGTTGTTGCAAAGAAATATATATAGGATAAATAAATAAAAAAAAACTTATTGCATGAGCTAACGTAATACTTTTCGCCATTTGAAAGTTTATGAAACCTAAGACAATCATGGTAATATGAATTAAAATGTACACCTAGTTGCATTTATGTATTATAAATCACATTGATCTAATCTAACCTGTGATGATTTCAATATGGGAAATGATTTCTCACTCGTTTATTTCTTTCTAATCTCACTGGGGGACCTTTTCTAAACTAAATATGAATATTTCCGAGAAAACATATTGTGAACAAGTACACCAAAACAGGTCAGTGTAGTCAAGCATTATTTGCACAGAACCGTAATTTTACTCTCCTTAAAATGTAAAATATATTATTTATCTACGCTCAGTTATGTTTGATGACTTTTTTAAAGTGCAATCAATTCCTGTCACTAGTCTAACATTGGATGATGGATGAAACTTTACTAAAAACTTTAGTAAAATTTTGTATATCCAATACTCATAATGTAAACTTTAGTTCAATGACTGGACTCATTTTGCATATCCAGATAGTTCGCTTTAAGAGTTTATCCTTTAAAAAGAAATATCATTACAATTATCTCGTAGATACGATAATTATAGCCAAAGTTATGTTATGAATGTGTATTGGATATATTGACAAGACCAAATTTTACCACGTATTACTATGCATATAAACAATAACAACACATATAAATATATGGATTATGTTAATTAATATTATCCGTTTAATTAGTGTTCCAAGTCCTGCAGGAGAAATCAAAGTTCAGCGTTCTAATCGGCAGGAAGACATTGGATGGTACGGTCCATTAAAAGAGCTGGAACCTATAAACACCTTGTTAGGAATGAAATTGCTACACCACATCAACCATATACAATTTACTACATATCATACATAAAACAACTGATGAAATTCACTATTCTAAGAAAGGCATGAGAAATATGTAGTGTAGGATGCGTTTGTATATCATTGCAATACGGTTCGAAAGGAGATGGATATATACAAAGTACTACCGTATTACTAAGATAATAGGTAATGATATGTGAGGAGAATAAACAATTCATCAGATTGAGGCGTTTTTAGAGAGAATTTAGTATCAACATTTACCAATTACATGCTATATTTGTTACTTCATAAGTATATTTCTATTTTAATATCACTGGGTGTCATCCTCATGCCAAACTACTTTTGTACACGTGTCATATGTACTGATTGATTGTAACAGGTTTTGTAAATACATTCATAATGAGATAATTGTGATAACTTACAACGCAATTTATATACATTTCTTTCATGGTGTATTAGAAAATATTTGAATTGATTAAATTAAGAGAAAAATAAGATATATTTAATGAAAATAGTCAAATTTTCACCTTAAAGTATGTTTCAGTTTGTTGCAACGTTCCTGACTAACTTGAATTTTGAGGAAAACTTTTTGTTAAAAATATGAAAGTATCTTACATATGGCTTGTCGACAATTCCGATCAATCGTTGTTCAGTTCTCTCATCTCTTTACTAAATAAATTCCTAGTTTCCATTCACTTGTCCAATGTTTCTCAAACCTCAATCATGAACTTCGGTTTGTTTCCAAAAGAATATCATATTTTTTTTCAAAATCCTTTTTCTTGTACCACCCACATATATATTTACAACTTTTTTCTTAATTCTTTTCTTCTAGTCCTTGCCTTTAATATTTTTCAAAGTACTTTTCCTCTGACTCTTCTTAAACTGTAATCTCATCTCCAAATCATTTCTCTGCTTCAAAGTCCACTCAGACATACATTGAAACATATACTTATTAATCGGTTTTACATTTCAACCATCCATATCCATTACGTAATATTCCTTAACTATACATATACATTATTTATTCACTTCCCATCTTTCAATAGCATTGACCTATTCAATTCTTGGCTTCATCCCTACAAATGAATTACTAGCTACCAGATACAACATACCAACTTATTCGAACCGTTTGAACGCAAAATCTTCTCTGCAAGCATATATATGCACACATTCAAAAATTCACACAGCCAATACGTATAGAATTTATTTAAAAATTAACCCCTCACACACTGCTGTAGATGAAGGCATATGAGTTTATTTTTCCTCTAAAATTTAACAATAAAACATGTCAATTAACATGTCTAAAAATAGCTGTCTAATTTGGTACGTAAATCTCATCTTCTGGCCATTAAACCAAATGAGTTATAAAAATTCTTATTTCTGACGACGATAATAATAAGAATACATTTACACTATCATCGTTTGTACATCAATATACCATTTTTAAAATTGACACATCTCAGGAAACCTAGAGATGATCCAAATAAATATACCGAAGAATTGTAACAGTTTACAATAAATGTGAATTTTACGAAAATTCTCTTGGCGTTGTATTAATGCAAAATCGTTTCAGTGTTTTGTTTTAAGATATTGAGTTTTTCATCTATCGTGGGTTTTAACTTGATTTCCATTTCACAGACTGAATTACTACGAATAATATGTTTAATTTTGATCTCATTTATGAAGTTGTCAAGATTAATTTACTAGTGGTTTTAGATTGAGAGCAGAACATCCGTCGTTCAGTCATGGTTTTAGACCAATAATATTTGCTTTCTTAAGCCGAATCACAGACGATCTGATAGCTCTAGATTATTAAACTAGCTATGCCTAATTTACTTGCAGACTAAATATCATTCATATTTGTTGCTGTAGCTGTACTGTGCATGAAAGTTCTACGTGTGTAGTTTAAGACTCATACCTGTAATTTAATTATGCAGAAAGTACCAAAATGTGGAGAACGAATTTATCTGAAAAAAATCATTTTATTATATTTTTACAAGACGACAATGTCCTACATATTAGCTTGAAACAGTCACGTTCGTAGCAGCAATCGAATGTATTGTTTTAAAACTGTATTAATAGTACATTTAGCTAATTAACTTAATTAAAGAATTTTCAGAAGTTAGAAAGTGAATTATGATTTAAATATTGTGATGGTTACGGTGATCACAATCCAACTTCCAGGAGTGAATTAAGAAGTACTTTGGTATATGAGATAGTTCTTCAGAGTAAGGCAGTTCTCGTTATAATCTCCTAAATATATTCGTTGGTATTCTGTTGCTATGTTTATGCCTACCGTCGACTATTTTATGGTCTAAAAGTAAAGATTTGGCCACCATCGAGCCCTCTCGAGTGTGGTGTGAGCAAAGTTCTTGAATAAAGATTAACTCAATTTACAGTCATTGGCTTTAAATCTAGCGTGAAACTTTGAAGTAGTCTTTGTACTTAGTAATATGAAGATGGATATTGGATCTATTCTACAGAGTGATCACAAAGTCCCATTAGCTCCTATGTATTACATAGATGTTAGTGAGCACAAAGTCCCATTACCCCCTATGTATTACATAGATGTTAATGAATTGTTGTTTCTTATTGTTGCATTTACTGCCATCACGCCAGCAATGTTGAAGAGAATTTCCCATCCTACATGGCGGAGAATCATACCCTGTTATGAAAACGATGGTGTACAAGTAGAATTGATAACCCTTAGCACCTAACAATAGACCTTTTAATTGACATTAATGGCTTTTTTATTCCTTATCGAGGGGTGACGCTATTGTTAATTAATCAAGCGCCACGTGTCGGGGGTGGAGGAGGAGATGAGTCATCGATGACTCATGCACACGTGTGAGTTTGATTAATTAACAATAGCGTCACCCCTCGATAAGGAATAAAAAAGCCATTAATGTCAATTAAAAGGTCTATTGTTAGGCGCTAAGGGTTATCAATTCTACTTGTACACACAGACACTCTGGACTAAATCATAACGAATAGTCACACTACCTCCGAGTTGTCCTCTGCCATGATCTCACGTTAATACAATGCGACCATCTATGACGATGTGGACACGTGATAGGGGGTAATGGGACTTTGTGATCACTCTGTAGAATAATTTTGAAATGCTATTTCCAGATAAAACCTCTACTTGCTGTGTTTTATGATGGTAGTGTTATAAATACGTTCATATTTTTGAAATGTTGTTGGTATATTTACTTTTAGTAGTACTCATTGTTATTTCCAGTGTATAAACTGAAGCGAACAAAATTCTAATTCAGCAAAAGTGGTTGGCTTCGTTTGTCTTGATTAGGATTCTGCATCTCTATGTCCTTAATGTACGTATTATTCGTCTCGTAAGTAGGGAACATTTGAACTATTTCAAGGACTGATACAAGGTGTACCTTGACTTGTTAACACTACTATGTAACTACGTGAGTTTATCTGACAACAGCGTAATGGACATCTCTTTCTCTTCGTGTTTACGTTGAACTAACTCTCTCAGTCTTATAATGCGTCATAATTAACAATGAAGTTGAATTTTCAACCGTTTGGAAGAATACTATATTGACAAAGTAGTTTATAATATACGAAGTATACAAATTATATCACACTAATTTGGGTGTAATGTTTCCAGCTTTTCATAACTTTTTTCTGAAAATCTAGGCCTCTTTAATATCATCCGATGGTTGCCTAACGCCCAGTGCAAGTGAAAAATATATTTTTTTGTTTTTCCGTGTGACGCTAACTTTCCATGTTTTATCAGACTGTTCCATCAGATGTTGCTTCCGCATTCGTATGCCTTACATTAAAACATACCTCTTATGTGAAAGCCTGTGATTTCATATGATACCGACCTGTCTCGATTTCTAAGCGATCAGCATTTTAATGTGCTTCAATATGTTCATTATATTCACCAGGTAGACAAAAATGTTTAAAAATGATGTTATAATGATGCGCAACACGAACAATCTTTATAATAAAATATAAAAAACTCTAAATATGGAGATGTCCGAACGGAGTCATTAATTTTGAATCAACAATATTGAATTTTTTTGTGAACTAATGGTTAATATGATTTTCCTTCTTTGACGTATTTTAATGTTATTACGAGTATGAAATAAATGTTTACATGAATTGTAAATAAATATGTTATAAATACATATTTGAAGGGAAAGAATATATATACAATTTATGTTTAGAATCAATGGATTAGCACCAGATGCTACAATTCATGGTGAATCTGACAATAAAATTGTGCCAATACCACTGACTAGATGACTATCTTTGAATTGGGATTATGACTAGATTTTTAACATCTTAGGAACAACTCATGATATAACCATATTAACGCGCAAGTATAGTCTCCTAACTTGATGAATGCTTGTGAATCATGACGTGATAAATGTACGGAATATTCTTGATAATAATACGCAGCTTCCACCAGACACTATAATGCTAAGTTGAGCTTGATACTCTTCTGCCATCCAGATATATCAATCGTTCATTTTGAAACAAAATACCATTATATCGGGTCAATACTATTATACACTACTCTTCGGAAATATATCTTACGCCACGTGGAAGAAATAGGAATGCGGAAAAGTCTACAAGTACAAAATACATTACCATGAATAACATTAAGTTCTCCTTCGACGTGACAACGCTGCCCAGCCACTGTACATCTTAGGCCTATCACGAATCCAGCGTTATCCGTGACTGAACTCTATTAGTTTACGGAAACTCCCTCAAAAAATAGTGACGCACTGTTCACACACACGCACTCGCACACGCACAAACACACTAGAAGACGCTTGCAGGAGATGATTCTTCATAAAAACTCTTGTCCTCGTCGAACATGGCTGCCGGCATAATTTTGGCATCAGTGGGGACAGCTGCTGCCATCTCTGGTTCGGTGTGATCGTTAGAGGCAGCGTCGTCATCTTCGTCGTCGTTCGTTTCCATGAGCGCGTACGGCTTCTCTTCGCCTCGCATGTCGCAGATAACGTTTGTCAGCGCCATGATATAGTTCTTTGCGAGGGTCAGAGTTTCAATTTTGGAGAGCCTGCGCTCTTTTTTCACATGTGGAATCACTTCTCGGAGAGACTGGAACGAAAGAAAACAAGAATCGGACTATGAAAATTACAGCAATTTAAGCCTCTTGTAACAAATTTGCAAGCTAACTGACTAAGAGCCAATATTTCAACGTGCAGATAAAATGAGGAAACACGTAGTTCATTTTAAACATATGTACAGTGGCATCCATGAGTATTGCTGTGCAAATTGTCCATCACTATGTTCGTGCACCTTATTTGACCCAATAAGAGCTTCAAGAATTAAAAGAAAACTCAAAACAAGCTGTTGACAACTTCTGCATCAGCATACATAAAAATCCATCGCTTAAAAACACATAGGATGTCAGAGAAAAATTAATGAAAATAGTCATGGACAATTTGCACGGTAATACTAATGGATCCCACTGTACCTGGTGGCCAGAATTAAAGTTACCCAACTCAGAACCCTCTGTAGCTTGTTTGAGGCATCATAGAACTCTGAAATTTGGTGAATCCACTATGCAAACCATGGGGAAGAGGATGGCGGGGAAAAAAATTCAATTCACCGCCACCAGTTTGAAATGTGGCGCTGTACTTCCATGATGGGTTGTAATATTGACGTAAACTGCTCCAATTGGTTATGGATTTGCCTTTACCTTGCAATCTTGCAATATTCTTTTCGGCTAAAGAATATCAACACCAATATACTATACAATATGAAAAATTTGTGGATATAATAACTCAAGTTATGGATTATGCCTGTCCCCGACTGAAACCGCAATATGATCGAAATTTTCCTAAAATAGATTGGTGGAATGAAGAATGTTTTCAAGCAAAAAGGAAGCGATTACAAGCATTGAAACAATTTGTAAGTGCTCCTTCACCTGCAACTTTGATAAATTTAAAACGAGCTACTGCAAAATCTAGAAAAGTATATATAAAGGCTAAGAGATTTTCATGGCAAAAATATTGCGAAGAAATAAACCCTAACACAAAATTAGACGTTATATGGCGCAAGTTCAGATCACTTAGAAAAGCACATGTAAGTCGGACTTTACCTTTGTCCACCGAATGGAAAACCGATTTTATTAATAAAGTCATTCCTACACCCTTTACATCAGCCTGTGAACCTCCTAATATATTCTACACGTTCTCATCTACATCAAAATACTCAAAGGGGTTCACATCCTCTATCACTGTAAATGAAATTCATGAAATTCTTCAAGGGTCTAAAGATTCTGCTCCTGGCATTGATGGAATTACATATTCTATGGTACCAAATCTTCCACAGAATGCACTAAGCATGTTATGTAAAATTTTCAATCAAATATTCCTATCGGGTAAAATTCCCGTTGCATGGACCTCTCAAATTATTATGCCAATTCTAAAACCAGGAAAAAACCCTTCGTTGGGTCAGTCATATCGCCCAATAGCTCTTAGTTCCGTATTGGCAAAAATTTTCGAGAAGCTTTTATTAAATAGATTAGAGTGGTTTATGGAAGGTCAAAAGGTATTTTCTCCCAGACAAATGGGATTTCGTAAAGGTTATGGAACCCAGGATGCATTAGTAACATTATCTTCTCATATTTATAGCGTTATTAAAAGAAACCAATCAGTACTTTCAGCCTTTATTGATATTCAAAGTGCATACGATAACGTAGATATTACTGTTCTATTGAGACAACTTCAATTACTAAAAGTGCCACATTTTATACTCATATTGACATGGAAATTGTTATCTAAAAGACAACTTTATTTTCATTTTGGTTCAGAAATGGTAGGTCCAATATATATTGGACAAGGACTACCACAGGGAAGTCCTCTTAGCCCATTATTATTTAATGTTTATTTATCAGATATTAAAACAATAATAGATTCCCCATTTCAGTTTCTACAATATGCTGATGATCTATGTATATATTTAGACTCAAACAATCACTTGAAAGATTTTTCAATGTTTGAAGATAAATTAATAGAATTTAACCAATGGTTAAAGCCGAAAAAAATATCAATATCTTTAGAAAAGTCCAAAATAGTAGTATTTAAGCATAAGGGTCTTCAAAATATTTTCAACATTATTCCTAGGAGATTACAAATTCCAATTGTTTCACAAGTAAAATATCTAGGTGTATACTTCGATGCATCATTATCATGGCAGTATCAAATAAATATGATGAAAAATAGATCCGATAAAATATTTCATTTATTTAAAGCTATGGCGAATACCAAATGGGGAGCACATCCTACCAGCATGCTTATGTTTTATAAGAATTATTATCGAGCAGTATTAGATTATGGATTAATGGTCTTGTGTAATCTTCCAGTAACAAAACTTTCTCCACTAGAAGTGCAGCAACGAAAAATCCTAAAAAGATGTTTGGGATTAATGAACAGTATTCCTAATGTAGTGGTATATATGGAGTCAGTAGAATGTTCGGTTTCTGTGAGGATAAAGTTAATCGCAATAAAAATGTTATTTAAAATACAACATTCACCATGGCATCCATTCAATGATGTTTTATTAAATCTTTTAGAGCTGCATGATTCAGGAATAACCAATGATAAATCAGCTACGCTTTGGGTACAACTATTTAGTAAATATCACCACGAATGTAGTCAAGTACTCATAGCAAGAACATTGCCAGTATACTCGTTAGAATTTCCCACACAACCAACTCAAAATATATATTTCCCGAAATATAATCATTCAGCTCAGTTTAGAGAATCTTGGGAAGACTTTTATCACATATATACAGATGGGTCTAAAACTGAAAGTGGAGTAGGAGCAGCTCTTTATGATACTGAAAGAAATATATCAAAAATGTTTAGGTTACCAGTGGAGGCATCCATATTTACAGCAGAAATATATGCGGTATATCAAGCTTTGATTTATATTGGTACAGTTCCTGAACAGAAATTTCTAATACTACCGTAGTTGATTCGCAAAGTGTTTTACAAGCAATACAATCTAATTATAAAAAAAATATTTAAAATATCAACATATGTCATCAATTCGTGCAACTAATAGCTTAATAAGCAATGGAAAAGTAGTTCATTATGTGTGGGTAAAATCACACATTAATATATACGGAAATGAACAAGCAGACAGATATGCAAAACAAGCTGCTCAGATGAATGAAACAATCCAGTTATCATTGCATTACACAGATCTTTTGCCGAGGGTTAAGAAGAAAATTTTTGAAGAATGGAACTTATGGTGTAATAATGCATTAGAAAGTGTTGGTGAAAGTTATCGTCCTTATGTTGATTATACTAGGAAAAAACCTTGGTTTTATAATTGTAAAGGTTCAAGAAATTCAATTGTTTTAATAAATAGACTAAGAAGTGGTCACGCGAGAACATATCATCATTTATTTAAAATACACATTTTAAAATCTCCGAATTGTGACTGTGGTGATTTAAGGGGTGATGCTCATCATATTATTTTGGAATGTCCAATTCACTCAGAGAGAAGAAAGACTTTATACAAAACGTTGTCAAAAATTAATGTTCCTTTCCCCATTAATATGACTTCAATGTTGTATGTTCCAGATGTTAGAATTGGATATGTTATACTTACTTTTTTGAGAAAAGCTGATATAAAATTATAATATATTTCTGTTACTGACTGAGTTAATGTAGTTATATAAAATTGTATTTAAGAGCGTTTATGAACTTTGTGTGCAAAACTTATATTAAAAATGTATCTTATGTACTTTATAATGTATGCTGGGCATAAACAGCCAACTGTAAAGCTGTAAGTCCAATAAACCTTGTTGAGTTGATTACTTGTTTCACAGATTTCCAAATACCTACGTAACTTGACGTCACAACCGTTGCACTTGTACGTCAGCAAGACAAATTATGTAAAATATTAATCGTGCCACCCGATCCGAATGGAATCTCTGAAAAGAGGAGCTAATTTCCAAGATTTTGCAAACCGTTTCCGGTGGCTGTTTGAACACGCTAAACTTAGACCTCGACCGACAAGCGCATAAAGGGAGCTGTCGTATTACATTTCCTTTAATTCGTAGTTTCGGTCTCGATTCACAGAGGGCGGGAATGGCGGATGAAGCGAGGCGACGCGACGCGACGAAGCAAAATGAAGTTGACGGCTCTGGAGGCGCTGAAAGGACAAAGCACAAAGCAACGGAGGGTTTTTGAAGAGAATGAAGTGAAAGGCAATTAAGGATTGAAAGCGGGACGGGGTGAAAGAAAACCGAGGAAATGCTGAAAGATCGACAAGGTAACTGGTTTACCGTGGGTGCAGAGGATCAGCGCGACAAAGGAAACTTCCTTCAGTGACGTTGCAAGAAAGTAGCATTAGTGAGATATTTTTTCTTTCACCAAGCCTCGCGCAAGGGTTCGTGTAAGCAACAAACTATTCCCTTCCAGGGCTTTATGTGTCACGCAGAGCAAATCATTTAAATAAAGAACCTCTCACAGAGGCTAGAGTGGCAACAACTCTCAGTTTTGATATTGCTTCCTGAATTCCGCGTGACTGGCCATCATGAGATCTCGGTTTGAATAATCGAGAAGCTAGTACTATAACTGATACCATTATCTAAGCTCATCAAAATTTTGAAAGAAACAACACCTTCTTTCACTTCTCTTGTATTGTGGAAAATTCAGTTGAATATAATCGACTTTAGGATTCAATTTAATTTAAAATGCTTCAAATATTTTATTGTCTTTTGCTCATTAATTGAATATACAACGATGCCAGAGTTCCAGGTTTCAAATCTCGGCCTTGTCATGGATGTTATTTGTGAGTATCATCACTCATCCTCATCTTCGCGATCAGCCAAAAGTATCAGAAAAGCGAACTAAAATAAACCAAATTAATGATTAATGTTTGGGAGTAACAGTTACAATTTTGAAAAATCCTAACTGCAACTGGTTACTTTTAAAAGTAGCTATAATTGTAACAGAGATACTTTTTGCAAAAGAAATAACATTATCAACAGTTATTTTTAAAGTTACTTTACGATACTTAAATTGTTAACTTGGAAAAAGAGCTAAATTTGGCAACTCTATATCCAGCCATGTCTTCTCTGGATGATAAGGTGAAACATTTCCGCATACTCGACTAAGGCGGAAGCTAGGCTTCCTTGCACGCTCTTTTGTAATTAATTTCTAATTGCACTTGAAGATTTCAGTGTTTTCTTCCATATTTTTTTTTGTTTTGATAATAATATGTGAATATTTATATTATGTACCAGAGGCAAAGTCCACATGAGTCTTCATATATTTATTGCAAGAGAATTAATTTACAGCAGAAAGTGACTCAGTTGCTTAACTTTCCGAACCCTGACAATTATGCAGAAAGATGGAAGGAATGCATCAGAAAGATTGATGAATATTCACAGATATTTGAAATTATGAAAACGTAACTAATATGTATGCCAAATTATCTAGAATTTAATTTTGTATTTTCAAAATGGAATGTATTAAGAATTTTCCTCCCTGCTGCATATTTTCGACAGAAGCTGCTGGACTATACCTATTAGCATAGACAGGGCCGATTTCTTAAAAGGAGGAGGATCGAAACTGTTCAACATTTTTTTGTAAAATTATGAATAGGTAGATAGAGCACAATAATTATATTGTCCTATTTTCTTCGGTAAAATGGAGTCCAAAAGGCAGAGGGGGTTATGACTCTCATATCCCTCTTATATGCCTATACTTATTAGTATGGAAATAGAAAAGACGAGGAAATAAAGAAGAAATAAATATAGAAATAAAGAAATGATGATAGATAATTGATAAAATAGATACGAAAGAACGAAGAGATAGAGAAATAGAGAAAGGATGATAGATAAATGAAGCGGAAAAGACATACGAACGAAATACAAAAGATAAACAACATTTTGAAAGAGAATCAATAGGCAATATTATGAGTCAGATAGTGAGAAGAAAGGTGAACATCTATTAAGAAATAAGAAAATATGAAAATGTAAGAAAGAGGGAAAATTACAAAGAAAGTTGTAAGGAGAAGAATATAAGAAAAGTAGGAAATACATGTGCGACTGACTGACTAATTTGTATATTATAAAACCAATAAGTTGCTGACCAAGGCAGTTTATTAAGGTAAAAACACTTAACACGTAACGTTTCGACCCTGTATCAGGGTCTTCCTCAGACGAAGAACTAAACTAAAATGATGAAATAAACTACACACAGAAAGATTACATACACATAGCAGGGTCACAAGCCACACAACAACAAATCAAGTTGACAGTCCTTATCTAGGAAGATTTCTACAAAGGAATTAAACATATCACCTCCTGACAGTTGTTGACTAATGGGTCTACTACACTGACAGGTGATTGGCAGGTCAAGATCAGCAAGAGTCTAAGAACCACCTGCTCACCACTCCCCCACCCCTCCTGCCATTCTGGTTATGGGTGAATACCTCCTCCTCTGGTCTTCTTCTTTTCTCTTATTTCTTCCTTCTTCATACTTCTTTTTTCTTCATTCCTTTTCTTCATCCTTTCAACTTTCTCTAACACACTCTTCCATTCCTTGTTTATCTTGAGCCCTCCATTCCAATTCATGATGTCTTCTCCTTTCTTTTCTATTTCTTTGGCCTCCTTCCATTTTCTCACTAGTTCTCTCTTCTCTTTTCCTATTCGCCTAGCCGAATCCCATTCAACTTCATGTCCTGTTTCTCTAGTGTGTTTGAATATGGCATTCCTGTCTCTCATCAATCTCACATCATCCATGTGTTGCTTTAACCTGTCTTTAAGTCTCTTCTTCGTTTCCCCTATATATACACTTTCACATCCTCTGCACTTCACCTCGTAGATAACCCCTTCCTCTTCCTCCTCTCTCTTTTCTTCATTCTTCTTGCTGGCTATACTTAAAATAGTGCGTCCTCCCTTCCTGTAAGTTCTTATACCCACTTTCCTCAGCACTTTGCATATCTTCTCTGTGGCATCGCCCATACTTCTTATACCAAACCATCTCTCTTTTTCTTTTTCTTCCTTCTCTTCCAGTCCTCTCTCTTTTATCTCTTTCCTTCTTCTGTTGATGTTGTGTCTGTCTTTCTTTTCATAGCCATTCTCTTCTAGTTGTTCCCACAGGCTATTAATCTTGGTTTCTTCTTCCCCTTTCTCTGTGCATATCTTCTTTATTCGGTCTTCCATATTCCTTATAAAATTACGTTTAGTTCCATCACCCACATCACTTCTTTTGTGGCAGAACACTCCTGCCGAACACTTCTTTTGATACCATGTAGCCACTATCCCCATTCCTCTCTTCTTTTTCATCTCAATATCCAAGAAATTTAATGTTCCTTCCTGTTCCGTTTCGAGCTCAAGGAATATCCCTGCTTTCTCATCTTCTACATCTTTAACAAGCTTACTCAGCTGCCTTTTTGTTCCTTTCCATATCCCAAAACAATCGTCCACATATCTACAAAATAGACTTAACTTATCTCCTCCTTTCACTATCACTTCCTTCTCCCATTCATTCATAACTAATTCCGCCAGCACAGGGCTCAAGCAAGAGCCTATATTTAGACCTTCACTAATCTTGATGATCTTGATGATTTTACTCCCCACTCTGCTGTAGCTATTGTCCCACATGGTTTCCAGCGCTTGTACCACTCTCTCACTATCCCATTCTCCTATAATGCTTTTCCCAACTTTAGCCTAGACGTGAGAAGCATGTTCCCGAGCATCAAAAGGGGACACGTAGTGGATATAGTGAGGAAAAAAGTTGGGAAAAGCATTATAGGAGAATGGGATAGTGAGAGAGTGGTACAAGCGCTGGAAACCATGTGGGACAATAGCTACAGCAGAGTGGGGAGTAAAATCATCAAGATCATCAAGATTAGTGAAGGTCTAAATATAGGCTCTTGCTTGAGCCCTGTGCTGGCGGAATTAGTTATGAATGAATGGGAGAAGGAAGTGATAGTGAAAGGAGGAGATAAGTTAAGTCTATTTTGTAGATATGTGGACGATTGTTTTGGGATATGGAAAGGAACAAAAAGGCAGCTGAGTAAGCTTGTTAAAGATGTAGAAGATGAGGAAAGCAGGGATATTCCTTGAGCTCGAAACGGAACAGGAAGGAACATTAAATTTCTTGGATATTGAGATGAAAAAGAAGAGAGGAATGGGGATAGTGGCTACATGGTATCAAAAGAAGTGTTCGGCAGGAGTGTTCTGCCACAAAAGAAGTGATGTGGGTGATGGAACTAAACGTAATTTTATAAGGAATATGGAAGACCGAATAAAGAAGATATGCACAGAGAAAGGGGAAGAAGAAACCAAGATTAATAGCCTGTGGGAACAACTAGAAGAGAATGGCTATGAAAAGAAAGACAGACACAACATCAACAGAAGAAGGAAAGAGATAAAAGAGAGAGGACTGGAAGAGAAGGAAGAAAAAGAAAAAGAGAGATGGTTTGGTATAAGAAGTATGGGCGATGCCACAGAGAAGATATGCAAAGTGCTGAGGAAAGTGGGTATAAGAACTTACAGGAAGGGAGGACGCACTATTTTAAGTATAGCCAGCAAGAAGAATGAAGAAAAGAGAGAGGAGGAAGAGGAAGGGGTTATCTACGAGGTGAAGTGCAGAGGATGTGAAAGTGTATATATAGGGGAAACGAAGAAGAGACTTAAAGACAGGTTAAAGCAACACATGGATGATGTGAGATTGAAGAGAGACAGGAATGCCATATTCAAACACACTAGAGAAACAGGACATGAAGTTGAATGGGATTCGGCTAGGCGAATAGGAAAAGAGAAGAGAGAACTAGTGAGAAAATGGAAGGAGGCCAAAGAAATAGAAAAGAAAGGAGAAGACATCATGAATTGGAATGGAGGGCTCAAGATAAACAAGGAATGGAAGAGTGTGTTAGAGAAAGTTGAAAGGATGAAGAAAAGGAATGAAGAAAAAAGAAGTATGAAGAAGGAAGAAAGAAGAGAAAAGAAGAAGACCAGAGGAGGAGGTATTCACCCATAACCAGAAAGGCAGGAGGGGTGGGGGAGTGGGTGAGCAGGTGGTTCTTAGACTCTTGCTGATCTTGACCTGCCAATCACCTGTCAGTGTAGTAGACCCATTAGTCA